>NC_140579.1:1278921445-1279521445 GCF_964204655.1 Triturus cristatus
GGTTCGTATTGCGCATGGGCTTCGGCTCCATCCTCAGATTGTTTTTTTCCGCCATCGGGCTCGGATGTAATACTTCGCGCTCCGGTTCCGAACTTTCCCAGTTCAACGATCGACGCAAAAATCCTCGCTCATCGAGCTCCTTCAGATAATAAATCATCTTAATCACCTTCTCTTCGGCACTTCTTCGATTCCGGTCGTCGACGGCGGCCTTCAGGCCTATTCCGGCTCCGGTCTCGGCTGATGGAAAGAACTCCTTTCAAGAAGTGCCCTCGATGTGGGTCCAAGTTTCCCCACACCGATCTTCACGAGGTGTACAACCTCTGCCTCTCCCCTGAACACGAGGCCCGAGACTGTCCCGCCTGCAAGTCTTTTCGCTCTAAAAAGACTATTCGAGATCGACGGGCTAGACGCAACATGGCGCACTCCTCGACCTCCGCTCCAGTCGACATCTTCGGGGACGACGTCGAAGCTCCGGGACAGCAGAACATCGAAGAAGAGGACGACGACCTCGTCAGTGCTTCCGAGGCCGACGACTCAGATGTGGAGGACATCACCCCGGCGCAGAGGGTCGTGAGTACAATACCCCTTCCCACGCCGATATCCAAAAAGGCTTCGGTCACACCTTCGCCTTCGGGCCTAGGCAAGACCAAGGATACTGCTTCTCACACCACGCCTTCGGGCCCGGTAAAGTAGCCTATTAAGCCTTCCGGCAGCTCGGGCTCGAGCCAGCCTACCAGCGGTACCGAAAAACACCCTTCGGCACCGAAGAAAAGATCGGCCTCCATCTCCACACCGAACCCAGTACCAAAGCCTTCGGTGTCGAAACCTGCCCTTCCGGTGCCGACCAAACATCACAAGGCCCTCGGCACCGACACTCCCGTGCCGAAGCCTTCTTCGGCACCGACCAAAAAATCGGAGGTCCCAAAGAAGCACGTCTTAGACGAGCCTAAAAAGCCGTCGGCCCCGAAAACTTCGGCGCCGACCGAACAACCAGTGTCGCATGAACTTTTCACACCGGATCCTCTCCAAAAGACACTCACCAAGGATCCAAAAACTGGACATTTGACGTTGTCTACAAAAAAGAGACACTTGGACAAACCAGCTCCACCTCCACCTCCAAAGAGGAAAGACACTGCTACCTCCCCTTTCAGAGTGCCTTCCCCTCCTCCTCCACCTCCTCCACCCTCCCCACCTCCACCCCATCTTTCCCCAACCTTGTCTCCTGTCCCAGACGATTTAGGAGACCCATATTATGATCCAGCAGATGTGCCACAAGACCCCACCCCTACTGGATCTCCAGACCCATGGGACGACTATAATAATCCGGACATCCCAGATGTCCCACAGGATGACCTTTACCCATCTAGGCCATCCCCACCTGAAGATTCCTTAGGTTTTCACCACCTGTTACAAAGGGCGGCACACTACCACGGGGTGGAGTTACATACTGACCCAGTGGAGGAGGATTTTCTCCTAGACACCTTTGACAACGCACATAGGTCTACTGCCATCCTACCTATGTTAAAGGGAGTAATTAAACATGCACCGGAGGTCTTTAAGACCCAGTCAGGGCCAGGGTCCTAAACCCCCGTATAGAGAAAAAATACAAAGCCGCCCCCACAGACCCTTCATACATTAAAGGCCCTGCACCATTGGATTCCCTAGTGGTATCTACAGCTAGGAAGTGCTCAAATTCTCAGGCGTCAGGCGAAGCACCACCACCTGACAAAGAGTCCAAGCTCCTAGACGCGTCCAACATATGGCGTATCGCCAACACGCAAGCGCTATTGGCCAGATACGACAGGGCGCATTATGATGAGTTAGAGGCCATCATGCACCATCTCCCTGAAAAATACAAGAACAGGGCCAATGAATTGATCCAAGAGGGGAAAATAATAACTAATACCTCTATTCGCTGTGCCCTAGATGCAGCAGATACAGCCTCCAGGGCCATAAACACCAGTGTCCTTCTCCGTCGCCATGCCTGGCTCAGAGTTTCAGGTTTTAAACCTGAGGTACAAGCCTCTATATTGAACCACCCATTTGACCAAGATCATCTATTTGGCCCAAAAGTTGATGAAGCCCTCGAAAAGATGAAAAAAGATACTGACACGGCGAAATCCATGGGAGCCCTACAGTCACACACTCCTAGGCGCTCCTTTCGCCGCTCTTCCGTTCGAGGCACGGGCAGAGGCTACTCCTCGGATAGTGCATCCACGTCCTACAAATCCCCTCCGCAATCTACCTTCACAAAGAGTTATCAAAGAGGCGGATACAGAGGCAATAATAATAAGAGCAGAGGCAAAACAAATACCGCCCGCTCTGCCACACCTACTACCCAATGACTTTCCCCCGCTCCCTCCAGACCATTCCACTCCGGTCGGGGGCAGAATACAACATTTCCTTCACGTCTGGGAGACAATCACCTCAGACAGATGGGTGACACAAATTATTCAGTCAGGGTATTGCCTAGAATTAACATCTACCCCCCCAAACATTCCACCCAGGCACCGCCCTATGTCTCAAGAACATACTACGCTACTAAAACAGGAGGTGATCTCCCTCCTGCAAAAAGGAGCCATAGAGCAGGTCCCTATAAATCAACAAAATTTAGGGGTCTACTCCCTGTACTTTCTGATTCCAAAGACAGACGAGACTCTACGACCTATCCTAGATCTCAGACCTCTAAACACGTACATACATTCAGACCATTTTCACATGGTAACCCTTCAACAGGTTCTTCCACTCCTCTCCCAGAACGTTTTTCTCACCACTCTGGACTTGAAAGACGCATACTTTCACATCCCAGTACACCAGTCTCACAGAAAGTACCTCAGATTTGTGGTGGACGGGCAACACTACCAGTTCAAGGTGCTCCCGTTCGGGGTAACAACAGCACCAAGGGTATTCACCAAGTGCCTAGCAGTAGTGGCTGCACACCTCAGAAGACAGCACATTCACGTCTTCCCGTATCTGGACGACTGGCTAATAAAAGCCACGTCCTACGAACAATGTGTGCAACATACCGCCGCTACAGTCCAACTACTTCACCAGCTAGGTTTCACGGTGAACCATCAAAAATCCCACCTGGTACCATCACACACATAACAATACCTCGGTGCCACCATAGACACCTCAAAAGCCATAGCCTATCCCAATCCTGCCAGGATTGCAAAAATACAGGCTCTGAGTCAAAAATTCATATGTCAACACTCTCTCCCAGCAAGAGTGTTTATGCAACTGATAGGGATGATGGCCTCTTGCATCTTCATAGTGCCCCATGCAAGACTCCAGATGCGTCCACTCCAAGAGTGCTTAGCGCGCCAGTGGAACCATGCCCAGGGACAACTGACAGATCTGGTGTTGGTAGACGGTCGCACTTATCGCTCTCTGCAGTGGTGGAACACCACAAACCTTTCCAGAGGTCGACCGTTCCTGGACCCGGTCCCACAAATAATCCTAACAACAGACCCATCGCTCTCCAGCGGGGGGGCTCATCTGTTACATCGCACAGCACTGGGCACATGGACGCCGCAACAGAAGTTACTCAGCATCAACCATCTGGAGTTACTGACAATCTTCCTCGCCCTAAAATCCTTCCAGACGCAGATTTCAGGCAAGGCAGTCTTCATTCGCACAGACAACATGACTGCCATGTACTACATTCAAAAACAGGGGGGCACACACTCTCCACAGCTCTCTCAATTAGCACAGAGCATATGGAGATGGGCAATTCCACAAAAGATCTTTCTCCTGGCCCAACACGTCCCAGGAGTCCAAAACACCGTGGCAGATCTGCTCAGCAGACAGACGCAGCAGATCCACGAGTGGGAACTTCACCCACAGGTTCTTCACCCGTTCGTTCAGAAGTGGGGGCATCCACACATAGACCTATTCGCCACCCACGAAAACAAAAAATGCCCAAGCTTCGCCGTCAGATATCCACACCCATTGTCCAAAGGCAATGCGATATGGATGAACTGGTCAAACAAATTTGCATACGCTTTTCCACCTCTCCCACTAATTCCATTAGTGGTGCGAAAGCTACAACAGCCTTCCCTAACACTGATCCTAGTAGCTCCAACATGGGCCAGACAACCGTGGTACACCACACTGCTGGAACTCTCAGTAGTACCACACCAAAAGCTACACCTCTCACCATGCCTCCTAACCCAGAACCATGGAGAGATCAGGCACCCGGACCCAGCTCAGCTCAACCTTGCGATCTGGCTCCTGAGGTCCTAGAATTCGGATACCTTAACCTTCCCCCTGATTGCATGAATATTATCAGGGAAGCTAGACGCCCTACTACTAGGGCATGCTATGCTGCAAAGTGGAAAAGATTTGTTGTTTACTGCCACAACAACACAATCAATCCTTTAAATGTATCCATACAGCACATTATATGTTACTTACTCCATCTACAAAGGTGTAACCTAGCATATACTTCCATTCGGTTACACCTCGCTGCAATTGCTGCTTATTTGCAGAACAGGCAGCACCTATCACTTTTCAGAGTGCCTGCCATCAAGGCCTTTATGGAAGGCCTCAAAAGAGTAATTCCACCAAGAGTACCACCCTCACCTGTCTGGAACTTGAATATAGTTCTCACACGGTTAATGGGACCCCCTTTCGAACCATTACATAAATGTGAGCTCCAATTTCTCACATGGAAAACAGCTTTTCTAGTGGCCATCACTTCCCTCAGAAGGGTTAGTGAAATACAAGCACTCACTATACAGGAACCTTTTCTCCAAATGCATCAGAACAAGGTTGTACTCCGCACCAACCCGAAATTTCCACCCAAAGTCATTTCTCCATTCCATCTAAACCAGTCGGTAGAATTACCAGTCTTTTTCTCACAACCTCAAACCGTTGCGGAAAGGGCTTTACACACACTGGATGTTAAAAGGGCTTTACTTTACTAAATCCAAAGGAAACAACCTTTCAGGAAAACCAAACCGCTATTTGTCTCCTTCTCTCCACCACATAAAGGCAACCCTATTTCTAAATCAGGGATAGCTAGGTGGATTGTAAAATGCATACAGATTTGCTACCACAAAGCAAAACGAACGCTATCTGTTCCCCCTAAAGCCCACTCTACAAGGAAGATAGGGGCTTCTATGGCTTTTCTAGGAAACATACCACTAGATGACATCTGCAAAGCAGCGACATGGTCAACACCGCACACTTTCACAAAACATTACTGTGTAGATGTGCAAACCAAGCAACAAGCTAGTGTGGGCCAGGCTGTACTAAAAACACTGTTCCAAACAACTGCAACGGATGCACAGTGTATAATCTGCAGCTCATATGCCTCGAATGGAATATGCTACTTACCAGTATGCATCTGTTCTTGGCATGTAGAGCTGCAGATCTATACACACCCACCCGCCTCCCCGGCTACCTGTATCCGTTCCGGTTTTATCTTATTTAGATACAACACACATGGGTTTCTTTACTGTTACTACTACGCTCCATCTTTCCCTGCTGGCGAAAAACAATCTGAGGATGGAGCCGAAGCCCATGCGCAATACGAACCAAGGGAGGAGTCACCGAACTCGTGACTTCCAAAGACTTTCCAAGAGGAAAAACAAACTGCAAACATCCGGGCCCAACACCAGATGGCGATCTATGCACAGTGTATAGATCTGCAGCTCTACATGCCAAGAACAGATGCATACTGGTAAGTAGCATATTCCTTACCTAGTATGGTGTGGAAACCAATCCCTTGGCCAAGGAATTGAAAAGGGTCCCCTGGGACAAATCAGGCAACCAAGGCTCAGGACAGGATTCAGGACAGGATAGATGACCTCTTCTAGATACGACGCCTGTGCCGCACCCCTCTCTGACGCTATCTTCCTCCTCGATTCTTCCGCGATGTTCTCTATTATGTGCCTCCTCGATTCTTCCATGCTGTTCTCTACTAATTGGCTCAAAAGTTCTAAGTCTGGATTTGGATCTTCAGTATTTTCTTAATGTTCAGACAGTATCTCGGTCTCTCAGCATTGTCCTTCTCTCTGTGTTAACTAATCTAGCTAAACTACCTCTATTATACCTTTCTAATGGCATGTACCACCCCTGAATGTTTTGAATTTACGAAACTCCTAACTCTGATTGGACAAGGAAAAAGGGAGATGATCATCACACCATGCTAAGTTTAATACTTTTCTTTAAGCTCATTGTCCTATTTTCCCTCACCTTAATTTACTTTCCCGTGCTTTATTTCCCACCTGTATTCACAAGTTAATCAATACAATGTATACAATTTTATTTAAAAACCCATTCCGTTCTCAGGACATCATGCTTGTTCCCAGGGCATGTTACTGTTTTTCTTTTGGATTACATTCAAGGCTATGCATCGCGGCTCCTGGGTCGTTACAACTGCGCATGCGAAATGGTCACGTGATGCGCAAGCTTCAGTCCCGCACGGATTCCCAAATACGAACTAATAGAGAGGTCAAAGAAAGAGTATTACAATCAAAAATAAACGATTTCACTGTATACCACTTATCTCTACTCTATTCCCATTTACTTATATAAATATTTCGCGTTCGCATTTTAGCAAACTTACATGGTTTCGTTTCAGCAAAGCATGCGCATTATCATGTGAGTTCCAAGCATCCATTTTATGGGCAACTGCGCAGCTGCAAAGATTTCCCTCCAAGCGATAGTACGTCATACTGCGTAGATGCAGTAGACGCATGCACAATGCAGAATCCCGTGTTTAGCAGCCATTTTAGAGACACACGGGTTACTTTTTAGTAATACACATAAGCAAGCTTCCCCTAGATTCAGTGTACGGATTTTCTGGTGCGTTATTAGTATTTACGAACACAATTATTACAGTATTACAAGTTATTTGAGAGGATTGCTTCCGAGCTAGTCTCTTTTAGACGAGTCCTTGCTCCATCTCTCTGTGACGTCAGGGCACATTCGGAAAGCTTCCCAAAATGCCCTTTAAAAGTCCGCTGTAAGCACTTTCACAGCTGACTTTTAAACTGGCCTTTTGAGAAGCTTCCTGTTTGACAAAGAAAGATAGAGGCGACAGAGAGAGGCAGAGAGACAGAGAGAGGCAGAGAGACAGAGAGAGGCAGAGAGACAGAGAGAGGCAGAGAGACAGAGAGAGGCAGAGAGACAGATAGAGGCAGAGAGACAGATAGAGGCAGAGAGACAGATAGAGGCAGAGAGACAGATAGAGGCAGAGAGACAGATAGAGGCAGAGAGACAGATAGAGGCAGAGAGACAGATAGAGGCAGAGAGACAGATAGAGAGGCAGAGAGACAGATAGAGAGGCAGAGATACAGATAGAGAGGCAGAGAGACAGATAGAGAGGCAGAGAGACAGATAGAGAGGCAGAGAGACAGATAGAGAGGCAGAGAGACAGATAGAGAGGCAGAGAGACAGATAGAGAGGCAGAGAGACAGGTAGAGAGGCAGAGAGACAGATAGAGAGGCAGAGAGACAGATAGAGAGGCAGAGAGACAGATAGAGAGGCAGAGAGACAGATAGAGAGGCAGAGAGATAGATAGAGAGGCAGAGAGATAGAGAGGCAGAGAGATAGAGGCAGAGAGATAGAGAGGCAGAGAGATAGAGAGGCAGAGAGATAGAGAGGCAGAGAGATAGAGAGGCAGAGAGATAGAGAGGCAGAGAGATAGAGAGGCAGAGAGATAGAGAGGCAGAGAGATAGATAGAGAGGCACAGAGACAGATAGAGAGGCACAGAGACAGATAGAGAGGCACAGAGACAGATAGAGAGGCACAGAGACAGATAGAGAGGCACAGAGACAGATAGAGAGGCACAGAGACAGATAGAGAGGCACAGAGACAGATAGAGAGGCACAGAGACAGATAGAGGCAGAGACAGATAGATACATATAGAGGCTGAGACAGATAGAGGCAGAGATAGAGACCGAGAAAGGGACGGAAAGAGACCAGGAGAGACAGAGACAGATATAGGCAGAGACAGGGACAGACAGATAGAGGCAGAGACAGGGACAGACAGATAGAGGCAGAGACAGGGACAGACAGATAGAGGCAGAGACAGAGAGAGACAGACGGAGACGGAGAGAGGGAGACGGAGAGAGGGAGACGGAGAGAGGGAGACGGAGAGAGGGAGACGGAGAGAGGGAGACGGAGAGTGGGAGACGGACAGGGAGAGAGGGAGACAGAGAGAGGGAGGCATAGGCAGACAGAGGGAGGGAGTCCGGGGGAGACAGAGGGAGACCGACGGAGACAGAGGGAGACCGACGGAGGTAGACAGACAGAGGGAGAGAGAGAGGGAGACAGAGAGAGAGAGACAGAGTGAGGGAGGCATAGGGAGTCAGAGGGAGGGAGACAGAGGGAGGGAGACAGAGAGAGAGAGACAGAGTGAGAGAGACAGAGTGAGGGATGCATAGGGAGTCAGAGGGAGGGAGACAGAGGGAGGGAGACAGCGGGAGGGAGACAGCGGGAGGGAGACAGCGGGAGGGAGACAGCGGGAGGGAGACAGCGGGAGGGAGACAGCGGGAGGGAGACAGCGGGAGGGAGACAGCGGGAGGGAGACAGCGGGAGGGAGACAGCGGGAGGGAGACAGCGGGAGGGAGACAGAGGGAGGGAGACTGAGGGAGGGAGACTGAGGGAGGGAGACTGAGGGAGGGAGGGAGACTGAGGGAGGGAGGGAGACTGAGGGAGGGAGGGAGACTGAGGGAGGGAGGGAGGGAGACTGAGGGAGGGAGGGAGGGAGACTGAGGGAGGGAGGGAGGGAGACTGAGGGAGGGAGACTGAGGGAGGGAGACTGAGGGATTGAGACTGAGGGAGGGAGACTGAGGAAGGGAGACTGAGGGAGGGAGACTGAGGAAGGGAGACTGAGGAAGGGAGACTGAGGGAGGGAGACTGAGGGAGGGAGACTGAGGGAGGGAGACTGAGGGAGGGAGACTGAGGGAGGGAGACTGAGGGAGGGAGACTGAGGGAGGGAGACTGAGGGAGGGAGACTGAGGGAGGGAGACTGAGGGAGGGAGACTGAGGGAGGGAGACTGAGGGAGGGAGACAGAGGGAGGGAGACAGAGGGAGGGAGGGAGAGGGAGGGAGGGAGAGGGAGGGAGACAGAGGGAGGGAGACAGAGGGAGAGGGAGATAGAGGGAGGGAGAGGGAGGGAGATAGAGGGAGGGCGTGGGAGACAGACAGGGAGGGAGACAAAGGGAGACAGACAGGGAGATGGAGGGAGGGAGACAGAGAGAGAGACAGACAGAGGGAGCTGAGGGAGACAGAGGGAGGGAGACAGGGAAGGAGATAGAGGGAGGGAGAGGGAGAGGGAGACAGACGGAGGGAGGGAGACGGAGGGAGGCAGAGAGAGGGTGACATAGAGAGGGAGGGAGACAGAGAGAGGGTGACATAGAGAGGGAGGGAGACAGAGAGAGAGGGAGACAGACAGAGGGAAATCCCAGAGAGAGAGAGGGAGGGAGAGGGAGAGAGACAGAGAGATAGAGGGAAACAGAGAGAGAGGGAAGGAGACAGAGAGAAAGTTAGGGGGAGAGAGACGGAGATGGAGACAGAGAGAGAGGGAGAGAGATGTGTGTATGCCGGGTCTGGTGGCTCAGCGGACGAATGCGTCCGCTGCAGGGGCCTGTATTCAACCTCATGGACACAGTTTTTTTTTTACCCTTCTAGCTCCGCCCCCTCCCCCACTGACCCCATCCCAACCGGTGCGGCCCTCGGCCACAAACCACACTGTAAATTTGGCCCCCGAGAGAAAGTTTGTGAGTACCCATGCTCTACATGTACCTAGCTCTTATTTTGATTCTTTAGGCTCTCTTACTTTCTCTATTCTCTCCCAGCCTCCCAATCGCTGCCCCCACTGCCTCCCTCAACCTTTTCCCCACTATCTCTTTCTGTTTGCTGCTGTATCTATCTTCACATTCCTGTCTCTCCCGCTCTCTTGCTTGCTTTTTTCCCTGTTACTTCCCTTTCTCTCACTGTTCCCTCCTTTTCTAGAACCTCTCCTCTCTAACTTCTCTTTTATCTTCTTTGTGCTTCTCAATATTATTAATTCTCTTTCTAGCCCTCTTTTCCATAAACCATGAATGCCAGTTGAAACTTTCACTTGACTGTGCCTGGCCATTTGGAGCACCTGCCACCTTTCTTTGACCACCGTACCTTTTGCTGTTCCCCAGTGTCAGAAGCCTACCATCCTGGGAGCCTCCTGAAACTGGAGTAGTTCCCTATGATTATGGAACAAAGAAGTTAGTGCAATGTGGCCATCATATCACTGCAGCTAGTTGTCAGTTCTTGTTGGACAGGACATCAGGCTGCATGGATTTTGTGCATTTGTAACTGCTTTAGGCCAGACGCTGACCTGTTGATGTCCACCACATTACTTCACAGTGCAGTGGACTTCAACCATTCATCCGCACTACTGGAAAAGAAAATAATTCTAGTTAAAACAACCAGAAATATTTTCTTTTCCAAAATCAAGGTTGGTATGCATATGGGAAATGCTTCCCACGAGTCCCAAGTTAGATTTTTTTGTTTTGCTGTATTGAGCAGCACACTGTGCGCGCTGACATTACACAGCAAAAAAAAGTGAAAGCAGACTATGCTAATGAAATCTGCTAGGATCCACAAATATCCAACCACACAGTGTTCCTACACTTCTTTCGATAACCATGGTATCCCACTTCTGTGACAGAACTATCACCTGTGAAATCAACAGCTCCATAAGCCCCCAAGCTCAGAAGGAAAGATCATGATTTTACCTTGTAAAGGGACCAGTTCTTCAGTATTCAGGCCAGGGATCGCTCGGCATCTAGGGACACCTGCAAAGCCCAGAAATTTCTGAAAGCAAGGTTCCTAGGGTAGTCCGGGGTGGTATAGCTTGGATGGATCCCAAATGTATTTTTGCTAAGAAATCCTGTAAACACCAAAATTTGACCAAACTCCTATCCCCTAGCGTACGTAACACTTATCCCGTTAACAATGCTACCCCAAATGTTCACCGGATATTATGCATTTAGTGCAAAAGTTACTTCATAGCACTTTATTTGCTATGACCATAAATTAGATAAAGAAGAATTTCAAAGGAGTCAATACATTTCAAAACGCAGATTCATACTATACAGACCTTAAATTACAATATACAAAACTCATAAAATATTAATTGATGTTGTGCGGAGATGTCTAGAGAGGTCAATTATAATAGGAATCCTTTCAGCCTCACATGCCCTGATTATGGTTTCTACAATATGTGGTTCAAGGAGATGAATCCTCAGCGTGTTGACCCTGGCATGGTTATCTAGTTATCAAGCCATTTTCCACATATTCCCACTATTACTAGGTACGGTATTGGCATCCCTCTGTAGCAGGCATATTAACCTAACAAACCATCTGGCACCTGCAAACAACATAACGATCTCTAGAGCAGATACATTATCTCGTCAGACTATATTTTAAAACAGGCCAGTGTAGACTGGAGCAATGCTAGTCAAATGTAAGTCGTACCTGACGTTTGATGATTCTATGTCAGGACCGGAGGCTTCGGATTATGCTATCTCTCTTCGCTTTATTACTTATCACAAACAGACAGCAGCCAGAGAGATTCGTAAGTATCAGTGTAAAAAACCATAAAAAACTACAACTCCCTACAACCAGGGAGATACACAGTAAATTAGTCCATCAACTATTTCTGCGACACCATCCAAAGTCCTCTGTCAGCTCTCTCTCCCCTCCTCTTTCTTCGCTGCTGCGCAGCCAGTGAAGTGCTCTCGGTTATTTTATAATCCTAGAGTAGTTGTCTTCTCATTTTTGTGATCGTTTAATGTTTCGGATTCAAGATTGTGGGTATAATATTGTGTTTCAATTGTTGATTTCTTTGCAGAGCCCCTGCCGGCAGCGGGAACGTTCTCGCTCCTTACGCGGCCGGCTCCCCTGCTGCTGCGGCTTCCTTCTATGCCGCTAGGGGCGCTCGACCGCCTTGTTGCTCTCGCATCGCGTTTCCTCAGAAGAGGAGCGCGCCGCGAGACAAGCGGTCGGAGAGCCATCCCCTGCTGCCTCACCACTGACGTCCGCATTGCGGACTGTATTTTTCCCCAGCAAACATTAAAACGCCCCGGTGGGGGTCTGTATTAGGGTTTAAACCGCGTTGAACGCGCTTGTGTACTCGGCGCTGTAAGCACCATTCAAACACCACGCATCTCGCGGACGGTGTACCGTTACCTTCTGGGCATATCACTCCAATTTTAATTGGGCTAAATAACTGTATTTCAACGTGTTGGGGAGGCAGCCACCCTGTCAGGTTATTCCAAGGGTTTATGCGCGTTGGGGGTCTGGTGCAGCCCTATTGTAACCCTCTGGGCTACCCTTTCTTTTGCGGCCTTAGGTCTGCTCATAATCCTTATGACCTGCTGATTGTTTGACAGTCCTTGGCGTTCTTTGTATGTACTTACCTTGTCGCAGAAATGGCCAGTCAGTCTGAATACTATGAGGAGGAAGTCCAGGAATACTTACCTTATAGCGATGATTTCTTTGACGCAGTTGATGATTCAATCTACCGGGTAGTTAATGAAGTAGTGGGTCCGATGGAGCAACGTCTCTCGGATAGGATAGTGCAGGAATGCAACCGATTGGCGGCGACACGTTGCAGTGCGGCGCCTGCCCCTGGGCAGATTCCTGAAAGAGCCCCTCCCCCCCCCTAAAAAGCAGCGTCCTGATGGTCTGGATGCGGATGCCTTTGCGCGCCTTAAGACGGCGTTTTTGGCGAAGACGGCCCCAGGTGTTCCCCTTATCCCAGCGAGTGATCAAATTCAGGATATTCCAGACCCCCCATCCCTGGCGACAGATAATGATATCCAAGGGGATACTGATGACGAGGCGGGTTCTTCCCGTCCTTGGCGCCCGGCTCCGGCGACCACTTCGGCGGCGCCAGAGGAGGATGCCGATATGCTGAACCCAGATGAGATAATGCACCCCCGGTCTTCAGCTTAGGTCCCAGGGGATAAAGTTGTTAGGTTCCTTGCCAACCGTCTGCGTAAGCCTCTGGAGAAAGAGGCGCGGAGTTGTTTGAGAGCGGAATGCCCGCGTCCCTCCTTGCCGGACAAAATCGCGCTTACGCCGGAGTTGGACTCGAAAATGGCCACCTTCCTAGCGAAATTTGTAAAGGATCCCCGTAAAGGTATTGATAGGTCTTGGCGGTCCTGTCAAGACAAGCTCCTTGACGCCGTCGGTCCAATGGCGAAAATCCTGGACATGGCGGAGGAAGCTAAAGTAACAGGCTCAACAATTTCACCTGAGGTCTTATCTAATTGGGCCCAACGAGCCATCATTTTTATGGGAAACGCCAATTGCGCTCTTTCAACGGAGCCTCGCCGCTCTTTGTTGATTAAATTGGACCCCAAACTTGGGGATTTAGCTTCTTCTGAGGCCGGAGCTGTTGCTCAAGGGGGCCTTTTTGGCGAACCGTTTGTTAAAGATCTGGGGAAGTTTGTCTCTACCTTTACCGCCTTGGACAAGGCCCAGTCCGGTATTAAGAGAGTGTTTACACAGCGGGTTTTCCGCGGGGGCAGGGGCCGCTCGTCCGGCCGCGGGTTCCAGCAAAACCCTCCAAGGGGACAAGGCTCTGGCTGTGGTCAATAGAATTCCACCGCAAACTACACCAACTTTTATCCAACGCGAGGACAGCGTTTCAGGGGCCGTGGAGGATACAAGTCCAATTCGGGATGCGGAAGTTCAAACGGTAAGTGTCCTTCCCACATGTCAGATAAGTATAGGGGGGCGACTGGCGTGCTTCAGACAGGCTTGGGCGGAGCTAAAGTCCGATGCATGGGTCCTTCAGACGATTCGAGGCTTTCATGTGGAATTTCTGGACAATCCTCGTCAGGTTACGCGGCCATGTCCACTACAATTCAGCCTTCAGGACGCACGGTTGGTCGACGAAGAGGTTGCCGAATTGCTTCGCAAAGGCGCCATTTGTCGCACAACTTTGCATCCTCACGGTTTCCTCAGCAATATTTTCCTTGTGGACAAAGCCAACGGAGGCCGTCGTCCTGTAATCAACCTCAAGGAATTCAAAGCGTGGTTGGTGTATCGCCATTTCAAAATGGAGGTGTTGGACCCGGCCTCGTGGCGTGGTCCTTAACCCCCTGGATTGTGCCCGTTCCCCGCCCCGGCCGTCACGGGCCACCCGTCTGAACTGCACCAAGGCCCTTCACCCGGAGCTGCACGTGGACGCATACTCCTCGTGGCTCCGCCATCTTGTGGGCATCCACGTCACACCGTGCACCAGCCGGCGCGACCCCGCTCAACCCGGCCTCGACCCCAGCGAAGCCCCGACATCGAGGCACCACGAACTAGCCAGGGGGTGCCACAGGAACCATTCATCGCCCCCGGCGGAGGACAGTATCGATGGGACCCCCAACTGTCCTCCCCTCTCGAGGTGTGATCGCCCTGCAACTCCCATGGGCCTGGCGCCTCTCCTGCTGGGCGTCTGGCCGCCTCCACCCGGCCACTCCGCCCCCTCGGGCGCATAGGTCCGGACATCAAAGGGCTCCAGACCTATATCTGGGGCGACCCCACCACAGCTCGGCAGTTGTATCCCGGAGTCGAGAGCCCTGCTGATTGAATCGCGGCTGACCCTACGGAGAAGAACTCTTGTCGGAACCATCACGAGCCCTGCTGACTGCGTCGCGGCTCCCTCCTGTGAACCCTTTTCTGAACCACCTGGAACATCGGAGCCCTGCAGACGCCGTCGCGGCCCAACCTCGCTGGAACCTTCCTCGGAGCCCTGCTGACGACGTCGCGGCTCGAGCTGAACAGAGACCATCTTGAGAGCCCTGCTGATTGAATCGCGGCTCTCCACGAACTGTACGCCAGAGCCCTGCTGACGCCGTCGCGGCTCGACCCCTCCGAGATCGGAGGTCCTCCAGCGTGAGGATAAGAACTGGGCCCCAGGTACCCTCGTACCACATTCCTGCCAAAGACTGTCCCGCTACCCCTACCCTTCCAAAGAGACATTGAGACTTTTGGTGGATCCCTCGATCCCTTCGTGTAAATATTGAGCTCGTAACCTTTTATTGATGATAAAGAATTGCTTGTCTTGAGACAACCTCCTTGAGTCCGGTGTGGTGGTGTTACTGTGCTAGTACGGGATAGGAGAAGGATCTCTCAGGAGACTTCTCGGCAGCGCTCGGCTACTTCGTGCAGTGAGAGGGCCCCCCCCTTGGTGGTCTCACCGACTCCTCGGGGTCCGCCTTCCAACATTTGGTGGCCAGCGACGGGATCCGAGCCGAACGCAGTACGTACCAGCCAGTACCCACTAGCTACCCATCCAAACGAATAGCATCATGAGCAGCCAGGAAAACAACGCGACAATGGAGTTCCAGCCCGAACGGCTGGAAGAATATACGCACAAAGAATTAAAACAGTTCTGCAGAGACAAAGGCATTGCAACCACCAGCCTCGGTACCAAGGAAGAGATGCAGAAAGCTCTGAGGGCATGGTTGGAGGCTGGGGCAGGCCCCTCCCAGGAAGAAGGGCCCTTGCCCCTGACGGAGACCACAGCAACCGCACTGACCCCGGCAACCGGAGGAAGAAAGAGCCTAGAAACCGGCCTCTCCGAGGAAGAAATACGAGAGCGGGAAAAGGTCCGGAGCCACGAACTAGAGCTCGCCCGACTGCGGCTGGACGGCGAACTCCAGCTGGCAGAAAAGAAACTGGCCCTCGAGCAGCTACGCCTTCAAGAAGAAATAGAAGAGAAGAGACGACACCGGGAGTTGGAGGAAAAGAAACTAACTCTTGAGCACGAGCGCAGTCTCAAGGAGCTCGAGATCAAGGCCAAGAACGGAGGGACCAACACCCCCAGTACTAGAGACACTCTACCGCCCCCCGAGGCCAAGGTGCATATCCCGAAGGAGGTCGTCAAGGAGTATTACAAGAATGACGATATCCAACAATGGTTCAAGGCATACGAGGTGGCCATGACCTCCCATCGGGTGCCCCGAAAAGACTGGGGCGCAGGCCTGTGGGGGCGATTCCTGAGTGAAGGGCGGGACACGCTGCTCCAGCTACCGGAGGAGGTGATGACCTCCTACGATCACATGAAGGAGGCCCTGCTCACCCGATACGGGCTAACAGCGGAGATGTACCGCCAGCGGTTCCGAGACTGCAAGAAAATCCCGGGTACCACATGGGTGGAATATGTGGACTTTTTCAGTCGGGCCCTAGAAGGGTGGATCAAAGGCAGCAAAGTAACCACCTACGGACAACTGGTCGACCTCATCGTCTGGGAACACCTTTCCAATAATTGCTTCGTGGAACTGAGACAGCACCTCCTCGACAGCAAAATGACCGACCCGCGAAAACTTGCCGTCGAGGCCGATCGATGGGTCAACTCCCGGGTCCCCCGGAGCTCAATGGGGGAGTACCAGAGGAACCCCAACGGACCCCCACGCCAGCGCGGTGGGGGGGGAGGGCCGAACAGGAACCGAGACCCTCCCGCTGGGGCCCCCAGGAGCCCCCCTCGAGGGCCACCGCAGCCACATCTCTCCCCGAGCCTAGCGCGAAGGGTGGGCCCGGCCCGACCCGGACCACAGCCACCCGTGACCTGCTATGGCTGCCAACAAACCGGACACTTTGCCAGCGACCCGGCCTGCCCCCTGAACCGAAGAAACGGGGCCGGCGGGCCCCCGCCCCGGCAGCTGACAGCCGCCGCCTTGGGGGGAGAGGAGGAAGAAGAGGCCCTCGACCGAGAAAACACTGAGTGGGAGCCGGCAGCCATGTCCCTGGTCTGCCTGGGTAGCCGAGAGATGGTACCCTGCACCCCCATCCCAACCAACACCCAGAAGTACCGGCAGCAGGTCACGGTCAGCGGACAACGGGCCGAAGCCCTTCGCGACACCGGCGCCAGTATCACCGCTGTCCGCTGCCACCTGGTGACCCCTGAACAGATTCTACCGAATGTGCTGTGTCCGGTGCGGACGGCCGACAACAGTGAAAGCCTATGCCAGATGGCCCTGGTCCCCTTCGAGTGGGGAGGGGTGACGGGCCTGCTGAAGGTGACGGTGCGCGACGACGCCCCGGTCGACTGCCTCCTGGGGAACGACTTGGAGAGTTCCCCCTGGGCTCAAGTAGAACGACGAGAGCACCTCCGAATGTTGGGACTGGCTGATTGGGCCTGCGCCATCACCCGGTCCATGACCGCCCAGGCCCCCCGCTCCTCCTCGACCTCCGGGACGGCCCGACCCGAGGAGCTCACACCCCCTCCCGCCAGCAGCGAGGAGGAGGCGGACACCGACCCCGGGCCCAGCGAATCCTCCCCCGAAGACATGGCTTCTCCGAGCGCCCTACCAGAACTGACGCAATGGCAACATGAAGGGGGCCCCACCCGAGAGCAGTTCCAGCAAGAGCAACAGTCCTGTCCCTCTCTCGAAGGGGTCCGACAGCAGGCGACCGCGCAAGCCAACGGTGACCAGACCGGCACCCACTGGATCTACTGGGCCGAGGGCCTGTTGTACAGTGAACAGAAAGTGGCAGAACTCGGGGCCGGCCGCGTGTTGGTGGTCCCCCTCCGCTTCCGGGAGTTCCTTCTCAACCTGGCCCATGATGTGCCCCTCGCCGGACACTTGGGGCAAGACAAAACGTACAGTCGTCTGGTGACCCACTTCTACTGGCCTCGGATGCGGAGAGATGTGGACAACCACTGCCGGTCCTGCCAGACCTGCCAAGCCAGCGGGAAGACGGGGGGTCGGGTCAAGGCCCCCCTCCAGCCCTTTCCCGCCGTCAGCACCCCGTTTGAACGAGTCGGAATCGACATTGTGGGACCCCTGGACCCCCAAACCGCCCTGGGCCACCGCTTCATCCTGGTCCTCGTGGACCACGCCACCAGGTACCCGGAGGCGGTCCCGCTCAGAACTATAACGGCCCCTGTGGTAGGCCGGGCCTTGATGGGGATCTTCTCCCGAGTGGGATTCCCCAGCGAAGTGGTGAGTGACCGTGGCACGAACTTTATCTCCAGGTACATGCGGTCCCTGTGGCAACAATGCGGGGTCACATACAAGTTCACGACCCCATATCACCCTCAGGGGAACGGGCTGGTTGAGCGGTTCAACCGAACATTGAAAGGGATGATCCAGGGCCTGGAAGAACCCCTCAGGCGGAAATGGGATGTCCTGCTGCCCTGCCTCCTGTTTGCCTATCGGGAGGTCCCGCAGAAGTCCCTGGGGTTCAGCCCGTTTGAACTATTGTATGGGCACCCGGTCCGCGGACCACTCAGCCTGGTCAAGGAGGGCTGGGAGATGAAGCCCCGAGGCGCCCCTCCTGACGTCTACCGATACCTCCTGACCCTCCGAAACCAGACCCGCAAGTTCCGAGCCATAGCCGAAGCCAACCTCGAGGCCAGCCAGGAGGACATGAAGCGGTGGTACGATCGCAACACTTCTACGGTAGAATTCGAGCCAGGTCAGAAAGTATGGGTCATGGCCCCGGTCGAACCCGGCGCCCTCCAGGACAAGTGGACCGGGCCCTTCAAGGTGGTGGAGAAGAAAAGTCCCGTCACCTACCTGGTCGATCTGGAGTCCCCCCGGAACCCCCTCCGGGTCCTACATGCGAACAGGCTAAAACCCCACTTCGCCCGGACCGAACTGAGCCTGCTGCTGGCGACTGACGAGGGGAGCGAGGACGACTCCGAGCCCTTGCCCGACCTCTTGCAATCCGACAGTCACGATGGATCGATCGAAGGGGTCCAACTCGCCTCGTCCCTGACCCCGGAGCAGCGCAACGACTGCCAGCGATTACTGCGGGACTACGCAGCCCTCTTCTCTCTCACCCCGGGGGTGACCCACTGGTGCGTCCACGACGTCGACACCGGGGAGAACCCCCCCATACGACACAGAGCCTACCGGGTGCCTGACCGAGTGCGGGCCTGCATCCAGGCCGAAGTAGCGAAGATGCTGGCCCTGGGGGTCATCGAGCCTTCCGACAGCCCGTGGGCCAGCCCTGTCGTCCTGGTGCCCAAGGCCGCAGCTCCCGGTCACCCCCCGGAGTTGCGATTCTGCGTGGACTACCGAGCCCTGAATGTAGTAACCAAGACAGACGCACACCCGATACCCCGGGCCGACGAACTGATCGACCGCCTAGGGGCCGCTCGCTACTTGAGCACGCTGGACCTCACCGCCGGGTACTGGCAAATCCAGCTCACCCCCGGCGCCCAAGAAAGATCCGCCTTTTCGACCCCGGATGGGCATTACCACTTTCGGGTGATGCCCTTCGGAATGAAGAACGCCCCGGCCACCTTCCAAAGACTGGTGAACAAGGTTTTGGCCGGGCTTGAGGCCTTCAGCGCGGCCTACTTAGATGACATTGCCGTGTACAGCAACCACTGGGCCGAGCACCTTCTCCACCTGAAGGCCGTCCTGGCCGCCCTTCAGCGGGCCGGGCTCACAATCAAGGCCAGCAAATGCCAAATCGGCCACGGATCCGTGACCTACCTGGGCCATCAAGTGGGGAGCGGGCAGGTGGCCCCCCTCCAAGCAAAGATAGATGCCATCCAGACCTGGGAACCCCCCACTACCCAGACCGCTGTCCGGGCCTTCCTGGGCCTCACCGGATACTACCGGCGGTTTATCCGAGACTATGGGAGCATTGTTGGCCCCCTCACAGAGTTAACGTCCAAAAAGCAGCCCAAGAAGGTACACTGGACACCCCGCTGCCAAACAGCCTTCGACACCCTAAAGACAGCCATGTGTACTGCTCCGGTGCTGCAGGCCCCGGACTACCAGAAGGAGTTCGTGGTACAGACGGACGCCTCCGAGTATGGGATCGGGGCCGTCCTATCCCAAGCCGACGAAAAGGGGCTCGACCGACCAGTGGCCTTCATCAGCCGACGACTACTGCCCCGAGAGCAACGCTGGAGCACTATTGAGCGTGAGGCCTTCGCTGTGGTGTGGGCCCTCAAGAAGCTCCGGCCCTACCTCTTTGGCACCCACTTCCGGGTCCAGACCGACCACCGGCCCTTGCAATGGCTAATGCAAATGCGGGGCGAGAACCCCAAGCTGCTGCGGTGGTCCATCTCGCTACAAGGGATGGACTTTGACGTCGAACACCGGCCCGGCAATGACCACGCCAACGCCGACGGCCTGTCCCGCTTCTTCCGCCTTGACGAGGAGAATCCCCAAGGAGATGGGTGACTCTCCCTGCCTTCGGCTGGGGGGGACGCCTGTTGGACCCGGCCTCGTGGCGTGGTCCTTAACCCCCTGGATTGTGCCCGTTCCCCGCCCCGGCCGTCACGGGCCACCCGTCTGAACTGCACCAAGGCCCTTCACCCGGAGCTGCACGTGGACGCATACTCCTCGTGGCTCCGCCATCTTGTGGGCATCCACGTCACACCGTGCACCAGCCGGCGCGACCCCGCTCAACCCGGCCTCGACCCCAGCGAAGCCCCGACATCGAGGCACCACGAACTAGCCAGGGGGTGCCACAGGAACCATTCATCGCCCCCGGCGGAGGACAGTATCGATGGGACCCCCAACTGTCCTCCCCTCTCGAGGTGTGATCGCCCTGCAACTCCCATGGGCCTGGCGCCTCTCCTGCTGGGCGTCTGGCCGCCTCCACCCGGCCACTCCGCCCCCTCGGGCGCATAGGTCCGGACATCAAAGGGCTCCAGACCTATATCTGGGGCGACCCCACCACAGCTCGGCAGTTGTATCCCGGAGTCGAGAGCCCTGCTGATTGAATCGCGGCTGACCCTACGGAGAAGAACTCTTGTCGGAACCATCACGAGCCCTGCTGACTGCGTCGCGGCTCCCTCCTGTGAACCCTTTTCTGAACCACCTGGAACATCGGAGCCCTGCAGACGCCGTCGCGGCCCAACCTCGCTGGAACCTTCCTCGGAGCCCTGCTGACGACGTCGCGGCTCGAGCTGAACAGAGACCATCTTGAGAGCCCTGCTGATTGAATCGCGGCTCTCCACGAACTGTACGCCAGAGCCCTGCTGACGCCGTCGCGGCTCGACCCCTCCGAGATCGGAGGTCCTCCAGCGTGAGGATAAGAACTGGGCCCCAGGTACCCTCGTACCACATTCCTGCCAAAGACTGTCCCGCTACCCCTACCCTTCCAAAGAGACATTGAGACTTTTGGTGGATCCCTCGATCCCTTCGTGTAAATATTGAGCTCGTAACCTTTTATTGATGATAAAGAATTGCTTGTCTTGAGACAACCTCCTTGAGTCCGGTGTGGTGGTGTTACTGTGCTAGTACGGGATAGGAGAAGGATCTCTCAGGAGACTTCTCGGCAGCGCTCGGCTACTTCGTGCAGTGAGAGGGCCCCCCCCTTGGTGGTCTCACCGACTCCTCGGGGTCCGCCTTCCAACAGGAGGGAATTCACCTCTTGCGAGATCTCCTGCGTCCTTCCGATGGGATGGCGCGTCTGGATTTAAAAGACGCCTACCTCGTGATTCCTGTGCATCCGCCCCACCGACGATTCCTTCAGTTTCGTTGGGGGGGGCCTGGTATACGAATTCACGGCCCTTCCGTTTGGGGTTGCCTCGGCACCGTGGTGTTTCACCAAAGTTCTTCATCCCGCGGTAGAGTTTCTCCGAGCGCAGGGTATACGCATGATCGTCTATTTGGACGACCTTCTTCTGATGGCTCAGTCTCCTCAACTCTTGTTGATGCAACTCCAGCAAACCGTTTCTCTGCTGCAGAGCCTAGGTTTTGTCATCAACACGGCAAAATCAATTCTTCATCCTTCACAGTCAGTCACCTTCCTGGGTTTTGTGGTAGACTCCGTTCAAGCAACACTGAGTCTTCCGCACTGCGCCGGACGGTGTCCAAGCCCACCATTTCCCTGCGTCAGCTTGCCAGAATTGTAGGCCTCCTATCGTCCTCGATCCAGGCGATTTTTCCGGGTCCTTTGCACTATGGAGCATTGCAGCGTCAAAAGGCCTACCACCTCAGACGGGGTCGGTCGTACGATTACGTGGTGCCACTTTCGGCGGAAGCCAAAGAGGAAATTCTCTGGTGGCTTACTCATATGGAGGCATGGAACGGTCGAGCGATTTTTGGATCCGTTCCAGACTTGGTCATCGAGTCCGACGCCAGCAAACTGGGTTGGGGTGCTCGATGCGGGGATTTTTCCACCGGAGGTGTTTGGTCAGCAGACAAGCGAGATTTTCACATCAATTGCTTGGAACTGCTAGCTGGTTCTTTCGCAGTGCGCTGTTGGACCAAGGACAGGGTGCAGTCTTGTGTCCTTCTGAAGATGGACAACATCTCCGCGGTCCGTTATGCCAATCGGTTGGGAAGGCCCCGCTCTCGGGCGCTGGCCAACCTGGCAAAGGACTTTTGGGGGTACTGCCTGGATCATCATATATCGGTGACGGCGGAGTATCTCCCGGGCCAGCACAATCAGGTCGCGGATTGGCACTCCCGTCATCTTTACGACTCCAGCCTATGGAAGCTGGATGTTCCAGTCTTCCAATGGTTGAACAATCTCTGGGGACCTTTTCAGCGGATTTTTTTGCCTCCCGCCTGGACAACCAAGTGCCCAGATTCTACAGTTGGAGGCCGGATCCAATGGCTCTGGCCACGGATGCCTTCCTCCAAGACTGGAGGGCGGAGAACGGATATGCGTTTCTGCCGTTTTCAATGATAATGAGGACGACGGCCCAGATCAGACGTCAATGCGCACAGGTGATCCTGATAACCCCCCTATGGAGGTCTCAAGTTTGGTTTCCAGTTCTTCTGGAACTTTCCTGGGATTCTCCAATCCTACTCCCCCCTGTATCCTCAGCTTCTTCAGAACCCGGAAGGGGATCTTCATCACCTGATCACACAGGGGACACTCCGGCTCATGGCGTGGCGTCTTTCAGGCGACGATGGTCGTTGCCGGGACTTTCGGGACAGGCTGAGGCCCTCCTGTCAAAGGCATGGGCAGACAATATCACGAAACGTTATAGATCCGCGTGGTCACGTTGGGTTCGTTGGCGTCTTCGACGGGATTTGGATCCCGTGGTCGCAGGAATCATTCCCCTCTTAAATTGTTTCGCCGATTTGGCGTCGGATGGTTTGGCATATCGCTCCATTAATGCTATCAGATCGGCGATCTCCGCCGGTCATGAGCCTTTAGACGGAGCACCTATTGGGGAACATCCAATGGTCTGCAGACTTCTACGGGGTGTGCGGTTATCGTTATCCCCGGAACCTCGTTATTCCGTCCTTTGGGACGTCAACAGGGTATTGAATCTGTTTCTTTCCTGGCAGCCTAATCGATACCTTTCTCTGAAAGAATTGTCTTCCAAGCTTGCTATGCTTCTATGCTTGATCTCCTGCAGGAGAGTTTCCGATGTTCGCGCACTAGATGTCTCGGCGCGTGTTTTTTCCCCAGAGGGGCTTGTTTTTACGATTGGACGCAGAACTAAGTCCAATTCACAAACAATAACGTACCCGGCTTTCCGGGACTCTCCCAAACTATGTGTGGTAGACTGCTTAAAGACATATGAGGATTTAACGCAGGAACTCCGCCCGCCAGGCAAACGGCAACTCTTGATAGCTCTCAAGAAGCCACACAAGGCAGTCTCTTCTCCCACCATTGCTAGGTGGGTGCGATGGGTTATGCAAGAGGCTGGCATTGACACAAAACTGTTTGGTGCCCATTCTGCCAGAGGTGCTATGGCCTCGAAGGCTTTCGCGCTGGGTGCGCGTTTGGAGGATTTAATGCGTGCAGCGGACTGGTCATCCGACTCCACCTTCAAGAGGTTTTATTTTAAACCGGTTCTTAATGTGGCACAGATAGTGGTAAGTAAGCTTTGAACTAGCATAATCCGAAGCCTCCGGTCCTGACATAGAATCGGAATTTGCCTAGTATCATGACGGTAAGTTCCACTTCTATTAAGGACACGGAGGCGAGGATTATCCCGCCCGGGGCACCCTTGGTGCGAACCCCCCCCGTATGGGAGTAAGTAAGTTTTTTCTTTGACACTGGTTGGTGAAACATGCTTGCTTTGTTTGATATTATCTTGTACTGTGGCCATTGCATAATACGCTCGGTATGGTTCACACAGTTCTCACCTCCCTTTTTGGTTTCTTTCAGGGAATGATGGATCCAAACAAGACCAATAGGAAAATGGCGTGACTTGCGCGAAGAAAGAGGAGGAGAGAGAGCTGACAGAGGACTTTGAATGGTGTCGCAGAAATAGTTGATGGACTAATTTACTGTGTATCTCCCTGGTTGTAGGGAGTTGTAGTTTTTTATGGTTTTTTTACAGTGATACTTACGAATCTCTCTGGCTGCTGTCTGTTTGTGATAAGTAATAAAGCGAAGAGAGATAGCATAATCCTCGCCTCCGTGTCCTTAATAGAATCGGAACTTACCGTCGTGATACTAGGCAAATTCCGATTCTGCCCCAGCATAACTGTCTAATCAAAGTACCATGCCATATTGGAATCTGGAGTTTATCTGATTGGACATTGCATCTGTATCAGGAATAGGAAAGGTCATGAACATTGTTGGCTTAAGAAAAGCATGACTCAGTGTCGTGTCCAGTTGTGCAATCTCTTCACACAGCAAATTCTTGTTTGAAATACCATATGTGAAAGATGAGAAAAGACTTCAGCTAATGGCCAAATAATTAGCCCCCCATCTGTGACAGTGAACTAATGTTGGTACTACATTTGATACCAGCTACTCACACACAACACTGTGGTATCTCACAGGGGGTCCTTCTTATCCCCTCAATTATTCAACATCAATCTAACCTCCTTAATAAACCTGACTAAATCATTCAACCTCACCAGTTACAGGTATGTAGATGACACCCAAATCATTTTTAAAAATGGAAATGTGATGACTGCCTTTGGGCCATTAACACACGGATGATGAATAACCATCTAAAGTTATATACCGTAAAGACAGAGCTTATGACCTGTGGACAATGAAAAAATACCAGCCCACCACTAAACAGCCTAAGGAAAATGAGGCCTCTCCAATGATATCAAGAGAAGTTAGAAACCATGGACTTACCATAGATTCAGACCTATATTTGATACCAAGTGTTAACAACTTAAAACAGATTGCTTTTTTAACAATGAAAACAAAATGTTGTATCCTCCCAAAACTTGGATACAAACAGAAAATGCAAGCCATCCTCACACTTCTAATCTACAAGCTTGATTATGCCAACAGCCAATACAAAAAGAACAATTGATGAACAGAATGCAGAACAATGTCATACATTCACCCCAGTACAGAGATCCGGGCCTAAATCCATCTTTTTTTGCTAACCATGCCATTCCAGTTTGGACCCAGCCACATGCAAATCATTCTCGATCCTTCACCCAAGGGAACAGTCCAGCCCGAACTGTCAGGCCAGGTCCTCCCTGGACTGGAAACAAGCATCCTAGGACCGGTTTCGGGCTTTCAGCCCTCATCAGCCAACATAGCTTGACTTGACTGATTTGCATATGGCAGGGTCCAAACTGGGGTGGTGTGGTGAGCAAAAGAATGATTGATTGAGCCCAGATCCTTGTGACTGGGGGTGAATGTTTGCATTGTCCAGCATTCCGTCCATCAATTGTTTCTTCTGCATAAACAGCCAATACTTTGGCACACCTGCATTCATCATATGCAAAATTAAACTCATCCGAAATGCTGCTGCAAGGATTCTCTGCCTTCACCTACGAGAACACATCACTCGAGTCTTGCAACCACTCCACTGGCTACCTATAACAAGAAGGGTAATGCTTAAGGCACTTTGCATTGTTCAAAGAGTCTCAAAGGAAAGCACCACTATACCTACAGACTTAATTCAAGCAATACAAATAAATCAGGACACTGCCATAAGAAATCCATAGACGCACTGCTTTCTCAGTACAAGCCGCCAAGCTCTGGAACACACAGTACCAGCCATCATTCAGAGCATCGAGGAGCATATACACTTCAAAAGGCAGTTGAAAACATGGCTATTCCCAAGACAACACCACCACCACATATCCCAGCAACAGAAACTGAAAATACAGTTGCAGCCTCAAACTCAATCTTTAGGTTACAATCCACAGATTGGGAAAAACAACCAGCAAACTACTTCTGATAATCATGTAAGTTAAAGAGAGCTGACCTATGCTTCCCCAAGGCATTACATAATTATGTAAGATCACATAACATTTTTGGCCCACGCTAATACTAATACCATAACAATCAGCGGTCAGCAGCCAACGGTAACTTATATATCTTACATTCAATTAAGGCATATATGCTACAACAGTTGTCCATCACCAGTACTGTGCAGGCAATAAACCAGGAATCACTAAATGAACAGACATGGAATAACTGAAGAAATCTATCTCCCCCCAAAATTGCCAGCCCTGGCCCAGAACTGTACACTAGGGGACAGATTTACTAAGATTTTGCATCAGTGATCCATCAATTTTGTGGTGCATCCCCGACACAAAATCATTTTTGGTATTTACTAAGCCATACAAAGCCACTTTGTGTGGGTTTGCATGGTTTAGTATTTACAAAGTAATGCTAGGCCTTGCATTGGGAAGGCATTCCATGTGTGGAGCATGGGTATTCCCATTCATCCCCCAATGGATTTTGGCACCTTCACAGATTTACTAAAGATAGGAAACTTCGGAATGCGTGAAAATGATACACTTTTCCCCTGTGAGTTGTAACAAGGAGAAATATTTTTATTTCTATTTTTTAATTCCTCTTTTTATGTGTCCCTGTTCTGCAGCACACATAGAACGAGAAATATGCCTCCAAGGATAGTTTTTTTGCAGGAAGGTGTCCCTTCCTGCACAAAAACAACCCTGCCCGTAACCCAGGCACGTTTTGTACCATGGCGCAAGGGAACTTGCGTTGGCGCTAGGCAGCACACAGTGTGCCAGTGGTAGGAAACAGCAGGAATGCACCATATTATTGGAAATATGGCTGCTGTCTTTCACGCAACACAGCACGGCAAGTTGATTTGCTATGTTCTGTTTGAGAAATGTAAGTAAATCTGCCCCAAAATGTCTGATTGGACAACCCAGTGCAGTAACAAGCAGGCTATAATCATAAGAAATACCATAAAGGGACATGCAGAGCTATTCAATGCAGCCAGCGTACTAAAAAAACAAACTGTGCGTCGGTCTCTCTCAACTCAACATCCACCATGCTGCTATGGGCTGCATCGCATAACACGAAATCCTCACCACGGTGATCATCATGCTCGACATTGAAATACTTCCCACACAGGATCAGTTCCACACATAAGGGCAGTAAGCATATACAAGTGTGCAATAAATACACTAGAATGTTTAGCATTCGTGTATCACCAAAATGTATTTTGATCCTATTGAAATCTTTGTTTCTGTCACACTAGAGAATTATAAAACAAAATGTGCTTCATTTGTGCTTTCATAACTGCTGGGATATGTTGAAATTTGTGTGCAGTTCATTTACAGGTATTTAAATTGTTGGTGAATTCAAAACAAATTGGCATCCTACAGTCTTTCTTTTTGCACTTCTTGTATGTAAGGTTACTGAAATGATGCGATGCCGTGGCTTTTTCCGCATTATTATGAATCTGCCACATGGTCCGTGATCTGCCTCATAATCTGCAGATTTCTTTTTAAACAAATGTTATTGTTTCAATAGTTGTACTAAGATGGCAAGATGGAGCTTTATCATATGAACAATATTGCACAGTGAGATACTTAGGATACCAGCATCAATTGTATCCCATTTAAACAAAAACATAACAACTTTAACCTTTTGTGCCACATTAACATTACAGTCACTTGTATGTACGCCAGATGTCCCTGCATTCCCCCTACCACTGTATTTTTAAGACTCTATAGAACATTATTACACCGAAGTCTGCACACGGAGCAGTACTGATTGAGTACTGCTGTTTAACTGTAATTTACTATTGCGGCTCTTCACGGCTTTAAGCGGCATACGACACGGATGATCCAGAGGCCTTTGGCCCACAGACTGAACACTGTGTACTGATTGTCTTGCTGAATGTAACTATCTGAAAGAAACACATTAGTTAGATTCCTCACCTTAGAATATCCCCAGGCGTCAGGCTGGATCCGGAAAGATTTTTCGTCAGCAATACCCTTGCCGCAGACGTCACTAGGCGTCGTCTGCGGCTCCGCGTCCGTCATCGGCGTCGTGCGCCGGGATGACGTCGTCGGAGTACTTAAACACCGCCCTCGCGCGCTGACGTCAGTTCTTCTTTTTTCCGCGCCAGACAGCATCGATCCGGGAAGAGCATACCCTTTTAGTCATTTTTTTACTAAACTTTTTTGATTCTTTTGGTCACTGTCGACTCGACTCTGGTGCCTTGTAGGATGCCTGGTTTCAAACCCTGTGACTCGGTTACGGACCACCACCGCCGGTGCCTCTACTGCCTTGGGGCCGACCACGATTCCGAGTCGTGCCTCGACTGCCGGGCCCGGACTTCGAAGGCTAGGCGGGAGCGGTCCCGCAAGCTACTGGAGTTCCGGCAGTCACCACCACCACTCGTCTGGTTCAAAGTCTTCGGGTAAGTCGAAGCACAGTAAGAAGTCCAAGAGGCGACATCGCTCTTCGGACTCCCCTTGCCGGTCGCGCGACTCGGCTGAGGGTTCGGGTGGTGCCACCCGCGCGGCTCCGTCGGAGCCGCAGGAGTCGCGTCTGTCCCCATACCCGCCGGTCCCTGGGACCGACGCGACTCCGGCGGAGGTCACTGCCTTCCCCTCGTCCATGAGGGGCCTGACTCCGCCGTCGACGCCTGTCGGCGCGCCTTCGGGCCCCGTGGGCTCGACTGGGGGGCCTAGCGAGCCGACGGCTCCGGCCCCGTCGCCGACTCCGGTCCCGACGCCGCAGGTCCCCGCGGGATCCAAGCCTGGATCTCTGTCGGCGCCGGTCGACCTCACGACCCCTCCGCCGGCACCGACTCCGGTATCACCTTCGGCACCGCCTTCGGACGACACCGTTCCCCGGTTTAGTCCCGGTCCGGGCCCGGCGTCGGAGCGGCGCCGCCTGGCGCCGCATCCGACACCGATGGGTGGCAATTTCATCTTCCGCCCGGCTCCGATCATTCCACCTGTGTACCAGGAATCGGATGACGGTGACGACTGGGAGGGGTCTGAGGACCCTCTGGTCCAGCAGGGCCAGTTATCACAGGACTGGGCAGATGAGTTGGGGGATGCCAGTGGTCTTGATACCTCCCCTGACACTGGCTTCATCTCTCCTCTGACCGTGGCTTCGGAGGAAGGTGCTGCTTTTTCTGTGGTGCTGCGCAAGGCAGCCGAAGCCCTTGGGCTAGAGCTGCCTGCTGTGGCTGTGAGGACTAACCTCCTCACCGAGGTGCTCCAACCGACAGCAAGCTCCTTGGAGCCTCTGCTGCAGTTTAATGAAGCACTACTGGACGTTCTCAAGGGCACCTGGTCCAAGCCCTCCACAGTACCTCCTGTGGACCGGAACGTAGCCCGGCGCCACCGCCCTGCACCGGGCGACCCCAGCTTTCTGTCCCTCCACCCCACGCCTGAGAGTCTGGTTATCCAGGCCTCGACTTCCCAGACCTCCTTCCCGTCCGCTCCCCCGGATCGGGAATCCAAGAGACTTGAGCAGTTTGGTAAGCAGCTGTTCTCCTCCCTTAGTTTGGGACTGCGCTCTGTTAACACCGCTTGTCTCTTGGACCGTTACTCCCACTCCCTGTGGGATACGGTGGAGGACGTGCTGCCCCTGTGTCCGGAGGAGGCTCGGACACGGCTCGCCCAGGTTCTTGCCGAGGGGCGGGATGCAGCGCGGCACGCTATCAGATGTGGACTAGACACTACGGACTCGCTGGGTAGGGCGATGTCGACCACAGTGATGCTCTGCCGCCACGCCTGGCTGCGGTCCACAAGTTTTTCGGGGGATGTCCAGAACACCCTCATGGACATGCCCTTCGATGGCAGTCGCCTTTTTGGCGACAAGGCGGATAGTGCGCTGGTGCGCTTTAAGGACTCCCGGGCTACGGCCAAGTCCTTGGGCCTCTCGGACCCGCATCCGCAAACTTCCGCTTTTCGCCCCTTTCGTGGCCAAGGAGGGGGCACCCCCTCACGTCCGCCTAGCCACAGGCCGCAGACTCAACCTCCACGCAGACTCTGTGGACTGACGGGCACGTTGTCCCCCTGTGCCGAGGCGGTACAGGGGGACAACGTGCCCGTCAGTCCACATCTACCCCGGCAGCATCCGCCTCAAAGCCCTCCTAGTCCGTGCTTTCGGCAGTGGGTAGAGACTTGGTTAGATCTATTCTCCACCGAAGAGAACGCGCACTGTCAGCAGTTCTGCACGTTGGAGTTTCCAAGGCGGCACTCGCTCGGGGACGCCTTTCGTCGCAAGTGGAGTTGCGGTCTGTTGTACGCCTTTCCGCCTATACCACTTCTGCCACGAGTGCTTAAGAAGATCAGGCGCGATGGGCCCAAGTCATCTTAGAGGTTCCGGATTGGGCACGAAGGTACTGGTATCCCGAGCTACTCAGTCTGTCAATCGATCCCCCGATACGACTGCCTCTTCAGGAGGACCTTCTGTCGCTGCAGCAGGGGACGGTCCTCCACCCGAACCTGTCCAGTCTCCACCTCCATGCGTGGAGATTGAGCGGCAACAGTTGATGCCATTTGACTTGCCTCCTGAAGTCTGTGATGTGATTCTGGCAGCCAGGCGTCCCTCCACAAAAATGGTATACGCCTGCAGGTAGAACAAATTTGTGGCATGGTGCACAGCAAAGGCTTTGGATCTCCTTTCCGCCCCTCTTGCTGAGGTTCTCCTCTTTCTTCTTTCTATGGCCCAGCAGGGCTCTGCTCTGGGCACCCTAAAAGATTATCTCTCTGCTATTTCTGCCTTCTTACGGCTTCCTGATCAGCCTTCTCTTTTCAAATCCCCTGTTGTTTCTCGCTTCTTGAAGGGCATTACTCACATGTTTCCTCCTGTCCCTTTCGTAATGCCTCAGTGGGATTTGAATCTGGTCTTGACGTTTCGGATGTGCGCTCCCTTTGAGCCACTTCATAATTGTCCCCTTCGTCTCTTGACGTGTAAGACTGCTTTCCTGGTTGCCATCACCTCTGCTAAAAGGGTGAGTGAGCTCCAGGCTCTCTCTTCTCAGCCTCCTTTTCTTTCTGTCCATCCGGACAAAGTTGTTCTCAGGACTCGCCCTTCCTTTCTCCCTAAGGTGGTAACTGCCTTTCACATCGGGCAGTGTGTTACGTTGCCCACCTTCTTTCCGCCTCCGCATCCTTCGAAAGAGGAAGAGAGGCTCCACCGTCTGGACCCAAAACGGGCGCTGTCCTTTTATTTGGACCGCACCAAGCAGTTCCGGGTGGGCGACCAACTCTTTGTTGGCTACGTGGGCGCTAAGAACGGACAGGCGATACACAAGCGGACCATCTCTCGTTGGGTCGTTTTGTGTATCAGAGCCTGTTACTCCTTGGCTAACAAGGAACCTCCTGTAGGGCTGAGGGTCCATTCCACTTCCCAGACCTCCTTCCCGTCCGCTCCCCCGGATCGGGAATCCAAGAGACTTGAGCAGTTTGGTAAGCAGCTGTTCTCCTCCCTTAGTTTGGCACTGCGCTCTGTTAACACCGCTTGGCTCTTGGACCGTTACTCCCACTCCCTCTGGGATACGGTGGAGGACGTGCTGCCCCTGTGTCCGGAGGAGGCTCGGACACGGCTCGCCCAGGTTCTTGCCGAGGGGCGGGATGCAGCGCGGCACGCTATCCGATGTGGACTAGACACTACGGACTCGCTGGGTAGGGTGATGTCGACCACAGTGATGCTCTGCCGCCACGCCTGGCTGCGGTCCACGAGTTTTTCGGGTGATGTCCAGAACACCCTCATGGACATGCCCTTTGATGGCAGTCGCCTTTTTGGCGACAAGGCGGATAGTGCGCTGGTGCGCTTTAAGGACTCCCGGGCTACGGCCAAGTCCTTGGGCCTCTCGGACCCGCGTCCGCAAACTTCAGCTTTTCGCCCCTTTCGTGGCCAAGGAGGGGGCACCCCCTCACGTCCGCCTAGCCACAGGCCGCAGACTCAACCTCCACGCGGACGTGGATTCTGCCGAGGCGGTACAGGGGGACAACGTGCCCGTCAGTCCACATCTACCCCGACAGCATCCGCCTCAAAGCCCTCCTAGTCCGTGCTTTCGGCAGTGGGGAGAGCCTTGGTTAGATCTATTCGCCACCGAAGAGAACGCGCACTGTCAGCAGTTCTGCACGTTGGAGTTTCCAAGGCGGCACTCGCTCGGGGACGCCTTTCGTCGCGAGTGGAGTTGCGGTCTGTTGTACGCCTTTCCGCCTATACCACTTCTGCCACGAGTGCTGAAGAAGATCAGGCGCGACTGGCCCAAGTCATCTTAGAGGCTCCAGATTGGGCACGAAGGTACTGGTATCCCGAGCTACTCAGTCTGTCAATTGATCCCCCGATACGACTGCCTCTTCAGGAGGACCTTCTGTCGCAGCAGCAGGGGACGGTCCTCCACCCGAACCTGTCCAGTCTCCACCTCCATGCGTGGAGATTGAGCGGCAACAGTTGATGCCATTTGACTTACCTCCTGAAGTCTGTGATGTGATTCTGGCAGCCAGGCGTCCCTCCACAAAAATGGTATACGCCTGCAGGTAGAACAAATTTGTGGCATGGTGCACAGCAAAGGCTTTGGATCCCCTTTCCGCCCCTCTTGCTGAGGTTCTCCTCTTTCTTCTTTCTATGGCCCAGCAGGGCTCTGCTCTGGGCACCCTAAAAGATTATCTCTCTGCTAATTCTGCCTTCTTAAGGCTTCCTGATCAGCCTTCTCTTTTCAAATCCCCTGTTGTTTCTCGCTTCTTGAAGGGCATTACTCACATGTTTCCTCCTGTCCCTTTCGTAATGCCTCAGTGGGATTTGAATCTGGTCTTGACGTTTCGGATGTGCGCTCCCTTTGAGCCACTTCATAATTGTCCCCTTCGTCTCTTGACGCGTAAGACTGCTTTCCTGGTTGCCATCACCTCTGCTAGAAGGGTGAGTGAGCTCCAGGCTCTCTCTTCTCGGCCTCCTTTTCTTTCTTTCCATCCGGACAAAGTTGTTCTCAGGACTCGCCCTTCCTTTCTCCCTAAGGTGGTAACTGCCTTTCACATCGGGCAGTATGTTACGTTGCCCACCTTCTTTCCGCCTCCGCATCCTTCGAAAGAGGAAGAGAGGCTCCACCGTCTGGACCCAAAACGGGCGCTGTCGTTTTATTTGGACCGCACCAAGCAGTTCCGGGTGGGCGACCAACTCTTTGTTGGCTACGTGGGCGCTAAGAACGGACAGGCGATACACAAGCGGACCATCTCTCGGTGGGTCGTTTTGTGTATCAAAGCCTGTTACTCCTTGGCTAAAAAGGAACCTCCTGTAGGGCTGAGGGTCCATTCCACTCGGGCCACAGCGGCGACTACAGCCCTGGGCCGGGGAGTTCCCTTGCAGGACATCTGTCAGGCGGCGACGTGGGCCTCACTGCACACGTTTGCTAAACATTATTGCCTAGACAGCCAAGTCCGGAGAGACGGCTTCTTTGGCCGTTCTGTTCTCCAGGACTTTCTGGTGTGATCTTGGTTCGCAGACCCACCACCGGGGTTGGTATTGCTGGGGTATCTATTCTAAGGTGAGGAATCTAACTAACGTGTTTCTTTCAGATGAACAAGTTACTTACCTTCGGTAACAATATATCTGTAAGAAACATTAGTTAGTTAGATTCCTCACCGACCCACCCATCCTCCCCGTTCTGCGAACCGATATCTAGGGTTGAGGTCATCCCTTTCAGGGCCCTAGAACTTTTTGGCACCAGTGTCGGTCTCTTGAATGGCTCTGCGTTCCTGGCACGGAAAGCTATGTACAAGAACTGACGTCAGTGCTCGAGGGTGGCGTCTAAGTACTCCGACGTCATCCCGGCGCACAACGCCCACGACGGACGCGGAGCCGCAGACGACGCCAAGCGATGCGCAAGGGTATTGCTGACGAAAAATCTTTCCAGATCCAACCTGACGCCTGGGGATATTCTAAGGTGAGGAATCTAACTAACTAATGTAACCGAAGGTAAGTAACTTGTTCGTTAATGTTTTTTGTTATATTGCAAATGCCAATAAAAAACAATTTAAAAAAAACACATTACAGTCACTTGTGAGGTCATCCCCTGGCCATCTTATTGGGTTTATCTCTAGGTTGTACCCTGGTAAACGTCTCCCACCGCCCTTTCACCCTTACATTCCAGCATCCAGTATCGAAGGGGAAAGGGGCTCCAGATAAAGGCCTTGGTAATCCCCCCCCATCTCTTCCATTTTTTGGGGTGATTTTGCTGACAACCCCTTGCTTTAAAAATGGGAATCTCCAGTCCCGTGCAGCAGTCGAATTCCGGCAGCTCCTCCAGGTGTTCTATGTATGGGAACAGTGCATGACGAAGTTGAAGATATTTATAAAACTGGGTATGAGGCATGCCAAATTCTCTCTGATGCTCTTGAAAGGACTTCAGTGTCTGACCTCGGAGAACCGCTCCCAGTGTGGAGACACAAATATCGTTCCACCCCCTGAATCCACGTAGTGTGGATAATTGGGGAAGCAGGCCGTTATGGCATAAGGGAGTCTCTCCGGTAACACTACCCCACCACCCCATTCGGCGTAGGGATTGCTTCCAGATCTATAATACCACCCTTGTTGCCATCGGCAACGTCTGGAATTCCGGTTTTGTGTAAAGATGTGTGGAGGAATGTATCACCCATCAGCCAGCACTCTACTGCATACGCTGTGCCCCGTCAATCCCCATTCATTAAGTACTAGTAAGTGGGACGCAGCATGGTATGCCTAGATATCTGGTGTAGCTATTCCCCCTCAGTATGTGGACTGGAAGCAGGCTCTCAAGGCCACCCTGGCAGTACCCCAATCTCCCCCCCCAACCCCTTCTTGAGAATTTAACCCAGTGTCACATGTAACTGTCGGAAGCATGTGGTTGGTAGAAAAGGCAGGGTAGGGAAATCATCTTGAGGATAGCGGACCTGCCCGTTAGAGACAAAGGCAGATGTGACCAGTATTGTGTCTCGTCTTTAACTTGTTCCCAGAAAGGTACTAGATTCCTGTCCCATGAAGTAGATTGGGAGGCCGTTAAGTGCACTCACTCTGTAACCACTGTCACGTCCCTAGACCACAATCCCACGTGACTCCCACCGCGCAATGGCCACAGGATGAGATTTACGGGTGTTCATGTACACAGGACCGGACTGGGAACCGAAACCGGCCCTGGCAAAATGCTCGGCCGGCCCCCCCTTGAAAGGCTGAGGGGGTGCGGCCGAGCCGTTGCAATGGCCGATTTCGGCCGATTTTGTTGCCGGAGCCGATATTGCAGGCCCCCGGTAACAAAAATGGGCCCTGTATTGTCTCTTCCGGCAGGATCTCACATGGGGCATAGAAATTAAAATAGTGCTCTGAAAAGCTGGTCGCAATTTGAGACGGGTCAGATAGTATCATGCCATCTGGGCTACTGATGCCGGGAGAGCGTTGGGGTGCATCGCGCACTGGCAAATTCGATACTGCAAGGTGCTTGATTTATCACCCCACTGATGTATTCTGCTGCGAGATGCCAGCCACACCACTTTGGCCTCGTCTAAATAATTCCCAAGCATATATTTGCTGTTTGTATATTGGTTGACGGCGTGTCTGGGTCCCATTTTCCCCCTGGCTCCTCCATTCCAAGTCCAGAAGTTGAGATCAATTTACTTCTCCGTTGCTTATATTGCGCCGTGCAAAAGGAGATATCTATTTCCTGTAGGGTCGGCTTCAGGGCCTATCATAGTATCTCGGCTGAGTCTACCGTCCCCATGTTGTTTTTAAGATAGTCTGGGATGCATGTGTGTTCTATATTGCTGGTCGCCACAGAAATGGGGGTGGTCAGGGCCTATCTGGAGCCTCAGTCCCACTGGGGAATGATCTGACAGGCCCCTAGGCAGTATCTCCAATGATATCGACCTGTGGGCCCTGGCCGTGGTAATGAACATGTAATCTATGCGAGAGAAAGAATTGTGTACATGTGAGTGGTATGAATATGCCTGAAGGGTGGGTGAAGCCTCCTCCATGTGTCAATCCACCTCATACCGTACACTAGGGATTGGAGTTGTGAGTCCCTCATCACTGTTGGGTTCCCAGTGGCCCTCCCCTCTTCCGGTGTTTCAAACAAGAATGAGCGCGATTGGTATGTCACTCTTAAGTGGGCAGGGAACAGCAGAGCATATTGGATTTTGAGATCCCACAATAATCTGAAGATTTTAACTCAAAAACGTATTTTGTTTCTCGCTCACTCCGATCAAATGTTACCAAAAATTCTGCAACACATGCTGCTGTGAAGTGAAAGTCCTTTCCAAAGGTTGACTGGTCATCTTTCAGTTACTAACAGCTGTATTTGGATGTGGAACTGCTACTAATGCAGTGAAACCTTTGCCCAGACAGTGCTCACATGTAAAAATGACAAAATAATGAAGTGATTAGTGTTTTCTAGCCACATAATTTAGTGAACATTGTAGAATAATGTAGACCTCCCCTGTGGCATAATTCCAGTGTCCCTGTCTGTAACCTAGAGAGATTATCACAAAATCCTCTAAATTGGCAGTCAAAAAAAGAAAAGTAAACATCTTCATGTTAAAAGATTGCCTGAATTTTAACCTGACTTGGAACACGCAGCAAATGTAACTGGATTAACCCCTTGCATGCCCGCCCCTTTCCCCGCCCAGTGCCGCGCCTTGCATTAGCGGGCGGAGTTCATGACGAGCTGGACTCGTCATGGGCACAGCGCCACCGCAGCCCATGACGAGTCCAGCTCGTCATGGGCACTGAAGGGGTTAAAGCAAAATATAAAGACATTTTTCGATTATTCACCATCTGCACTCCGCACCTCTATACTGTCCCAGCTGCCTCTGTCATTTTGGTGGGGGGTATAGGGGACAAAGATTATTTTGGGCTTGCCCAGCCCGGCCCTCAAATGCCCATCCCCCTGTGGCTACGACCCTGGGCTCCGCTGTCAGAAACAAAGCAGTTTCTCCACCAGGAGAGTAACCAGAAAATAAAATATCCCCACTTTGAACCAAAGCTCTGATGGCATCAAGCAAGCAAGGCATTGAGCCCGAATTTCCCTCAAAAGGTTTTCTTGTCTCTTCCATCCAATAATTGATCTATTCATCCCTTCACCTTTCTAGCCACTCGATGATATCCACCTTTTCACCCCTACATTTTCTCATTAATTTAATTTTTTCATCCATCATTCAATCTTTTACCATTCCATCCATCCATTGACCATTCCATTCATCCATCCGTACAGACATCCATCATTTAGGCTTGCGTCCATCTATATACCCATCCACCTACCCACCCATCATTTGACTTATCCATCTATCAATAAAGTCTTTCATTCATCAATTGATCCCTATGCCCATCCATTCATCCATCCATCCATCATCCATCCTCTCTGATTTCCATTCACTCTGCCGTCCATCCTCTCAGATTGCCATTTATTATGCCATCCATCCTCTCAAATTACCAATTACTCTGCTATCCTTTCACCTACCGTTCCTCTCAGATTTCCATTTTCCCACTATCCTTTCACCCACCCATCCATCCCCTCAGATTTCTATTTACTCTGCTATCATCCATCCTTTCTAATTTACTCTGCCATCCTTTCAATTCACTTAACCACCTAGCCGTCCATCCATCCCTGAGATTTCAATTTATTTTACCATCCTTTCACCCGTCCACCCTCTCAGAATTTGAATGACTGCCATCCTTTCATCCATTGATCCATCGATCTATCCATCCAACCCACTCAGATTTCGATTTACTCTACAATCTTTTCATCCACCAATCCTTTCACCGACTCATCTACTCATCCTTTCCCCCACTCATCCATCCATCCATCCATCCTTTCACCCTTCCATATGTTCACACACTCATGGTTTCACCCTCTTAGTTATCTAACCTTTCATACACCCATCTTTTCACCCACCCATCATTCCTTTTGCCAAACTCACATGTTCACTCACCCATCCATCCTTTTACCCACCCATTCTTTTAATCTTTCATCCACCCATCCTTTCACCCACTCATCCATCTATCCTTTCATTCACCCACCCCTTCACCCTCTCACCACCCATTCTTTCACTCACTCATCCATCAACCTTTTCACCCACTCATCCTTCCATTTACTAATGCATCCAGTCATCTATCCTCCTTCCACAGTCAGCCTTTCTTTCTTCCTTTTAGCGATAATCATAAGCTTTTATCTGCCAACTTGCAGATAAAAGACGCCCATGGAGAACCCCAGCCCCACTGTATCTGGTAAAGCGGGAGGTTCATAACGCCCCTGTTCTCCAACTCCAGATGGAGGCAGGAACATTGAAAAGTTGAGTGGAGGGGAAAGATCACGGACGGGGGGTGGGTTTTGATATTACACACACCCTTCAGATACAACATGGAAACGTTATCTTTACTATCTTTACTGTCACTCTGATGCTTCTAGTTATAAGGCTGTCCTTCATTTCACTAATGTTAAAAGGTCTAGTTACTAGTCAGCATCTACGTAATGGAAACTGATGTGATTATAAAAAGTATGCACAAGAGCGAACAGATTAAGCCATACGAAGGGATGCTGAAGTGCAGTACAAGCTGGGAAATCTTTGGCTGTAACAGCATCTCTAAGAAGCTGCTTCTGGTCCCATTACTCGATGTGCAAGAATCCTCTAATTACTAATAGGAACGAGCATAAAGAATAATGGTTCAATAGGCAACTTGAAGAAAAGCTTTCCTAATTTATCTTTATTTTTATATCAAAACCCTTCCACATTTTTGTTATTTCAGACACTCCAAAAAACAGATGGTACTGTTTGTAATGATGCATACATTGGCTCGAACTCTCATTTCGAGACCTGCCGATTGTGATTCAGTTTCATGGTAAAGTTGTATGAACTATCTGTTAAAATGATGTCATGGCGTTTGCCATATTCATATTTTGGGCAGGAGTAGAAATGAGTATGGAATTATACTCTTGTTATGAGCATGAAGTAACTCTTTCCCTTTTGTTTAAAGGTTGTGGATCTACACAGTGGCCAGAATGATGCACATAAGAAGGTTTTGCCGTCGTTGGCTCAAAAAAGTATTGCAAATGCTACCAGAATACCTGCAAAAACACCAACCAACACAAAGACGCCTCCCAATAACGGTAAACGAGAGCTGAATGACGGAAGACTGATTTGTGGTTGAAGAAGAAAGATTACAAGATGTAGATAATTCATAGGATGAATACTGCTAAATGTGACTAATGTAATTCTGCGTCTCTACTAATATAAGAAGACAATCAATTAAGAGCCTGACAATGCAGCAAAATGGTAGGCTAACTTTGGAGTACTTTGAAAAATATTTGGTAATCGCCGAAATAGGTAGAGAAACATGCTTTTAAATGTTTTATATGAAAGAAACTATCTTTTACTCCAAATAATACGTTTCTCCTTTGTTACTGACAACTTAAATTTTAAATTGTACTGTTAACCTACTTATTTGCCCCTTCAGTCTAACAAATGAGTAGCCCTGCTATTTCACGTTACCAGAGCAGTATTGTTAGCACTTTAAAACCATATAAGCCAAAGACTGGTTGTCTCCAACCGATCCCAGAGACTGCTTACACATGGCTACCCAGCCTCATTCTTTGCGACTTTGAGCAGGTTGTCATAGATGTACGCTTCTTACATTACTCCTATGGTTTCTTGTCTTTTTCAATTGCCTGTCGTCATCCAAGTGCCTTACTGCTGATGTCATAGTGCCTTATAGCTCAGAATATATGAACTGCTTCTATAGTAGCGGTTCCCTTTCATCTTGTGGACAAAGCAGATTCTCCAGTATTGGGGTATCTTTCCTAGATTCACATGCCTGAATCATTCCACGTCGTCGGAGTAGGAGTCCCACGGTACATAAAAATAGCAATATACATGCATATAGAAACCATATCATAGGTAACCTAGAACCAGGAAGTAAAGTAGCCAGAAATCAAAAGGAAAAAATTCTCCACTTTCATGACTCGTCCAAGTCATTATATATAGTCCAAACTACAGCCAATCAGGCAACAGCACCCTAAGAGGCTCAGGCGCTCATATTTTCTAGCACTTATTGGGATCCTGAGTGAAAAGAGCATAGAAGAGCCTCTGAGGGGAAGGGGGGTGGGTTGCATGTGAATCTATGAAAGATACCAATACTGGAGAACCACAGATTACAGTTAAATAAGGATTAGTTACTTACCTGTAATCCTAGTTCTCATCCAGGGGTATACTCATCAAAGTCATAATCTATGAATAATCCCCGCCCACGTGCGGAATCCTGGAGCATATAGAAAATACATATATATATATATACATATATATGCATATGTGAAAACATACATGCAGCCTAAAAATGTTTCAAGCATGGCAATGCTGTAAATTACATAGGTTTGCATTGTAGTGCCCCCTAACCCATAAGGAAAAAAGGAAGCACCAAGCCTCTCAGATTTTCTACCGCACGTCGTGTGAAGGGGGTCTTCCTGAGCTCTGCTCAGTATTTCTCTGGTTTCTTCAGGAGTTCTTCATTTTATGATGTCTTCTTCAAAGAAATCTCTCTTTCCACCTTGTGAATCTTGTGGGAAGCTCCGGCTGTTTTCAGAAGATCCCCACAAGAAGTGCATTTACTGCTTGTATCCTGACCACCAGGTGACAGACTGCAAGATCTGCAGAACTTTCCCACAAAAGACTCTGAGAGACAGAGAAGGGCGTCTACTTCTGTGGCTAAAGAAGATTAAAGATCGGGACAATCCCTTATCTGAAGTTGGGAGTATTGCCTCTGTCAAGACAACTTCCTCTAAGAAGAGGACAGTTGACACAAATGTATCTTCTCCTGGGGCTAAGGTGTCAAAAAAACAGCAGACTTCTAAGAGTGCTGAGCTGCCTTCTACTTCAAAAAAGTCTCCTCCATCTTCTAAGAGTAAACCTCTTCCTTCTACGCCCCCGAGAAAGACTGTGAAGTCTCAGGCTTCAAAACAAGTTTCTGACAGAGATTTACCTCAGAAATGGGGTCCCTCGTTGACTAGCTCGACAACGATGTTTTCGTCGACGAAGCCTTCCGTCGGCGCGACGACGACGTCGACTGCTACCTTCTCGTCGCCGAAGCCACAGATGATAATGTCGTCGGCATCATCGCCGTCGACGCTGGTATCCGTCTCCATGAAGCCAGTCTGGTCGACGAAGGAGGTGAGATCTACCTTCGACGACGAAAGTTAAGAGTCTCGTCGATGATTGCCTCGTCGACTGCTGCCTCGTCGACAAGGGTTGTCTCGCCGACGATCACTTCATCGTCTTCCGCCTCGTGGACGACTACCTCGTCGACGCTACAACTGTCTTCATGCACGGCTCTTCAGGTTTGGTCTTCATCTACGCCCACAATAATGTCTACATCGTCTGTGGCACAGTCTACACAGTTGCCTCCGTCGACAGCAACGCCTTCTTTGCTACAAAGACGTGGAGCTTCCTTGGAGGTTCTCTCTCCAATTCACACCTCCCCTTCTAAGGTTCCTCTTGTGTTACCTGAGCAGTTGCTGGATTATGAAGAGGATGATGAAGAATCGGATGAGGGCGATAGCTTTCGTACCCTTCCAAGCTCTTCATTAAATATCAAGATGTGGATCAAGAAGATGATTTCTGCCAGGAGACTGTTCCTTCAGCTCCAGATCCAATTCCTACGGCCCAAATGCCTTTGGCATTTCTAAATAACCTACACTACATGTTGGACGATTATTATTGCCGTTTCCCTCCATCTGAATCGGCTTCTTCTATACCACCTACACCTGTTCCTCAATCTTCATCAGCATTGAGGTCGCCCAGACCACATTCTCCGGTACCTTCGCATCACTCTCAGGACGCTCACACCACGGATGACGATAGGGAGGAAGGAGAACTGGATGACAGATCACTCCTTACAGAATGGGACGACTACCAGATACTAACTCCGTCTCCATCTACTCCTGCTCCAGTTGACTCTCCTCCAGTTGACATCGGAGGTTTTCATCATCTCATGGAGAGGGCAACACAACGGTTCCTCCTTCCTATGGAAACAAAGAAGGATGATTGTTTCCTTTACGATTTTAAGGATCAACCGAGGAAGCAGATACGGTCGATTCCTATTATCGACTTTATTTTGAAAGCTCCTGCTTCTATTCCTGCGGTCTTGCCCCGCCTCGAGAAGAAATACAAGGCACCAGACAATTCGCCAGCATGTCTGATAGGTCAGCCAAAGGCAGATTCCATTATCGCCCAAGCAGCTCAACGACGAGCGCGGAATCCCTCCTCTCCGCTGTCAGCTCCTCCTGATCGGGATGGGAGACATCTGGACGGTATTGGGAAGAAGGTTTCGACCATGGCAGCAACGACCATCCGTGCAGCTAATTCACTGGCTATCTTAGGTCGATATGATAGACAGATGTGGTCGGACATTTCTCCCTACATCGACATGTTGCCTGAGCCCTCTAAGTTTGAGGTGCTCAAATGTCTTCAGGAGGGGGAACGAATCTCAGCTGAGATTATTGATTCGGCTTTGGATGTTGCATCTATGGGTTTTCGACAACTGACAGGTGCCGCAGTCCTGCGGCGACAGGGCTGGCTAAAAGCTACATCATTTTGCCAAAAGGTTCAGGCTAAAATAATTGATATGCCCTTTGACGGTGAGTCTCTTTTTGGTCAGCATGTTGACGAGGCCCTCCAGGCCATTAAAAAGGATACCGAGACAGCAAGATCTCTCGGTACTCTTCAATTTCAGAAACTGCCTTTTCGTGGCGCTAGAGGCCGTGGATCCTTCTCTGGTCGAGGAGGTTATAATCAGCAAAGACAATACCAGTCCTATCAGAGTAACCAACGTTACTCTTCTCAGCGTCAACAATCCTTCAGGCAACAACCAACTACCTCTTATTCATAAAACAGAAGAAAGTCTTCCTACCGTGGACGTGATACGTCTAAGAAGGAGTGACACCTGCCACCTGCTCTACCGCTTACACCTTTAAAAGTTGGAGGAAGAATCTCCCGTTTTTACTCAAACTGGTCAGCTATAACAACAGACAAATGGGTCTTGGACATTGTGGCCAGAGGCCATGTTCCAGAATTTGTAAAACTTCCTCCGAATTCTCTTCCAAAAGGACCACCTCCAGCTCACCTCACAGAGCTTTTTTCCCAAATAAATTTGATGTTACGAAAAGGAGCGATCGAAGTAGTTCCTCAGTTTCAAAGAGGAACCGGTTTCTATTCCAGATTTTTTCTAATAAAGAAGAAATCGAGAGAATGGTGCCCCATTTTAGATCTTCGCTCCCTCAACAAATATCTAAAAAAGTTATCCTTCCGGATGCTGACTTTTCAAGAAATCCTTCAACTCCTCACTGAGGGGGATTACATGACCACCCTCGACCTCGAAGACGCATATTTTCATGTACCAATTCTCCCCAGACACAGAGAGTTCTTGAGGTTCAGAGTGGCTGATCTCTGGGCCTCTCTGTCAATTTCGACAAGTCTCACCTCGGCCCATCACAAAGAACGTTCTTGGGAGCCACCATATTTTTTTTTTCAATCTGTTTTATTGAATTTTTGTGAAATACAAACATGAATCACATATTAGCACAATAAAATGTCAGTATGTCTGGGAGCATGATCACCTTGCATTACAATAGCATACAAGCCAATACATTCTGAAACATCACATGCAACCGCATCCTCGTGTTAAGACATATGTTTTGTGGCTCTTGCTCGTTACCTGCCGTCACTGATTGCAGTGGATAGCACTACTTTGCATATTTACATCGTAAATGCAACTCCCAACTGGAAAAAGGGTCCTATTGGGATATTATGTTCACAGGGATCTATATTTGGATATTTCTGCGTTACACAATGGTCCAATGATCTGCAGCGGTGTTGAGGCCGAGAGGCAACATATCTTGGGAGCCACCATAGACACTCTGCTGACACATGCTGTAATGCTGTCACTGGGGTTTTGGGTTTAGGTAAAGGCGCCACAGGGAAACTTCACATACGTTATCTGATTTCTTGCTAAGTAATTTGACGGTGCTATAAGGTGGGAAGTACCGCCTGACTTCCCAGAATTAAGAGCCTTTGCTCTAAACAGTTGTGCAAACAATCCTTAGCACACGTCCTCGTATCACAAACTAAAAGTTATTTCATGTTTTCACATTTACTGTTCAAATCAGTTAGCAGAAGAAATAAATTAGTCTTCTCTTCTAGATGGTTCTTTATTCATTAGGTGTCTTCTGTGTGGTACATAACAGCCAGCCAACACGTGTTTCGTCGCAACAAGGGAATGTAGTCCCGCGACTTTTTCAAGGCTGTATTTACAAAAGAAATTGAAACCTATATTGTACATAACTTGAAAACATGTACTTGATGATAATGTCATAGCAACATGGTGGTGAGAGTCAAGAACCGACGTAAAGCGGGTGAACTAAGTAGTCCATTGCAATAACAGAACGTATGAACATTTGAACATATCACCACGATTCGTGAAATCATAATATAACCAAAAGTTTCTATGATTCTAATAACAGTGGAGAGAGCTGAAACATCGTGCTTAAGTGGGGAAAACACGCCGAAAAATAAAGCTAATCCTATTTGTGAATGGCAAACCCACGTGAAGATAGTCGTGGTGTGATGAAGCGGGTTTGATTCATTATATTTCAGACTAAAAGGTGTGCGTCTCCATATGTGCTCATGTGAAGAGACGGTTTATGTGCCGTATATCGGTGAAAAAAAGAGGGTGAACGTAATACTAAAAAGCATCCGGTCATAGCTACCTATTCTTGGCTTAGTAGAAAATTTCTGGAAAGAATGAACATATCTATATTAAGATATAGTCCAAGAGACTTTAGGAAACCAGAACAATTATGGACAAGAGCAGTGCTCATTATAGTAAAACACCTACTTATTAGGTGGTGATAATTCCAAACCACCTATGGTTTCTGCAGTAATGGCATCACTTTCTTCATTTAGTCAATGTTCCTTGATCAGGTTCAAATACTTCTCAGTACTGCAAAAATAAGTTACACTAATTACTTAACCTTAGTCTTAGATTATAAACTGTTTATGCTACTAGTGGTACGCGGTAATGTGCTGATGGGGCACGATGCTATGTGTAGTTTGAAGTTCAGAATTTGTCTATGGACAGGAATAATCAGATGTTTATTAAAGTATGACGTGCAACTATGATAAAATTTCCACCTGTCACATCTCGAGTATACGTGTTGCTAACAATCACAAGCGCTTATAGGCTAAACAACCATTTGTGCAGGCTAGTGCCAAATCGAAAACGTCCCTTAATTTAGACCAGTTAGCGTTAACCACCCTTGTATGCTCATTTTCCTATTTCAATAATATCGCGTGATTTGTAAAATATAATCGGGTGTAACCACTTACAGACTACTATAGATACGGAATACAGTCATGATGAACACTCTATCTGTCACCAAACTGAAGCGTCCCTGAATAAATGCCAGAAAGCGTAAACCGCCAGTGGATGCTACTCAGCCCTGTTATTTTAGCGTGACGCAACTTGTAAAAATAATCAGAAGTAAACACATAAGTCCCTTCTAAAGGAAAGTATTTGTTAACTATTCTATCCGTTACATGAGTAGACAGTCCTCATATACTCTGACTCGCATCGTGCTCGAGCAGCGCTTACCTTATATGACTGAGAGTGGAACCGAAGTGACGCCCGTCTCTGGTTTCCCGGTTTGGAGTGTGTGCATGCGAGTGGTTTCTCTTGTGGCTATATTTCCGGTTTGGAGACGTGAAGCGTAATCACGTGACTAGTTCTATCTCGTGCCTACTCCCATGCCGTGATTAGGAGAAGGACTAAGGTGAACTTGCAAATACGGCGGCCATTTTGAAGCTAGTCCATTCTATCATAATGTTAGTGGTCTATGGTCATGTGTGGGCCAGTAAATAGTGCACCTGCTTAGTGTTTGGTGAAAGTCAAGAACTAATATCTATCATATTGGTCTCTCCAACTATTAGATTCAGCACAAAGTCTTTTAACGTAATAACGTAAAAAGAAAAACAGACAGTGCGAACTATAGGCATGTTGTAAAACATAAGTATCTTAATTATACATACAGTTAATAGACATCATGTATTAAACAACTGTGAGTTAACAAGAAAGTTGCAAATTGGAAAAACACTCTTTTCTTTTGTAGAGATGACATAAAAACATAAACAAATCTGTCATCTCTATTCCATTAGGATTGGAATTTCTATTTAGGCAATCACACGTGTTGTAGTATGTTATAGGTAGAGTAATCCTATAGACCATTGTGTATTTAGATCTAGGCAAAACGGAACTCGTGAGTTAGTCAGTATGTTGCAGTTACTAGAATTCGGATAAAGGAGGTCTCACCTTCCTAGAAAGTAGTGTAATTCATGGTCAATGTTAAGACCATGTTCCACACTGTGCATTTTTAAAATCCATTGTGCCTCTCTTTGTCTCAGTGTAAGTTCTCTGTTCCCTCCCCTTGGACTTCTTGGGACATGTTCTATTCCATAGAATTTAAATGTGCGGTTCATTGTTTGAGCAGGGCAAATAGACATGTGCGCCGCTAGTGGGTATCTCATGTCTCCCTGTTTTATTGCCCTGGTGTGTTCCCCTATGCGATCCCGCAAAGGTCTGATTGTGCTTCCAATGTAGTATTTTTCACATTTGCATTCTATTATGTATACTACAAATTTTGTTAGGCAATTGATGTTGGAGTTTGTTTTGTATTTCCTTTCCCCTGGTCCCATGAATTCAGTCTTACGGTCATCCGCCCATTTGCACGAGCTGCAATGACACATGCCTTTGTCTCAAACGAAAGGCAAATGAAACTTTGCAAACTTGCCCAACTGTTGCGATCAAGAAAGTGCGTTTCAGTCCGGCAGTTCAAGTCACTTCTGGTGATGCCTTCATCCTGCATTCCCCTGATCCCCAACTGCCGTCTCAAGATGAGACCTCTGCAATAGGAGCTCAACAAACAGTGGTTACAGGTTTCGGGATCCTTCGACGATCACATCCGCATCAATTCTCGGATTTGAGAAGCTCTATGCTGGTGGACTTGCAAAAAGAACGTGACGGCAGGCTGCTGATTTCTAGTGGAACCTCCAAGTTTCGTCATCACCACGTACGCCTCCCTCGAAGGATGGGGAGCGCACCTACAAGGACTCGCCGTCAGCGGCAAACAGGATGCTGAACAACGGACTTGGTATATCAACCTCTTAGAGTTGCTAGCTATCTTCCTGGCCCTAAAGTCTTTTCGCACCATCATTCTCAGAGCATCGGTGTTGATCCGAACGGACAACACAACAAGTATGCACTACTTGAACAAACAAGGAGGGACAAGATCCATTTTACTGTCTCAGCAAGCCCAGCAAATTTGGGATTGGGCGATCCGACATCGGATAAGTCTAACAGCAATCCATGTTCCGGGAGCTTCCAACTTCCTCGTGGATTCCCTCAGCAGGTCGACAGTTTCCAATCACGAGTGGGAGCTCCATCAACCAACTTTGGATCGTATTTTTCAGAAGTGGGGTCGACCCGATCTAGACTTGTTCGCAACCAGTCAGAACCACAAATGCCAATTCTTCGCTAGTTGGCTTCCCCACAAAGGATCGTGCAGGAATGCGTTTTTGATGAACTGGTCGCGGATTTATGCCTACGCTTTTCCACCGAGACCGTTGGTTCCCATGGTTCTTCGGAAAATGAAGAAGGAGCCTTGTCACCTAATCCTCGCAGCAGCCAGGTGGCCTCGCCAGTTCTGGTTCACCAAACTTCTCCTTCTCTCCGAATGCGATCCCTTTCAGTTGCAACCAATACCGAACCTTCTATCCATTCAGAACAGACAGATCTGCCACCCGGATCCTGCATCTCTGTGCTTAGCGTCCTGGCGCCTGAGCACCTTGAATTCGCTCACTTAAACATTCCTTCGGACTGTAGGGAAGTCTTGGCCAATGCTAGAGCGCCTTCCACAATAAAGACATACAGGCTCAAATGGAAACGATTTTGCCTGTGGTGTCAAGCCGCCAATATTCATCCAATCCATGCAAAACCAGAACAGAACAAATTTTGCCTTTCTTTTTTACATTTGGCAAGATCAGGCCTTTCCCATTCTACTCTTAAAGTATTCTTAGCGGCTATTTCAAGATTCTGGCAGGATGGTTCCAACTCTCTTTACTCCTCTGGGGTCATTCAGCAGTTCTTCAAAGGATTGTTTCGCATGTTTCCTTCCATCCGCCGTCCACCTACATCCTGGCATCTTAACGTTGTGATCTCACAACTCATGCGACACCCCTTTGAACCTATTCATAGGACAGATTCTCACATCAGCTAGGCGGGTCAGTGATATTCAAGCCTTCACTATTAAACCACCTTTCCTTCAATTCACCAAGAACTCGGTAGTGCTATGCACTAACCCCATTTTTATGCCTAAAGTACCTTCGGACTTCCATCTCAACGAAACAGTCATTTTAAAGACTTTCCTAATCCTCAATCACCTGCGGAAAGGGCTTTGCATACACTTGATGTCAAGAGGTGTATACAATTCTATTTACAGAGGGCATCTTCAATACAGAAATCTGATCAGCTATTTATAGCTTATGGAAAAATGCGAACAGGACACCCAATATCCAAACAGTCCATTGCTCGTTGGATTTCGGCTGCAATTTTTTTCTGTCATCAGCACGCAGGCAGACCATTACAAACAACTCCGAGAGCACATTCTACTAGAGCAATCTCTTCCTCTACCGCTCTCTTTGCTGGTGTGCCTCTTCATCAAATCTGCAGAGCTGCTACGTGGTCCAGCAGGCACACCTTTACCACGCACTACTGTCTGGAAGCTGCCAGCGATGCTGACACGTCTGTGGGACAGGCGGTTCTCTGTAATCTTTTTGAATAAGGTGAGCCTCTGTTCTTCCCTCCTCCTCTTTGCTATTTTCTGACATACAGATCTTCTATGATTGTTCATGTATATATATGCACAGATATAGAAATATATATGTGTATAGATGTATGGAAAGATCTATATCTGTGATTACATATTGCCTGTGTTATGCATATGTTTATATTGTGATGATAATATCATTAGTATTGTTATGGAGTTACTGCTCTCTACTCTGATTCAGGCATGTGAATCTATGAAAGATACCCAAATACTGGAGAAGAACAAAAGTTCTCATCCAGGGGATACTCATCAATAGTCATAATCTATGAATAATCCCCGCCCACGTGCGGGATCCCGGAGCATATAGAAAATACATATATATACATATATATGCATATGCGAAAACATATACATGCAGCCTAAAAATGTTTCAAACATGGCAATGCTGTAAATTACATAGGTTTGCACTGTAGTGCCCCCTAACCCATAAGGAAAAAAGGAAGCACCAAGCCAATTGTCACACAACAATGCTTTATTGCCATAAAGCAAACTTGTAATTGCAGGCACTTGCCTGTAGGCTGCAGTAGAGTATCTAGAAACAAAGAAAACTGACACCTTGCCTTTAAGGCTTTAGAGTAAGGGGACCGTGCCTTTAAGACCTGCAGGAGACCCCTTGCTCCCATGATGCACCACAGGTGACAGTTAGGTCAGTTCTTTTTGACGGTGCACTCGCACCTGAGTAGATCTGCAATTAATAAACAATGACTTGAGGAGAAAAAGCTCGTCCGGGGAGGTGGGTGCGTCGCTTATGACTTTGATGAGTATACCCCTGGGTAAGAACTAGGATTACAGGTAAGTAACTAATCCTTCTCATCCAGGGGATACTCATCAATAGTCATAATCTATGAATAGAGTAGCAAGCCCATACCCAAAGTCTCGCGGACGAGCACTCTAGCATTTAGAACATGCATTAACATCACATAAGCATAGCAGTTATGCAAACAAATTCCTCAAAGAGGCCTGCCCCACCTGGGCGTCGGCCTGTGCGTCTGAATCTAGGCAATAATGGCGTGTAAAAGTATGTATGGAGCGCCATGTAGCCGCTTTGCAAATTTCAGACATGGGAACGTTGCGAAGGAGAGCTACAGTAGAAGCTTTCCCTCTAGTAGAGTGAGCTCTTGGTCTAACCTGTAGAACCTTGTGAGACAGCTGATAAGACAAGGCTATACATGAGACAATCCATCTAGAAATGGACCTCTTGGAGGCAGCCAGCCCGGTATTCGTAAGACCGTAATTAACAAAGAGCCTGTCAGACTTTCTAAGCGAAAGGGTTTTAGCAAGATAAAATGTCAATACCCTCCGGAGGTCTAGAGAATGTAAAGCTCTCTCCGGGGGAGTGGTTGGCTGAGGAAAAAAAGTGGGCAACGTGATAACCTGATTAATGTGGAAGTCCGAGACCACCTTGGGCAGGAAGCTCGTATGAGTACGTAGTACCACTCTTATAGAGATACCAAGGTCCAGGGATCCCAATTCTGGAGGGAATTGCTCAATTTGTATATAACTTATTTCTTGTGGAGGATGACTCAAGACACTGGACCTCTATGGTCTCAAAAAAGTACATGCGTTCAGTAGTGTCAGTTCACTCCTTCTCAAATAGATTTGAAAAAGCAAGAAAATCAAATGAGTTGGTGAATCCAAATTATTGTTTTATTTGTTCAAATGAGGAACTTGACACGTGTTTCGCCCTCATGGCACAATATCAGGCCAGGGCTTTCTTAAGGCTTAATGTTCAAGGATGCAGCACGGTACATTAGCTTCATATATCACTATTCAAGGTCACTGCACAATACATTCGGTCAGACCTCAGCAACAGCTTCGCTTCAGCAGATCTCCTTCATATACCTGATGGAAGCGACTTTCACCATCAGGAAATAGGAGTTTTCCTGCTGGTGAAAGTCGCTTCCATATTGTGCCATAAGGGCGAAACACGTGTCAAGTTCCTCATTTGAACAAATAAAACAATAATTTGGATTCACCAACTCATTTGATTTTCTTGCTTTTTCAAATCTATTTGAGAAGGAGTGAACTGACTCACTACTGAATGCACGTAGTATCACTCTATTAGCATGGAAAACAGTGTAAGGTTCCTTGCAGCAGAGGGCCTGAATTTCACACACCCTGCGGGCATAAGTGATGGCTACTAAAAAGGCAGCCTTCCAGGTCAGATGCTGTAAGGATGCCTTATGAATAGGCTCGAAAGGAGCTCCCATCAACTTAGAGAGAACAATGTTGAGCTCCCAGGGAGGGGAAGGAGACCTCACTGGTGGAAATACTTTCTTAAGCCCTTCTAGGAAATCTTTGACTACCGGCATCTGGAAGAATGAGGCCTGGGTAGGAGATTTTCTATAAGCAGCTAAGTGGACTCTGATGGAAGTATACTTTAAACCAGACTTTGCCAAGTGCAATAAGTAGGGGAGAATAACCTGTTCTTGACTCCGGATCGGATCAAGGGCGTTATCTCTACACCAAATGTAGAACCTCTTCCACTTGAAGGCATAAGACTTCCTAGTGGAGGGCCTTTTTGCTTCTCGCAGAATGTTCATACAGTCTGCCGGAAGATCTAAATGTCCGTACTGGATGGATGAGTTCAGGAGCTATGCCGCCAAGCGAAGAGAGGGGAGGTTGGGATGGAACACTCTCCCCTGGTCCTTGGTCAGTAAGTTCGGCAGGCAAGGCAATCTCCGGTGTGGCACCTCTGACAGCTGTAGTAGATCCGGGTACCACCACTGATGGGGCCACTCCGGAGCTATCAGGATCATCCGCGTTCTGGTCCCGTAGAATTTCTGTATCACAGCTGGGATGAGAGGGAGAGGAGGAAAAGCGTATAGCAATGTCCGTGACCAGCTGATCAAAAGTGCGTTCCCCTGAGATCCCTGTTGGGGGAACCTGGAGGCGAAGACGGGGCATTTTTTGTTTGCCGCGTCTGCGAAAAGATCTATGTCCGGTACTCCCCACTGCCGGAAGATCTCTTGAGCGACGTCTTCGTTGAGCACCCAGTCGTGCGCTTCGACGAAGTCTCTGCTGAGGCCGTCTGCCTGGACGTTCAGGGTCCCTGGCAGGTGAACAGCGATGATCGAAAGGTCTCTCGCCAGTAGCCATCGCCAAATGGACTGAGCTTCCAGAGATAGGACTCGTGATCTGGTGCCTCCTTGCTTGTTCAGATAGAACATAGTTGTTGTGTTATCTGTCTGAATCTGCACGTGTTTGGTTTGGAGGGACGGATACAGGGATTTGAGAGCTAGATGGACTGCTCGTAGCTCCAAGAAGTTTATGTGATAACTCTGTTCGGTATTGGACCAGAGACCTTGTACCTGAAGCTGGTCCATATGAGCACCCCAGCCCTGCATGGAGGCATCTGTGATCACTGTCTGTGTCGGAGGCGCCTGATGGAAGGGGACGCCGTGAAGTAGATGGGAGCGTTTCATCCACCATCTGATGGAGTCTTTGGCAGCTTGGTGAAGAGAGATGAGATCTTCCCAGCGGCCGGACCTCTGCGACCACTGATCCTCTAGCTCTTGTTGCAGAGGGCGCATGTGAAGACGTGCATTGGGCACAATGTAAATGCACGAAGCCATCGACCCCAGAAGTGACGACACTTGCCTGGCTGTGGGAAATGCCGCGTTGAGAAGCGTGTGGCATTTCTGAAGCATGGATGATAACCTCTCCTCCGAAGGACACACGCTTGCCTTTGCGGAGTCTAGAGAGGTGCCCAGGTAGTGAATCCGCTGAGTGGGATTGAGGACCGACTTTTTGTAATTGACCTGTAATCCCAGCGACTGTAGGAGATTGAGGCAGAACGAGAGATGGCTCTGGAGTCGAACAGGAGTGGAACTCTTCAGGAGCCAGTCGTCTAGATAGGGATAGACGAATATCTTCCGTTTGCGGAGGAAGGCAGCTACCACCGCCATGCACTTTGAGAATGTCCGTGGGGCGGATTTGAGGCCAAACGGCAGAACTCTGTACTGATAGTGCTGACGAGAGATTTGAAACCTGAGAAATTTCCTGTGTTTCACTGAGACAGGAATATGGAAGTAGGCATCCTGTAGGTCGATGGCACACATCCAGTCTCCCTGGTGAAGATGCGGGAAGATCTGATGCAGAGCCAGCATTCTGAACTTTTCCTTCCTGACAAATCCGTTGAGCAGACGGAGGTCGAGAATGGGTCTGTAATCTTTGACTACTCCTCGTTTTTGAACAAGAAAATACCGGGAGTATACTCCTTGATTTCTTTGCAGGGGAGGAACTTCCTCTATGGCGTTCTTTGAGAGGAGAGTAGCTACTTCGCCCAGTAAAAGCCGATTTTGGATTTGATGGAGGTGCTGAATCCGTGGGGATACATGCGGAGGGGGACACTTGAACCTCAGCAAGTAGCCATGCTGTACAATATTCAGCACCCATCTGTCTTTTGTAATAGCTTCCCACTCTGCCAGGTGAACACTGATACTTCCTTCTACCGGAGTGGCGAACGAGCGCGGAGGAAGTAAGGTCTCACTGTTTTGAGGGCTGTTTGGTGGAGGACTGTTGCTGCTTTGCATTTCCTCTCCCTCTGCCACGACCCCTTTGTTGAAACTGGGACCTCTGCTGATTTTGGGAGGACCATTGGGATGTTTGAACGCGCTGATGAAAGGCACGCTTGTCGCCCTGGCGAAAGCGCTTTCGATATTCCTTGCGCTTTTCCAGCCCAACAGCTTTAACGGTGTCCAACTCTGCCTTAATTTTGTTCATTTGATCAACAGCGTGAGCCCCAAACAAAGATGACCCGTTAAAAGGCAGATTAAGAATTTTTTCTGCGCATCAGGCTTGAGGCCCGTTAGCCGTAGCCAGGCTGAGCGCCGAGAGCATACGCCATGAGAGTAGCCATGTGCGGCGAGGTCCGAAGCATCCGCAGCCGCACTGATAATTTGATTGGCTACAGGAGAATTTCATTAAAATCCTGCCTGTCTTCCCTTGGCAGTTTCTCAGCAAATCTGGAGAGGGAATCCCACAGAGAGCGATCATACCGTCCTAGCAGGGCTGAAGCACTAGCCACTTTCATGTGTGAGGCAGAAGTGTTGCACAACTTTCTGCCATACGAATCCATATGCTTGATGTCTTTCTCCGGGGGGACAGAAGAGGACACAGAGGCAGAATGGGACTTCATGGCAGCCGCCACGATAACTGATGGGTCCTTTTTTCCTTATGGGTTAGGGGGCACTACAATGCAAACCTATGTAATTTACAGCATTGCCATGTTTGAAACATTTTTAGGCTGCATGTATATGTTTTCACATATGCATATATATGTGTATATATATGTATTTTCTATATGCTCCGGGATCCCGCACGTGGGCGGGGATTATTAATAGATTATGACTTTGATGAGTATACCCCTGGATGAGAACTAGGATTGCAGGTAAGTAACTAATCCTTACTTACCTGTAATCTGTGGTTCTCCAGTATTGGTATCATTCATAGATTCACATGCAACCCACCCACATCTCCTCAGTGGCTCTTCTATGCTCTTTTCACTCAGGATCCCAATAAGTGCTAGAAAATATGAGCGCCTGAGCCTCTGAGGAGGACATTCTGGAGGGTGCTGTCGCCTTATTGGCTGTAGTTTGGACTATATATAATGACTTGGACGAGTCATGAAAGTGGAGAATTCTTTCCTTTTGATTTCTGGCTACTTTACTTCCTGGTTCTAGGTTACCTATGATACGGTTTCTATATTCATGTATATTGCTATTTTTATGTACCGTGGGACTCCCACGACGGGGAATGATTCAGGCATGTGAATCTATGAAAGGTACCAATACTGGAGAACCACAGATCACAGGTAAGTAACTTTTGTTCTTCTTGTATTACATGATTGCTGGCCAACAATTAAGTAGACAAACATTGTATATGTGCTTCTGTAGCACCTGGAAGAATTGAAGGTCCCTTGGTTTGAAATAGTTGGGGAAAATAATCCACACAGTTTTCTGGTAATATTCAGCCGAAGAAAAAAGAGGCTACATGACAATCTCACAAAGAGTAGAGGATGGCAGAATGTTTAATATTGTATGTACTTAACAAGGTCTTCAATAACCATTACAATTACAAACACCTCAAATATGTGTGTGAACAGGGTGCCAGATAACTTACCAGATTTATGTTTTTATTTTTGCAGAGATAAGTCTGTGATCATAAAAATCATTGTAAAGGCATTTTTTATTTTACATCTTTGCATAATAAGAATCGTGCACATATCAAAAAAAAAATAAAGAAAAAATATATAAAACACATTTCTGCCCAACCACTCTTTATTTTCCCACTTTTAAAATACCATTGGCAGTCATCCCTTCACAAAGCAAAATCTGCTGTGATGCTTCCCAGAAGCCAAGAGAACTATCAAACCCAGCACACAGTGGTGTAACAACTGGCAATTAAGCTCATTTCCTACTCACTGTGAGAAAGAACTCTGAATACACGGCTCATTTCTTCATCTGCTTTCCCATTATACCATTCTTTTAGTCATTTCCGGTATTTTCCCCCAGTTACACTATATGCCACAGAAAGTCTTTTTAAGGCTGGTGTGGATTTCTGTCTATAATTCCCTGGATGTCTATACTGGTTGAGACCATGTGTTTCTGACAGGCATAATATGGCCAAAGAGGAGCAATGTGAGGATAACATTTGTTTGCCCCACTGTTTTTTCCCTCTCATTGTAAAGGACAAAAATAAGGAAGAACTTTTAACAGCCTTTACGTAGCTGGGGGATAAAATCCTTTGCGTATGCCCAGTGTCCACATCAGATTTGATGACCAGTGCAGTTGAAAAGGCAGTGGTGGAACTGTACATCCACCTGAGTGCTCTTGTCCTTTGCTCTGGTACTTCAGTCTCAGAGGCTTCCTAGCATTTTACATTGAGATAATACCTCAACATCGAGAAAAGCCTATTAGGTCTATATTCTACACCCAACTAAGACCATGACAGCAATATAGTCCATATTATTAATATAAATAGCTCCTCGCCTGAAGTTAGTAATCTGCTTCCCTATGCATTAGGTTCTTTTAGTTTTGAGACCTGTTAAATCGAAGATCTCAAAAATAGCATTTATTAAAAGTTACATTGGTGCTGTGTAGGCACACATATAAGCTCACTTGTTCCTCTTTGTAGTGTTTTTTTTTTGGTTGGCTACAATTTGCTCCTCTGACTATTTATTCATCTTCACTGCCATAATTCTTATGTGAAATGGGACTATATGTCTGACTGTTAATTGATATCTCAGGCACTAAAACATCCAAAAGTGTACAAAACTGGTAATGAGGGAACATGCATCAGCTTATTGGCTACACCATGCCATTTCTCCAGCATTGTATCTTTTATAGATTCATAACACACACTTTGTACGTGGGAAGATATAAAAGGAAAATAGATGAAGCACAAGTGGAGCACTATGCTGTTGGGACAAGAACCATCACACACCCGAAGGTGACAAGCTTCATTGTTGAGTTCCCTCCACACACACTGGGACTGCAAGGCACCAAAAGGCTAAAGGAAGAAAATGCAAAGTTTCTAAAAGTAGCCAGTAACTTGATTCTGTTTTCTGCACACACAACACCACATTACATTGTGGTTTAATGTACAGTTCATGCTAACTTTCAGCTTGTTTAATTTTTTATGTGAGCCACCATCTGTATTCATGATAATGTTGTTTTGTCACAGATTATTTGTATTAGGTGCTGTTATTTTTAACTATGCGAATTGCTCTGTTCACACTGATGTTTGTCAAAACACGATTTTCAGGATAGTTTGTGTTATTGGATAATACCTGATTCATAAGCCCTACCGCTTTCCGCTCATTCAACCTTAGTGTTTGCAAATGACTGTCACCTATGTGCATTAGCGCTTGTCTATTATGCATCATGACAGTGTTAGCTATGTGATTACATAACGGATGTGGTTCCACATTTTTGGGGATTAGCGCCTGTAAACCAGTGAACAGTGTCACCATTTGGTTACGCAGTTATAACCGTGAAAAGTTGTTCTGTTCACATAACATTTTTTTTAAAACACTGTTTGTGGCATTGCACGTCTTTGTATCCTCTAGTTATAACCTTGTCAATTTTGGGTGTTCTCACACCCTGTCACTCTTTATTGATTCAGCTGCTCTGTTTGTGTGCTTATATCATACATACAATAGGTCTCTTGGCCACATTGTCACGCAGCTGGTCCCAGTCAGCATTTACGATGTTTCATACTCGTAGTCATTAGTGCTTGCATGTTTGTTTTTTAGGTCTCGCCTGCGAATGCAGCGCGGAGCGCTGCTTTCGGCGAGATCTATTGTTGCTGACTTGCCTCGGAAGTGGGACAGGAGATGGGCACGCGCATGGTCTCGGCGGATTTGAGTTGGTGTACGCGCCTACAGCCACGCGATGTGCACATCTCCTGTCTCCCTTCCCTCAGCAAGCCAGTATGCAGTTTCACTTTCGTCCTCATTGTAGAAGTTGTTGCATCTCAGCTCATCCCCTGTCTGTCTGTCTGGGTCCCTCTCTCTTCAGTATGTCTCCTCCCTTTATATCAGTGTGTCCTTCTCTCTCCTCCTGCCCGCTCGTTCCCGGCCCTCTCTCTTCACCTGCCTCCCCAGTCCTGCCTCTCTCAAACCTCTCCTCGGTGTCTTAGCCTCTGTCTTCGGCGCTCCTGCTTCAGGGCCGGTCCGTTTTCATGTTCTCTGTAACTTTCCTTTCTCCGTCTGTGCGCCCCCGACACCCGGCCCTGACTCTCTCTTGCCCACCCGTGTGCTCTGGGTCTCCTCCGCCCCCTCACGGACCGCTCGGTGCGCAGCTTCTGCTGTCTTCTTACCTTCACTCCCCGGCCCAACAACAGCTACTATTGCCCCGCTCTCTCCGGTGTCTTCTGCCCGCTTCCCATCACACGCATTCTCTCTTTCTCTCCAAACTCCCGTCTCCCCTCATTTCCCCGCCCGTCCCCATCCCCCCGGCCGCGGGCGCAGCTCACCTGTCTCGGCGGCTCGCGCTCGGCCCCGCGCGCAGGGCTCTGGCTATTGGCTCCCTCCTCGCCTGGCCCATGCCGCCCGCGGGATGCCGGGCATTGGGGGGTCCGCTCCCGACGGCCTGTGCGGTGGGCGCTGCAGGCAGGTGCCTCGCCCCCGTGGCTCGAGACTGGTGGGTTCTGAAGTGACAGCGCTCGCCATCTTATCTGCCGATGCATGCTCCCATTGCGCTCGCCTGGACACCCGACAGGAGATGTGCACTTTCCCCCCGGACAGTCCATGTGCACGCTCACGCCGTCTGTTCTCTGCCAATGCGCGCTCACACCACGCTCGCCTATACAGCCCAACGCCACACGGACACGCTCGCACCACTTGCAGGACGCAGCATTTGGTTTGCTTTAACATAAAAGCCAAGCACAAGGTGTGAATACATTTAAAACAGACTGAACTGATAGAATAGCCTAAAGGCAGCATTACGTTTTTATCCAATTACAACGCAGCTTTCTAAAAAAAGCATTTGCAAAGCAATATGTATCGCATTTGCGAGAGTTTAAGCTTTTAGCATTGTAAATGGCAATGCTTTTATTTATGTTTTAAATACCAAAAAATAAATAAGAGGCATTTTCATATACAATGCCAAGAGCTCAAACTTGCGTAAGTGCGAGACCTATTGCATTGCAAATGCTTGTTTTTGTAATTCTTGGCAAATTTCTTTAGTCTTTTTTTTTTTAGTTTTTCTTTCTCTTTTTTCCTCCCGTCTGTCTTTATTTGTAACCTTTTGGCACCTTGTCCGCATTGGGTCTTTATTCAGTCAAATTCAGAAGGGGGCGTTTCCTCGCTCCGGGTTTATCTTCTGGGTTGCATGTGCGCACGCTCCCTTGTTTAGATTGGCGTCAGATTAATGACCGCGTTTGCCAAGGTTCTGTAGCACCAGTGGTCGAAGTGGGGGGGATCGGCAGGGCACAGCGTGCCCCTACTTCTTAAATTCCAAGGATTCCGTTCCCCTACATTTTAGGTCTCGCCTGGCTATCGCGTAAGCGATCGCTCAGCGTGACTTATGTAGGGGCTTCCGAAAATGCTCCCAAAGGCTTCCCAGGCGGATCATGTGGCGGTTACGCGCACAACCACGCGCATTCCATTTGCCACCAGCTACTTCCTGCGCCTGCGCCGCCTCACGCATTCAGAGATATTTAGTAAGGGGCACAAGACCTTAGGAATGCGGTTTATGGCCAGTGCACGTGAGGCATTAAAGCGCAAAGCTGGCATCTGGCATGGCACTTGAAAGCAGCAGACTGCTTTTGCCAGAACTTTCGTTATAACTCACACCCCATATGCTCGTTCCCTCCCACCCTTCCTTTGATGTCCGCTTTTCTTGTTTACAAACCACGCCACACACTGTTGCACGCCACACACTGTTGCACGCCACACACTGCTGCACGCCATACACTGCTACACGCCGCACACTACCGCACGCCACACACTGCTGCGCACACTGCTGCATTACACACTACGACAATACACAATGCTGCACGCCGCACACTGCTGCACGCCGCACACTGCTACACGCCTCACACTGCTACACGAAACACTGCTGCACACCACACACTGCTGCACACCACACACTGCTGCACGCCTCACACTGCTGCACGCCTCACACTGCTGCACGCCGCACACTGCTGCACGCCTCACACTGCTGCACGCCTCACACTGCTGCACACCTCACACTGCTGCACGCCACACACTGCTGCATGCTGCTGCACGCCGCACACTGCTACACAAAACACTGCTGCACGCTACACGCTGCTGCACGCCACACACTGCTGCACGCCGCACAATGCTACACGAAACACTGCTGCACGCCGCACACTGCTGCACGCAGCACACTGCTGCACACCTCACACTGCTGCACGCCGCACACTGCTGCGCGCCACACACTGCTACACGAAACACTGCTGCACGCCACACACTGCTGCACGCCGCACAATGCTACACGAAACACTGCTGCACGCCGCACACTGCTGCACGCAGCACACTGCTGCACGCCGCACACTGCTGCACGCCGCACACTGCTGCACGCCGCACACTGCTGCATGCCTCACACTGCTACACGAAACACTGCTGCATGCCGCACACTGCTGCACGCCACACACTGCTACACGAAACACTGCTGCACGCCACACACTGCTGCACGCCTCACACTGCTGCACGCCTCACAGTGCTGCACGCCTCACAGTGCTGCACGCCGCACACTGCTGCACGCCACACACTGCTGCACGCCTCACACTGCTGCACGCCGCACACTGCTGCAGGCCGCACACTGCTACACGCCGCACACTGCTAAACGAAACACTGCTGCACGCCACACACTGCTGCACGCCGCACAATGCTACACGAAACACTGCTGCACGCCGCACACTGCTGCACGCCGCACACTGCTGCACGCAGCACACTGCTGCACGCCGCTGCACGCCACACAGTGCTGCATGCCTCACACTGCTGCACGCCGCACACTGCTGCACGCCGCACACTGCTGCACGCCGCACACTGCTGCACGCCGCACACTGCTGCACGCCACACACTGTTGCACGCCTCACGCCTCACACTGCTGCACGCCTCACTGCTGCACGCCGCACACTGCTGCACGCCACACACTGTTGCACGCCTCACACTGCTGCACGCCTCACACTGCTGCACGCCGCACACTGCTACACGCCACACACTGCTGCACGCCGCACACTGCTGCACGCCGCTGCACGCCGCACACTGCTGCACGCCACACACTGCTGCACGCAGCACACTGCTGCACACCGCACACTGCTGCACGCCGCACACTGCTGCACGCCGCACACTGCTACACAAAGCACTGCTGCACGCCACACACTGCTGCACGCCACATACTGCTGCACACTGCTGCATTACTCACTGCTGCATGACACTGCTGCACGCCGCACACTGCTGCACGCCGCACACTGCTGCACGCCGCTGCACGCCACAGTGCTGCATGCCTCACACTGCTGCACGCCACACACTGCTGCAGCCGCACACTGCTGCACGCCGCTGCACGCCACAGTGCTGCATGCCTCACACTGTTGCACGCCACACACTGCTGCACGCCACACACTGCTGCATGCCGCACGCTCACACTGCTGCGCACACTGCTGCATTACACACTGCTGCACACTGCTGCACGCCGCACACTGCTGCACGCCTCACACTGCTACACGAAACTTTGCTGCACGCCACACACTGCTGTACGCCACACACTGCTGCACGCCGCCCACTGCTGCATGCTGCACACTGCTGCATGCCGCACACTGCTGCACGCCGCACACTGCTGCATGCCGCTGCACGCCACACACTGCTGCACACCACACACTGCTGCACGCCGCACACTGCTGCACGCCACACATTGCTGCACGCCGCACACTGCTGCACGCCGCACAATGCTGCACGCCGCACAATGCTACACGAAACACTGCTGCACGCCACACACTGCTGCACGCCACACACTGCTGCGCACACTGCTGCATTACACACTGCTGCATGCTGCACACTGCTGCACGCCGCACACTGCTATATGAAGCACAGCTGCACGCCTCACACTGCTGCACGCCTCACACTGCTGTAAGCCGCACACTGCTGCACGCCGCACACTGCTACACGCCACACACTGCTACACGCCACACACTGCTGCACGCCACACACTGCTGCATGCCGCTGCACGCCACACACTGCTGCACACCACACACTGCTGCACGCCGCACACTGCTGCACGCCGCTGCACGCCACACAGTGCTGCATGCCTCACACTGCTACACGAAACACTGCTGCATGCCACACAGTGCAGTATTTCTGAGTGGGGGTAGCAGGCTAACAACGCCCCCTGCTGTTCAGGAACAGCTGTCTCCTCGCTGTAGTGGGAAGCGGGGTCACGTGTATCCAGCCTTCTCCTCGCTGCAATGGGAAGCGGGGCCACGTGTATCAGACGTGCCGGTCTGAGCAGCTCACTCGTGCGCGCGCAGCCCCACCGGGTGCTTCTCAGGTCCTCAGGGCGATCGTGCAGCTTAAGCCGGCACACGCTGTGAGTGGATCGCACGGGGCCGTTGGCACTCACTGCGAGCAGTCCCAGCGACCGGAAACAGACCAGGAGGGCCTCGAGCTCCGACGTGCGCTGCCAGGGAAGGGCGCACGCGCCCACCGGCGTACACAGCCTCCGGCAATCCAGCGAGGCTCAGGCAGCAGGACACGGCAGCAAGGTAGCGGGGGTCCGCAAACACACCCTCTTCGCCAGTGTAAAGGTGCTGGGACGGGGACGCGGCCTAGGCACTAGATACCAGCAATAAGGGCACACAGCCACTCTCAGCTGTAGTCCGGCCATGAGGTCACGTGCGACCTCAGCCCATTTATTATATACCCTCGGACCGAGCCCGGTCACGAGGGGTGCCGTGCGTACGCACACATCAGTAGAGGCCGGGTGGCTCTCTACACTTGTATTGCAGGCTGGAGGTAACTGTGTGCGTTACGTTGTCACCTCTTGGTTTTCAGTAGTTTTCGTTAGTTACACGTCATCTTCTCTTAAGTTGCATGCCATTTTAGGGTATGGAGCACATTTTTGGTAGATTTAATCTTACCCGCTCGTATTCTTAGGTCTCTTCGCTCGATTCCACTAGAATTTCTTCACTTGTTTCTTTGCACTATGTTCTTTCGTTTTCAACACAACGGGTTTGCATTTGGTGAAGGTTTTTTTCATCTCTTTAGGTTTACCAACTTGTATACATGATTAGGTTTTGTACTAATAGTTCTGGCTAGAGTGGTTCCTTTTAATTCAGCTCATCTATTGTTCTCATGGCCGGTTGTGCGTATTTTTTTGTTATGAAAAGTCTATAGAGAATGCGTTTTGACAATAACTCATTTGTTGTAGATTCCCTTGACGAAGGGCAACTGTATATGCCCGAAATGCATTGGGAATTATTTAATACTCGTGGGATTCAGGCAACTATCATCCAACGCATGTGAATTAAGTTTTTCCCTTGTGATGTGTACAAGTCTGCTTAATAAATTTTGAATGAGCCACACTCAGCGTTCCAGTGATTACTTCATGATGGACTTTCTGTATATTTGAATGTGGTTTTTTTGATTTTCATTTGGAACACTTATTAGTGATATCTGATTAGTTTTGTATGTAAATGGTTAACACTCTTCTGAGTGAATATTGGTAGAGCACCCGAAGTCTAAGACCTTTGTCCTAGTTTTCTTTTTAACTTTCTAAAAGTGTCATTTTCAGAATTTCAATTTAACATCCGACTTCACTATAAGTTTGGATTTTAATTTGTGATTACAGAGACACCAGACTTGCAGGGTTTATCTTTTCCTAATTGGAAATTAGACTATTAAGACTTCTAAAATGTAAAGAGGTGATCCCAATGTTATCCTATGGGAGATATAGGCCTTGCCATGGTAAAAACGAATCTGAGAGTTTTCTATTAACAGGACATAGTAAAGTATATGTCCTACCTATTATTTACAGTGCACCCCGCCCTCTGGGTCGTCCCGAGCCAACCCTAGCAGTGAATAATATATGTATTAAAAAGGAAGGTTTGAGCCTGGCAAAACTTTTATTTTGCCAGCTCGAAATGGTAGTTTAAAACTGCACACACAGGCTCTACAATGGCAGGCCTCAGACATGGTTTAGTAAGTGGGTGGCACAATCAGTACTGCAGCCTCACTAGTAGGATTTCATTTACAGGCCCTGAGCACATGTAGTGCACTATACTAGGAACTTATCTGTAAATTAAATTTGCCGTTTGGATATAAGCCAGTATTACCATATCTGAAAGTAACACGTTAGTTATAGATTCCTTACCTTAGAATTTCCCCTGTCTGATGCCTGGGGGTAATTCTAAGGTAAGGAATCTATAACTAATGTTTCTTACAGATATATTGTTACCGAAGGTAAGTAACTTGTTTGTTTAAAGGAGCGAGCACATGCACTTTAGAGCTGGTTAGCAATGGTAAAGTGCTCAGAGTTATAAAGCCAACAAAAATGAATACAGCAAAAAAGTAGAGGGTAAAAGCAAAAGATTTGGGGATGACCCTGCAAAAAGGGCCATTTCCAAAATGCTCTACTAAGTGAGGCTAGGTAGCCTAATTTTAGTATCATGAGTGCAGCATTTTATCGCTATGGACTTTTGTTGCTTGTATTCTTCGTATCTGGGTAAACTCTTCTCCTAAGCTTGTTTCTTTCCCCATTTTATTGGTCTTTCTTTTGCTATGTTAGGCTCTCACTTCCAGTTTTAGTGTTCCAACTCACTTGGTTTTACCACGAGTATCACCGTTACCTGCCTCATTTTACCTATTTAGTTAGCCCTTCCATCCCTCTGGTTGTTTATCAACATTGTAATGCCAGTTCACTGTGAGTTCTGCCCCCAGCCTCCTCTGTTGTACAAGTTTTTCCATCCTTCCTCTTGTTTTGCATTACAAAATAATAATGAAGGAATACACAGGGGTCCTGTCATCTTGCTTTCTTTTCGTGCTTCAGATTCTTCCATGGCTCCGTCTCTTCCGTAGCTCAGTCTCCCCCAAAATCGATAAAAGAAAGACTGGGCCAGCTCAATTCCTGTGTTACTTCTGCAGGTGTTTTTTTATCTCAAGAAAGTTTCTGTGTAGATTTGTGACACATCTGTATGCCCCGTAAGCAATTCTGAATTTTCAGTTCAACAGCTTCCTCCCATTTGAACCCCTCAAGGTAATTTGGCTTAGAATTTCAAATCCCTACTCCAAAGTGATTGATTGCCAGTAGTTTTATGATTACTTACACATTGAAATTTGGCCTTTCCATTGCAAGTATATCAGATTGTGGTGGGGTGCTCATTAACCAGTGCACAGTCCTTCCATCCAGTTTTAGTTTGATCGCCAGAGGTTTCACCAAGAGCATGGCTGTGGCTGCAACTATTCTAATTGCAAATTGTGTTCATATCTATGCTTGCTCCAAAAATTGTATGACAAAAGCCTCTCCTCTACAGCATGTTCTTCATTTTTCAGAAGTAGACTATATCCCCTTCACATAGGATTACCATTATAAAGAGTACAGCTTCACATTTTCCTAACAAATGCTTCTTGTGTCATGATTCTGTCTGGACTTCTGGACCTTGTGGCCCCCTGCAGCACTCACCAGACTGTCATTAAGGGCATTCTACATGCATGTGGAAACCCCACCAGAACTAGCCTCCAGGAGGGGATGAAAGAAGTCGCCGAATGGATGAAGAATAGCCGCCTGAAACTGAAGACAAGACGGAAGTCCTCATCCTGGGATCATCACCCTCCGCCTGGGACGACTCCTGGTGGCCCCCTGCCCTGGGCACCACTCCCGAGCCAACGGACCACGCACGCAACCTGGGCTTCATCCTGGACTCCTCCCTCTCGATGACCAGACAAGTCAACGCCGTCTCATCATCATGCTTCAACACCCTGCGCATGCTCCGTAAGATCTTCCGATGGATCCCCACCGAAACCAGAAGGACAGTCACCCAGGCGCTTGTCACCAGCCGACTGGACTACGGGAACACCCTCTACGCCGGAACCACAGCCAAACTTCAGAAAAAACTCCAACGCATCCAGAACGCCTCCGCACGACGCGTCCTGGACATCCCCCGACACAGCCACATCTCCGGCCACCTGAGAGACCTGCACTGGCTCCTCGTCAGCAAGAGGATCACGTTCAGGCTCCTCACTCACGCACACAAAGCTCTCCACGACCTGGGCCCCATGTACCTCAACAACCGCCTGACCTTCTACACGCCCACCCGCCAGCTACGATCGACCAGCCTCGCCCTCGCCGCCGTACCACGCATCCGCAGAGCCACCGCCTGAGGAAGATCCTTCTCCTACCTGGCAGCCAAGACGTGGAACTCCCTCCCCACCCACCTTCGGATGACCCAGGACCACCTCTCCTTCAGGAAGCAACTCAAGACCTGGCTCTTCGAGCAGTAGCGGACCCCTCTCCCCCAGCGCCTTGAGACCCTCCAGGTGAGTAGCGCGCTATACAAATGCTATGATTGATTGATTGAATAGGCTGTCCTGTGGTTTGTACTGATTTCAAGGTCCAGTTATTTCCAGAGGTCAAATGCTTGGTGGCATGAAGCTAAGGCTTTAAGGAATAATCTTCTGCAAACCCCTTATTAGACCCTCTATCTGCAAAGGATCCATCTAAACATATCCGTCGTCTGAGGGGAAAAAGGGGTTCTTGTAGCACATGAAATAAGGCTGATATGATTTAAATTGTTTCTTCCTTGTTGTTACCATTTGGTTTTATGCAGTCTAGGCGCAATACTATCTCTAGTTTTAATGCCAGTGAGCATTTTCATTGTCATTTAATGACAGAGTAGAAGATAGGGTCCCACTCTAGTACTATTCTGAAGCTAGGTCACTCTAAACTTTTTGGAAACTTAATCATGATGCGCATGCATAACATGAGGATGACGTATCTTAAACTAATTTCTCAAATCTAGTACCGCCCCTTTAAATATCCAGAATTACTCTTCAAGTATTTGTTAATTTTAGGCCTCACAGGCACATACATTGAGGTTGAATGTATATTTTACTCCATTCCCTTGGGTGGGAAAATATTATTTTTTGTATATTGAAACCTAACTAAATAACTGCAGCTGTATTGGCCACAGAACTCTGCTGAGCATTGAACTTATTAACATATCTCCCCTTACAACTGTGTTCACCACATTCAAGTTAACACTAACATTACCATCACGTCTACAGGCCCAGTTCCAGTTTGTATTACAGCCATTATTTAGAACAGCAAAAATAGTGGGTGTTAACTGTTTAACTGTGGACACATAGTGTTATTCCACCATGATATCACCAATACATTTACAAAGCCTCATGCTGAGGAAACATATTCAAATTGTTTTCTTAAGATATCTTGTATCAATATATGAGCTATAACAATGAAAATTCATGGATTTATTGGATTAGCAGTGTTATGCCACTCCCATTTGATAGCTTGTACATTTGTAATTTGGGATGTGAAAAACTTCAAAACTTCTGCCTATATATGAAAAAGGAGAATATTTTGTATAATACAATAGCACGCACATGAGGTATATATGTTTTTTTACTATGTTGATTGCTTTTTCAGAAGAGAGAAAGAAACATAAACCAACAAAATAAACTTCAGGTTTCAAAACGTCACACAGTAGGAATTATCAGTGAGAGATAATTGAGACACGTTTTCAGAGACAATGAACTGTTCTGTTATACATGTTGTCCCAATAGTAGGGTACAAGTTGAGTCACTTTCACATTAATTCTCTATACTCTCGCCAAGAAGCCCAGATTATTCACATTTTTTGGGGCTCCCTCCTCTGTGATAAATGGTTTCTTCCGCTAGCATGCACCAGGCCATGTCGTTATTCCACTCTGCCACTTAAGGGGCTCTGCCCGCTCCCCATTTCCTGGCTATATTGCGTTTAGCTACTCCCAACCCCTAGGATAACCACAGTTTACCATGTCTAGGTGGGGATCATTGTCCCATGTATTCACCGAGCAACATTTAACTGTATCAGGCACAGTGTATCCCATTACATCGTTCGTGTTTTGCCTCAGTGGTGCTGAGTAAGGTCGTAGTTCAGGGCTTTTCCATAGCACGTGAAGGAGTGTACTCCCTTCCATGCACCCTTTAACACAGATGTTTGTGGGGGAGATAATTTTTGAGTAGTGTTTCAGTGGTTAAGTATTTAAACAGTCTATGCCAAAGCAGTAGTTGGTATTGTATTACAGTCTGATTTATTTGTAATTTGTGCTATTCAAGTTTAAAACGTTTGTATCAAAAACATTAATTAAAAACTAATTGTTGCACAATGGAGCCTGAGAATAGCGCTCTTTAAACTAACCAAGAGAGCGTATGAAAGTGATATAGCCTCCCGGACCTTAGAAAATACTACTGGCCTGCGCAATTGGTTGTAGTGAATGATTTGGTGTTTACAGACCAGGCTAAGGCCTCTGTGCGGCATGAGAGAGCATTGATGGGCCCTAAAGGCTATGTGGCTGCTATATATGGGAAGAAAAGTAGAACTACCTGGTCGGCATATATTAGGCTGGTGTTGCAAGTGTGGGACAAAACTCTTAGACAGATGGGGTGGTTCTCTTCCAAGGAATCCTCATCAATAGTCATAAGCACATGAATATTCCACAATATATACACATATATGTGAAAAACATATATGAAGATATATATATATATAATTATAACAAACAATGCGACCCTCCATACAGTAAGAGCTGGGTAATGCTATCAACCAAACCCTCTTTGCACATATATACATTCAGAAAAGCAGAGAAGAAAAACAAAGTGCATTAGAACTGCTTTAATGTACAGCGGAAAACATAATCCTGCAAAGAAGAATGAAAGCATTGCCATCTCACAGGCTGCATTGCAGACAAACTTAGTGTAGAAAGCTGAAAAGCTAGCTCATGGAAACATAGGAAAAAACTGGCAACATGCCTTAAGGCAGCCATGACCCCTAGCTTCCCATCATGCCTCAGGGGTGACAGTTAGGTCATTTGTTCTTTCCGGCTCCTTCTGTAGGACCCTGGTTACTTCAGCTCTTTGATTTCTGTCGGAAAATATCTCTTGTTGTTTTTGTCAAAACCTACTTACTTCGACGTCTTTTGACTTTTAAAGTAAGTTCCTGCTTTTTCTGAGAGAGTTCAGCATATTTTTTCTCTCAGAAATGCCGTCTCTCTTTGACTCTTGTCCTTCCTGTGGCAAGAAGAAGGCCAGATCAGACTCGCATTCTGTCTGTATCCTTTGCCTTCCTGAGGATCATGATCCTTAGACTTGCCAGCATTGTCAGTCCCTTTCTAGGCGTACTCTGAAAGACAGAGAGGATTCGCCTTTATGGTCTGGCTGAAAAGAGAAGAGCTCCTTCTAGAGGAAGGTCTCCGGTGAAGAAGAGAAAGGAGAGAGCCAGATCTTCATCTAGGAGTAAGGTACCAGTCTGCTCTCCTTTAGCCAGACTGGACAGGAAGACCATCGACAGCTGGATCACCGTCGAGAGAACACCGGTCGTCCAAGACGTCGACAAGAAGGTCATGTCTGGCGGGCTCGCCGTCGAGAGAACACCGGTCGCCGAAGAAGACTTCAGGTACATCGCATCCTCCGCCGTCGTCAACCAGGCGACGATCAGCGTCGAGGAGTCGTTCTCCGTTGGTGCGGGCTTGCACAACGTCTAGAGTTGGGTCTCCGTCACCGCCGTCAGTAAGGCAATCGACGTCGAGACATGCTCCGCCATCGTCAGTGGAGCGGTGATCGCATCGAAGCGGGCGTCTCCGTTGCCGCCAATCAGACGGCGGTCGACATCGAGACATGCGTCGCCGCCGCCAGGGGAGCGACAATCGGCGTCGAAGCAGGTATCTCCGTTGTCGTCGACCACATGGCGTTCAACGGCGAGGCCCGAATCTCCGACGTTGGCGAAGGATTCGTCGTCGGGACCCAAGGTGAGATATTCAAGACGGCGTTCGACGTTGAGGCGGCGGTCTCCGTCGACCTCAAGGAAGAGCACAACGTCGAGAAGGAGTTCTCCGTCGATTCACAGTCCCTTGGGTTCTCGTAGACGCTCCACGTCAAGGGTGAGGTCGGTGAGATCTATGGCTTCAGCGTCGGTGCATTCGATGTCGAAATGCAGAGAGAGGTCGACGTCGAGGGGAGAATCCCTCGCTCGAGACTCACCGGTGCTGGTAACATATAGTCATTCGACATCGAGACACTCACCGTCGCCCCCCCAGACACCGTTGAGCCTCCAAAGACCGTATGGAGCTATCGGCTTCAGTTACGAGCTCTCCTCAAGTAATTTCGACGAGAAGCTCTTCTTTTCCATCTCCTGAGGCACGATGGTCTCCTAAGCCAACCTCTCTACGAAGACAGAGGTCGCCTTCAGTTCATCTGTCACCAAGATGGCTTCTTCCCCTCAGCCACTGGTAGAAAGATTCTTCTGGCCAGGCTCGACGGCCTATGGACTATTCCAGTCCGTTGCTCAGATCCACATTGGAACGACTGGTGCAGGAAGTGGACAGATCACCTGTTGCTCGCACCAGGGATCAAAAATACAAAAAGAGGGACAAGCGGGGCTTTTTCCACTCGCAAAGAAGTGGCAGGTCCAGCAAAAACAGGAGCCCCAGTGACAGAGATTACAAAGAAAGGAGTTTCTGCTGTTACTCTATTAAAGAGTTAGTAAAGTTAAAGAGAAGGCTGGATCCAACTGTGTCCATGGTTGGGAATCCATATGTTGGATAATGGTGCCCTCACACACCTTTTCAGGTGTCATGCTTCATCATATGGGCTGCTCCTCGTCGGGCCGGCGGTGCAATGCCCAACGGGCTCCCTTGAAAAGGGGCGCTTTGTCGGAGATCTTCTATCCAACTGCCGTATGGTGAAGTGCGGGTGTGGGGCCGCACCAGGGATCGCCGAGACAAATCTCCGGAGCACAGACCACATGTTCATCGGAAAAGAACAAGAACACCGTCTTGGTCTTCCTCTTTAACTCACTCCTCAAAAAGGGATTACTCTCCTACCCTTACGGATAGCCCTCCATCTAGAGTGTCTCCTATCGACGACATCAATACATTTCACGAAGTCCTCACTCGAGGAGCGCAGAAGCTGCACATAGATATGCCAGCTCCTCAAGCTTCTACCTCTATCATCTTTGAGACTCTCCATCAAAGGTCAGTGTCTAGACCTTTGCTCCCACTAGTTCCTGGCATCCTACAACCAGTAATGGACGTTTTTCTTACCCCGTCTTCGATTAAAGCAGCCCCAGCGAGGATTCAGAAGAAGTACAAACCGGCGGATACGGAACCTTTATTTTTAAAATCAGACCCTCCACCGGATTCGGTAATCATCGCGGCAGCAAAGAAGACTCATGCTGTCGCTTCTTCATCCTCTGTCCCTCCAGACAAGGAGAGTAGGGCTCAGGATTCTTGGGGTAGAAAGGTATGCGGTTCTGCAGCATCATCTTTGAAAGTCTCTAGCGCAGCAGCCCTGTTGGGCCGTTGTGACAGATCTTTATGGAACTCTTTGGAACGTTTTAAGGAGAAACTACCGCAAGAGGACCCCCAGGATTTTGCAGGGATAATTCAAGAAGGGGCGCTGGTTTCTAATCAGGTGATTAGTACTGCAGCAGATGGGGCTTCTCTGGCTGCTCATTCGTATGCACATGGAATTTGTGCACGGAGATCTTCATGGCTGCGCTTGACAGCTTTAAAGCCGGAGTTTCAGCATCGAATTCTCAATCTCCCGTTTTCCGGCACCTCTCTCTTTGGTTCCCACACCGATGAGGAAATGGCCAGGATGAAGGCTGAGTTGGAGACACTGAAAGCGGTAGGCCCGGAAATGAAGAAAGAATTCAGGTGTAGATACAGACCTTACAATCGCAAGAACTACCATCAGAGGGTTCAAACCCCTCAATGGCAGCAGAGACAAAACCAACAGTCCCCATTGCTCCACGTCATCACAAGTTCCTGAGATTCATGGTGGGAGCAAAACATAACCAGTTCAGAGTCTTACTGTTCGGCCTAAAATCTGCGCCAAGGGTATTCACAAAGTGCATGGCGGTGGTGGCCATGGCTTTACATAGGCAAGGTCTGTTTGTGTATCCGTATCTGGACGATTGGCTGTTGAAGGGTTCGTCCCCACAGATGGTGAAGGAACACTATCGGATTTGCCTGCAGCTACTTCACCGCTTAGGCCTTCATGTCAACATGGAAAACTCTGTCCAACAGCCGGCCCAAATTCTCCATTATCTGGGCGCTACCATAGACTCCAAAGTAGGAAAAGTGTTTCCTTCGGAGGAGCGACTGTCATCAATGAAACAGAAATGCAATTCTCTGCTCCAGGCACGCCAACCATCAGTACGACAAGTGGTATCTCTTCTAGGGTCGATGGCCTCTTGTATATTTCTCATCCCCAACTCCAGAATGAGACCGCTGCAGCAGGATCTGGAGGACAAGTGGGACCAATCCTCAGGACATTGGGAGGATCGGATCCTTCTCTCCCACGCTGCGAAGTCGTCCATGATCTGGTGGACTCAACTGAAAAATCTACTAGTGGAAGTTCCTTTCCATCAACCTCTCCCAAGACAATCCCTGATCACGGACGCATCTCTGCAGGGATGGTGTGCGCACTTGGGTTGTCTACAAACTCAGGGCAGATGGTCGAGCAAGGAGCAGACCTACCACATAAACATGTTAGAGCTGCAGGCAGTTCATCTAGTCCTCAAGGCATTCCATCCATCGATTCAGTCAGTCGATACTGATTCAAACGGACAATACAACCACCATGTATTACTTGAACAAACAAGGTGGAACGCACTCTCGCCCGCTGTCATTGGAAGTACAAGCGATTTGGCAGTGGCTTCTGGCCAGGAATCTCGATCACAGCGGTGCATCTGCCAGGAGAACAGAACATGCAGGCAGACGCTCTCAGTCGACACTTCGAAGAGCAAGAAGACTGGGTGCTCAACGACGAGGTAGTGGCAGACATCTTCCATCAATGGGGTCATCCATCCATCGACCTTTTTGCAGACGATCTAACCACGCCTTCGCGTCCAGATTTTACCGGCCAGGGACGAGAGGGAATGCTCTTTTGATAGACTAGTCCGTAACATTTGCGTATGCCTTTCCGCCCCTTCCTCTCATCTCAAAGGTGGTGACCAAGCTCATCCGATCCAGGATGAAGATGATCCTGATAGCACCGGACTGGCCTCGCCAGTGGTGGTATCTGGACCTATTACAGCTATCAATATGTCCACACAGGAGGCTTCAGTGCAGACCGAACCTTTTGACCAAAATGGGCGGGAAGATTGTGCACCCCAGCCTTCCCTCGCTGAGCTTAGCAGCCTGGCTCCTGAGTTCCTACAATACGGACACCTGAATCTCCTTCAGAACTGCATGAACATTTTGAGGGAGTCAAGGAGACCATCCACAAGGAACTCTTATTCTTTTAAATGGAAGAGGTTTTTCTCGTGGTGTATGCGTAATGGTTTGAGTCCAACTGCTGGGCAGGGGGAGGTAATCTTGCCTTATCGTCTGTATCTAGCCAAGTCAGGTTTGAAGTACACTTCTATAATTTCATATGAAAGAAACGCGTTGGCTGGTATCTTTACTATTGGATGTTTATGAAAATAAAGGATTTACTGAGACACTACAACAAGACTAAATGACTTATTGATATACAATTATTGCTTCGGAGTAGTGCACCACTCCAACTTTGGGTCTGCACTTCTATAATGGTTCACTTGGCGGCCATTACTGCCTACAGAAAATCACCTAACCAGCCTTCTTTTTTTCAACTACAGGTGGTCAAGGATTTCCTTCAGGGGTTGAAGAAGGTTTTACCTCTTGTCCGACATCCTTCTCCTCCTTGGGAGTTGAATCTTGTTATGTCCAAATTAATTAGCCCACGCTTCGAGCCCATTCATAAGGCAACTTTGCAACACCTGACGTGGAAACTTGCTTTTCTAGTAGCGATTACGTCAGTACGCAGAGTAAGTGAAATCCAGGCACTCTGCTCAAAGAAACTGTACACGGTTTTCTATCACGATAGGGTGGTTCTGAGGACTCATCCTTCTTTCCTTGCAAAAGTGGTGTCTGATTTCCATATTAACCAGACAATTTCTCTTCCTTCTTTTTTTTTCCAATCCTGCTACACCAGCAGAGAGGTCTCTTCACTCACTGGACCTCAAGAGGGTTCCCAAATTCTATTTGGAGGGAACAAAATCCATTAGAAAGTCTGACCAGTTGTTTTTAAACTATGGTGTCGTCAGGACAGGTTTTCAAGCCTCCAAACGATCCATCTCGAGGTGAATAGTGTCCTGTATTAAACTGGCCTATCAGTTGGCGAACAAGCCTCTACTGTTTTCCCCTAAGGCTCGGGGAAAAGCAGCTACAATAGCTTTCTTACATTATTGTACTGAGGGCCGAGAATTGCAAGGCAGGGACTTGGAAATCGGTGCACACGTTTACAAGACACACTGTCTTGATTCTGACTCCAGAGCAGATACCCAAGTAGGCCAAGCCTCCTTGAGGAATTTGTTCCAATGCTAATTTTCTTGGAGTAATGATATTTTTTCCATGTCTGTTTGGTTTGATGCTTATCGTTTGCCTGCAGGATAAGGGGTTGGGCTTGCTAGTCTATTCATGTGCTTATGACTATTGATGAGGATCCCTTGGAAGAGAAGGATAAGTTACTTGTAATCCTAGTTCTCTTCCAGAGGTATCCTCATCAAAGTCATAAGCAACCCACCCGCCTCCCCGGGCAAATGATCAAGGTAAATGTAATTTCTTTGTACCCTGACCTTCGGGTCTCCGCAAAGAACAACTGACCTAACTATAACGCCTGAGGCATGATGGGAAGCTAGGGGTCATGGCTGCCTTAAAGGCACTGTGCCAGTTTTTTCCTACGTGTTTCTATGAGTTAGCTTTTCAGCTTTCTACACTAAGTTTGTCTGCAATGCAGCCTGTGAGCTGGCAATGTTTTCATTCCTCTTTGCAGGATTATGTTTTCGGCTGTACATTAAAGCAGTTCTAATGCACTTTGTTTTTCTTCTCTGCTTTTCTGAATATATATATATATATGTGCAAAGAGGGTTTGTTTGATAGCTTTACCCAGCTCTTTTTTTTTTATAAATCGGTTTGTTTTGCATTTTTACAGCTTATAGATAAGCACCAGGACTCAATTAACAGTGACCAAATCATACAGCCATAGGCTAAACCAGAGGAGCCGTATCATGGGGCGTGAGGAGCTCTCGCTCAACAGTCAATGGATTTAACGACCAGGTGATAACGATACGAACCCCAGTATGATACACAATGACATGCTTTGGTATGAGAGGACCAGCGGTATAATGCACATAGTCTACACAAATCCACCAGGATACTTGCAGGCACAGATAATGAGATATAACATGAACAGTAGGCGGACCGTCCAAAACCCCCATCAACCAAGAAGCAGCAGCAGAGTCCGACTTACAAAGGTATATTTCACAATACTTCACATTGGCCCCCCAGCCCCCCACCCCCCCTCCCCAAGCACCCCCCAAACGAACAGTCCCACATTGGAAGCCTGACACCGACCACCCTGAGCATCAGTCATTGCACTGCTGACTAATTGGCAAATTAACTGACCACATGTACACGCTCAACCACTTCTGGGGACACCCCTCCATCTTGGGCAGTGGTTCTCTCCGCAGCATCCCCCTCAATCTGCGCCAAGGCCTGTAGGAGACCGTCCCATTGTGTTGTGATAGGTGTCCTCCTAAGCCCCAGTGTTTCCTCCCTCAGGAGAGCTATGCCCTCCGCCTTAGCCCATGCCTGGAGTGAGAGCCACCACGCCCGTCCGTGTGGCGAATCCGTTGCCTTCCAGTGTTTTGTGAGCAGCCGTTTAGCCACCACCAGTCCCAAGTCAAGGAAACGGGAGGTAACCTTCACGGCTGGTGTTCTACGGAATAGGTGCAGGAGGTAGACGGGCCACTCAAAAGGTATGGTGCGGCCTGTGCATGTATGCAGCATCTCATGAACTGACTCCCAATATGAGCGCAGCTTGTGACAACTCCACAGCACGTGCACCAGCCCAACTCCCAGCTCCGCACAGCGGGGACAAGCTGCATCTTTGCGGTGGAAATATCTATTAATCATTTTGGGCGTGAGGTACGCCCTGTGAAGTATAAACAGCTGTATCTGGCGGAATCGCATGTTACGCGGTACGCGTATTGGGCTCTGTAGTATCTTGCCCCACTCCCTATCGTCCAGTGGCCTCCCCAGGTCTCTCTCCCATTTGCGGCGAAGCGGTTCCAGGCTGATTGCCGCGTGCGCGTGCAAGGAGGCCGCAAACCACCGTATCAAGTGTCTGCCCCGCCCCATCACATGTAGATACTGTATGGTGAGGTGTTGGCATGGTTCCACCGACATGTCCTCCCATTTAGCCGCCAATGTCGCGATCAGGGAACGGTGTGTGAGGAATTGCCCTGGTGGCAGGCCAGTCTCGTGGACCAAGGATTCGTAGCCCAAGAGAGTACCCTCCCGATAGAGATCACCTAAGGTCTGTATGTCCGCTGTATGCCACTCCGTTAGTTCCGTGGCGGTGAGTACCCACCCTCCCGATAGAGATCACCTAAGGTCTGTATGTCCGCTGTATGCCACTCCGTTAGTTCCGTGGCGGTGAGTACCCCCAGTCCGCTCTGGGAGCCCTCCAGTGGAATGGCCGGAGCATAAGGAACCAGGGCTCTAGTGAGATATAGGCTGCGGCGGTAGCATTTGTAGGCCACTACCATAAGGAGCGGTGTCGGCATTCGGGCTTTCGCGGCTGGATGGAAGAGCTTAGTAACGTCCGCTAGAGACAGGGGAGACACTGTTGTTGCAGTGTCATCTAAGCCCCTACCCGCCAACCAACGGGCTATCCACTGAAGCTTCGCTGCCAAGTAATAATATTCAAAGCACGGCGCAGCCAGGCCTCCCTGGTCGGTAGGCAGGTAGAGCATGGGCAAAGCCATCCTATGGCGTGAGCTACCCCAAATAAAATCCCGGAGTGACCTTGTGAGCGCGGCAAAGAAGGCCGCTGGGACATATGTTGGCAGATTGGCAAAGTAATACAGAAGACCGGGAAGTATCACCATCTTGGCCAGGGCCACCCTGCCGGTGACCGTGAGTGGGAGCGTGTTCCAAAAACGCATCTGGGACCTAATCGCCGACACAGCCCTGCCCAGATTGCCCTCGATAAGGTCCGCCGGCTGGCGATATATCTGGACTCCCAGCTTAACGGAAAGTGTCTGCCTTCCACTGCACGCGCACACCATCCAGGATATAGCCTGGGTTCAGGGTATCCCCTCCAAACGCATACAAACAGGACTTAGCGGCGTTCACCTTAAGCCCCGAGAGAGCGGCGAAGTAAATCAATATGCATTCTAAAGCGACCGGAATATTACTGACGTCTCTGACGAATATCAGAAGGTCGTCGGCATATATTGACACCTGATGCGTCGCGTCTCCTAGAGGAATTCCGTCACCTAGTGACGTGCGCAGTGCCGAGGCTAGGGGCTCCATTGCCAGTGCGAACAGGAGGGGTGAGAGCCGGCACCCCTGCCTGGTGCCCCTGTAGATTGGTATTGCAGCTGAGATGTAGGGCCCCGTTTTTACCCTCACTGTTGGGTTCCTGTATAGGAGTGCAACCATCTGGAGGAACCCCGGGCCCAATTCGTATCTCGTCAGCACTGTCGCAAGATAGCCCCACTCCAGGCAGTCAAAGGCTTTTTCGAGATCTAGTGTGAGACAACCCGCCCCAGGCCACCCCCGCCCACTATCCGAGGCCACCCGGAAAAAATGCCTCAGGTTCAGTGAGGTACTCCGTTTAGGCACAAATCCGTTCTGGTCGCTGTGCACCAATAGGGGCACCACCGGCGCTAGGCGTTCCGCCAGTACCTTGGCTAAAATTTTATAGTCTACATTAAGTAGAGCCAGGGGTCTATATGATCCTAAACTCACAGGATCCCTATTCGGTTTAAGCAGGGACACCAGGTAGGCCTCGCGCATTGAGTGGGGCAGAACGCGCTCCTCTAGAGCTGCGGAATGAAGGGCGTGCAGCTTCGGTACCAAGGACTGCCTCTAGGCCTTATAGTATTCCACCGGGAGGCCTGGCGCCTTCCCAGTAGCCATGGAGCTGATCGCCCCCTCAATCTCCTCCAGTGTAAGGGGCCCGTCAAGCGACTCCAGATGTTCTCCGTGGGCAGGTGAAACAGTCGAGCTCAAGCCCGGAGCAGCGCCCCAGGGAGCGATACAGCTGCGCATAGTGGTCGGTCATCACCTGGTGTATTTCGCGCTGTGTGTAGACCAGGGGGCCTTCAGGCGTACGCATGGCCCCGATTGGGGCATGGGCGGTTTCCTGCTTGAGCAACCAAGCCAGCAAACGACCTGTCCTGTCAGCCTTGGCATGAGTGTGCGCGGTATGGGCCGTGTAATTGTGACAGCGCAGACACTCCAGAAGGTCAGCATATTGCACCCGGAGGCGTGCCAGTTGTGTTGAGTGGCGATTCCCTCCTTCACCATCGCGCTCATACTTGAGTAACTGCGTTTCAATGCGGGTGAGCGACGATGCCAATCGTTTGCGTATATTCCACGTTGCGCCCAGGCAGTGGCCTCTGATAGCCGTTTTATGGGCATCCCACTCCACCAGCGCATTGCTCGCCGTCCCTTCGTTTAATTCAAAATACTCTAAGATAGCCGTTCCCAGAGAGGCGCGAAATTCCGGGTGTTCCAACGCGGCGGGTTGGAGACGCCATGTGGGTACTGGAGGGCGACCCGGGTCCCAGTTCAATCGCAGCTTTAGGGGGTTGTGGTCTGAATGGGTACGCCCCAAATACTCAGCTTCCTCAATCAGCGAGTATAGCGTTTGGGAGCCCACCACCCTGTCTAAACGTACGTGAAGAACGTGTACCGCAGAGTAGGAGTAGTATGTACGGGTGTCCGGATGCAGGCAACGCCACACATCCAGCAATGCCCAATGCGAAAGCCATCCGGCGAGAGCCCGGGCATTCGAACCGGCCTGCGTGGTGCGGAGGGGTGGGAAAGACCAGTCCAGATGCGTATCCAGCACCGAATTGAAATCCCCACGGAATTCCAGCGTAAGGGGCCAAGGACTGGGACAACTGCGCCAAGAACGTTGACTGGTCGATGTTCGGAGCATAAATGGAGCCTAATAGTATTTGCTGGCCGTTTAGCGTTCTCCGAGCCAGAGTGTACCTGCCTGCGGGGTCTATTACCGTGTCCGCGCACACAAAGGGAGTGCCCGCCCGCACCCAGATCAGTGTACCCCGAGCACGCGCTGAACAGGTTGTGCCATATAGCTGGCCTCTCCAGCGCCTGCGCAACCTGTCCAGTTCCGGCTGCGTCATATGTGTCTCCTGCAAAAGGGCAATGGCTACCGAGTGCCTCCGGAGATATGCAAAGATAGAATACCGGCGTGAGGGCGTGTACATGCCACGGGTGTTCCACGTGATTATGTCAGTGCGCGCCATTGTGAGAAAACCAGCAGGATAGGGGCGCCGGGGCCAAGGCGGGCGCAGGTGGGGCAAGGGGCAAGGTCCAGTAATAGCATGTCGGAGTGCTGCAACAAAAAGCATAACCAAGAAACCCAGAACAGCGTAACTATAGGGGCAGACATTGCGTAGTGTCCGTCCAAACTACTATAACAATGGGATAGTGTAAACCAGAGCAGAAGGGTACCTGCGAGGGTGCGTGAGCCAGCTGTGACGTGCCGTAACCTTCCCCCTCATTCCTACTTATGTATGTCAGCTTGTGGAAACCCTGACGCCAGCATGTGGGGCCAGCCGACCCCGGGCCCAGTTGGTGGGCAAGAGAAGCGCAACACCTTCCGGGTCGTCGTCCCCCCCCGCCCCCCTACCCCCGGTCCCTCCCAGCCCCCCGAGTGGGCTCGCTTATCACGGCCAACAACAGGCAAGTCACCACCACTCCAACATCAGCAGGGCCAGACAGCATCGGAAGCACAATAGAACTACCCCCGCTCGCAGCCACATTTAGGGTTCAGCAAGGACTGTCCGTGGGCTACTTGCGTGCTGTGTCCACGATGGTGAAAAAACACCAGAAAGGCTTATTCAGATAAGATCGTCAGCTGTTTGCGGAGTCACCGCTGGTAGAATAATGTCATCTGAAGCGATAGTGGAGGGCGAGGATGAGCCGCTCCGCACCAGCGTGGTCTGTAGTTGGGGCTCCAAGTAGTCCTGGGCCCGCGGGGAGCCGAGGGTGGTGACCGCCTCAAGTGCCTCCAATCTCTCCCTGCGCATGCTCTCCGGGGTCGGGGCAATGATCCCAGGCTGGATGGACCTCCTGGCTCCGCGACGGCGGCGACGACGGGCTCCACCAACCACCGCCGCACCAGTGTTTGAAGTTGCCGGCCTCACACCCGACCACAGCCCCGACTCCTCGAGCCAGTCCCATGCCTCCTCTGGGGAATCAAAAAAGTGTGTCTTCTCCTTGGCTGTGACGCTCAGGCGGGCCGGGAATAACAATGAGTATGGTATGGCAAGGGCACGAAGTTGTTGTTTCACTGCAATGTAATTGCTCCTGCGTTTTTGCACCCGAACAGTATAGTCAGGAAAGAACATGACCGGGCTACCGCCGATCGTGAGAGCAGCCATCTTGCGCGTTTCCCGGAGGACCACGTCGCGGTCCCTATAGTTGAGCAGCTTAAAGAGAAATGGCCGTGGCCTGGCCCCCGGCGGAGGCCTCCGAGCCGGGATGCGGTGGGCTCTCTCAATGACGAACTGCTGCGACAGGAGAGCCTGTGGTATGAGCTCACGAAGCCACCGCTCCATGAACTGTTCTGGGTGACCTCCTTCCTCCCCTTCCGGCAGGCCCACCACGCGGACATTGCTGCGACGGGAACGGCCCTCCGCATCGTCCGCCTTGTCCTCCAGCTCGTGAACCCGATCCAGTAGGTCCTGTAGCGCTGCAGTGTGGTTTTGGGTAATAGGCTGGAGTTCCTTGAGTGTTTGGCCCTGCATAGCGACTTTATCGGCCAACTTACGATGATCCGCGTGCAGGAGGGTAAAATCCGAGGCGATCTTATCCATTCTGGTTTCCAGGGAGGTTCTGGTGTGTTCCACCACGGCGCCTATCCGTTCCATTGCTGCAAGGACGGAATCCATTTTAGCTGCTAGGGCCGTGGGCGTAGATTCCGGCGAGCCATCAGTGCACAGAGACGGAGGGTCCAAGACGTTTCCACGTGGGGGTCCCTGTTGCAGCTTAGCTTTCATCATGAGCTGCTGCGCCGTGGGCATACGCAGGCGGCCACAAGTCAGGACGGCGTGACAGCGAGGGGGCTGCTACACTAAGGATTGGATTCCAGGCACACAAGTCACCAGGTACCTGCGGGCTCCGACATGCGCCATGACAGCCCCCGTCTGCTCCAACCAGGCTCCACACGAACTGTCGCACTACTGTTGGGTGTAGCTCTAGCGTGGGACTTGGCATCACCCGCCCGGTCACCAGTGTGAAGTAGCCCACCACTCCCCACGTCTCATCCGGGGTTTCACGGGATATGTCCGGCCCACGCAGTTTCACACCGCAAGGGCGCAGGAGGGATCTCCGCTGGTGGCACCACAGGCTGCCAGCGCTCCAGGAGGAGTGGTGAGGTCAGGCGGCAAAGGACAACTCCAGGCACTGTAGGAACAAACGTGACCACCTCTCCAGGCCCACAATGAGCGCCACGCAGCAATCTCAGCCCCCGCGCGGGCGAGGGCCCCTAGGCCCGGCCGACCCCCGTGGGCCTCTACCCGCGCGGGCACCGCACCGCAAGGACAATCGCGGGGTCCGCCACTCACTCCCAGGTAGCAGTCCACACCGGGCCCCCAGGCCCAACCGATCTCCGCGTCACAGCCCAGCAGGGAGCCCTAGGCCCGACCGACCCCGTGGCCCCCAACCGCCTCCAGGAAGCACTCAGCCGCGCTCCTCACGGGCCTGCCCCGGCCGAGGATTTCGCCGGTCCGCCTCAGCGCGAGGTTAGTGATCCTCCCAGCTGCAGCCTGAGTCGCCGGATCCGGGTTTCGCCTGCTATCCGCTCCCGGGTGGAGAACGGCGACTCGAGGGAGTCACAGGGTGTCCCCCGCCTCCCGTGGCACCATCAGAGCAGGACCCAGCCGCTGCAGGGAGGCACAACAGCGCACGCAGCCCTTCCCCACACAGGGCAGCTGCAATAACACAGCCCGGCAGAGGGCCAATCACCAGGTCCGCCGCTCGTTCCCAGATGGCAGACGACGTAGGGCCCCAGGTCCAGCCGGCCTCCACACCCCAGTCCAGTAGGGGGCCCTAGGCCCGAACGACCTCCGTGGCCCCCCTGCCGCCAGCAAGCACTCCGCTGCGCCCCTCACGGGCCTACCTGGGTCGAAGGCCTCATCGACCAGCTGCAGCGCCAGGCCAGCGATCCCCTCAGCCGCAGCACAGGCCTCCAGGTCAGGGGTCCTCTCGCCGTCGGGGCCCAGGCAGCGATCTCCAACGCGGGGGAGCCACAGAGTGTCCCTCACCTCTCGCGGTGTCACCAGGGTTGGACACGGCATCCTCAGGCAGGTAGGAGAGCGCCGCGGGACCGTCACTCGCTCGGATGCAGCCGGGACGGCACACGCGAGCGAGCCACATGGCCGGCCGGCCGGTCGGCCCAGGCTCCCGCAGCTCAGCAGGCCGCAACTCACAGGAGCACCACGGAGCGAGCACAGAACCTCAGGAACCCTCCGCAGGTGTCGCGCCTCAAGGTGTGCAGAGCAGGCAGGCACCGGGGCCGGAGGGAGCCCCACATCAGCAGGATGTTTCAGGATATTGACTAATCATGCAGATAATAACTTAAATACAACACATCCCCCTTCCTACCATTTGTAACACAAAATGTATCCCACCATGCGAATTCTTAACCTTACACAACAATTACATGAATATACAACTTTTGGAAACTGTAACATTCAGGTAAACAATCCTTAAAAATACATTGACGACATTATTACTTTTGTTATTTCTTTATCTCCAATTAATATTCTTTTAAATACTCTGGCACCTTTACTTTCTTTCCCAAGTTTCCTCACATCCCTTTCATTCTTCTTCTTCATTTTTGTATTCACTTGACTCTCTTTCCTTCTCACCCTTGCTATAACCCCCCTTGCCTTCCATCTTCTCACTTCTGTCTCACTACATTTGACTACTCTTCTCATATTCCATCTCTCACCACCTTCTAATTCCACACTACCTCTTCACATTCACCACCCGCTTGGGCAAAGAACATTTAGACGACCCCTTCTTAGTACATCCCAACAACTTGGTATGCACCAAATCTCCACACTGATACTCAACACCACTATTACCATCCTTTACAACTTCAGCATACTCTGGGTGTTTTTCCTGCATTCTACTAAGTAAACCGTATTCATTTATCATTTTCCATCCTTTCTCTTCCAGGGGATACTCATAAATAGTCATAAGCACTGAATAGTCCCGCCCAAGTGCAGAGACCCCTGAGCATTAACAAAGATATATGCATATACACCTATATTTACCTATAAAATATTCATATATCTGTTACACACATGTATGTATATATATATATATATATATGCAGCCTAAAATTCAATAATTATTCTCAAATATGCCAATATTGCATTGTATTTTTCTTTTGAAAAGCATCATGTAAAACAAAAAACATTTCATAACAGAGAAATGTTCTCCCAACTTGTATGAACATAGCCTTTATTTTCAAAGAAAAAGGCAAGGTGATAGCAGGCAGATTAGCCTAGAAGGCTGCATTAGAACACTCATTAGAGAGAAAACTGGTGCCGTGCCTTTGAGACCTCTAGACCCCCTCATGCCCTTCAGGTGACAGTTAGGTCAGTTCTTTTTTCCAGCTCCTTCTGTGAGGATCCTGGAGCATTGAGCTCGTCAGTTAGTGGTTTTTGTCACTAATTGGTCATTTCAAGAAGTTTTCTTGTCTTCATTCGACATTTTTAGTACTTATTGTACTATTACCATAATTTTTCGGACTTTTTAAAAAAAAAATCCTGTCAGAATGCCGGCCTTATTTAATAAGTGCCCTTCCTGTGGGAAGAAAATGGCGAAGTCAGACCTGTACTCGGTCTGTATTGTGTGTCTACCAACTTCACACAATCCTGAGGAGTGCTACCACTGTCAACAGCTTTCCAGAAGAACCCTTAGGGAAAGGGAGAAGATCAAGCTGCCTGCTATGCAGCAGAGAGGAAAGGAATCTGTAAGTGTCCGGGAAGGACATCCCTCTAAAGAGCCCTCCTCTCAGATAAGGTCAGAGGACAGAAAACAGTGTGAAAAAAGAAGACACTGGTCGAATTCGCCGTCAAGGGAAAGGTCGACGTCGAAAAAAGCCTTGTGCTCATCTTCAGCGTCAAAGTCTCTGGTGCCCCAGTCCGCATCGAAGACTCTTTCGCTGTCGATGCAAAGGACTTGAGATACGAAGTCTCAGTCATCAGCCTCCCATCGTCCGATGTCAAGAACACCACCAATGTCAACGCAGAGGACCCCGATGTCGGTAAGACTGGTTCACAGTCGATCGGTATCACTGCTGCCAAGAAGGTCGATGTCGAGACGATAGCTGTCGAGGCGATCGCCGGCAAGAAGGTCGACTTCGAGAACAGTACAGGAATGGTCTCCGAGGGCGAGAAGATCACCTTTGACGTCGAGAAGGTCACTGATGAGGAGATCGCTGTCTAGAAGGTCGACGTCGAGGAGGTCAACGTCGAGACCTTTGTCCTCACAGGTCTCCATCTGCCAAGAGACTGAGGACAGATCGGTCTCCAGTACCGACGTCGAGGGACCCATCGATGTCGAGGGACGTCCAGGTTCTAACGTCAAGGAGCGTTTCATCATCCCCGGGACTCCGGATTGTCCATATCACGCCAAAAGATTCTCCAGCTCCGGAACATCCAACTAACCTCTCCCCGAGACGGTTGTAGAGCAGGACATTGAGAAAAATCAACCTGGGCACGGTATATACCATTATTCTCCTTCCCATTCTCCTAATAGGCGTACAATTCTCCTTCCCATTCTCCTAATAGGCGTACAAGGCCTCAGAAGTCATCGGTCTCGAGGAGACATAGATCAAGGTCTCCTAGGAGTCGTTCCAGGTCAAGATCTTGACACCAATTACCCAGGGAACGCAGACGCAGGTCGCCTTCATGGTCCTCTGACTCTAGCCCATCAAAGGCTGACTATTCGCCGACCCTGACATCCACTCCACCAACCAGAGTGTCGCCAGTGGATGATATAGTAATCTTCAAAGAGGTGCTGTGCAGAGGAGCTACGAAGCTCAACATCGAGATCCCTTCCTCTGCACCTTCGACATCCGTGATCTTTGAAACATTACATCACAGATCTTCCTTCAGACCTCTACTCCCTCTGGTTCCTGGGCTGCTAGAACCGGCTCTCCACACTTTTCTAACGCCGGCATCCGTGGGAGGAGCACCATCACGGATAGGGTAGAAATACAGGGCACCCAAACAGGAACCGTTGTTTCCGAGGTCTGATCCCCCTCCTGACTCGGTCATTGTGTCAGCAGCCAGGAAAGCTCCTACTGGGGCATCCTCTTCTGCTGTCCCCCTGACAAGGACAGCAAAGCAATGGACTCCATTGGCAAGAGAATGTGTAATATATCTGCTGTCTACATGAAGGTGGCCAGTGCTTCGGCTTTGTTGGGGCGATATGACTGCTCTCTATGGGACTCTCTATCCAGATTCACAGAGAAGTTGCCAAGGGAAGATAGACAGGATTTTCAAGAAATTCTGCGTGAAGGAGTCCTTGTGGCTAATCAAGTCATAAGCGTGGCAGCAGATGCCTCAGACCTGACTGCTCATGGCTATTCCCATGGAATCTGCGCTCGTTGTTCATCCTGGCTAAGACGTACGGGCTTGAAACCAGAGGCACAGCACAGGATTCTCAACCTGCCCTTCAATGGTACCTCACTCTTTGGCTCTCATGCTGATGATGAGATGCCGAGGATAAAATCCAAACTGGACACCTTGAGGGCAGTGGGCTTAGAGAAAAAGAAGGACTTCGATGTCGCTACCAACACTACGATTGCTGCCAATACCAGCCATCTTTATCTGACTCCCCATCCCCTTCTACATCAATATCACCACAAGGAAGCGTTTTCAATAAGTTTCTTCCTTCAACACCCAAACTATGCTTTAGCAGTGCTAATTTCCTTTTTGCGACTAAAATAGCCCCTCTCAAAGCCTCCTAATACATTTCAAAAGCTTCCCTCCAATTCTCCCACTGCAAGTTTGGATCACCTAGGGCAGCTAAGAAAACGGGTGGAGATGCAATAGACTGCATGATGATTCCCTTATAGCTTAAATTGCACAACCACCAATTCCAACCACCAAATCTATACCTAAAAATAATACAAATAGTCACTGTAGTCACAAAAACACACAATAAATAAATCAAAACAAGAAATTTAGTCACCGTCCTCTTTTAAACATGGGTGCCAGCTTCACTTTTATCATGGATGGTTTGCAGTCTAGTGTTTAATGTTCCATGTACTATTCTGATAGGCCTTTCAATATCTTCCTCTCCGATTGGTTTTCAGAATCACACATGCTCACGTGACAAACCCCTTTATACTGTCTCAGTAATTTTCTTCTTTTTTTCCCGTATAATCACTCTAAGTATAATCTTACTTGTGTTTGTGTTTCTGTTACTTATGCTAGTGCTCTCTTCTTCTTTTTTTTTTTTAAATGTACGTAGGGATCTTTACTTTATTCATTCGCGTGTTAATCATGCACATAATAACTTAAATACCACAGTGTTGAATATTGATGTATTATTAAAATAAATATACTTAGTGATATATGGGTGGACACAGATATAAAGAAGTTCAAGACCCTGGGAGATGAATTTGAGATGCCTGAAAGCGAGGTCTTTTGCTACTTGCACCTCAGACACGCTCTTCATAAAGACATACCGAAAAGCACACACATATTAGATGGAAGCCCAGTAGAGAATTGAGTTCTTGGAGTACCATTACATTGTAAGCCCATTTCTCTTATATACCAGAAGCTTATAAATCAACTCCCTGATGCTTTGGAGGCCCTTCGGGGTCTATGAGAGCAAGACCTTAGAGAATTGTTGGTTGAGGAGTGTGCTGAAGAGCTCATAGGACCTAGGGAGGTGTCAATTAAAAGAGGGTTGCATCTAATTCAAATAAATGTCCCACATAGGGTACCCTACACTTGAGTGTTGATGCGGAGGATTGGAAGCGCTGGTACTGATGAGTGCCTCTGGGGCTGTAGGCAGAGGGGCATGTTTATGCACACTCTGTGAAAGTGCCCTGAGATACATTCATACTAGCGGGAGGTACTAGAGACCATGACAGAAGTTATGGGTCGGACGTTGCTCCCCAGTAGGAAACTCTTCTTCCTGAGTATAATGGGGGGGGGGGGGCGGGGGAGACAAGCCTGACATAAGATACTAGCTCCTATTTAATAATCTAGGTTGGGTTCTAGTCAGACACAATATCTCACAACTGCGGGTAGGTCACCTGCAATGCCACGCAGGACTGGAGCAATGGGTTTGAGAGATGGATTGGTGTGTGGGAGCTGAGTGGTTTATGTATGAGGGAAGAGGCTACTCACATAAAATTGAGAAGGCATGGGACCCTTGGAAGCATTATAGAGAATTTATGAGTTTAATTCTGTGTGGTACATCCCAGGAACCTAACAATTTTGCAACAATACTACTGTACTGATCATGCACACTGGGTTACATTACACATCATGTATGTTATGCGTTTGGAACTTTTTTCAATTAAAATAAACAGTAAAAATCAAATTTGCTATTCTAAATGTGAAAACTGTGTCAAGTTCCACATTTGTTCCCCGCAGCAATATCTGAACAGTGGAATGTACCAGTCCAAGTGTCTTCTAGTCCACTCATCCCTAACTCTGAACCTGTGATGGTTCAGACATTTTCCTAGCCTTCTGGTATAGCTGATGGCAAGAGTTTGGATGGGTGTTTCATTGTGGGGAACTCCCCATCTGTAGCTTTTGGGACAGATCCATCTTTTCACACGAATGCATTGGAACTTAAATCCATCTTTTTGGCATTGAACATGTTCCTTCCAGTAATAAGGTTCAGAGTGATAATGACTAAAATTAAAATACTACAGCTCTTTCCATTGTGAGGAAGACATGGATGCTCTCTTTATTGGGGGACAGCAGAATAAATTTGCACATGTGCATTGTTGTATGCCTTCATGCATCTCCTTTGATTATGAATGGTGCTCGCCATTCCGTTGCCCCCAGCTTAGCTTCCCCATTGTCTGCTTTTTTAACCTGCTCCAGCAGCAGAGAGACCACATCCACCTCTCTAGTAAAGGAAGGAGACCGATGCACCCCTCCCCAACATTGTTTAGTTTGCGTACTTTGGTTCCTGGGGAGCTGAAGGACTGGCTGTTTGTATGTAGTACACCACAAGATTACTGGAATGAGTCTATTGAATCCTTTTTGTCAACTGCTCAGGCTGTCAAAACATTTGATGTGTGCAAAATTCATCTGTTTACACCAGTAAGGTGCCCCTCAGCCTCTCGAAACCTGGGCCTGGAAAGGTTGATATTCACACCGTTCAAGCCATTAACTTCTTGCGACTTAAAACTTCCGACATTTAAATTTTCTTTCTTGGTAGCCGTAACAGGGAGACATACATGTGTGTTTTAGGCCCTTTGCACTTCGTTACCATTCCATGTAAATAAAGATATAATCTCATGGTATTACTTCATTCTCGTGCGTCCTCTTCCAATATATATTGCAGAATCAATGATTTGTGCTGATATCTTGACAGAACTAATTAGTTGCTTTTTGCTTGTGCCTTTTGGAGACAGTAAGTGTCAGGCAAACAAGTGCTTAAGTTAATTTTGCCAGGTGGCAAATTTTATTTATCGCTCACTGCTACACCCTGCATGGAACTGATCTTGATCCCTGTCCGTGCACACTCCACTAGAGCTGAGGCAGCCTGTGGCACTCTCAAGGCATATACCTGTCAGACACCATGGCGTGCAGTTTCGTCAGCTGCCTCACATGAATTCTCTTGACACTATTTTAGACTGCATCCTGAAACAAAGCAAAGTGTCACCAGAAAGTTCTCTGCACCTTGTTTTCTTCTGCCCGGACTACCCAAATCTGCCCTCTTCTCTTCCCTACTCATTCGCTGTGAAATCTACCTACACGTTATGAAAAAGAGCCTAGATGTAGGAGCAGGACCAAGTTAACTTACATTGACTCTGCTACTGATAGTCTGTAGTCTATTTTCCAATATCAGTAGTTTGCCACCAACCACTTGACAATCAGCAAAGCGACACATGGATTGACTGCTTTCTTTTTAAATCAAAAAAAGTGTTGAGGGAATGCATATATGCCTTGATTGGGGGATTCCACATACAAGGCATGCAGATGTATGTTCCAACATTAAACCTCTGCATTAACATCTTTTGAAGCTGTTTCTAGTTCCAGCATTATGCATCCACAGCTTGATATTGGAAATGGGTATATCAAACCTGAAGCATTGGGCCCAGTGCCAGTAGCATTAAGCTCAATGCCTGTGTTGGAACTTTTTATTTCGGCTACAGCCTTGCTACCTACACTGGGAGGTAGAGAATGATCCCGCAGTCTCCTTCAATGAATATTTAATGGACACTACTCAGACTGCCTGGTAGAAAGCACAGACCGACCTCTACTAACCTTGTTTTTCTCTCATTGCACCCATCTCTTGAATGTCTTTTGATGTAGACTTCTTCAACCAAAATGAATCCCAGTACTTTCCACTCAGCGCCTCCCAACAGGCAATATGAATGCCTTCTTAATTTATTGAAGATGTTCGGGCTGCCTTGGAAATGTTCTAGCAGTGTATGCCATCTGTTAACTCTTGGATGTGACACACTGCCCTGAAGTTCACCTCTCACAAGACAGTGGTACTATGGTTCTCTCACAACACTCCTGCCAGGCCTTTTTTCTCTGTCTCTTCTGGCCCCCATCCTAGCCTTATCCTCCTAATCCAGTCAAGTCTGTAAGGCACCAAGACTTCCATTTGGAGAACAACTTTTCTTTAAAAAAGACAAGCCAATCATCTGACCTCCACATGCTTCTTTCTGTTAAGGGTACTGAGAAATATTGTTTTACTGCTTCTCCCACAGGCTTGCTGGATTGAGGTCCAGGCAACCATTATTAGTTGTCTCGACTGCTGTATTTCTATGTTCCTGGGGCTGAAGAAGATTCTAAAATGTTGTGGACAAATTAGCCCTTGGATTTCCTTGATGTGCCTCTGCATCCACTGCACTCGCTGTATTGGCTTCCAGTGACAAAGGTTTACATTCAAATCCCTCTTCTTGGTGCACACGGCCCGTCATCTTTCTGGACCACTATACGTGCGGGGGAAAAAAAATGTATGTCCCTGTTTGCCCACTTAGTTCTCAGTATTTCTTCCTCCTTTCAATCCCCAGATTTGATCAAGTTAGTTCTGGAGGCAAAACTTTCTCTGCGGTGGCTGCTAATTTTTAGAATTCCTTGCCTTTAACCCTGTGTACAATGGCAATTTCGAAAAGCTTTGAATTATCTAGATCGCCATAAGTGAATGACTTTGCTTGGATGGAAGAACAAGAGATTCAGATCTTGGATTAAGCAGGCTAACCTAGGATCCTACCTCTCTCTAGTAAGATGTGGGCATAGTGAAACCATATTTAATACATTGTTCAGGGATTTGATCTGCGGTTCTTTGTATCTCCTGGAGATGATACCTTCACGGGTAAACGTTCCCAAGAGAAACTAGTTTCTACTGAAGAGAAACAGTTTTATGAAGATGATTAAGAAGAAGTATAGGGTGAATATATAGAGGAAGAAGAGCACCATGAGGATTGGTGGTATGCATATATCATCCTAAAAGAAAGAACCACGCTGTTTCCCACTCAGGGCGTGTATGGTCCATCGTTCTTAATTTCAGACTCCTATCTAAAACTTCAAATGTCTTTGAGTTTAATCCTCAGATGGAAAACTGGAATGCTTAATTTATGACCTCTTGGAACAATAAACTAACTACAACCTCTAAATTGTACATTAGTTGAAAGTGAGATTGATCTGTTTTTATGGGGATATCACGAACGTGAATGAGCATTAAAATACACAGTTACCTATAGAGAGAGGAGGGCTGGACTTAGGTGGCTTTAACTTTACTACCGGGTTATGTTTTTTAGAATTGCCATAATATTAACTCCCCCCTCCTACCATTTCTTTTGTATTTACTGTCAACCCTTGATAAATTAATGAGTCTTGCTGGTGAGCCCTCTGGCTCAATATTTCATCCTACTGAGTTCCGTTATTTTAAGAAAGTACAGTCATGGTGTTGCTACCTTAAAATCATTAAGTGCAATAGGTACACTCTAATATGAAATGATAAACTTTTTCTTTCTGCTGTTCTGAATATTAATTGCCATCTATGGAAACGTCACAGGATGTGTCTTTCCGCTCTGCTCTTTCAAACACCACTACTATTAATATTTCAACTATTGGAGGAGAAATTACCTAAACATTGCTTTTTAAAAAATATCTGCAGATCAGGGACTATTTTTGCAAGGTAGGTTTTGGAAAGATTCTGTTTTTAACGACTTGAGGCCTGATGATAAGGATGCCCACAAAAACAATGAGCCTTTTAAGGAAAAAGTGTGAGAAACTGACTGATATTAATCACAGGACAAGAAACTATAAAGGGAGTCCTCTTGAAGAGGACAGGATCCCATCACCCACCGAGGTGGCATGCTTCATCATTTGGGATCTCCTCTTAACTGCAACCTAGTGCAGTTAAGGAGCTACAACTCCTTACAAGTATCAGAGGAGGAGCTCACGGATGTTTTAAGATGTACACAGAGGACTAGATCTCCTAACGATCGATGAAGCTACCTATAGTGTGGTGAACAGTATGTAGTGCAGTGTCAATGAAGTGTATGTTAAAATTGACTACCCGGAGAAGACATATGTTTATTGGAGATCTCAAGGTGTCAAGGTTAAAAAGCAGTAAAGGCGCGGTCTGAGCAAATTAACGAACGCGCTGGTGAAGAATGCGGTCTACATGTTTCAGCCAAACTAGATCAGAAATGTGATCATGGCTTTCTTAAGGACCATAGTGTGTTACTACTGCAACAATTTATCAGTGAGTGAAGATTGTCACATCTAAAATATTATTGGAACGATACAACCAACTGTATACCTGTGTTCTTATTTGTAGGAAACACTACAGGGATACTTGGACATCACCTGTTGAGGAAAACAAAATGAGAAAAAGAGAAAAGCTCACAATCACAACATGTAAAGTGGCATGCCAGTCAGTTTTACAACCAAACTTAATGATAGGTACTGTAAACAAGGCCTACAATCGACCTTCTTACCCGTATGAAATCGGGGATACCACCCACCGCTCCTGGTAACAACTCAGGGAGTGAGGCAACGCAAGCATATAGTTCTAAATAGAACTACCCTTAAGTGGTACTTTTACTATGATAAAAACAATGGACTGGAAAGAAGTCACTCAGTAAGGCTGTCATATTTAAAACGGTGAGTAGCATCCCTCACTTTGCCAACTGCAAAGCCACAGCAACATTTGTGGGCAGTGGGACGGGAGCGGGTAGAATGGTGAATCCAATTATGGTGCTACTCACGTGTAAGAATAGAGTTTAGTGGGTAGTGAGAATGCAACAGTTGTAATCATCTATGGTAACAACATTAGTCATTGCATGCTTAAAGCAGTATTTTGCTCACTGTCATAATCAATGTGGGCAAGGAAAAATATCAAAATCAAGTACAAAAACTCAGCGTAAAAATTGCTTGCACCAGAGCAGATTGTGCTAAAGCACGCCAGGGCACCCACGTTGTGAGGGCTGAGTGCAAGAAAAAATGCACGGATATAACTCCAGCAAGCCGCTTGCGCTTACCTGTCCGTCGTTACCCCGGGCGTTCTTCCTGGTTGCTCCAAGCGGTAACCGGACAGGCAAGAGCGCGGCATTTATGCTTGGGGGAAAAGAGGCCTCACCTGTAGAACGCCGCTGCCGACGGTAACGTCGGCGCGTTGCATGATGTAATAAAGTAAATAAACGGCTGCCTCGTAAAGACGTAACTATCAAAGTGTCGAGTGCAAGGGCCTTTGGGAAATGTAGTCCCAGTCGAAGTTTAAAAGAGGCTGCGAAAAGCGTCAAAAATACAAAAGCACTCTGCAAGAAGTTGTCGAAAAACAGATTAGAAAAATGTGCTTGAATGCATGTAGCTATGTCAAAACATGAAAGCCAAATCACAACCAAGTGAACCAAGATATCATGCATTCGCGATGTTATCGCGCAAAATGCATGCTCGGAGTGCCGCATATAACATGCTTGAGCCACTATTAAGAAACCAAAAATGTGTATTGTAATATAAGTCACTGAACTTGTAGGGAGCACCACATGTATCCAACTTCGACCTATGATAATAATCGGATATATATCTAATACACACATCCATACAGGTACATCGCAAGATGTACGCTGCAGATGACTACAACAATGAACATGTAATGCACGCTATAGGTACTGCACATGCACCCCAGTTAATAGCCCAATGTATGTGTGCCAGTCTAAGTTGCCCTGTATAGTACATCATAAACTGTGTATTGGAGATGCCAGTAGCATAAAGCTTGGAGCGCAATCAGTGGACCAGCCCAACCTTGGCTCCGAACATAAAACAAGTGATGGTAGGTAGTCTTATGATGGATAGTCTGATAATACTGGATCACACAAATCTTAAGCAATGCTACAAGACATAGTAACTATGTATGTTGATGTACATGGTGTCGCAACAATATGATGATGATATCTTAATGAGGACTCGCAATCATATTAGATGTATCCATTTCTATTGCACAAGAGTCCAAGGGATGGCATTGTTGAGCCAATCCACGTCACTGTGTAACCTAAACACCCAGCGCTGTTCTTTTTTAAAAAGAAGTTGGACACCGGTGATATGTGAGGGAATATATGGTTGCTCAAGAATCGTTCAAAGAACTTGTTCAGGTCTATGGTTGAACTCTAGAAAGTGATTGGTCAAGCGAGTCTCCTACACCTAATGGTGCTTTTGTGTTCCATAATTCTCAGCTTGATCTTTCTAGTCGTCATGCCCACATATTTCTTCTGGCATGAACACGTGATTAAATAAATAACTCTCTCACTATTACAATTTGTGTGTCTGGTTTGTCCATCAGACCCTCTAACCAACCCGGTTTTGTGATAAGGATGCCCACCCAATTTATTGGATGTTTATTGGAGTGTGAGCTACAACGTTAGCAATAACATGGGTAACAGTCATTAGAGTGGAACTATAGCCTGTTGAAGTCCACTGCCTATAAAATAAATCATTAATTCAGATGTATTATAAGCCTTTGAAGCTATTTAGATGGAGAGGTCATACTGATTTAAGGAAGTGGGCCTGATAAAGATGCTCACTCTGTTTATTGGGTTGTGAGGTAAATCGTTAGTAATAAGATAGGTAAAAATCATTAGAGTCGAACTACAGACTGCTAACGTCCACTGCCCATAGAATAAATAATTATTTCTGATGTATTATAAGCCTATGAAACTATTTGGATGGAGAGGTCGTAGTGATTCTTCTAGTACTAGATGCCAGAAAGAAGCAGCAGATTTACTTCATATGTTTACTTCTCCTCCTAAAATTGTTGTGGGCGGGAGTATTTAAACAAATTAAGTTCCAATACTCATAAATATTTTATGGCAGCGGATTAATTATTTTAGGACTTGAATTATATTTTACAAAGGAAGCAGCGTATCTGCTATTTGTTACAGTTATAGCATCCTGGAAGTGTGTCACTTCAGAATTCTTAGTCCTAATCCTCTAACAGTTTGGCAATCGTGGGCAAAATATGCAGACTTTCATCAGCTGGCGGCATCCCTGTACAGCCTTTATAGAATTTGGGGACTTTTAGATTAGTGGATAATAATCAACAACTATTTGGGAATTACAGTGCAGTACTGGACCATCCTATTAAGAATGAAACCAGTGGAAAGTGGGAGTTAATCACTTGTTTTGATACAGATGAAATGGCAATTTTAACTGTGCTGTAATTCCGATGCTTGTGTGACTTCATAAATGTTTTATTTTAAGAAATTCTTAACTTTCAGTAAAAAAAATGAAGAGATTACTACTCATCAAAGCACCTCCTGTATATGAGCTTCTGCTCAATGGCATGTTAAATTTATAATGAAGGGCTTTTACGTCTACAAGCATAGGCTAATGACATTGATCCGATTTTAGTTTATATTTTGTAATGTAAGTCAAGCTTATATAGCGCAGCTGTCACCCAACCGGAATCCTGGCGCTGAGATTACCTAAAAACACTGTGCGTACAACTGTACGAGCCTGGTGGAAGGGTCAGTGACTATTCTGGGCTAGTTTCTGGGAAAGAGACACGTTTTCAGTTTCTTTCCGAATTGCATTAGATTCTCAGTTTGTCTAAGATCACTTGGTAATTCATTCCACCCTTTTGAAGCGGCAGAGCTGAAGGCTCTATCCCCCAGCCGGGTATTTTTGAAACTGGGTATGCACACCAGTTTAGCTGACGATGATCGAAGATTTCTGGCTGGGAGATACCAGGTGAATCTTCTTTGCAGCGGTTTGGGCCCCATTCCATATACAGCCTTGTGGACGATGCAAAGTGATTTAAATTGAATTCTTTGCAGAATTGGTAACCAGTGAAGATCCTTCAAGGCTAACGATGCAGAGGACCTGCGCTGTCTCATGAGTGTTAACCTTGCCGCAATTATTTGTATTCTCTACAATTTATGTATCCGAGACAGTGGTGCTCCAAGCAGCAGAGCATTGCAGTAGTCCAATCTACTAAGGATAACACTTCTTACTACTTCCGGTCTAATATGGATTGGCAGTAGCGGAAGTATTTTACGAAGGGCTCTAATCAGTGATAGGCATGTGCCCACTGTCTTATTAACTTGTGAATCTAGCTGTATATTACTATCAAACAGTACCCCCAGGTTTCTTACCATTTTGGATGGTATCAAAGGATTAGTTGTTGGAATCGACCAAAAGTCCGCTGGGAGTGGGTGATGTATTTTATTTGTTGTGCATTGTACAATCTCGGTTTTATCTCCGTTGAATTGTAGGGAGCTATCCCTAAGCCACTCCGCGGTTCTTCGCATACACTCATGGAACCTATCCAATGGTATAGCTTGGTTCCCTTCTAATGAGAAGACAAGTTGCTTGTTGTCTACATAGTTCACCACTTAATTCCAAAGGATTTAATTAAGGAAATGAGTGGGCGCAGTTAGATGTTAAATAAAATTGGGCGTGTTGCTGATCCTTGAGGGACCGCATGCTTTATGGAGCTGTTTTGGGAAGAAAAAGGTGGCATGGCTGCTGCCTGCCTGACAGGTAGGTATTTTGATGGTGGAATTACACAATGACTGATAGAATTCTTTTATAAACTGTGTAATTAACCAAAATATTTGTAGAGTGGGATTCTTTTATGCCTTTAAGTTTTAACTGTATGTAACAGGATGCGAGATTGAATTTGCTTTTGTAGACAGGTGATTAACCTGACACCACTCCTGAGCCTGTATGCTGATACCCCCAAAATCCATAACATTTATATTTTTACTTCAAGTACAGTGATTCTTCTTCATCTTGTGATTTGCTGTAAAAATATCTTTGTGTAGGATTCCATCCTGTCTTGCTCGCAAATGTACTACTCAGATGCCACAAGTCATGACTGCTGATTCTAGTTCTAACAGCTAGAAATGCTGTCTGGGCTGAAGCTTCGTCCTGATTTCTTCATTATATGGTTGAACTAGGGACTGATAGAGAGAGCCTGTTGGTAGCGCAATGCATGGTCAGAGGGTATCTTATGTAATAATGAGAAAATTCTGATGTTAGTCCTGGACATGTTAACAGACCGGCACTGTGACATCATTTTCTGCTTAAAGTTCCCATATGATTATTTAACTCAAGCATGGAAATCTCTCAATGGCTGTTAGCAAGAAGTAAGCTTAGTACTCTAAATAAAAGCTTTTTTGATTACTGGAAAATGTAGATCACTATGCACGGTGCTCTGCAAATGTGTGGTCTGGAATGAAAATATGGCAGTTCATAATACATGCTTACATTGGGATTTGGAGGAGTGTCATTTGGGTAGAAAGTGTTTTTTTGACTGCGCTATATAACAGCTTAGCCTTTGTTTTTACTTTGCATTCTGTATGTTTGTAGACTGACAAATCATGCTTCAGAAAACAACGCAAAAATCAATTGCTGATTCAAGTAGTTCAATACCCAGAGAGAAGAGAATTTAGGTTTGGGTATGTTCTGCTTGTTATCTTCTTTAACGTGTTTATTAAATAAAGAGAAATGCCGTCCGTTCGGATGCAGAATTAAGTCTTTTTACTCAATTATTATTGAGTAAACAGTTAAGGCCAAATTTAGTAAGGACTTGCATTGCCCGTGCGTCACGCAAGGCACTGTAAGCCCTTGAGTGGGATTTAGTAAGCTATGCAAAGCCACTTGAGTGGCTCTGCGTGGTTTTGTAAATCCAGAGTAACGCAAGGCAGCGCAAATCACTGCCTTGTGTTACTCTGCATTGAGAAGGTGTTCCATGGGTTGATCATGGGCGTTCACATGCTTCCACCAATAGATTCTGACACGATCCAGATTTAATAAGGTCAGTGCACCTGGAATGGCGTCAAAATGGTACGTCTTCCCAAGTAAGGCAAAACAAGGAGAAATATCTTTATTTCTCCTCATTATTTCTTCTTTCCATGTCTGCTGCATTCTGCAACATAGAAAGAAAGAGGAAAATGTCTCTATGGATTGTTTTGGAGCAGAAAGTTAGCCCTACCAACACGAAAAATAACCCTTCCTGTAATGCAGGCACCTTTGCAACGTAGTGCAAGGGTGCCTTCATTGGCGCTAGAGGCAACAACACCAAGTGTACCAGCTCAGGAGCGAGCTGGTATGTGTCTTAGTCAGTGGTTAATTTGTAAAACAAAATAGGTGCCAGGGCTCTCAAGAAGCAGCTTGAACCAGCCCATTTCTCCTGTTAGCGCCGCCAAAAAACAGAAACAACTGCTAACCATGGAAGAGGGGAGAGGAGTGGCATAATGGCCAGAGCTGCAGACTTCGGAGATGGGGTACCAGATTCAAATCTCAGTGTTGGTTCAACATCTTCTGATTCTGGGCAAATCACTTAATCTCCCCGTAAATTAATGTGTTCTTAACTTGTGCTCATGAAAAGTGCTGGTCTTGATGATGAAGTGCCGGTGCTGAGCACCGTAAACCACCGGCTCAAATTAATCACTGGTTTTAGTAGATGTTCTAATCAGAAGTCCAATGGTCGAGGTGCACTATAGATGGTTTATTAAGATTCAGTTCAAGTTATCAACATGGTAAGTAGGTAGATGATAACAGGTAGCCCAACCAGGAGCAGCCTGACAGCACACCATCAGGCAGCCATGCATTCTATGACATCACCAAGCATTTAGCATTCCACTCATCACCAAGCACTCCACACCCATCTGGCTGAGCAGTAGGGAAGGTGTAGCTAAGGAAAATTAATGCAACAGTTAAATAACTACATATCCCCTTTCCTTAGGGAAACTATAGACAGAAATAATGCAAATAAACGGAAACATGCATATAACCCAAAAGGAAGAAAACAGAAAATAAAATGACATTGCCAAATTAAGAATTACATTAAATTCACACATGATTGAGGGAACATTCTTAATGTATACATGCATGAAACATTCTTAGTGTATACATGCACTAAAATCACAAAAAGAATTGACCGAACATTCCTGAAGCAAGCGACAACTCCTAAAGCAATGAACACCTCCTGAATCAATTAAAAACATTAAAATCAACCCCATCTCCCTTCCTTAGGGAAGATAAGGACACAAGCATACCAAGACCAAAGAGGATGAGGCGGAACACACAACACACCCTGTACTTCTGACCCAGCAAAAAACTCAGGCAAACATGCTTCACACAGTAATCAAATATGCACATCTACAACAGACCACCCTCGGGAAGACTCACTGAGCACTGGGGTACACACAACCTCACACCTCTGTACTAGGGCACTTACCACCCTACAACTCTGTACTAAGGCACTCACCACCCGTCAACACTGTACTAGGGCACTTGCCACCCCACAACTCTGTACTAGGGTACTCATCACCATACAACTCTGTACTAGGGTACTCATCACCGTACAACTCTGCACCAGGGTAATGACCACCCTACAACTCTGTACTAGGGTACTCACCACCCCACAACTCTGTACTCGGGCACTCACCACCCTACAACTCTGTACTAGGGAACTCACCACCCTAAAACACTGTAGTAGGGTACTCACAATCCTACAACCCTGCACTATGGTACTTACAACCCTAAAACTACGAACCAGAACTCACGATCTAACCACCAGCACACCATTATTAAACATACAAGATCCGCACATCAAAGTACAAGACTCTATAATCATTGAGAATCAGGCAAAATAAAGCATACACCACCCAAAAAGGGTACGCCAGGAGCATAAGCAGAAACTGCTAATGGCATGAAATAAACAAGACAGCAGTAAGAATAACACAAAGTGCAGAAACATCAGTTGCTTGAAATAACAAGTATGGAAAATACCAGAGAATCAGTTGGAGAATGGGTTGAGCAGCAGGAAGTTCTGCTCCTGGTGGGGCTCTTCATGACAATTTAATAAATCATCCTACCTAATCTGCACCTGGACTAATGGTCTTTCATGTATTACAACATTAGATATGGCACAGTTCTGTAGCCCCTGCAACGCATCATAGCAAGTTGTCTTGCTGCGTTACGTGACTTCTTAGTAAATCTGCCCCATAATTTCCACGTTTAGTTACGCACAAATCTGCGCAGTAGACTGATTAGATTACTCGTATTTTACTAGCTAATTGAAAATAAAATTAATACATTTTGAGTTAGTGTGTGCAGTTTGACAGTTTATATCAGGTCATGCATTGTTCCAATATAGAGATACACATTCTAATGTAAAAGATGAATCAAATTATTGGAAGTCACCGAACACTGATGACTTTGTACTATTTTGCAAGTGGACAAAGAGCTTTCTTGCTCTGCGCAGATGACTTGGCCATGTTGTTTTGACCAGAACTGAGCTTGAACCAAGGCTATATGTATGCTGTAAGTTGTGGTGTCTGGCAATAAAAGAAACACCCATGTTATGTTTCTTTCTAAAAATAAAGGGCCACTGCGTCTTCTTAACCCTTTTGCGGCTAGGCGCCCCCCCCACCACCATGCTAAGCCTATTTTTGGCTATTTGGGGTAGTTAGCGCATAGGCCCCTATAACTTTTTGACCACATAAGGTATCCATGCCAAATTTTGTCCTTTTCTTCCAACACCATGGGGATTTTAAAGGTGCCCAGGGTTTGTTGATTTCCCTGGAGGGGACCCAGAAATGAGCTAAAATGCGGCTAAATTATTATTATTATTTTTTTTTTAATGGGAAAAAAGTGCTGCAGATTAAAGCATCTAGTTTTTTTCCCTGCAAATGGTATCAACAAAGGGTTTGTGGTGCTGAAATCACCATCTTCCCAGCTTTCAGGGACTGACAGACATTTGGCAGAAAACCTAAATATTTTTGCACAGTTTTGGCATTTTACTGGCACATAGCCTATTTTTGCTCTTTTTTTTTTTTTGTCCTTTCAACCTCCTTCAGTTAATGGTAAAAATGTGTATGAAAGCAATCATGGATCCTGGAAAGCTATATATTTCTGAACAGTAGCCTAAATTCTGAATTCAGCAAGGGGTCATTGTGTAGATCCTTCAAGGTTTTCTCTTATAAAAACTTAACCGTTGAAAATAGGAAAAATTGAAAATGAGTAAAAAAAAAAACAGCCATTTGTGCCAAAGTTTTTACCTGTAACTTCTTCCACGTATGACAGATGTTTCAAAGCAATATACGTTACATCCGCTAGACCCTTCTGGTTGTGGGGATATATAGGACATGTTGGTTCACCAAGAACCCGAGGAACCCAGAGCCAATAACTGAGCAGCATTTTGCAATGGTTTTTTATTGTGTACCGGGTATATTGCAGTTAGTTTGGGAAAATATAAATAGTGTAAAATCGGTATGAAAGATACCTATGTATTTCTGAAATGGGAACAAATTATAGAGTTTAGAAACAGTAGCTATTTGCACATCTCCGAAAATGTGGGTACCCATACTAGCATGTGAATTATAGGACATTTTTCAAAGTGACTTCTTTTTTACACATTGTCTTATATTTGGAATGCAGAAATGCATCGAAAGTCAATAGGTAATAACAGTTGCTCTACAATTCTGTGTTCCCCTAAGTCTCCCGATAAAAATTGTACCTCACTTGTGTGGGTAGGCCTAGTGCCCGTGATAGGAAACGACCCAAAACGCAACATGAACACACCACATTTTTACAGTTGAAACCTAGCTGTGGATTTTTAACCCTAGCTCTGCTGGCACCTAGGGAAACCTAGCAAACCTATACATTTTGAAAACCAGACACGCAGGGGAATCCAGGATGTGGTGACTTGTCTGGCTCTAACCAGGTTCTGTTACCCAGAATCCCTTGCAAACCTCAAACTTTGTTTAAAAAAAAAACTAATTTTTCTCACATTCCTGTGATGTAAAGTTCTAGAATCTGCGTGGATCCACAAAATTCCACCCATCTGCATTCCCCAAAGTCTTCAGTTAAAAATGTGCCCGCGACAGGAAACGGCCCAAAACGCAACATGGACACACCACATTTTTACATTGAAAACGGACCCTTTTTTTGCAAAGTGCATAGCTGTAGACTTTGAACCCTAGCTCTGCTGGCACCTTGGGAAACCTAGCAAACCTATATATTTTTGAAAACTAGACACCCAGGGAAATCTAAGATGGGGTGACTTGTCTGGTTTTCATCAGGTTTTGTTACCCAGAATCCCTTGCAAACCTAAAACTTCGTCACAAATAAACACATTTTCCTCACATTTCTGTGATGCTATGATTACTTACCGGTAATCCTCATTACTCTTAGTCCTATTCGTTCTCGACCCAGTCATCACTAATGAGGTATATTCCACTGACAGGAAACAAAACAGGAAACGCTTTTAGGCTCCACCCACCCTTCTGCCAGGGGCTATAATTACATAGCCAACAGAAAGCACTTCCTGACATACCAAGCAACAAAGGTCAGAACAGGGAGGGTGGGAGGGAAGCATGACTGGGTCGAAGACGAGTAGGACTAAGAGTAATGGGGATTACCGGTAAGTAATCATAGCATTACCTCTACATCCCTCGTCCTCAACCCAGTCATCACTAATGAGGCATACCAAAGCAACCACACAGGAAGGCCTTTGGCTCACCACACACAGAAAAACACAGACCGAACACAAAAGTGGAGTGCAGCAAGTGAAAAATACATTAATAAATACACAGAATCAGGTTGGGGGAACACGCCCCACAGCACGCAACACACCACAACCAAAATTCATCTGGTCAGACCAAGCACAATTCAGACGATAATGCTTCACAAAAGTAGAATCAGAAGCCTAAGTCCCAGCCTGATAAATCTCATCGAGGGAAAACCCATTAAAAGTAGCCCAGGAAGCAGGAACACCCCTAGTAGAATGGGCCTGAACCCCAGAAGGGCAAGGCAAACCAGAGCCCTGATAAGCCAGAGAAATAACAGCTTTTATCCAGCGACCCAGAGTAAGACGGGAAGCAGCCTTCCCCTGACCAGCCAGACCAAAGGTCACAAAGAGAGAGTCGGAAGTACGAAACACCGCAGAGCGGTCAACATAGATAGATAACGCACGATTCACATCAAGAGCCTGCTTCAACAGCTCAGCAGGAGAGGAAGGAGTAGGACAGAAAGAAGGGAGGATCAACTCCTGAGGAATGAAACCGAGAATGAATCTTCAGAACAAACCCAGGGTCCAAAGAGAGGACCACCGCGTCATCCAAGAAACTCAAAAAGGGAGGAGAACAACGCAAGGCAGTGAGCTCACCCAACCGCTGAGCAGAAGTAACAGCAACCAGAAAAGCCACCTTAAAAGAGAGGAATTTAAGGTCTACCGACTCCAAAGGCTCAAGGGAGAGGACTGCAGAGCACCCAGGACCAAAGAAAGATCCCAAGGAGGAACCGGAGAATGAGTAGAAGGAAAGGAGAGAAAGAAACTCCGGAACAACCGAGAAACCAACAACCCATCCGAAGACGGGAGCGAAATCGGATCCCGGAATACCCAAACAGCAGTCCACTGGTCTTTCAGAGTAGACAAGGCATAGTTCTTTTGAAACCCATCCAGAAAAAACTGAAGGATAGAAGCGATAGGGCAAAAGGTAGGAGACAGACCAAGGCCAAAACACCAGGAGGAGAAGGAAGCCCAATGTTTAGAGTAGGAACACAGAGTGGACTTCCTACAGGAGGCCTGCATCACCGTGATGAGGTGTTCAGGCAAACCCCGGACCCCAAGAGACAGCCGTTCAACCGCCAGGGTGAGAGGGACTAGGAGGGAGGGAGAGGTCGACCTCAGGGGAGACGGGCAGTGAGGCAGAATCCAAGGAGGACCCACCGCCAGACTCTGCAACAACTGGAACGAGGACCTCCGAGGCCAGTGAGGTAAGACAGCCACCACCTGGGCCCCCACCTGCTGCACCATCAGCAAGAAGGCCGAAATCAGAGGAAAAGGAGCGAAGGGGTACAGCAACCGAGGGGGCCATGGGAGAGACTAGGCCTCCACCCTCTAAGCCCCCAACTCCGGTGTCCGGGAACAAAAGAGGGGAAGCAGCGTATAGGTCCTAGAGGCAAACAAGTCCAGCTTGGGAGTCCGAACCTCTGACAGAGCAATCAGAAAATCCTGGGGGGAGAGGCACAGGGTCAGAAGATGGGAACCTGCGACTCAAGGCATCTGCCACCACATTGTCCACACCTCTGATATGCTGAGCAGAAATGGCCAGAAGATGAAGCTCTGCCCAACCTGCAATTTCACAGGCCACCAGATTGAAGGAAGGACTGCGAGTACTGCCCTGGTGATTGATGTAAGCCACAGTGACAGTGTTGATGGTCCGCACCAGAACATTGCACCCCAGCAGACGATCCTGGAAGAAACAAAAAGCACGTTCCACATCAGACAGTTCCTTCCAGTTGGAGGACTGACGGGACTCCGTCCACAGCCAACGGGCCTGGACAGACCACAGACCCAGAGTGCCCCCCCCCCCCCCCCCAACCGGACGCACTGGCATCCGTCGTCAACACTACCGAAAGCGGCGGGCGCATCCACATCCCCTTGGAGAGATTTGAAGAATCCAGCCACCACTGGAGAGCGGATACAGTCTCCAGAGACACCGGCACTGACACTGCAAAGTCCTGAACCGGTAAAGGCGCCCAACATTGAAGATGCCACAGCAAATGCTGAAGATGGAACCTGGCCCACAGGACCGTGAAAACCGTAGCGGCCATATGAACCCTGCACCTCGAGCCACTGAAGCAGGGAAGCCGAAGCCCAAGACAACAACACCTTCAACAAGGACTGAAGGCGCAGAAGTCTGGAAACAGGAAGGAACACCTTGCCCAGAACACAATTGTATTCCGCCCCAATGAAGGTAAATATGACTCGCCTTATGGATACCTCTTCGGTAACAGACTCTATATTTCTTAGCAGGAAAGTTTTTATTGACTGTGGGAGAAATGTGATCAGGAAAGTGACGATCTTTGTATGACTTATTTGAACTAACTCTGAAAGATGCAAGGCTGGTGGATGATTTGGTGGCTCTAGACATCAGGACAAAGCCCTCAAATAACTCATGTATCAGATTTAAGTATTGTAGGCCAGGAACTGATGTACTGTTCGACTCTAGGTACAGGAAAGAGCCACTATCCCCAGTGCTAGAGGTAGATTGACTTAGGAACCACAGTAACCCCCCCCCCCTACCCTGCCCCATTTCATGTAAATCGCAGCAATACATGTGCAGTGGGGCTGAATAAGACCATTTTGATCCTCATGTTAGTGGCTCATGGGATGAATTTTGTCTGAATAGCATGGTGTCTAGCCAAAAGGAGAAAATAGGTGATTCTTCATACTTACAGCTAAATTCTATAGTTACTAACAGTGGTATCACCAATAGGTCCCCGGGAAACAATCACATTGTTGAGCCATTTTCCTCCAATTTGCATCTTATAACTAACACTGATGCATCGCCCAATAGTGATTTTGATACACCCAAGGCTGCATTTATAACGGCAACTCCTGAACCAGTAGTTGGAAATGGCTACCCGAATATTGACAATGGGCCCGATTCACAGAACTAACTTAAGACAAAATCCTAAACTTACTACCATTTACTCACTTTGGTATTCACAGTAGGCACTTACTCATTGATGAGTAAGTGCCTTCTGTGAATACCAAAATAAGTAAGTGCCTTCTGTGAATACCAAAATGGTAGTAAGTTAGTTCTGTGAATCTGGCCCAATATGTCACCCCATGAGATAGAAATCTGTAGATGTTCAATTACATCTAACAATGAGGTAAAACACGGATTGACTAATCTCTTGGAATCTGGCAGGGATCCATTTAAAACTCTTAGACCCAGACCGGCATTCTTTTATAGGTTAAATCCAGGAGACATGGTCTGTGGACAGGTTATATATAAATGGTTACACAACTTAGTGTGGAAGCTATCGTGCCTAAAATATTTGGCAGGGCTAGTGGGGCCAGATTATATTATAATAATATTATATTATGTGAGTAATACCCTAACGTGTAAGCACAAATAGCTTTTAATAAACTCACCTAATATACTGGGGATCCAGCTCACTTTTCCTACAGGCTTAAATCTGACTGTGTTTAATGTATATCCCAGGTCAGAACCCCACAGTAACGAGTCTCCGGTTTTATTGTTGTTAGATGATCACTGGTCACAGGAAGGAGCTTGAGTGGCATGTAACGGGAGGACTGCATCTGATATAAATAGGCAGACTACCTTTAAACAGGGCAATAGCGTCATTGACTACATCTTAGTAGACGTTAGTATCTGGTCACTAGTTAAGGACATGATGATTGCCCAGAGGTTTGACAAAGATCATAACCACTTGCTGTTAAATATGGAGGGTGCCGCCCTGGATAGGAAATCATCCAGTTGTACCTTAATGGTACAAGAGCCTCATTGTAGCTAGTAACCACAGAAGAGTCGCCTGGCCCAATACCAGGTGATTTATGTAAATCTGAACCTATTGTGAGAAGTTGGCCTGGTATATGATGTTCACTAATTAAGGTGACTACCTTGTACCATGCCAAGCAACCCTTATGGTGTGGTTGTAAGTCAACCTTTTCGGACCAGCTGCCCTAGTGGTAGCGTAGGCTAAGCAGTCTTTGAGGCTAAACTTGTTTAGGCATGTTAAGCAAGCTGTTTTACCATATGTAACCCCCCTTTATACCAATGAAAGGACACCACACAGATATATATTCAAAATATATATGTATTTATTACTCAAAGTATCCCCTAGACTCTTTATGAGCACAGGAGCACAAATCGTTAAACAAGAAAGTATACGAAAGTTGCACTTTATATGGATAGGCCCTGGTGGCCGCTCAAACCATATACTAAAATAGTGGTATAAGTACTACGAACAGGAAAGGGAGAAGGCCTAGGGCCTCTAGAATCGCTGGGCCTACAAGGAGCTAACTTTAGTTAGTGACCAGGAGGTCCACGGGTCGCGTGTGCAGTGAGGAAAGTTACACGCGGGCGCCCATAGGTTTTCAATGGGTGCGTAATTGTTCAAAAGTTACTGCTAGAAGGGTCTTCTGGTTGGACTACGAATTCAAGACTTCAAACCTAGACATTAGAGATGTTACTCTACACTTGTGCACCGGAGTGCCAGCTTTACCTCACCCACAGGAAGCGGGTGCATAGGGCTCGAAGTGCGTCGGGTTTCGTCTATCAGTTCAATGGAGCCTGACGACAAAGATGCTGCAGGCGGTCGGTCCAGAAGAGATGCGGTGGATCCAAGGTTGGATCGGAAGTGTAGAAGACCTGTAAGCAGAGGGGACAGTGTTCACAGTCACTAGCCAGTGACCGGCGTGGCACCAGGTAGGTACCAGGCGATGTCGGGTGCAAACAGGTGAAGAGGTGTAGCTTGTCTCTGCAGCCACGTGGTCCCTGAAGGTCGACGACGTCCAGGAGTCGGTTCACGAGCTGTCCCACGCAGGCTCTCGCTGTCGGTGGTGTCGGCGACTCAGAAGAAGCAAACAAGCCTTGGCAAAAGCAGGAGTCGCAGGAAGTGAAGAAAGCTGTTAGCTCTGACCAGCAAGGTCAGAGGGGCTGCTCCTTTGGAGGGAAGCAGGGGCCAGTCTGGAGCAACCAGACCAGCGTCGTAGTTTTTCAAGATGGTCGCCAAGATGGCCACTAGTCAACGGACCAGTAACCGGTTAGGCGCGTCGAGTCGCGAAGTACAGAGGGGCCCCACGCAGATCGTGGAGATGCTGGAGGGCTCACCTTTGGTGCAGATGCTGCTCGGATGTTGGGCTTCTCAGGACCCAAAGCACAACTCGGAGGGAGCCTCTGTTGTCGCGCTTTCAGCTAGTCGGGTGTCTTCCAAAATGGCTGGCTCCACGTGTCTCGGTGCCTCCACGGGTTCCTTCTTTGCAGGGACTGGATCGGGTGGTGAGAGGTCTGGAGGTCCAGTTCTTGTCGGTCTCTGGGCTCGGGCTCTGGCGGGAGGCGGCGGCAAAGCAGACGTCGATTCGCTGGATGGTGCTTGCGTTAGCAAGATGGTCACTCCCTGACCATAGGGGAGATTTCCTTCAGTCTTCTGTGCAGCAGAACGTCGAAGTTCCCGTCTTCTTCTTAGTTTCAAGTTGATTCCAGGATGTCTGAAGTCTTTGGACACAGCTCCTACCTTTAAGCGGATTCTAGGGGCCGGACTACCTGCTAGGTCCCTCCCTAAGGGTGGGACCAGGAAGGGGGGTGGTTACACCCCCAATCCTTTGTCCAGCTCGCCCCGGCTCGGGGACTGGTGTGCCCCAGGACCGGATTGAACTGGCATATGCACCGAGGCTCCTTGTGAGCCTCAGGCATGTCTGTTTCCTTTTAAGCCCTACCTGACCAATACACAATATCCTGTCTGGGGTGGTGCTCGCACCTCCCCTGGCAGGAAACCCTTTGTCCACGTCTCCCAAGCTGGAAGGACTCCCAGCAGCAGGAGGGCAGACTTGTGTCTGTGGTGGCAGCATCCATTTTGTGGAGCTGAGGCTATGTCTGATTTTACCCGGGTTTCAGGTTCTGTACATGTCGTGTCCCCCTAGGAGGGTGGAATGCTAACCCCGTCGCCAGAATTGGCGAGGGGTTAGTATTCCAATTCGTATGACACCTTACTCGACATGTTTTGATAAAGCCAAACCAAAGATAGCATTTAACCGCGAGGTTCATAATGCACTTAAGAGTATATGGTATGGCGATATCTGGAAACGGTAGAAGGAAGTTGTTCCGACCACTGCAGACAGGCTCAGCTCATGCCAGAGCACCATCTCACATGGAACCAAGCACTCTGCCTTCAGGATTGTTAAGGCCTGCCATAGGAGTGACTTATAGGTTAACATGTGTCCCATTTAAGGTTAGGTATAGGCATACTACACCTAAGTAAGAGGTGGATACACCAACTTACCCCAGCTGAGTGATCAGCCAGTTGTGTCAAATTGCTAGGCCAGGCCAGGGGTGGCACAATACATGCTTCAGCCCCTGGTAGGCCTCAGATACACCAATGCCCTGAGTACCTAGGGTACACTAGTACAGGGGCTCACAGGGTGATCCAGTTCCAATAGGTCATGCACCTAAAGTGCATAGTGTCAATTTAGCAGAGAGAACAGCAGGCTGGGGGTCTGATTAGCAGGCCCACAGCCTCAAGAGTCGCCTGGCCCAAAGTTCTTACAGACAGGGATCTGTATACCCGGATTTATGAGCTATTTGTACACTTCTTGTCTGGTTTGGACAATGGTTTGGATATTGCACATTTTCCAGGGGTAACACCGTGACTGTCAGTCCACAGGGAATTGTATGGGGCCTTGCAAGTGGTTTTTTCCAAACATGTGTCTGGCACGAAGCCTAATGGTAGAACAAATAATAAATGGTTCAACTGTTTGTGTAAACTAACAAAGGGGGCTCAAAGGTTAGCGGTTATCGAGCCCAGTCAGTCTGGGATAGCCCTGGCATGTCGCAGATGCAAAGCTGCACTTGCCAAGGCTAAGCGTGATTTTGCTGATGAAAATTGGCAAGATTTATTATTAGCAGCTAGGCGTAATCATAATCGTTTGTTCTGGCACATCATTGCGGAAAGAAGTTCTGAAAACGCTAAGACCCTTAGCTATCACATCCAGCCGGAGCCATGAGTTTGTCATTTTTCTACACTATACGCCAGGAATGAGGATATTAGCTGCATATTGAATACAAATGCCAACCAGAATGCTCCCAACATCTTCCCTGGTATGAATACGACTAGTATTGCACTTTTTGTCGGAATGACACTATATCAGCAATCAACAGACTTAAAGCAGGACCCGATCAAATACCAGGTGATTTATGTAAATCTGAACCTATGATATGGGCCCCGTATATAAACCTCTTGTCAAATTGTATATCGGCTGACGGAGATATCCCACAAACCTAGAGGGGAGCTGAGATCATCACAATATACAACAAGCATTGGCATAGCCAATAGGTCTCGCTTTTGGGACCTTATAAGTATTTAGTTATGCAGCACAATATCCTCGGTGCAACAACAACTGTTGCATGGCAAAACACTTCTGTAGTAGGGGATCTCTGTGTATAGTCATAATCTAGTGAATAGTCCCGCCCATGTGCGCGGACCCCGGAGCAATAAAAAATAATCTCTAAAAGGTGACAAATCATGCAGACCTGCATACACCTTTAAGAGAGAATTTAATTTAAAGACAGATAATGCAGCCTATACCCACAGGCTACACTGTCCAGTACTTCAACTAGAATTCCACCAAAATCCACAAACAGCACTGCCTGTCCAGTTTTTCTCCCCACAGGAAAAAACCCTGCCTCTACCAGCAAAAGCCACTGGAATGATAGAGAGGAAGGAGTGGACAGACAAGCCCCATAGGCTGCCATTATGTGGCTTGGAACAGGATACTGTGCCTTTAAGAAAACTTTCCAGTTTTCCAGAACTTTCCCCAGTATCCCAGAATGCCCAGCAGGTCCCATTTACTTTCAGTTCTTTTTTCCGGCTCCTGCTAGCAGGACCCTGGAGCATTGAGCTCTACCTTTTTCAAGGTTTTCATTGAGATTTGGCAATTTTTGTCACTTTTTCTTGTGTTTAATAGCTGGTACTGTCAACATGCCTGGCTTGTTCGACAAGTGCCCGGAATGTGGTCGAAAGAAGGCTAAAACTGACCCACACGAGGTGTGCATAGCTTGCCTTCCCCAGTCCCACGTGCCTGAGAGCTGTACCATCTGCCACTCGTTTTCAGCAAGAACCCTGAGGGACAGGATGAAGAGCAGACTTCAAGCTCTGGAGGAGCGAAGACTGAAGGCACCAGGTGGGTCTGGAGGGGCTGATTTGGCCCATGCTGAGGCCTCTGGGGGGCTCCCCAGGGGCAGGAAGACCAGTAAACGCTCCCGCTCCCCGTCGACGTCGAGGGCGTCGACGGCGACGTCGAGGAGGATGACCACCGTCTGTTCGCCGTCTCCCCAGGGCTCTGGGGAGAAACGGCGTCGACGATCGGCGTCGAGGGACCTGAATAGGCCGCCGTCGACTACATCGGCGTCGTCGGCGACGACGCCGTCTTCGACTGCGTCCAGCGGTCGACGTCGAGAGAAGTCCCGGCGTCGGCGTTCGGCGTCGAGGGATCGCAACTCGCCGTCGATGAAGAGAAGGAGATCGACGTCGAGAAAGCGAAGATCGCCGTCGAGGCGAAGATCGCCGTCGAGGCGAAGGTCGCCGTCGAGGCGAAGATCGCCGTCGAGGCGAAGGTCGCCGTCGAGGCGAAGGTCGCCGTCGAGGCGAAGGTCGCCGTCGAGGCGGAGGTCGCCGTCGAGGCGGAGGTCGCCGTCGAGGCGGAGATCGACGCCGAGAAGATCGCCGTCGAGGCGCGGGTCGACGTCGAGGCACACGTCGACGTCGAGGAAGAGGGAGTCGCCGGGATCGGTGTACTCAGTGGTGTATACCCCGCCTCGGAGGTCTCCGTCGCCTCCTCCTCCTCTCCCACCTCTGCCACCGCCTCCTCCACCGCCACCACCACCACCACCGCCACCTCCTCCACCACCGTCTCCACTTCCTCCACCGCCTCCTCCGCGGCCGCGGACTCTGTCTCCGCCACCCCGGCCTCTGTTGCTGCCAAGCACTCCTGCGGTGCCGCCGCCGGTCCCCCCGAGGTCGGTTTCCCTTCCACGGTACCCGACTCCGCCGCAAGGGACCCCGAAGCCACGACGACCACGGTCGCCTGGACCAGCGAGACCGGCGGACAGGCCTAAGCCGAAGAGGTCGCGCTCCCGCTCTCACAGGAGGCGACGATCGCGGAGCCGAGGGCGATCCTCGTCAGACTCTAGACGACGCCGCAGAAGGTATAGGTCCAGGTCGCGCTCCTCGGACAGGGACCTTTCCCCGACGCTGTCGGACTCCCCGGGGACTAGGGTGTCGCCGGTGGACGACTTGGTCTCGTTCCAGGAGGTGCTGTTACGAGGGGCTGCGAAGCTGAATATCACGGTGACGGTTCCAACACCCACGACGTCCGTGATATTTGAGACGCTTCATAAAAGACACTTGTCTCGCCCCCTCCTGCCTCTCGTGCCTGGACTGGTGGAACCAGCTTTGGAACTGTTCCTCACTCCCGCAACAGCGAAGGCCGCTCCGTCCAGGCTCATGAAGAAATATAGGGCCCCGGAGTCGGATCCGTCATTCTTGAGAGGGGACCCGAAACCGGATTCGGTTATCGTGACGGCGGCGAGAAAACAACATGCGACCGCCCCGGCCTCCACGGTGCCACCGGACAAGGAAAGCCGCTGGCTGGACTCTGCGGGCAGGAAGGTGTGTGGTACCGCTGCCACCACGATGAAGGCGGCGAGTGCAGGGGCGTTGTTGGGCCGTTACGACTGGGCCCTGTGGGAATCCCTGCAGCAATATGCGGACCTCCTGCCACGAGACAAGAAGGAGGACTTCTTGGAGACGGTGCGCGAAGGCATGCTGGTTTCTAACCAAACGATCAGCGCAGCAGCGGATATATCGCTATTGGCCGCCCACGCCTACTGTCATGGCGTCCACCAGCGGCGGCATTCCTGGTTGCGCCTGACGTCCCTTAAGCCGGAGGCGCAGCAGAGAGTGGCCAACTTGCCCTTCTCGGGGGAGACCCTGTTCGGGAAGCATGCGGACGATGAAATGGCCCGCATGAAGGCTGAAGCGGAAACCCTGACGGCCGTCGGGTTAGAGAAGGCCGAGAAAAAGAAACGACCGTTCCAGAGGAGGTTCGGGTCGTCGGGCCGAGGGCGTGGGCAGGGCTCGGGACAGCAGCAGCCACAACAGCAGCAGTTCCGCAAGCCCTTCCAGAAGCGCCAGAGGGGCAGAGGTGGCCAGCAGGCTACTACCACAAACAAGGGCCCGGCCGGGTCTCGGCCCTGAGCTGTTACTTCCCCCTCAACCGTTACCCACTCCAGTGGGGGGAAGCATTCGATTTTTTCCGGCAGAGTGGAGAAAAATTACTCAGGACAAGTGGGTGCTGAATATTGTTTGCAATGGATACAGTCTTCGGTTCATCAGCCCGCCTCCAGCGATTCCGCCGGTCAGCTCTCGCTTCCAGCTGAGGGAGCTCCAGGCGGAGGCAGACATCTTGTTGAGAAAGAAGGCGGTAGAAGAAGTACCTTTGTCTCAAAGGGGAAGAGGTCTGTACTCTCGGTTCTTCCTCGTTCGCAAGAAGGACAAGAACGAGTTCAGGCCCATTCTGGATTTGCGACAAGCAAACAAGTGGATTCGCAGAGAAAAGTTTCGCATGCTATCGTTGCACCAGATTTACCCTCAGCTGCAACGGGGAGACTGGCTCTGTGCCATAGATCTACAGGATGCGTACTTCCATGTGCCCATAGCACAGAAGCACAGGAAGTTCCTGCGATTCCAAGTCGGCGCCAATCACTATCAATACACAGTACTGCCATTCGGGCTAAAGTCTGCTCCCAGGACTTTTTCGAAGTGCATGGCGGTGGTGGCGGCACACCTGCGGAGGAACAAGGTGTTTGTCTACCCGTATCTGGACGATTGGCTGATCAAGGCGTCATCCTTCGAGGAAGCGCAAGAACACTTCCGTTGGACGTGCGAGCTCTTGAACAAGCTGGGGTTACACGTCAACATGTCCAAATCGGTCCCATCTCCGGTACAGTGCATACAGTACCTGGGGGCCTCCATAGATACGCGGTCAGCAAGCGTGTCTCCTTCGGAGGAGAGACGGTTATCACTCCTTCGGAAGGCTCAGGACCTCAGGACTGCTCCATCGACGACTGTGAGGAAGGTGTCGTCTCTGCTGGGATCGATGGCCTCCTGTATCTTCCTCACTCCGCACGCACGTCTACAGATGCGACCACTGCAGGAGTGCTTGGAGGATCAGTGGGATCAGAAGACAGGCTCTTGGGACGACAAGATCAGACTGTCTCTACATGCTCGTCAGTCTCTGAAGTGGTGGTGTTCGGCGGAAAACCTCCTCAAGGGGGTTCCCTTCCACAAGGACATTCCCACGACGAATGTGGTGACGGATGCTTCTCTCCAGGGCTGGGGTGCGCATTCCGGGGACCTGCAGATTCAGGGGAAGTGGTCTCCTTTGGAATCGACGTACCACATCAATTTCCTGGAACTCAGAGCTGTCTTCCTGGCACTGAAGGCTTTCCTTCCGTCCTTCCAGACCAACTCGCTGCTGATACAGACGGACAATACAACCACGATGTATTACCTCAACAAGCAGGGGGGGTCGAGATCGCGCACTCTGTCGCAGGAGGCGCAGGCGATCTGGCGCTGGCTGCTGGCCCGAGGATTGACGATCACGGCCACACATCTGCCAGGGGTGCAGAATGCTCAGGCAGACGCCTTGAGCAGGCTGATTCAGGAAAACCACGAATGGGTCATAAACGACGAAGTACTAGGAGAAGTCTTCGCAAGGTGGGGGACTCCAGACGTAGATCTGTTCGCCACCGCCGAAAACAGCAAATGCCGAGACTTCGCATCCAGGTACTACCAGCGGGGGACGCTGGGGAATGCGCTATGGATCGATTGGTCGAACAGCTTTCTGTACGCTTTTCCACCCATTCCCCTGATTCCGGCGGTGCTCATCAAGCTGTCCCAGTCCAGGGCGCGGATGATCCTGATCGCCCCGGAGTGGCCCAGGCAGTGGTGGTTCACGGACCTTCTTCACCGGTCTCTCCTTCCTCACATGCGGTTGCCGTGCAGGCCGGACCTTCTCACGAAGTTCGGGGGGCGGATGGTGCACCCCAACCTCTCGTCTTTGAGTTTGGCGGCATGGCTCCTGAAATAGTGCAATACGGTCATCTGAATCTGCCAGACGATTGTATGGACATTCTGAAGGAGTCTAAGCGACCTTCCACTAGGACATCCTATGCTTACAAGTGGAAGAGGTTCTGTATCTGGTGTAAGTCCAAGAACTTTGATCCGACAACATGTAAGGAAGATGTCATCCTTCCATACCTTTTGCATCTGGCGCAGTCTGGCCTTAATTTCCATTCCATTAAGGTTCATCTGGCTGCTTTGACTGCTTACAGGAAGTGCCCTTCACAGACGTCCTTCTTTCAGATTCCTGTGGTCAAGGATTTTTTGGAAGGCTTGAAGAAGGTGTTCCCTCCTGTCAGACTTCCCTCGCCTTCTTGGGACTTGAATGTGGTGCTGTCCAGACTGATGAGAGAGCCTTTTGAACCTATTCACAAGGCTTCATTGCAGCACCTATCCTGGAAGGCGGCGTTCCTAGTGGCCATTACATCGGCCCGCAGGGTGAGTGAACTTCAGGCATTATGTTGTCAAGAACCTTATACTGTGTTTCATGCTGCTAAGGTTGTGATGCGTACTCACCCTAAGTTCCTTCCTAAGGTTATCTCTGACTTTCATGTCAATCAGACCATAACTTTACCTACGTTCTTTCAGAATCCCTCTTCACCAGCGGAAAGGGCTCTCCATTCCCTGGATGTCCGTAGGGTGTTGAAATTTTATCTGGATAAGACCAAGGATATTCGTAGGTCTGACCAATTGTTTGTTAATTATGGCTCAGTCAGGACTGGTCTTGCGACCTCTAAGCAGTCCATCTCTCGGTGGATTGTGTCCTGCATACAGTTGTGTTATCAAAAGGCTAATAAGACCTTAGGGGGTAAACCTAAGGCTCATTCCACCAGGGGCAAAGCTGCCACGACGGCTTTGCTGCGTAATGTTCCGATTGCGGAAATCTGTAAGGCGGCCACTTGGAAGTCGGTCCATACCTTTGCTGCGCATTACTGTCTGGACTCGGATGCCAGGGCAGATGCTCAGGTTGGGCAGGCTTCGCTGCGAAATTTGTTCGCACAGTAGTGGTTGTGTCTTATGTGTTCTCCACCGCTTTTGTTGTGTGGGGATGGGCTTGCCATTCTATTCACTAGATTATGACTATACACAGAGATCCCCTACTACAGAAGGAGTAGTTTCTTTTCTGTAACTCCAGTTCTGTAGTTGGGGTATCTCTGTTATAGTCATAAGCGCCCGCCCTCCTCCCCGGTGGAGAGATACTTATTCATATGGAGAATGCTACAGGTCTGGCGTGCTACGCCTTCAAAAAGAACTGAAAGTAAATGGGACCTGCTGGGCATTCTGGGATACTGGGGAAAGTTCTGGAAAACTGGAAAGTTTTCTTAAAGGCACAGTATCCTGTTCCAAGCCACATAATGGCAGCCTATGGTGCTTGTCTGTCCACTCCTTCCTCTCTATCATTCCAGTGGCTTTTGCTGGTAGAGGCAGGGTTTTTTCCTGTGGGGAGAAAAACTGGACAGGCAGTGCTGTTTGTGGATTTTGGTGGAATTCTAGTTGAAGTACTGGACAGTGTAGCCTGTGGGTATAGGCTGCATTATCTGTCTTTAAATTAAATTCTCTCTTAAAGGTGTATGCAGGTCTGCATGATTTGTCACCTTTTAGAGATTATTTTTTATTGCTCCGGGGTCCGCGCACATGGGCGGGACTATTCACTAGATTATGACTATAACAGAGATACCCCTACTACAGAACTGGAGTTACAGAAAAGAAACTACTCCTTATAAGGTCCCAAAGGCGAGACCTATTGGCTATGCCAATGCTTGTTGCTGTTTTTGTGGTACTGCAATATATAGGGATGTTATTTGTCACAGTTTACAGTTTGGATTAGATCATTGATGACACTATTGTTCATAGGATCACGATGTCTCCAGTGACAACTTCTTGCCTGCCCAGGTCGTGCCGAGGGGTTCCTTTTCCGGTGGTTCTGCTGTCCTGATTGAGCCGAACGTCCTGCTGCAGTTGTCTCCTCCCTTTGTGTGTGTGTGGTTGTGTGGGTGGTTGGGTGTGGTTGTGGGTGTGGTGGTGTGTGTGTGTGGTGGTGTGGGTGTGGTGGTGTGGGTGTGGTGGTGTGTGTGTGGTTGTGTGTGTGTCTGGTTGTGTGTGGTGTGTGGGTTTGTGTGGTTGTGTGTGGGGTTGTGTGTGGGTTTGTGTGTGTGTGGTGTGTGGGTTTGTGTGTGTATGTGTGGTTGTGTGTGTGGTGTGTGGGTTTGTGTGTGTGTGGTTGTGTATGTGGTGTGTTTTTGTGTGTGGTCGTGGTTGTGTGTGGTTGTGTGTGTGGCGTTGTGGGTGTGGGTGTGCTTGTGTGTGTGGTTGTGTGAGTGTGTGTGGTTGGTTGTGTGTGGGGTTGTGTGTGTGGGGTTGTGTGTGTGGTGTGTGGGTTTGTGTGTGGGGTTGTGTGTGTGGTTGTTTGTGTGTGGTGTGTGGGTTTTTGTGTGTGGTGGTGTGGGGGTTTGTGTGTGGGTTTGGTTGTGGGTGTGGTGTGTGTGGTTGTGGGTGTGATTGGTTGTGGGTGTGGTTGGTTGTGGGTGTGGTTGTGGGTGTGGTTGTGGTTGGGTGTGGTTGGTTGTGGTTGCGTGTGTGGTTGGGTGTGTGTGTGGTTGTGTGACAGTAATACTAAAAGCATCTCAAAATAAAGAAACACAAACATCGAGTTTGGCGAAAGAGAAAGCACTTTGTAAGTCAAACAGGTGCAGCAAAGCATTGACACAACAACAAAAACAAAACAAGATCACTTAGCGAAGACTCAGTGCTGATAATGGATACACACAGCCCATCATCTTAAGAGTTCGATTGCAACCAATGTGCACTCAAACCTGCCCCCTCCTTGTGAGTTGCACCCCATATTTCATGCGTTATAACTGCTGCACCCACCATAAGCTTTGAGATCTAAAGCGCAACATGGGTCTAATCGAATAAGCAGTCGCCAACATACTGTGCTTTTAAAGAGAATGTGCAAAAAGTTTCCAGCTTCCTCATCATGTCCTCATGAAAGCACCAACGAAAGGACTCCCTGAATGGTGCAACGGACATGAAGCAGCCGCTGCGATCAGAAATAAACACTCATTTCCTTAATGTTCCTTAAGTCACAAAATAGTAATACTAAAAGCATCTCAAAATAGAGGAACACAAACATCGAGTTCGTGGAAAGAGAAAGCAGCGATGGAAGATACATTTAAGGTGGGCGTGATATTGCCTGACGGAGATGCACCCACTGAGAGAATCCCGATCGCTGTAAGCGCGAAGGCGGGGGGAGGGGCGGAGGCAGGGAGCAAGCAAGAGGAATGACAGATGGCGCTGAAGGCTGGCGGTTTGCGCGTGCACGCTCGAGTGAACGCAAGCTTGTCGCCAGCCAGCAGCACTTTGAAAACTCACCTACTAAAGTCTCTCTGAGCAGCGCATGCGCGCTGACTCAGCGAGACCTAACAAGGAGGATATAAAGGAAAAATACAAAAAGGGACTTTTTCTCCTTTGTAGATATGTAATAATCAAAAAGAGTCCTTCTCGTCAAAGGGCTGTTTTTCTTTCCACTCTAAAGTTAGGATATTGGTGAGTTTTCCTTAAATAACCCTCACCCACCAGGGCTTCCCCTGGTGGCATGCTTCATCATTGGGTTCTTCCCGTTCCGCTGTGGAACAGGGCATGGAACAACCTACGACTTACGTGGGAGCACTTATCGGTGGTAAAAGATAATCAGATGAAGTGTAAAAATGAGTGTGAGAGAATTCAAAATACCTGGCTAGGAGGAAAACATTATTTATACCTCTACCCGGTATGATTAAAATGTGGGGAAATGGGGGATCTTAGGGGGAACAATGTGCCTTAGTTCCGCTCATTGACATGTTTCTAGCCCTTCCCAAGGCTATTCTTCAGGACCAAGATTGGAAAACCTCTGACACCACTCTGATATCCCCTCTTAATTAAGAGAAACAGACTGTGGAAAAAACAGAAACAATACATACAGCCCCAAATGGTGTTTGTAGCAGGATATTCTGCCGAAAATACTGTATGGGAAAGAAAAACGAAGGTTAGGTTGTCATGGTATTCACCCTAAACTCACATTCTCATGCCATAATCACCCAAACTACTTTGCGCATGGACCTAACGCTAATTACTTCCTCCTTTGTGGTCCTGAAGAGAGAACCAGATCTAGCACGTATTCCAGCTAATTGTGCAGAAACCATGCCAGGTCCATTTACAGACATTATCAGTATTGTAACACTACAACCAGACAGACGGGGCTAGTATCGATGAAAGATGGAGAAATATTAAACCCATTTAGGTGGTCTTGAGCAAAAATTCAAGAAATGCTGGTGGACTCTAACCCTGTGTTTACTCAGAAGTTAAATGTCTGTGCTAAGAAGCAGGCTCAGGAAGAAAGGTACTCTCACTCCTGCTAATAGAAACATATTGGAGCTCACTAATGCACTGGCCATGCTGATACTGGAATACGATTGTAACGTAAACTGCCTGCCAAGAAAGATCTGCAAAAACTGGAGATTATTCATCAGTAGGCAGGTAGGATTTGCTGGGGGTTGGAAAAATAAAATCATATCACTCCAGCATAAAGAACACTTCATTGGCTTCCGGTTGGACCCAAGGTCTAATTTAAATGGCTGTGAACATGCACAAACCCTTCTATGGCAAGTGTAGCTTGGGCTAGGTTTGAATTGGCCAGAAACAACCAGAGATCAAGACATTTGGCCTTTATCTGCTAGACACATTAAAAGAGACCAAACACAGTGGTAAATACAGTAGGGTACAGGAACTATAACTCTGAAATTCACTTGATCTATCTCAGAAGTCTATACATAACATACAAAAATACCTGGAGATTGCAGTGTCCAAAGAAGCCTTCAGAGGTGCAGGGACAGGAACCTGAGAGGCATAACTGCTTGCTCAAACCAGCTAGCCAAGCTCGAAGGCAGGGAATGACTTTACTTCCCTAGACCTAAAATCTCATTGGGAAGTGGATCCAGTGATGAAGTCACATCAATATCAAATGTGGGCAGCTGAAATGTGAACTGCTTCAATTAATCAAGAGGGGTGATGGCAGGCATCTAGCCAAGAAGCACCTAGAAACCCATTTCATTGGGCATTGCTACACTTTACAAATTAATTTGCATTACATCACATTACAATATAAATCTATTTTTAACAAACGCATGTGCTGAATGAATGATTGAAGACATTTGTTGAAGGCACTTACAGAGCTAACTGCCATGAGGAACTGATCCTCAGAATTTTCACTGCACGGAGAGCTTCGAAAGCTTGACATGATTTTTCAGTATTCATTTAATCACACAGTGAGCATGTTTATCCTACACCCCCGCGAGAGTGTTCTTTCCCGGTGTGTTTGGACTCCAAAGAAGGTCACCTAAAGTCAGCGAATTAACAAGGGGACCACTAAATATCATCTATAGCCAGATTTTTTACGGGTCTAATCAGGATGCACCTGTCCAACTTCCTTTTTATAGGCATAAGAGAATCTTGTAAATGATTTAGATAGTTAGACAACAACAAAAATAAGGTAGTGGTGGTCTAAATAGATTGCACAAACTTATTGTTAAATGTCAACAACCTTGGTGCTTTACTCCCCAAAGGTTACACTGCTACCAACCTCCTAATTTACAAAAATCCGAGAAGTACTCAAACTATATCTTCAATTTTATCAACAATGATCTAATCCAATCTAAGACCATACTTACTTGAATGATCTTTGGAACACTGATTGAGAACATTCTTGTATGAAACTCCAATTTTAATTGGAAAAGGAAGTTTAGGCAACCCAGAGGGGAAAAAAAGTTTTCATTTTTGTTAAAAGTGATAACTACTGGCAAGGAGTAGGAGGGTACATGCTCTCTTTAAACAACCCTTTGAGTGTTAAGATATGCAGTCGGTTATCTGCCCTAGATTTGATGAACTTAAACTCAGTGTTCACCAAAGTTGATTGTTCTACTTTGGCAACACCCCTATCAAACAACGGCTTTTATCTGGGTTTGGGGAAAATAATTAATCTACTATAGGTCGAGAGAATGACTAATGATTTGCTGCTGACAAATGCCGTGATCTGGAAGTCTAGAGGTGAATCTCAGCGAACCAACTGCCTGAAGCTCAACTCCGACAAGACAGAAGTACTGGTTTCGGAAACAAGGCCTGCCCATTGGACTCCACCTGGTAGCCGTTGGAGCTAGGACCAACACCCAGAGACCATGCTAGCAATCTAGGGATCATCCTAGATGACAAGCACAATATGTCAGCTCAAGTCAACACAGTGTGCACCTCCTGCTTCCACATCCTACGCATGCTGCAAAACATCTTGAAATGGTTGCCTCAGAACACCAGATGGACCATCACGCAAGATCTCATCACCAGCAGCCTAAATCACAGAAACATTCTCTATGCTGGAATCTTCAAACGACTCCTACACAGAATCCAGAACACTGTTGCAAGACTCACACTCGACCTCCCATGCCGCAACCACATCACACCGCACCTCGGAAAGTTTCACACAAGTGCAGTCAAACTTCTCACATACACATACAAAGCACTACACAGCCAACAGCCAGAATACATTAACCACCGTGTACACTTTCATCAACCCACCAGACACCTAAACTCTGCCTCACTCTCACTCACACACATTCCCCGAAAAGCAAAACTGGAGGTCACTTGTTCTCCTACATTGCACTGAGACATAGAACGACCTCTCTCAACACATCAGAGCCTCTTCCTCACTTTTGAGTTCTGCAAGAAGCTGAAAAACTGTCTCTGTATAAGCACCGCGGGAACCACACACTTGCCTTAGTGCCTGGATACCCTCTCGGGTGATAAGCACGCTATACAAATCAACATAACACAACACATTAGCCTCAACATTCCATCATTCTAAGTCCTTAAATTGTGTACCATATTTTAACTGAAACTAATATATGTTATTTAGAAACAGCAGAAGATTGGTACTAGGCACTATATAAAAAGTTATTGTAACATCAATTTACAGGACTGTAAACTGGAGGGGCTGTAGTGCGCTAAATGGTGCTGTAGCCTGGGCCAATAGCCCATCCATGAGTTTGTGAGCAACCGAGTATGCTTCCAAAACACATCCTTCACATTTTCTGAGTGTAGTCTTATATGTAGTGTCTAGTGACTGAAGCTACACTGCACTTCAATGGGAGTAAACCTTCCTTGTACCATTCACCTTTCATGCACATTTCACTCCAAAGGCACCATCCGTTCATAATTCAACAACTTACTATCCTAGATCTTCTCTCCACCAACCTCTTATCCACCATCTGCCTATTAACTGCCTTCTAGTCACCTAGCACCCTTCATTCACAGGTCAGCCTTCCATTTGCATTAAGGTACTTTCATAAACAGCCAGAGCTATTTGTTTTGAAAAGGATTGTTAAATTTGCCAAAACCTTAACACAAACCAGTTCAGCTGCGAGGACAGAAGACAAAAGGGACTCGGGTGAATTTCAGGAGAGGTAAATTACCGCTAGGCGAATAAAGCACAGAGGAAATAGTTTTTGATTTAGAGAATAATCTCTCTAGGCTCTATTAAAGTTCTTGCACATCTCAAACAATCACGAGACGGTGCTCAAGATTACTGTGAGTTCACTTCAGTGAATTATTTACTTTTGACTGCCGAGAATCAATTCTAAAAGCAGAAGCTAAATCATGAGAAACATTCACATTATGCTTCCAAGACCAGCTTCAAGACCAAAAGTGGGACAAACGTAAGGAGCCAAGTATGAGGGGGATACATTTTTCTGAGCAGACTCAAAGCTGCCCAGCCCTACCAAGTATCAATCATCAGGGGTAGGTCTAACCCAAATTAGTCACTGTCCATGCATTGCCACATTTATGCCACACACTTCAGAGCTTCAATTCAGTTGCAGGTGATCTCAATTTGGAATAATAATTTTATTAATATCATCAAACAATTGCAGCTCAGAAATTGACTGTCAACCATCTGCATTTAGGTGCTGCAGACTGGGGTAGAGGCTAGGTGTTTGTCAGTGTTATGCAACGCAATGTGTGTTCGGCTTCAAGCTGGCTCCTTTATGTCCCCTGTCTGTCTCGTGATTGATGTTATCCACTGCATGGCTGAGGGTTCTTATTGGCACTTCGTAGCTAGGCCCGCTCACTCTCCAAGTGCTCGGCCCTAATTTAGATCTTGCCGAACGGGTTAGTACGTCACAACGGTGATGGATATCCAGCAGCCGAAATATGAATCCTATAGTATATAATGAGATTTTTATTTCGGTGGACGGGATATCTGTCACCGTTATGACGGAGTAACCCGCCTGCCAAAATCTATATCAGGCCCTTAAGTTCAACGCTGGATTCATGGGGCTTTTCAAATCTGCATTAGTGTGTGGTTTTGTATTGCAATATTTATGCAGCGCTTACTAACCCTATGTGGGGCGCTGACATGCTTACCTACATTGGAAGCGTGATACACAATGTAGGGTGTGTGGTTGGAAGTGTGTTCTGATCCTATGTATGAAATGTTTCCATGTTGTGCGTAATGACTGCCGAGTGCAGTTATCGTGTTATGGGATGCAGTGCTTGGCGGTGTGATGGATGAAGAAGGGAGAGAAAGGTGCATGGATTATAATTATCAGTAAGCTGGCAGCTTTGAATAGCTCTGCAAGTCCCTTTATAGTTTTTCTTATGATCATAATCCAGTTAGCTGGGTAACGCACTCGGATGTCCATGCTGAGATATTCTGTTTATAGTTCTGAGCAGGCACAGATTGGAAGGAGACAAGGTGGAGAGATCTGCTGAGATGGACTTTACTAACATCATCCCATAGCTGATTATCACTATAAAATGTCAAGAAGCAGTCACAGTATGTTGTTTGTTGGGAACTGCAGTCATGGACTAAATTAAACTTCTCAGTTGTCCAGCAATACCTTGCAGATATCTCCTAGTATCAGAATACATGAAAGAAGCCACCTACCAGATCTGCGCTGAATATTACTATTTGCTGCAGCTCGAGCAGTGTCCAGTCGACTTGCAGACTGGTCACCCCTTGAGCTTTAGCAAATAGTAATATTCAGCCTGATCTGGTGGGTGACTTCTTTGACGTTTGCAAGAACCACATTTCTCTGAACGAGTAGTCTGATACTAGGAGCCAATGCAAGGTATGAAGAGTTCCCAAAGGCTGTCCCTAGCCATATACACTTAATCGCCATCAGGATTTTGGCGATCCATTTAGTTTGTGAATGCTTTTCTACATTAATGTTTTGTGTTAGGGTTGCTACCTTTATTAGTCCTGATGGAGATCCTAATGAAATTGGTGTAGGGAGTCGAAACGTCGACTATTTGTCAGGTTGACTGCCAATCAATGTGGAACGGAAAACCTGAACTTGCAATAGCGTAGTTTTTTGTTGTATGATTTTGTCAAGCAGTCAACAGTATATTACTGGCTGGTTTTTATATCCTAAAGTGCACCAATAATCAAGTTAGTCACTATTTCACACGCACGGACACATTTCTTGGAGCACCTATCTTGTGTTATTACCTTACCATATGAGTGATAATAATGAAAATGCATTTATAAAAATACAATAAAGTGTAAGTATTTTTTGCTTTACACATTGCCATGAAAGAATAGACTGATGTGCTTTCTTGGAGGAAACTATTGTAAATGTTTCGTAATGTTGACAAAACAATTTAACAACTGTATGAGAGGCCATTAGCATACCAGTTTTTTTATTGTTTTGATTCTCCTCATTTTACACATGTTCCTCCATTCTACTGAGTGTATGATCCATATGCTGTGAAATCATCTGGGGGAGGAGCAAACGTGTGGTGTTGCACACATGGAGTGAAAGATAAGAAAACAATGAGTAGATTGGCCTTTGTGCTAGAGCTGAATGCACTCTGTGGTAGGAGAGATGATGCAAGCAAGGCGCATGACAGTGACTGCCATCAAATTATGAGATGGGAAAATACTGACGACAACTTTAATCTGCGTGTTCTCGGGTGGAGATTCATCATCGTGATGAAAAGATGGACTGGTGTCTTCCCATTAAAAATTAAGACCGTTTTTCGCGCAGGGTACACAATCACTTACTGATGTTAAACGGCTCCCTGCTCAGATATGGATGGCCCTGCACTTCACAGCTGGGACGGCGCCTCGTCCGATCTCAAATCTGGCTGCCTTTTTACATCTCGAACCTTCCTGCCATCAGGGCTATGCAAATGTTTACCAGTTCTACAGCTCGCGCGATGTTTCTGCTGCGCATTTAAAACCCGTGGATCAGCATTTGCTGCTTTTAGAAAGCAAAGAAGATGCAAATCAGAACAAGCATTGGCCGCGCGGCAGTAAAAGCGAAAGTCATCGCGATTGCTCTGAAAGTCATCGCGATGACGTGCTAAAGCACGAGTTTTTAAAGTGCTGCTGAAGGCTAGTGGTTTACGCGTGCACGCTTGCGTGAACGCAAGCGCTAGGCCAGCAGCACTTTGAAAACTCACCTCCAAAATGTCTCTCCGAGCCAGCGCATGCGCTGGGCTCAGCAAGACCTAAAAAAGGAGATGCTTTATAAACTCATAAGTCTGATTGACAATTTGCAAAAGATTTGTGCGAGACAAGTCCAAGACAAACTCCAAATTTGGATAGATGACAATGTGATATTGTCTCCCTATCAAGCGGGCTTCCTATCTAAAATAAGCACATGCAACCAGGCCTTCAGATTTACCTTACTTAAAAATATGTGCTGCTAAAGAAGCAAAAACTATATGTAACATTTGTTGATCTGAGAGCCGCGTTTGATTTGGTGCCCCGCTAATTGTAATGGAGAATCATGCTTGATCTAGGTGCCCCAATCGATTTGGTAATTCTGACAGCAAGACTGCATGAAGATAATTACGCTCAGGCCCGCTGTGGCAAAAATGGCGAACTAACAGATAGGATACCCATACAGCGTGGGCTGTGCCAGGGGTGCGTACTCGCTCCCACATTATTCTCCCTGTTCATCAATGATGTGGCCAGTAGACTATTGAACTCTAGGAATGATTCTCCCATTATGAATGGCATGAAAGTTCAGATCCTGCTCTTTGCAGATAACTCTTTACTCATTTCTACGACACCGATGGGTCTACAAAATCTAGTCAATACATTTTTAGAATTCTTCAGGAATAGGAGTTTGGAACTTAATGTTAGAAAAACTAAATTTATGGTTTTTGGGAATGCAAAGGGGAAAACACGAATGGTCAGGATTGTATCCGAACCACTTGAGAGGGTGAAAGGTTTTAACTATCTTGGGATAAGACTAAACGATTCAGTTGGCTGGGAACACCAATTAGACAAAAGTTATCTTACCCTATGCCATAGGTCAAAGTCGATATTAAGATACCAAAGACAGTCATAAACTCTATCATTGACCCCAGCATTAGAGGTTTACCGTGCTAAAGCCCAAAGGGGCGCTTTGTACGGAGCTGAGATATGGGGTTATATCAATACAAACAAGCTGACGATATGCAAAAACATCTTTGTCAGATCACTTGTTTCAGTACCTATCACTACCCTGCTGATCCCATTATTTTTTGATCTAGGGATGAAAAGAAAAGGGGATATGGCTTTGTTGAAACCTTTAGTGTATTGGCTGCGCGTGTGGATAGCACCCCAGCTAACTGATTAATGTAACTCACTACGGGAGATTTTGAAGATTAGTTGCTCTAAAAAACTAGTGGTTCAAACATATTGCAAACTGGTGCAAATCATTGGATATTCTGAACTTGTGGGACCACCCAGAGAAGGCAAGCAAAGAGGTTCTACCCAGAGTAAAAGTGAAATACTAGGCATTTGTGGTAGAGCGCTATGCAACTACACCAGCCAATGACCATGTAACAAAACAATTTTTAGGTGTTATGCTTTGCCCCAGATTTGAACCCTATTTGGACCTGATTTCGCCCTCACTTGCTAAAAAATTATATATTAAGCTTCGACTTGGCAGTCTACTTCTAAAGATCCCTAACAAACAGGCTGTTGGTTTAACATCAGAATTATATCCTGCATGTGGAATCTGAAGAACATATTCTCTTCTTCTGTAGCAAATGTCACCAGATCCGTAGGAAGTGGATACGACCTATCTGCTTAAACCTTGGAGCCAGACAATATCAAGTTGCTTATAGAATCGGAATTTGCCTAGTATCATGACGGTAAGTTCCAATTCTATTAAGGACACGGAGGCGAGGATTATGCTATCTCTCTTCGCTTTATTACTTATATCAAACACACAGCAGCCAGAGAGATTCGTAAGTATCAGAGTAAAATAACCATAAAAAACTACAACTCCCTACAACCAGGGAGATACACAGTAAATTAGTCCATCAGCTATTTCCACGACATTATCCAAAGTCCTCTGTCAACTCTCTCTCCTCCTCTTTCTTCGCGCAAGTCACGCCATTTTCTTATTGGTCTTGCTTGGATCCATCATTCCCTGAAAGAAACCAAGCAGGGAGGTGAGAACTGTGTGAACTACCAAGAGCATATTATGCAATGGCCACAGTACAAATAACATCAAACAAAGCAAGAATGTCTCGCCAACCAGTGGCAAAGAAAATAATTACTTACTCCCATACGGGGGGGTTCGCACCAAGGGTGCCCCGGGCGGGATAATCCTCGCCTCCGTGTCCTTAATAGAATTGGAACTTACCGTCTTGATACTAGGCAAATTCCTATTCTATGTCAGGACCGGAGGCTTCGGATTATGCTAGTTCAAAGCTTACTTACCACTAACTGCGCCACATTAAGAACCGGTTTAAAATAAAACCTCTTGAAGGTGGAGTCGGACGACCAGTCCGCTGCCCACATTAAATCCTCTAAACGCGCACCCAGCGCGAAAGCCTTCGAGGCCATAGCACCTCTGGCAGAATGAGCACCAAACTGTTTTGTGTCAATGCCAGCCTCTTGCATAACCCATCGCACCCACCTAGCAATGGTGGGGGAAGAGACTGCTTTGTGTGGTTTCTTGAGAGCTATCAAGAGTTGCCGTTCGCCCGGCGGGCGGAGTTCCTGCGTTAAATCTTCGTATGTCTTTAAGCAGTCTACCACACATAGTTTTGGAGAGTCCCGGAAAGCCGGGTACGTTCTTGTTCGTGTATGCGACTTAGTCCTACGTCCAATCGTAAATACAACCCCCTCCGGGGGAAAAACACGCGCCAAGACGAATATACAACGTTACTTGGCATGTGTTTAGTACGCATGCCATTACTACACGGTCGTTAGTACGACCGCGTTTTTAGTTCGCATTCCTTTCCTACGCAATTCGGAACAACGAATTGCAATAGGAGGTGCTGGATGTTGGAATAGTATAATTTACTATTCCAACTCCAGTCAATGCGGACACTAGGGAAGGTGTTGGATTTTAAATCCAACACCTTCCCCCCACTAACGCAAGTCGCTGTTCCGACTTGCGTAGTAAAGGTTTTCTAAGTAACAACGCGTGCGTACTAACGTCCGCGTAGTAATGGCATGTGAAGTAACGCATGCTAAGTAAACGCCGTTTACCGCTAAGACGTCTAGTGCGCGAACATCAGAAACCCTCCTGCAGGAGATCAAGCATAGAAGCATAGCAAGTTTGGAAGACAATTCTTTCAGAGAAAGATATCGATTAGGCTGCCAAGAAAGAAACAGATTAAAGACACGGTTGACGTCCCAAAGGATGGAATAACGAGGCTCCGGGGGTAACGATAACCGCACGCCCCGTAGAAGTCTGCAAACCATCGGATGCTCCCCAATAGGCGCTCCGTCTAGAGGTTCGTGACCGGCGGAGACCGCCGATCTGATAGCATTAATGGAGCGATATGCCAAACCGTCCGACACCAAATCGGCGAAAAAGAGGGGAACGATTCCTGCGACCACGGGATCCAGATCCCGTCGAAGACACCAACGAACCCAACGTGATCACGCGGATATATAACGTTTCGTGGTGCTCTCTGCCCATGCCTTTGACAGGAGGGCCTCAGCCTGTCTCGAAAGTCCCGGCAGCGACCATCGTCGCCTGAAAGACGCCACGCCATGAGCCGGAGCGTCCCCTGTGTGATCAGGTGATGAAGATCCCCTTCCGGGTTCCGAAGAAGCTGAGGATACAGGGGGAGTAGGATTGGAGAATCCCAGGAAAGTTCCAGAAGAACTGGAAACCAAACTTGAGACCTCCATAGGGGGGTTACCAGGATCACCTCTGCGCATTGTCGTCGGATCTGGGCCGTCGCCCTCGTTATCATTGAAAACGGCGGAAACGCATATCCGTTGTCCGCCCTCCAGTCTTGGAGGAAGGCATCCGTGGCCAGAGCCATTGGATCCGGCCTCCAACTGAAGAATCTTGGCACTTGATTGTCCAAGCGGGAGGCAAAAAGATCCGCTGAAAATGGACCCCAGAGACTGTTCAACCATTGGAAGACCGGGAGATCCAGCTTCCATAGGCTGGAGTCGTAGAGATGACGGGAGTGCCAGTCCCGCTACTTGATTGTGCTGGCCCGGGAGATACTCCGCCGTCACTGAAATATGATGATCCAGGCAGTACCCCCAAAAGTCCTTCGCTAGGTTGGCCAACGCCCGAGAACGGGGCCCTCCCAACCGATTGACATAACGGACCGCGGAGATGTTGTCCATCTTCAGAAGGACACAAGACTGCACCCTGTCCTTGGTCCAACAGCGCACTGAGAAAGAACCAGCTAGCAGTTCCAAGCAATTGATATGAAAATCTCGCTCGTCTGCTGTGGAAAAATCCCCGCATCGAGCACCCCAACCCAGTTTGCTGGCGTCGGACTCGATGACCAAATCTGGAACGGATCTAAAAATCGCCCGACCGTTCCATCCCTCCATATGAGTGAGCCACCAAAGAACCTCCTCTTTGGCTTCAGCCGAAAGTGGCACCACGTAATCGTACGACCGACCCCTTCTGAGGTGGTAGGCCTTTAGACGCTGCAATGCTCGATAGTGTAAAGGACCCGGAAAAATCGCCTGGATCGAGGATGTCAGGAGGCCCACAATTCTGGCCAAGTGACGGAGGGAAATGGTGGGCTTGGACACCGTCTTGCACTGTTCGTGCTGAATTTTCGCCATCTTCCGAGATGGAAGACTCGGCGTCGCTTGAACGGAATCCACCACAAAACCCAGGAAGGTGACTGACTGTGAAGGTTGAAGAATTGATTTCGTCGTGTTGATAACGAAACCTAGGCTCTGTAGAAGAGACACGGTTTGCTGGAGTTGCATCAACAAGAGTTGAGGAGACTGAGCCATCAGAAGAAGGTCGTCCAGATAGACGATCATGCGTATACCCCGCGCTCGGAGAAACTCTACCGCGGGGTGTAGCACTTTGGTGAAACACCACGGTGCAGAGGAAAGCCGGAACGGAAGGGCCGTTAATTCGTATCCCAGGCCCCCCCCCCCCCCAACGAAACTGAAGGAAACGTCGGTGGGGCGGATGCACGGGAATTACGAGGTAGGCGTCTTTTAAATCCAGACGCGCCATCCAATCGGAAGGACGCAGGAGATCGCGCGAGATGAATTCCCTCCATCTTGAAATGGCGGTACACTAACCACGCGTTGAATTCCTTGAGATTGATTACAGGACGACGACCTCCGTCGGCTTTGTCCTCAAGGAAAATATTGCTGAGAAAACCGTGAGGATGCAAAGATGTGCGGCAAATGGCTCCCTTGCGAAGCAAGTCGGCAACCTCTTCGTCGATCAACCGTGCGTCCTGAAGGCTGAACTGTAGTGGACATGGCCGCGTTACCTGGCGAGGATTGTCCAGAAATTCCACGTGAAAGCCCCGAATCGTCTGAAGGACCCATGCGTCGGACGTTAGCGCCGCCCAAGCATCTTGGAAGCACGCCAGTCGCCCCCCTATACGTATCTAACATGCGGGAAGGACACTTACCGTTTGAACTTCCGCCTCCGGAATTGGACTTGTATCCTCCACGGCCTCTGAAACGCTGTCCTCACGTTGGATAAAAGTTGGTGTAGTTTGCGGACGTTAGCGCCGCCCAAGCATCTTGGAAGCACGCCAGTCGCCCCCCTATACGTATCTGACATGCGGAAAGGACACTTACCGTTTGAACTTCCGCCTCCGGAATTGGACTTGTATCCTCCACGGCCTCTGAAACGCTGTCCTCGCGTTGGATAAAAGTTGGTGTAGTTTGCGGTGGAATTATATTGACCACGGCCAGAGCCTTGTCCCCTTGGAGGGTTTTGCTGGAACCCACGGCCGGACGAGCGGCCCCTGCCTCGACCGGCCCCGCGGAAAACCCGCTGGGTAAACACTCTTTTAATACCAGACTGGGCCTTGTCCAAGGAGGTAAAAGTAGACACAAACTTCCCCAGTTCTTTAACGAAGGGCTCGCCAAAAAGGCCCCCCTGAGCTACAGCTCCGGCGTCAGAAGAAGCTAAATCCCCAAGTTTGGGGTCCAATTTAATCAACAAGGAGCGGCGACGCTCCGTTGAAAGAGCGCAATTTGCGTTACCCATAAAAATGATGGCTCGTTGGGCCAAATTAGATAAGACCTCAGGAGAAATTGTTGAACCTGTCACTTTAGCTTCCTCCGCCATGTCCAAGATTTTTGCCATTGGACTGACGGCGTCAAGGAGTTTGTCTTGACAGGACCCCCTAGACCTATCAATGCCTTTTCGGGGATCTGTTACAAATTTCGCTAAAAAAGTGGCCATTTTCGAGTCCAGTTCCGGTGTAAGCGCGATTTTGTCCGGCAAGGAGGGACGCGGGCATTCCGCCCTTAAACAACTCTGCGCCTCCTTTTCCAGAGGCTTACGCAGGCGGTTGGCAAGGAACCTAACAACCTTATCCCCTGGGACCCAAGCTGAAGACCGGGGGTGCATTATATCATCCGGGTTCAGCATATCAGCATCCTCCTCCGGCGCCGCCGAAGAGGTCGCCGAGGCCGGGCGCCAAGGACGGCAAGAACCCGCCTCGTCATCAGTATCCCCTTGGGTATCATTATCTGTCGCCGGAGATGGGGGATCTGGAATATCCTGAGACTGATCACTCGCTGGGATAAGGGGAACACACGGGGTTGTCTTCGCTAAAAACGCCGTCTTAAGGCGCGCAAAGGCGTCCGCATCCACACCGTCCGAACGCTGTTTTTTAGGGGGGGGAGGGGCCCCTTCAGTAAATTCCCCGGGGGCAGGCGCCGCACCACCACGTGCCGCCGCCAATCGGTTGCATTTCTGCACTATTCTATCCGAAAGACGTTGCTCCATAGGGTCCACTACTTCATTAACTACTCAATAGATTGAGTCATCAACTGCCTCGAAGAAATCATCGCTAAAGGGTAAGTATTCTTGAACTTCCTCCTCATAATATTCAGACTGACTGGCCATTTTTTGACAAAGGTAAGTACCTCTAGGGAACGATAAGTAGTACCAACTGTAACACAATCAGCAGGTTATAAGAATTTTGAGCAGACCTGAGGCCGCAAAAGTAGGGTAGCCCAGAGGGTTACAATAGGGCTGCCCCAGACCCCCCAACGCGCATAAACCCTCAGGAATAACCTGACAGGGTGGCTGCCCCCTAGCGCGTTGAGATATAGTTATTTAATGCCAATTTAATTGGAACGATATGCCCAAATGTATTTCTAAACCGCCCGCGAGATGCGTGGGGTTTTACAGGTGCTTACAACGCTGTGGCACACAAGCGCGTTCAACGCGGTTTGAACACCGCAATACGGACCCCCACCGGGGCGTTTTAATTCTCTTGGGAAAGATACAGTCCGCGATGCGGACGTTTGTAGTGAGGCAGCAGGGGAAGGCTCTCCAACCGTTTGTCTCGCGGCGCGCTCCTCTTCTGAGGAGACGCGACGCGGGAGCAACGAGGCGGTCAAGCGCCCCTAGCGGCATGCAAGGAAGCCGCACCAGCAGGGGAGCCAGCCGCGTAAGGAGCGAGAACGTTCCTGCGGCCGGCAGGGACTCTGCAATAGAGATTTCATCAAGTAAATTACAAATACCCACAATATCAATCAATGGCAATATAAACCTATGGCCAAATAAGAATGACAACAACCATGAGTTATATAAGTAAACCAAGAGCACTTAACTGGCTGCGCAGCAGCGAAGAAGGAGAGAGAGTTGACAGAGGACTTTGGATAATGTCGTGGAAATAGTTGATGGACTTATTTACAGTGTATCTCCCTGGTTGTAGGGAGTTGTAGTTTTTTATGGTTATTTTACTCTGATACTTACGAATCGCTCTGGCTGCTGTGTGCTTGTTATAAGTAATAAAGCGAAGAGAGATAGCATAATCCGAAGCCTCCGGTCCTGACATAGAATCCTGAAAACAGACACATCTAGCTCAATAGTTTTGACAGGAAGCCGTTTTTTATTCTTCTTCTGGATTAAGCGACAGAAATTCTTAACCTACATTGCAATGGATTGCTATCATAATGGAACTAACGTGACTGTGGAAGTGATGGCCATAGGAACTGATGAATTGTGTCCTGTACATTAGATTGTATTTTTATATACTTTTATGTAGTGCAACTTTTTAATTGGAAGTTCGATTCACTGGAAGTTCGATTGTTTTATTGTTTTTATTCTTTTTAAATTCATGTCTATTTATAAATGTCAATCTATGAACTTTATCCTCTAGTGAAGACTGGGAAATGATGGATTTTTTTTTGAACACTTCGATGGTTTAGAAAAACAACCGAATAAAGTTATTTTGATTGATTGAAGTGGCGATCTTTCAATCTAGCCACATCCTCCACCACTGCTTCTCTAGGAACTCTTGCGTGTTCCACTACAACAAGACTGCCTATCAGTGACTGCTGAAACTGAACAAATGTCATCTTTGACTCTGGCGAACAATCCTTAAATACAACAAAAACATTGAAGGTTGTTAAATGGAATAAATGGATAGGCAACTTCTTACACTGCTGTTCGTAAGGCGTACGTTTGGTATAAGGTTCCAACCTCTGATGTTCTCTATCTACACCACCCATGTGCTTATTGTAGTCTAAAATGCACACAGGCTTGCACACTTCAGCTACCTGACCCCAAACAGTCACAGGTGAAGTACTTTCATCAGGATCGTAGTCCGCACATAGACTCTATCCTTTCAGAAAATTTCAGAGCTAGAAGTTCATCACTATGCAAGGCACTGCACTGTCCCTTCTCAAGTTTTTTTTTTATAAACAAGCTGTTTTAGTTAACCTTTACGGTTGAGCGGATTTTGCCACAAGCAACAGTGTCCACTTTGCACTATTCCCTGAACCATGGCACACCAGTGTAAAGGTTATCTACGTATAAATGGTGACCTTTGTTAAAAAGTCCTCTACTGGTTCCAGTCCAGGTTTTCGTTCGGACCAGACCAGAGCCAAGCAGTAGTCAGAGATCAGAGAGGGAGTAGGAGGAGGCTGAGGATGCCGGAAAAACGCTCCCGAAGCGGCTCCAGCCGTCCGTCCCGCACAGGGTCCCCCTCTCTATTTGGACTCAGTGCAGCACCACGCTCGAGCTTGGAGCGCGGAACCAAGAGCTTGCAGGAGGGAAGAGCTCTTTCCAAGCGCTAAGGAGCCACCGGAGACGAGGTACTGGAGCGAGGTGCCCCTACTCTCACCCACGCTTGGCTGTGGCTGGCGGCGCTGAGTGACACAACCAGAGGCGGCGTGGAAAGCCAAATGTAGAGAGCGCGGCTGCCCTACTGGCAGCCGCAGAGTGTAGAGCCCAGCAAGACTGCGGAAGCGACCCAACTAGGTTGGGTGCAGCTTGCAGTCCACCAGTGTGCCCTACTGTCCGCTCAGGCTCCGGCTCCGCTTGACCCCAAAAGCTTCCAGCCTTCTTTACCCTGGGACCGGGGTACTTGCCGGATAGATTGTCCCGGATAGATCCAGATACACTCACCCCACCTAACCACCAGGCCAATACCAGCTTCAATCATCAGGCCACCATCAGGATACCAGGACCTTCAGCACTGCCAGACAGGGGTACCTGGACCCCCCGGGACCTCTGAGCCCAGAGCATAGAATAATCATGCGGACAAGAAATGCGGGTTTGGTCCAGCTAAGTTAACTATCGCCCACATAAATCCGCAAGACGTTATAAGTCTTAAGATGTTATACCCTCCAGATAAAGGAAGTGTAAGATCTGGTTGGACCTCCCGGGAGGGGCAACAATTGGGTGAGCAGTCAACAAACCCTTCCCCAACTTTAAGTGCGAAGATTATGAATTTAAATTCAAACTCAAATTTGAGTGAACTCACTGCAACCGGCAATAATAACAGTCTTAATGGCAATAGTGACATAAGAGTTTATTTTCAACAAACAAGCGAAAAAGGCAAATCGGGCCACCCTGGCAATCCTGGAAAAATAGCCGACACACCCCGCTTTGAAACTTGTATCGAAACCATCGCTAGCACATCAGCATGTGCCAATATATATGAGACTTTGAGTCAAAGATCCACACTTGCCTCTCCACTTTCTCCAGACATTATTATAGTTGAGGGCAATAGCGTTCAAGCACAAGAAATCACAATGGATCAAGGCTCGCTTTGCCCTAACAACTCCGTAAACTGCACACCAGTTCCCGCAAATCCAGATAGCGGTCTCATCGAAACTTATTCCATTACTATCTTAGAGGCAAGTGAGGAGTTTCCTCTCTTAACAAGACACACAATGGGCAACTGCACCACGGCTTTGAAGCCTCAGCTGGACCCTCTGACGTCCTCTTTCATGCCCGCTGAGCCAGCTGAGCTCGCTGAGCCCAGAAGTGAGAGCTCTCCATCTCAAGGGTGTTCTAATTTATCAAACTCAAGCCTCCTTTTATGTGCAAACGAGCCGTGGACCTCTGGCTCCCCTAAAACTGAAATAGAAGCCGGCTTGGTGCCTCAAAAAAATTGAGAATCATCTTGCATTGATCAATGAAGCTCTGATCTCCATGGCAAACGCGGCCATAATGCACGCAGATAAGTTGGACACACAAATAAACATACTGCAAACAGTTGCCAGTCTGATCTCTGGATTGGATTTGAAATTGAAACTTTTAAACTCTCTGATTCGCAGAGCCCACTCAAACACGGATGTAAAGGTAAAACAAGATGGCTGTGGATGCAGCCCAATACTGCAGAACTTGGAAAAGCTCCCAGATATAATGAGCACTTTAGTCACGGATCTTAAGTGTGAGGTCAATAGGCAGACAAACAACATATCCCGTCTTCCCCAACCAAATCCAGCTCTGAGCTCAAGCAGGAATGCCTCACAAACAAACGTGAAAAAAAGTCTTATACGAGTCATCGGGCCCACGGGAGATCAAATAAACAAAATAAGGATAGAAGACTCGCAGCCAACATCTGCCTCACAGCTAAGGCTACAGGACAACCAGGTTAGACCAGAAAAAAGTAGGGAACCTCCATGCATGATAGTAACAGCCTCAAAAGCGCATCTAGTGACAATGCATTGGCCTTTAAACTCAATTTGCAGTCTAAATCACAATTCTACTTTAATTCTGATATTTGGCTCTGGAAAGTCAGATGATTTAAAACCCCCAATCCTAGAATATCAACACCTATCTAGGAAAAACAAGAAAAAATTGAAAAAGTTAAACAAAACAAAAAAACTGTAAAAACTATCATAAAGGGACCATCACGCATTGGCTTGTGTCAGGAAAACAGAGAACATAATAAGGTGAACCAGGATGACTTTGGCCCTCTCCAAAAACCAATTGGTAATGATCAAACTACAGGTACACAAATGGATGGCACAATTACTAACGACATACCTGCTCAGCGTCCACCAGGAAACTTAATGGAGAAAACGATTAAAAGTCTGAGGACAACAGTCCCAGATCTTAGCTGTCATGTTGTCAATACACAAGGCGCACAGGCTGAAGAGCCACGCCATTAACAGATGGAACACCCAGACCTTAACATAGCACGGTCCCTAGCAATTAAAGTAGACAACCCAAGCACTAGCAGCACCCAACAAGGAATACCCAAACCTCATAACACAAATAAATGCGTCCTTGCTCAGCCAATAGTCTATAAGGAGCCCTAATTTGCAAACACAGCTAACAATCAAAGGGAGATGAACTATTCAAGCGAGCATCAATGACCCTCCACCCTCCCTTGTTCGCATCCCTACTCACAGGAGTGACGCGCAACCATGGGCCCCAAGTACAAACTGGACTGGGGAAGGCTCTGTCTCCCCTGGGAATTTAACTTGAAATCCTACAGAGCCCTTGGATGCACAAAAGGCAATATTTAAACATATTCAGCCCTTCAAAGACCACGCCACAGATCGAGAAATCTAAAAGTACTGCTATATCCCGAATATACCTCGCAGGGGAATTGGGACATCCTCAATAGAGGAAACCTTTTGAAGCTTTGCGGAAAAAGTGCTGGGTATAGAAAATATAAAAACAACTGACATTGAGACTGTGGCTTTTTCTGGCCCAGGGCCAAGTGAAACAAATGAGACAACAGAGAACTTTCTCCAACCTGGTCATGGCGGACGCCCTGAGAGGTTATAAAACGTAACTGGACAATTGGGGCATAAAAATCAAGCCCCTGCTCGCTATTAACTATCCAGAGATCCTTAAGTGCACAGCAGGAAGTACAAGAATTGAATGGCCAGAAATGGATGAACAGTAAACATTCAACTAGACTAGCTACTGGATCCATTATACATGGCTCCATAGGCGGCCCGAAAATGAATTTGATGAGCAATAGTTCAATCCAAATCATCACACAAGTAGAAGATGGTAACTGCTCCTGTTCGACTAAGGGGAACAGTATTAAAGATTGGTCCTGACTCGCACTGGCCTTAAACCCTAGCTCCTGAGACCAGGCCCTTATCAAGCAAACGGTCGATGCAGCCAAAGGTTAGATCAGTTTCAAACGGCCTCGTGAACCATAGAAGCCCCTCCGATAACAACCAAATGATTAACTTCATGACCTGGAACGTCGCAGGGATCACCAAGGTTTTGCAAAGTCCATCTGCAACTACATTCCTTGCAGGAGCAGATATAATCTGCGCCCAAGAAACATGGGCAACTTCACCTATACCAATAGGGGGCTATGCGGAATATTTCTAACCCGCAATAAAAGGCAATATTTTCGGGAGACCCTCGGGGAGGGGGGGGGGTCTCTCTACATACATCAAGCACGCTCTGAAAGTACATTTTACAGTGATAAAGAACCCCTCAGATATGTTTTTGGCTGGTACTCTGAAAGTCTTGAATACGACAGATGGACCAATATCAATACTTTTAATCAATATTTATTAAAACCCCCATGTGCTGGGTCCAAAGGACAAACTTATTTGGTTAATAAACAAGATTGAAACTCTGCTACTGCAGTTTGCAGGAATGGACTTCATCATCCTTGGGAACTTTAACACGCACGATATAGGGCTGAATGAACTTGAAAGTCACCCCAACGGGAGCACTGGAAGATTCAATGCTCTTATGCGGGGATATAATCTGGCAACGACACACTCTCTAACTATAAAAGTCAATTCAGGGGCATTCATAGCACCCACTTACAACAACCGGACCAGAATAGACTATATCTTATTGAGTGAGAGACTACAAAAACATATGTTCAAGTATGCATTTCAACCCCGGAATGAAAGTGACAATGCCGCCCTAACCCTGCAGTTATCCATCACATCGAAAATCCGCCACACTCTTCGCTGCATCGGGGCAACAAAGGGGGAAGAACTGCAAAGACTCCTCAGAAGAATCAAATTGGGGCCACTCCCAAGTCACAAATTTGATTCATGGAAAGCAACGTGGAAAGGCTGGGAGACCGGTCTTAACAAGAGCATCATAGGTAATGGGGCACACTTGCCTATGATTTAGCTTCTCTGCTTCGGGGAGCATTATACACAGAACCAACATAAACCCTGCACACACACTGGGATATCAACTAGCAATCAAGGATTGCTCCAAACAACTAAACTCCAAACGCAGGGCCTATCGGGTAACCGGGTCCGATTCTGCCAAAAAGGAACTCAAACTAGCGGCCAAAAGCCACTCATTACAGGTTTGGAAGGCAAAACGTGCACTTACAGAGGCAAAATAGCTGAAGATTTTCGAGTTTCTAGCACCAAACAAATCCCAAGAATTTTGGCAATATCTAAACAAGATCATTCATGTGACCTCTAATAGAGAAAACCCACTTGACGCAAGCACTTGGATAGCCCACGTGAAAACCCTCTACACCGATGACTCAAATGTAAATCCATCAGATAGAAACACAATGCTTGGGGGGCAATCTGGCAACGTCACAAGAAATTTTACGGAACCTCTGGTCGATTTTACCTCCCCAGATAAAGAAGCCATTCGAACCATCTTGAAAAAGATACGGCATAACGGAGCATCTGGCCCTAATGGCCTGCCTGGTTCCCTCTTCCGGGAGGACATGGACTTCTGGGCTGACAATTTGGTCCAGCTGTATGCGGAGTGCAGGTTTCTGGAGGACGTTCCAGACTCCTGGAGGAGGTCACTGCTGCATCTAATATACAAAAAAGGTTCAAGCACTGACCCTACAAACTATTGTATGATTTCCTTATTGGACATTGAGGGCAAGGCTTATGCAAGCACCCTTATGGCAGAACTAGCGGATTGGGTTAGCAGGGAAGGTCTCCTGCCTCTCTACCAGACCGGGTTCCGATCAGGTGGTTCCACCATTGATAACATCATTGCCTTATCATACCTAGTACACCAAGCGGTGGCTCACGGCATCCCGCCGCTTTTTGCTTGCTTCATAGATTATACAGCAGCTTTTGATGGGGTAGACCACACCATCCTATGGCACAAATGGGCACGTTGGAACATCAGCCCATCTCTGCTACAAGCCATTAGATCCCTGTATTCGCGAACCTGGGTGAGAGTTAAACTCTCCAGTGACTGCTACAGAAAAAATCGCTACGGATCACGGGCTAAAGCTGCCTCCTCGCCCCGTTGCTTTTCAACTTATATACAACGGATAGAGGCAGCGCTCTGCATGGAGCCACTTTGGCGACCCCCTAGGATCGGGCAAAATAAAATCCAGCTGATGAAATATGCTGATGACCTGGTCCTCTTGGATCATACCAAGATTGGTCTCCAAAAAGCATTGACAGCTCTTTCAGAGTATAATGCAAAAAATAAGCTGGTCGTCAACCCAACTGAATCCAAGATAGTGATCTTTGGCCACTATCCAGAAAAAAAAAGTGCCAAAGTGGATGTTGGGCTCTTTAATCTTGAATTGTGCACAATCTTCTAACTATCTGGGGGTCTGAATCTGTGAAACCGGCCGCTCACGGGTCCACCGTCATAAACTCCAGCAGAAAGGGAAAATGGTCACCTACGCTCTATGCAAACTTTATGCCGTCTTAGAAAGCCCAACTACAACAGCTATTCAAAGAGTCTTGAGGACAAAACTACTACCTTCCCTCAACTATGCGCAACAGGCGTTTCCAGGTAAGTTCGCCCAGGACCTGGAAAAGATACATTGTGAAGCTTATAAAAAGTTATTTCGTCTACCAGCTTGCACCAGGAATACTCTAATTCGTCTGGAATTCAATTTCAATCGACAAACTTTAGAAGAACTAGCGGCTCTTGCAAAATACTTTTATTTAACAACGGCGGCACCGGAGCACTCGATGAAGGCTGTTATGAATTATATCTTTCAACAACCTGGCAATCCCTGGTCTACCGGCCCGCATCTGCCAAATAACTTTTGCAACTAGCCACACAGAATTTGGACTCCAACATAACTAAGTATACTACCATCAAAACAGTAATAAAAAAGCAAGTACGATCATGTTCTCGTATGTTGGACATTGAACCTCTGGTAGCCAGGGGCTTCCACGAGACCCAAAGCTCCCCCCACATATCACTCGGCCTTAAACCACATCTTACGCATCCAGTGGGGAGACTAGCCCTACACAGGATTCTTGCAGTTAGATTACATCCTCTCCCCCTAAAAGAACTGTTTCCAACGGTGAAAGTAAGGCCGGTCATCACGGAGTGTCACCTCTGCAACTATGAACGAGAGTCGTTGGCTCATATCCTACTTTGCTGTCCCGCCTTGCGGCTAGTTCGCCGAATCCACCTCAAGGCCATTCTTCTTCAACTGGGCACGTGCACAGCAAACGAGTCAGTCCAACAGCTATATACATTGGTCACTGTGAAGCATATGGCCAACTTTGCTAAATGTATTTATTATACCCGCACAGCACTTATGGATAAGTCTCTACAGGTTGTTTGTGGCAATCATTCGGGTGAGGGGGCTACCCAGTGTGACCACCACTGAAAGACTGACTTGCTGCGCCTAAAAGACTGTTACTATTTCCATTGTTTTAAACTAAAAACAGCAAAGGAGGTTTTATGAATGTTGTGTATGTGTAAATATATATATATATATATATATTCACTGAAAAACCATAGGTTTCAGGGGCGTTCTAGTTAGCTGGACTTTCCACTCGTACAAAACAATTGAAATTCCCCCGTTATTGTTAGTTCAGCGAACTATAACTCGCGCGCCCGCAATGCACTGCTGTTGACGTCACATATTACATCACTCATGACATGGTCAGTGACATCACTCATGACATCACTGATGACATCACTGATGACATCATCCAGTGAATGTGTGTTTTTCTGAAAATTACACATGTTTTATATATGTATATCAAGGTCGATGGAAGAATAAATGGGTATATAAGTGTCTAAATGGATGATTTGTTTTTGAAAAATTGATTGTATAACTGACTAAGTGTATCTTAGTGAATACATGGCTTAGTGAGTAATATTTAAATATGTAAATATCTGTATCAGTCTCTCACTTTGTGTATAAGTGGCTGCATGGGTTGGTGAGTAGCTACATGAGTGTCTATATAGGTTATTAGTTGTTTTTTTTAGTATCAGTATGAGTGTCTGAGTGTCTGTATGGTTCGGTGGGGGGTAATACGTAGTGCATAGGTGCATGAATGAGTGACTCACTGTTTGTATGTGTTGAAGACAGCATGTGTGCAGGACTGTATGGGTGGATGAGTGTGTGCATGGGTGTGTTAGTGAGTGAATGACTGTCTCAATAGTGTCTTTATGAGTAACTACATATGTTTTAAAATAGTATATGTGACTATTGGTGTATATAAGTGAGTATATGTGAAAGTGAGAGATTGAAAGAGTTCCTGTATCAATAAGTATGTGTTTCTCTAAGTGATTGTTTAAAAGACTAAGTATGTGTAAGTTTCTGTAGAAGTAAGTGTGGTGGTGTGTATATAACTGTATATGCAAGTAAATTGATGTTTGATTCTTTATTAGCATGAGTGAATATGTGTGTGAGTAACTATGGATGAGTGGCGTTGTGTAACAGGATGTATAGGTGTATGAGTACATATGATGAGTGAGTACATGTATGAGTGACTGTATAGGACTTTTGGTGAATGAGTGGATGTGTATGTGGATCTTAGAATTACTGAATAGGTTGTTGTAACTGGTATTGGTATATCCATTGTTTTGAACATTTTAGTTTATATTTTTGAATGTGTGTATCAAAGGTTATATTAGGGGGAGAGGAGGTCTGCCACTCTATCACAACGATGATGTCATCAGTGATGTCATTTGAAATGTCATCAGTGATGTCATGAGTGATGTCACTGACCATGTCATGAGTGATGTGATATGTGACGTCATCAGCAGTGCATTGCGGGCGCGCAAGATATAGTTAGCTGAACTAACTATAACGGGGGAATTTCAATGGTTTTGTACGAGTGAAAAGTCCAGCTAACTATAACGTCCCTGAAACCTATGGTTTTTTCAGTGAATTTCTAAGGTTTTTTAAATGCTAATTCCTAACTATAATGTGCCTGAAACCTATGGTTTGTTCAGTGAATTTCAAAGGTTTTTTAAATGCTAATTTCTAACTATGCCTACAGAGATAGGACATGTGAAGAAATAAGAAAAAACGCACAGAAAGAAAAAAAATAAATGCAGAAAGAAGCAACAGAAGTCCTCAAAGACGAAGAAAAGTGCAGGAAGAAGGATAACGTGTAGAAAGAACAAACAGAAGAGCAGAAAGAAGCCTTGTTGCAAAATCATCCTGTACCCTCAACTTTTTCAGACGGATACTGGTGGTAACTGAGTCTGACTAACCAGTCCTAGAGCCAGTGCTATGTTAAAAGACACTCAGAATACAGTGAAAACACCTACATACACTAGGGAACACTATGCGTTGGGGTCCCCCTGTGATTAGCATGACCTCCTCTGTAAGCCCCTAGTATATAATAGGGCAGGGGATTAAAACTACCTCTTAAAACGCGCCAAAGGGCGTGTTTGCACACGTCACATCAGGCCCCGTCCCCTCCCTTCCCCACTGTGTAAACACGCCCTGTGGCCGTTTTAAGTTGGGAGATTAAGTCCCCTTGAATCCTGAGGGTCCCTAGGGTCCAACTAGACCACTAGGTACCTCCAGTAAGCGCCACAGAGCTGCTTTGCAGAGAGATGTAAAAAGGGGCACGGCCTAGACCACCTCTCTGCAACGCAGCGGCGCTTACTGGAAGCACCTGGTGGGCTAGTTGGCCCCCAGGGTCCCTCAGGATTGAAGAGGAATTCTTTCCCCAACTTAAAACGCGCCATAGGGCGTGTTTGCACACGTCACCTCAGGCCCCGTCCCCTCCCTTCCCCACTGTGTAAACACGCCCTGTGGCCGTTTTTTAAGTTGTGAGATTAAGTCCCCTTGAATCCTGAGGGTCCCTAGGGGCAAAATAGCCCACTAGGTACGTCCAGTAAGCACCATTGCAGAGAGGTGTAAAAAGGGGCACGGCCTGCACCACCTCTCTGCAACACAGAGCAGTGGCGCTTACTGGAAGCACCTGGTGGGCTAGTTGGCCCCCAGGGTCCCTCAGGATTGAAAGGGAATTATTTCCCCAACTTAAAACGCTCCACAGGGCGTGTTTGCACACGTCACCTCAGGCCCGTGCCGTCCCTTCACCACTGTGTAAACGCGCCCTGTGGCCTTTCTAAATTGAGAGATTAAGTCCCCTTGAATCCTAAGGGTCCCTAGGGTCAAACTAGCCCACTAGGTACCTCCAGTAAGCGCCACAGAGCTGCGTTGCATAGAGGTGTCAAAAGGGGCGTGGCCTCAGAACACCTGTCTGCAACGCAGCTCCCTGCCGCATACTGGAGATACCTGTTGGGCTAGTTGGCCCTCAGGGACCCTCAGAATTGAAGGGGAATTAATTCCCCAACTTACAACTGGCCAGGGGGCGCGTTTGCAGAGTGCTGCAAGGAGGGGGCGTGGCCTCCAGCGCGAAGCCAGTCTTTTATTTATTTTATTTTCTTATGAAGGAGGGCTGTGTGGCCCCCCTTCTTTTTCTAATTTATTGGCCCTGGGAGCACCCATCTCCCAGGGCCTGCACCCTAATTTTTTGTTGTTGAAAAAAATTAATTTGGCCCTCCCAAGGCCTTAATTGGCCCCGGGGACCCCAACCCCCGGGTCATGGCCTTTTTTTTTTTTTATTCGTTAGGAGGGGGGCTGCGTTGCCCCCCTCCTCAGGCCACCTATGGCCCCGGGGACCCCATCTCCCGGGGCCGGCCTTTGTTTTTTATTATTGTTTTTAAAAATGTATTTATAGAAACACCTAGGACATGCTGGACAAACCGTATGTACCTATCACCATGACGATTTGCGTGATATTCATTAAAAGGCGACTATGCATACAATGAATCCACGTGGAATGTATTTACACCGCTAGTGAAGCTCTGACGTGTCTGACGCCCTACCGTGCCAAATCCCGGCGCCCCCGCCGGTGGGTACTCTCCAAGTAGACACCCTTGTCGTTTATTTATACAAACATGGGTAGCTATTGACGGGCACATTTAATACACACGCACACCAAGCCATTCAAAGGGGATTCGACAAAAAATTCGACCAAACTATGCAAGAAACCCCCGTCACGGTTAATAAAACACACATCCACCGCCGGATGTGTAATACTTTTTATTTTACTCTCTGGAAAGGAGATGAACCTCACTTGAGAGTCACAGCGTGCTCCTGGCTGAGCCCAATGCTGTGTTACACCCACCAGTGCCCGCTGAGTGCCACACACCTCTGTGTTGATTTCCACCAGCTAGTGCATATGCTATGACACTCTCTAGCCCATGTGCACTGTAACACCACCCCGTGAATGTCATTCCACACTTGCCTTCGCACGGGTTATATTGCCCCATCTAACGTGCCTTCCTCGATGCCTATGTTATAACGCACAGCGCTATGCCACACATATTACAATCTGGGATCCATATCTTTGTCACAGTGCATATGCAACGTTACACTCCCCAGCACATATTTTATATTACAACTTTAGAGACTAGTTAGGTTACACAACACTGCCCTGTGCATATTACACTCCAAGGCGCATATCTCATAGCACGTGCTAATGCCTGTGCTATCTCGTGCTCTCCAATGAATCTGTCATTGCGCACAATGTATTGCATATTATATTTCACGCCCGGTTCATCTTATATCACACTTTTTGGTGCATAGTTTATACCATATACTATATCTAGTTTTCATTTTCAATCGTGCTCTCAGGACTATGTTCTATATAACACTGCGTCCACCTATCCTTTTCACGGACATTACATTTTGCGATGGGGGGTGGAGGGTCAGGGGGTGTTTCTGCCAAGTGAGCCCGGAGTCACAGTCACAAACGTCCTCTTCTTCCTGAATAAAAGTGAGATTATGCTGCATACTTGTTCATATTTTAAGTAGTTCGCACAGACACACGTTTAAAAAAAAATAAAGTTCCTAATACCCACCTTCTCTGAACAGTTAGCTTGCTGCCCCATCCACCTCCTCCCTATCCTCTGTTGTCTGAATCCATGGACTAGCCTCCTCCCTCCTGCCATGCATGGTCTGATGTGCTGCCACTGCCCTCCATTTTGCATGATGTACCAGTCCACTCCTCCTGCCCTCCATTATCCAATTCTATGGCCCATCATTGACCTCCTGCTTAGCCTCTGTGCTTAGCTTGCTGCCCCTATTCGCCTTCCCCCTGCCCTCCGATGTCTTTGTGCATGCCCCTGCTCCATCCTTTTTGCCCACCATGTTCCATGGACCTGCCACTCCTATCTACTCTGAGTGTTCTGTTGAGCTGCCACTCCCCACCCACCTGCCTAGCATTGTCAGATGACTGTAACCTGTCCCTGCCACCTCCACCCTGCCTGTCCACATGCCATGCCCCTATCCCCTTCCTCCTGTCCTCCATGGTCCATTTTACTGCCACACCCTTCTGCCCTCCCTGGTCTGTTGTGCTGCAACTGTTCCTCCTGCCTGCCCCGCGCAGTCTGTTGTGAGTCCCCTTTCCCTGAACTCTCTTGTCTGTGCCCAGGTCCTGACCCTCCCTTCTATCCTCCATGGTCCTTTGTGCATGCCCCTGCACCCTCCTTGCCCATCATAGCCATTGTGCTGCCACTAACCCTCCCACTTGCCATGCATGGTCTTTTGTGCTGCCATGGTCCCTCCCACCTTCCCTGTGTGGTCAGCTAGCTGCCCCTGACCCCCTACCACCTTCCCTCCATGGTCTGTGTGTTTGCCATCATAGTCTCACTGTTGCTCTCCATAGTGTGTCTTGTTTCTAGTGCCCATCCTGCCTAACCTCCATGGTCATCTTGCTGCTCCTGCCCTGCCCCCTTGCCCCCAGCCCTCTGTTTCCATGTGCAGACCCCTATTACCTCCCTCCTAGCTTGTCTGTCCATTGTAATGCCCCTGATGCGTCCCTCCTGCCCTTTATGTTCTGTTATGCTGCAGCTTTCTCTCCTGTCTGTCCATTATGGTCAGCTAGCTATGATTGCCTCTTTCCCCTCTGTTCTCTGTTGTCCATGTGCATGGTCCTGTCCCCTCCCTATTGTTTTCTATGGATTGTTGTGCTGCACTCCCGTCCCGCATGCCCTGTGTGGTGTATTGTGCTGCTGCAAACCCTGATGCCTGCCCTGTAGGGTCAGTTTGGTGCAACTCTCCATGTCCCTCCTGTCCTCTGTTATCCGAGTCCATGTCCCTACCCCAATTCCTCCTGCCTACCATGATTCAATGTACCATACTTGCGAACATTTTGAACTTGGTAAGAGGGAGATTTTGAAAAAAAACTGGGGTATTGATTTTCCCCTTTGAGTTACATTGAAAAAGAGGAGATTGTAAACAGGAGACAGATCAAATAAAGCCCATTTGAGCTTAAAAACATTGTTCGTTTCCTGTCTGAAACGGGCCTGTTAGCATGTATGGTTGTACTACCACTGCCTCTTCCTTCTGCCCACAATGGTCTATTATATTGCCACAGCCTCTCTTGCCAGTCCTGTATTGTTGGTTTGTTGCCCCTGCATCCCTTTCCACTGCCCTCCATAGTCTGTTGTGCTGCCACTGCCCTTCCTGCCTGCCCAGTGTGGTCAAATTGTTGCCTCTGCACTCTCCTACCTGCCTTCAATTTTCAGAGTCCGTGCCCCTGGCCTCTGCCTCTCAACAGTATCCCAATGAACAACTAGATTGCTAACATTCTACATTTATTACAAAAGTGTGGAACGCCTGATGTCATCTTGATGTAATCAAAACTGTAATACCTAGAGCATTTCCTTTGGAAATTACATATATGAGAGGGTCTTATTTGCATCAAAATTATGGTTAGTGCTCTAAAAAACTAAAATGAGGACATATTTTCTGAATTTTCAAATAGCGACAAAGAACTTTTAAATTATTTGTAATCTTTATGTTTTTTTAGCCAGTTGACCACTTGATTAAATGTTGCTCCTAGGGGAGAGGATGTGATGTTACTTCCAGAGCTGCAGACTTTGCAACTGGGGAACCAGGTTGGAGTTTCTGCTTCAGCTCAACATTCTGTGATTCTGGTCAAATCACTTAGTCTACAACCAAAATGAATTTGATCTTGTGTGATGTAACCAATGCTCATGTAAAGCACTCCAATACCTGACAAGTCTGCACTATATAAAGCTGCAAATATACAAAAAATAAGTGTTTTGCACACTTCTGTCATTGGGCTACGTGTGGGCTACACCTGGGTGATATTTGTGCTGCATTTGGGCTCTTTTGTCTCTGGTGGCCATCTTGGGAGATTTATTTGTTATGAAGTTTCCTCATTTACAGCAGTCTCCTCAGTAGGAAATGCTTTCAGTTTTTTACTTTGATTCCATCAAGAAGGTATTCAGATATGTCACGCATTTGCCATAAATTCTGAATGTTAGCACTCTAGTTGCTCATTAGATCACTGTAGTAAAGCTACTGCTCACCACGGAAGTCTGCTGCTGGTATTAAAAGTGCATGTTTCAGTCTGCATATCAGAATTTTTTTATGAAATAGAAGAGGATTTGAGAAGTCCCTCAAAATGTGCCCTAATTTTTCTTTCTTCAGCACTAATCATAATTTCTATGGCAACATGAACCCCCTCATTGTGTTCCTTTTTAAATTAAATGTTTTAAGTGTTACCAGTTTATTCCAATCAAGATGGCTTCAGGTGTGCCATACGTTTGTCATAAGTAAGACAGTAAGCGCTCTAGTTGTTCGTTAGAACACTCTGGGACATTCTGTCATTGGGCTATACTTGAGCTACATCTGGGTGATATTTGGGCTACATTTGGGCTCTTTTGTCTCTGGTGGCCATCTTGGGAGATTTATTTGTTATGAAGTTTCCTAATTTCCTCATTTACTACAGTCTCCTCAGTAGGAAATACTTTCAGTTGTTTACTTTGATTCCATCAAGAAGACATTCAGATGTGTCACACATTTACCTTTAATTCAGAATGTTAGCACTCTAGTTGCTTATTAGATCACTGCAGTAAAGCTACTGCTCACCAGGGAAGTCTGCTGCTGGTATTGAAAGTGCATGTTTCAGTCTGCATGTCAGAATATTTTAATGAAATAGAAGAGGATTTGAGAAGTCACTCAAAATGTGCCCTAATTTTTCTTTCTGCAGCGCTAATCATACTTTCTATGGCAAAATGAACCCCCCTCATTTTGTTCCTTTTAAAATTAAATGTTGAGTTACCACTTTATTCCAATCAAGATGGCTTCAGGTGTGCAATATGTTTGTCATAAGTAGGACTGTTAGCACTCTAGTTGTTCTTTAGAACACTCTGGGAAGCTGCAGTAGAACACAAAGGAATCAACTGACAGTCTCTGCACTTGTTGGATGTACATGTTTTACTGAGAATGTCAGACTTCATTCTCACAGGACTGAGAAAGATAATGTGAATTTACAGAAAATATGCTCTCAGTTTAGCTTATAGAGCACCTTCCAAACCTCTGTGGAAAAGTATGAGAAAATAGTCCAATCAGATCTCACGATGAGATGTGTGGTTAGGCTCCGCCCAGATATATCTATCTTTTTAACTCTAATTTTCTCAGGAACAACTGAACGGATTTACGCCATTTAAGCAAAAGGCACGAGTCTGAACTGAGGACTACCTCTTTGCCAAATTTGGTGTAATTCCGTTCAGCAGTTCGGGCTGCAGCTGCGTCAACAGGTCCTATGGGGAAAACGCGTTTTGGGACCCCCCTTTTTTTCTCGGCCCCCGCTTGACGAATCACCGTGAAATTTTCAGGATAGGAGCGGACCGGAGCTGGCCAAACGTTTGGAAAATTTCGCGAAGATTCGTCAGTCGACAACGTTATTCCAAATAGAATGTTGCGGATTTCCTATGGAAAATAGGTCGTAACTATAACTACCTACTGGCGACTGCCAGTTGGTAATATATATATATATATATTATTTATTCACTTTTATTTCTTTTTATATATTGGTTGTTTTTGAATTGGTTTTTATTAACCACACAAATAAAGAATTCATTCACTCTACCAAGTTCCCACACAATTTCCTCTGTAACTCCAAAAGTGGACGGACAACCAGGGGGGTCAATACTGAAATCCCCACCGGTGTAGACCCAGAACTTATAGGCATATCCAGTACTACTCTCAGACAGCATATACATCTTAATTCCATAACTTGCCCTCTTGCTAGGAATGCACTGCCTAAAAAGCAATTGGGCCTTGAACAGGACCAAAGACTCATCTACAGCTCTTTCTTTCCCCGGCACATAGATCTCTGAAAATCGATCTATAAAGTGATCAGGGACAGGCAGGTCGAACCTTAAAAAGAAGTTCATAATCGGGGTGGTCTTATGGCAACCCTAAAGCATTATCAACAAACTGCAACAGCCAGAGAAAAAGCAATTACCGACACGACTCATGGTTGCAGGTAATATAGCCGTTGCCATCAAGGGATTTGTAGACCAATATGAAGACAGCGACTGTTTTCTTATCAGGCCCACCCAAAAAGTTAAATCAAATAACTTCTTCAACTCATCCAAATTTGTGGCACTCCCCTGGGTGGCTCTAGAGTAGGGCTTAAGTCTGGTACTGTTAAAGATACAAATTAGTATGTTTACTAATCTCATCCAAAAATACATCATCCATTAACAACTGAAAATCATTTATAGGCAAACAGTTACTCAATTCACCCTGCAAAACCACTAAAGGCAGGCAACAACGGATTCACCATGTTAGGGTCAACCCAGAGTCCAGCACTTCCAATGGAAAGCCTTGCAGCCCCAGACTGCCATCTAGATGCCTCTTGCTGCACTATTGGCACACCAGTGTCTTTCTTTAAAAGCAGCACTTCATCCGCACTGAGAGTGGCTTTATCGTCAGATGATTCCTCTACGACAGTAAATTTACTGCCAACATGCTGGCCTTCCTCCTCTGCCTCAGGTGCAGAGTCAGTCTCATAATCATGGTCAGAAGAAGACTTGCTTGAAAAGCATACCAACAACCTGCTGAGAGGTCATCCTGCGGCTAGCCATAATCCTTAGTTAGAAAAGTAACTTGACAAACAAATCAACAATACCCAACACTGTGTAAAATAAGTAATAAACAAAGTGTAGATTTATAAAGCAAAAAGAAAACCTATTGGCATATAGCAGTTGCAAGGTAAAGTCAATCAATACAAAGACCTAAATACTGTAAAACAATAGCACTCACTTGCCAGAGACAGCTAGCACCAGCGATATCCCACTAGAAAAGAAAACAAAAAAAAATTACACACAATACACACAAATACAAGGAACATTTCACACATTCAAAAAGAAGCAAAAAAGGCTGCTAATATTACAGCATTTCCCAAAAATACATTCACACAGGTCATTATTACTCATTTGGAGTAAACAGTATTAAAAAACTTTTCCTTACCAAACACTTGCAACTGCAAAAATGGCAGCTCTACCAGTGCCGAAATCGCAAGCACAAGTTACACCAAAGTAAAACGAAAGCTTTGCACTATAATAAAAAGGAGGAAAAAAAAACCTTATGATCACAAATGATGACAAAACACACAGACCATCAGCCGAAATACATTTCACACACAAACTTTCCCTGGTGGTCTAGTGGCTTCTGCCCCCATTGGGACAGATGGGCCTAAAAATACAGGTCCCATCTGCCCTCAATGGGGTCAGAAATGGCCAATATATTCACCCCCAAAAGGGGAGCGACCCTTGCCCAAGGGGCCACTCCCCAAAACATTTTGCACCATATACAATAAAATCCCTGGTGGTCTAGTGGCTCCTGGCCTAAAAATTAGGCCTGGGCGGTAAACTTCGCTCCATTCGCAGAGTGTAGAAAACTACGCTTCGCGATGTGCAGCAGAGTTTTTCTCGCGAACGGTGAGTTTGCGAGCGCGAGCTGCTGCTCGGGTAGAATTTCTACCTGAGCTGCGGGAATACCAGCACAAGCTGCACTCCGCCACTCGCGGAACTTCGCAGACTTTTTTTTGTACCTTTGCGAAGTTCTGCGCAGCAATACTGTGCGAACTACGCCCAGGCTTACTAAAAATATATGGCTGATCTGCCCCAAAGGGGGCAGAAATGGCCAAAACATTAACCCTTTAAAAAGGTAGTGACCCTTGCCCAAGGGGCCACTCCCCCAAATATTTGGCGCTATATACACTACAATCCCTGGTGGTCTAGTGGCTTCTACCCCCTTTGGAGGCAAATGGGCCTAAAAATATAAGGCCAATCTGCCCCAAGGGGGGCAGAAATACCCATAACTTCCAAAAGGTGAGCCACCCTTGCCCTAGGGATCGCTCTGTGTAACGATTATTAACAATAAATGATTGTTTTTAAAATAAAAATGGCTGATCTAGCCCCGGGGGGAGGGGGAGGAACATTGGAAAAAACGTAATGCCCCCTGGGTAGGTGTTGCTACCAAAATTGAATCCCTGGTTTCTACCAGGTTTTGCCCCCGGCTATCCTCCAACCCCCCCCCCCCCCCACCCCCCCTCCCAGGGTGTCATATCTGCCCAAAAATGGCCAAATCAGCCGAAACATGGCTAGACACGCCCCCAGGGGAGCGACCCTTGCCTAAGGGATCACTCCCCCAACAACAAACAGAACCCTGGTGCTCCTCTTGCTCCACGATCACTGTCCTCATCTGTGATCGTGGAACAGGAATCCATTCAAAACAGGCATGGGGGAAAGGAGAAACTTTCTTTACCCCCTGTGTCTGTTTTCCCCAATCCCCCCCCACCACCACCACCCTATCTGCATCCTCTCTCTGGACGTGCTGCAAGCGAATGGCTTCCGGCGCGTCCCCGGCAGCATAAGATGACATTGCGCACTGACGTCATCACATTGTGTGGGAAGCAGGGGGGGTAGCAGTTCGGTATGGTAGCAGACACGCTTCTCTGCTGCCATCCCCGGTGGGGGTATGTAGGCGGGTGGCCCAGGGGGCGAGCGCTTCCCCTATGGGCAAGTATCAGGACGTATTGGTTACATCCTCGGCACAGCAGCACTGCTACTGAGGACGTAACCATTACATCCAGGACACTGAAGGGGTTAAACAGGCATAAGGCTGTATGTAGTCTACTAAGGAGATCAAGAAGATCATGAGGGATCCCCATTTGGGCCTGTACCTCCCAAAGGGTGTGCTTCAGCACCAAATCAAAGGCAGCCCTCATGTTCATAAATGCTACATACAGATGTTCCTTGCTGGTGGTTACATACTTCCAGCAGATGGTCATGAAGCAGAATATTTGGTCATTCGTGCCTGTGTTCTTACGGAAACCTGCATGAAGGTGTGGCAGTACCTGATGATCTTACATCCACTCCTGCAGACGGAACTAGGACTTGCCTGCAGAAAATGTTCTGAATGATGTCAATTAGCCTAACTGGCTTGTAGTTCACAGGAGTGTCTTTAAAAAATTGTTATCATTGTTAACAGTGATCTTTGGGTAAAAAGACACATTCTGCAGAAATATATGAAAACATTTATGCAATTATTATTTATTATGAAAAAAATGTTCATGAAAAGGTCAAGATATAAACATTTTTAGGTTGTCAGCATTCTTTAGTCGTGTCAGCTTGGATCAAGAAATGCTATTTCAGCTTTTCAGGCCAAGTGAGTAAATATAGTTGCCTATTACAAATGTTTGCATGAAACACATTTCATTTTTCTTTAAGGCTACACGTTAATGCTGCTTATTTATTATAAACTATATAATTGGTCGATACTAATAAAAATGCTAACCCATATGCAAGGGTATTTTCGCTTTAAGCAGAAACGTTGTTTAATGCATATTCTAGTTTAAATGGAACACAAAGATAATGTGAGGTAAGAAAGAAGGATGATTCCTTGAAACCACTTATGCTGTCATTATGAGGTCCTTTTAATTCCAAATTCTCCAAGGAACTGTGTTTATGTGTTTTCAATCTGGTCATTCAGTCTTGTGACGGCTCTCAGAAGTTTACAGGTGTTTGATATGACCCAAGCGCATTGTAGCACATGAAGTAATCCAATATACATTTTCATATTTTCATCTCAGTCACTGAGGCAAATAATCTGCTGCCCCTGGTTTTACAGTCATTACTGATCACTAAAGAGTTCAGACTGACTTTTCATTGTGTGCCATCATGGTGCTTCATAATCAGAGTGATCTAATGCCATTATTAGTGTGTTGCGAAGCCGTGGGAAATATGCATTTGTTAGAAATGTGTTTGTTTATACTCTCACATTACAGATCTTACAGTTCTACAGGTGTAACACCATATCCAGTTATGATATCTGGCTACCTGCAAGAACTGGTGTGGTGCATATCTTCAAAGTGCACTCTAAATGAGTTAGGGAATGGATGGTTCAACACAGCCTGAATATGGGGACACCATCTCATAATTCTTTTCTTACCTCCTCAGAATTTCTGAAGCTGATTCTTTACCTCACACTCTACCACAGCAACAACTGGACTTTAATTGCTCTTTCATTGACAGTACTTTCTTGGTGACTGATGCCATCATCCAATATAGCCACTTACCCCCGTTGGAAGAGTTTGCAGCTTCTCCTCAAGTGCTGTTCCTATAAAGTGGATTGGTGTAAGCTAGAAAGAGTTCAACTTCTAGCGAATCACACTATTGTCTGCCTTTTACCTTCACCTAATCATCCTAGGGAAACCTTACCTTGGGCTGGATCTACTATGGAAAATCTCTCCAGCTCAGTACCTTTTACAAATGGATTCATTCTTGATTGTAACAGCGACCACATGAATCAAGAATAATCACACCCGGCACAGCAACAGCCACCTCTGCCTTACAAGCTAGTAAAGCTAACAGCAGTCATACACATTGACAACAATGCAGCTGTCTGGCCCAGCAACAGCCACCCCTGCCATATAGGTTAGTAAAACACCCTTGCTGACACCCTACTCATTACAGTGACTGCTCCTTCCAAGGCACTGTTAATTTACTTACTGCACCCTTTCATATTAATCGGGGCATGGCATCCCAATTGCGTTTCACAAAGGACTGTACTTAGTAGTCACCAGATGTCCTCATCCTAACACTCATCCTCACTCTTCAAGAGATCGCTATCTTCAAATGAGTAGACAATATTTGCTCTACCTTGATTAAGGACAGTTTCTAAAAAGCTTAGAGTTAAGTTTTAAATGAAAAGATTAGCTCCTTAGCTTTCAAGATGACAGAATGCCTAAAAGGATATTGGAGCAACCTCCTTCCATTTGCTTCTGCGGTGGTGCAGAGGGTGGAAGCTGTTCTCCTGTGAAGAGAGAGACCGGAAATCTGGGCCTCAGTTTAGAAAACTACTGGCAGAGTGAGTTCCAGTGTGCCAAGGAGTGCACCTGGTTTGTGATAGTGAGCCAATGAAAGATATTGCTGTGGGGATTGGTGGAGTGCCTTGCAGACTGTGGACTTTGCCCATTGAGATGTGAAACCATGTACTCACTACTACGTGACTCCTCCAAAACAACTATCCAGTATTGGATCTTTCATATATTCATATGCTTGAATAATTCCCCGTCATCGAAGTGGGTGTCCCAAGGTACCATAATAAAGCTGTATGTATCAGTATTACTAACTTATGTCAATGAAAAGTCAGTTTAATAGCCTATTTACTTCCTTTTATAAAAGAGGACAAAACTTGACCAACAACCAATCACGCGAAAGCACCCTCTAGAACACACCCAGCAGAGGCTGAGCCTCTCAGATTTTATACAGCATGCCGCGTGCAGGGAGTCTACCTGAGCACTGCTTAGTTTTTTAACAGCATTTCATTTAAGAAGGTTATTCTTTTTATTATTATCATTTGGTACCATGCCTGAAACGCCTTTAAAAGAGCTCTCTAGACAATATGGCTCTTGTGGGAGGACATATCTTTTTACAAAGATTGCATTTATTACTTTTGCCCTCAACTTGCTGGAAAAGCACTCTTCTAACTTAAACCAGATCTGTAGAGGACTTCTTCCACGTCTCGGACAGTCACATAAAGAGAGCAAGGCAACCTAGATGTTCCCAAGACGTCCCTATTAAAGACTCATTCTGAGTCCTGAAAGGGCAGTTCAAAGAGGAGAAGCACAATATATTCTCCTAAGGAATATATATATATATCCCAACACGAAGAGTTGCCTGCTGTAGAAGACGCCACTCAAACAGGTACATTTCGCCACACTTTCTTTATTGTAGGAAGCAACACGGAACCAGGGACCAGCCCACGAGATACTCAATTCCCTCCCAACGCGTTTCATGTTAAAAACAGTTCTTCATGGGCTCTGGGATCAAAGTCAATCGTGAGGCACTTTTTGGCGGCAACCTAAATATTCAACGTACTCTGCCTCAGTGGGCGTGGCCGCCAAAAAGTGCCTCACAATTGACTTTGATATATAATCTTTCAACGTGGCCCCCTTCCCGGCCAGATGGGCGCTCTCCGGCGGTGCCCGGAAATACAGCAGAGCCAAACCGTTTCGAATTCAATCCAATTCCCCGTAAGGATTTTCCTGCACTCACAGATCCAGAATTAATTCCAATCCACTCTAATGTGTCTTTGTTAGAAGATTTATTTACAGCATGCCAGCAACCCCTACGCGTTTCAGTCTCAGCCGAGACCTTGCTCGCGGGGACCAAACAAACAGTCGCAACGTTTTTTGCACTTATTTAAACAGGCTGACATCATATCCTGTAATGTGCCCCTTTGCATTCTGGTTTACCTAGTACCATTTGACATAGATTTCATTACGCTGTAATAATCACCCTATTGCAAATAAGACAATATACATACACTTTGTGTTTACCATCCTCATGTTGTTATTTAACAATATGCTAATGTCACACCAATTAATGTTGGTTCTGCGTATAAACCCTTGTTCACCATTTTCATTACGTTTTGTACTAATTACAAATTAATCAAACTCACATATAGCCTTCCAGTGGGCTTTCAAATTATCACGCAGTTATGTAGCTTTAACAAAATTCCGGGATCAACACTCCACATTCTGCTTTCTGTCCGCCAGTGGGCTTATTTCTCTAGGTTATTCCCCAATTTTACATTTATATGATTAATCTGAGGAGTATTTTATCTCCATCTATGTGACATTGCTGATATATAATTGGTGTAATGACTGATCTTCTCAATGGTCACAGCCTTAATTATATACTTTATGTAATCTGCAATGCATTGTGTGACTGAAGGTGACCATAAAATACAATTTACATTCCAATCCTGTGCGGGGCGATGAAGGATGAACCAATCTATTGTTTCATCATCGAAAATAAGAGGGTGGAACAAATTTTTAAACAAAAAAGAGAAACGGGGAGGATAAAAGCATTTGTTATGATCAATTCAATTAATGATCTCATACAGAGGTAAGGTCCAAAGTCACATTTTACCATGGACATAATTACAGATGTGAATGTAACTCTTCATCTTGATTCATTCCATTCGGGGTCAGTGAACGGAAGTTTAATATGTGACATGATTCTGTTTGTCTCAAAATCTTCTCTCTGTCACCACCCCTTACATGTTGCTCCACTTGTTCTACTGCGTAGAATTTTAACTCTTTCCAATTGCCACTGTGTTCTTTTTCCATGTGCTTGGCAACTGCGTTGCATCTGTCAATTTTTATTGTTGCCCTTACGTGTTCTAAGATTCTCTTCTTATCACATATGGTGCTGCCCACGTATTTTAGATTACATGGGCACTCAATTATGTAAATCACAAATTGAGTTTTATATGTGATCAGTTGATTAATTCGCCATATTTTTTTGTTAGCCATTTCGATCTTTTCGATGTTTTTGGCAATAATGCACACTTTACAATTAGTACATTTAAAAATGCCAGTTGTTTTGAGCCATGTCTTTCGTTTATTTCTATTTGAAAAGTGACTGTGCACTAGTTTGATCTTTTAAATTTCTTGTTCTTCAAAATGTTAAGCTTGGGGAATCACCCTACTATCTTTGCAACCGTAGGGTCCAACTGTAGTAGATTCCAGTTTTTTTGCAGTATAGTTCTGATTTGTTTATTTTCTTTGGAGTATGTTATCAAGCGAATTTCTTGGTTGTTTTCTTCTCTACTTGGTGGTGCAACCTTTTCTTTTATCAATTCAGATCTGTTTAACATTTCTGTTTTTTGTCGACAGGCCAGTACCACTTTCTTGTTGTATTGTCGTTTATTGAATCTTATGGATGCTGCTCGGCTGTTTTTCTACCATTCCTGATCTTGGGAACAAATTCTCTGTATCCTTAAGAATTCTCCAAGAGGGATATTATTGATCAAACTAGGTTGGTGAAAGCTTTCTGCGTGTAAGATTGCATTGGTTGCAGTACTTTTACGATGCAGTGTGGTGTGTACTTCATTGTTGACAATATAAATTTCAGTGTCTAGGAAGATGACTCTCTCTTTACTGATGTCATACGTGAATTTTAAATTTGTCTCTGTGTTATTAAGAATTTAAAAGTAATCCGCAAATTATTTTGTGGACCCATCCCATATTATGATCAAATCGTCTATGTACTGCAGCCATGTAATGATTTTATTAACATAATGATCATTATTGGAGCTCCAAGCCAGACTGCTCTCCCACCATCCCATCGTAAAAGCACGCATAGCTCGGGCTAAATGAAAAGCCCATCGCGGTGCCTTTCACCTGACAATAGATCTCGTTGCCGAACATAAATATGTTTTCTGTGAGGCAGATCCGTATCATCTCCAATAACATTGAATTGTGGTCGGCAAGTTGAATGTTGCGTTCTTGCAAAAAATATTCACAGGCTTTTATACCAATTTCATTGCTTATATTGGTGTAAAGTGATATCACATCCATGGTCACCAATTTGTATGTGCTCACCTATGGTGGATCCTATCCTGTAGGTGTCGTAACAGGTCCCCTGTATCCTGTAAGTACGATGTTAACTTTTTTACATAAGTAATAAATAGACATCCAGATAGTTGGCTATGGGTTCCAGCAGGGCCCCCTTTGCCGAGATGATCGGTCTCCCTGGTGGTCTTGTGGGATGTTTATGGATCTTTGGGAGAAAATAGATGGTTGCTGTTTTTGGATGATCTGTTGTCAAATATTTGACCTCATCTTCGTCCAATGGGTTACTGTTTTTCCATGTTATCAATTTTTGGTCCAATTCTAGTTTGAATCTAGTCGTGGGGTTTACTTTGAGTTTCTCATAATATTCTCGGTTTCTTAGTTGGGAATGTGCCTCCAACATGTATGACTCCATGTCCATCACAATGATATTACCACCCTTATCTGCCATTTTGATCTCAATATTGTCATCTTGTTTCAGATTCTGTAATGCCTTCCGCTCCATATTTGATAAATTGTCCATCCGTTTTGTTTGGCTCAGTTGGTACAATTCTTTTATTACAGCCTCATGAAAAATGTCAATTTTATTTCCGTGTGGCAATTGGGGATAATATCTTGACTTGGCCTTTTTACCACTGGTTCCTGCTCCCAACTGTGTGCAATAAATATACCCCCAATTCCTTACTCTGTGAGTTGGGATCTTGATCTAATTCCATTAAAGTTACGAAAGCCCTGGAATCTGTGGCCCTTAAGTCCATGCTAGGTAAGGTGATCTTTTTCTTGTGACTTGCCATTTTAGGATTTTCCGAGCAATAGTTTTGCTAATTTGATTTTTTGAATATATTTATACAGGTTTATTCTGACCTGAGCCAAATCCATATTGTTTTTTTTGACAAAAATTCAGGCCCGTTTGTTCGGGTACGACCGCGTCCTCTGCCTCCATATTCTTCCCCCAGTTCTTTTGCTGGAGGGCCAGTCGCATTTCACCTAAAAAAGTGCACCTGGGGCGTCCTTCATTTTACTTCGCCCTCACTCGTGTCTGTAGATGTCAAAGATGACGTACTGCCTGCTATATTTGTGGCTGTATCTAATTTTGTCTTGCTGTTTCAATCTATCAAATTTTCTAGTGTATGTAAAAATAGGACCTTCCAAATAATCTTCCTTATCACATTGAAATGTGTTCAGTTTCCTAGTTTGGACTGTTTCCTCCTGTCTCTCTATATAACCTTCTAATACCTCTTTGAATTTTGTCTGTTCTGGAGTTAAATCAATTGCCGCTAGTTCCTTCTCCAATTCCTTCAGTTGTGCCGTTATTTTTTCCAGTGCTATTTGTATATGTTTGACCAAAATCTCCATTAATCCTAATGATGATTTTAAAATGTATTCTCCCCATTCATGAAGTAGTTCATTGCTTGTCTGCTGATGGTTAGGCATGAAGTTTATATGTAAACCACGTGGTACGCGTTGCACCTCCAAGTATTTTTTAAGTAATGTAATTTCCCACCATTTATTGATTTCTTTTTTAGATTTTCCCATATTTTTTATTTGTTCTTAATATCTTGTAAATAAATCTTGTAACAAAGACACATTAGAGTGGATTGGAATTAATTCTGGATCTGTCAGTGCGGAGAAATCCTTACGGGGAATTGGATTGAATATATATATAATAATATTTCAGTCTACAATGGGGCTTGATCTCCTTCACGAATTCCTCGATGACAAAGCCACGGCTAAAGCCTACACTGCTTCATCACGCCTCTGTCAATGAATCCATCATCTTTACGTCATCGATGATGGGTTCATCGACGAGAAGGACTGATTGTCCATGATTGGTGCCGTCTTCGACACAGCCAGCGGCATTGTTGATGGCGTACTACGTTGACAACGGTCCTCAACGTCATCGGCTTCGGTCTTTGAGGCTGTGATTGGTCGGCGTCATTGCCACTTTCGACGTTGATGATGGGATCGTCATTGGCAGCAGTTTGTTGATGAGGCCATAGATACAGTGCACTCTGTCACGGAGTCTCCACAAACACACTAGACAGATGATGACCCTTTTAAGGGAAAGTCTATGGTCCCCTCGGTATTGCACATAATGTTAACACCAAAATATTAGACTCCAAGATGCTTCTTTCAGGGTGAGGCTGTTCATGACTTCTCGGAGGTCTCAACCCCTGCAGAGTTCTCAAATGTCAGTCACTCGGCTGCATCATTTCTAATAAGGGGGGACTGCATCCGCATTTTTCCCTTGAAAGTCTCATTAGCAATCTCTAAAGTATGCTCCTTATCTATCAACGGATAGGGTCCTAGATTGCTTTCTGTTACTAAAATACCCATTGTTTCAGGGTAGCGTTTTGTGCCAACAAAGGGTCAGGCCACCAATTTATTATAGAAACATGTTTTACGGGAGCCACATATATTGCTGCACATGATATTCCATTACCCCATCTCAAAGACACCTCCATCTGGGGGTATGCAAGGGGTGGGCCCACATCAAAGCATTTTACCAATCCAAAGCTTTAATACTGTGCCTAGAGTGGTAAATGGCTTTTGTCATTTTACAGCTCAGCATGGATAGCACTGTGCTAATCCTATGCTTTGAGACTTTGCTGTAGAAATGGAAAAAGACTTTGTCCCTTTCTATCTTGGCGTGGATAGCACTGTGCTAATCCTATACTTAAAAACTTTGATAGAAAAGCAGACATTTGAGGTGAACAAATTTAAAGTGTCGCTGGTGTTGAGGGTGCTTTATACAGGAGCTGCCTACCACCTAAACTTGGGAACTACCCAGAGTTCTCGGCTTCTTTTTTGCATAATTTATGAGTCACTCTGTGCCTGCAAGGGTATTATTTGGTCATGTGAACAAGGCCAAGGCAGGTCGATACGCGGCATGGTGGTCATGGTGGCAAAACAGCAATAAACTAAAAAATTGAGCACTCATCTTGTGGTTCGCATCAGTTTGTTCCAGAGGAAGAGGAGTTGCAGCAACGGGGTTTGTGGAATATATATATATATATATATATATATTTTCCAGGGTTGCGAGATAGTTTCAGATAAGGACCTCAGTCAGATGCCGCCTACCTATAATCCCCTTTTAGATTAACTTTATTTTGGCGGTGATACACAGCCATAAAATATAATAATATATTTTATTTGATTCAGACCGCAACTGATGTCAACAAATACATAAATATAGAACATATAAAATTGTATTTTTTTTACACGACTTTAAAAACTCTTTATAAGCTTAAACAGGTTATAGTAATTTGGGGTCCGCAAGTACATAATACATGAGTTAAAAACTGTTACATTTGTGCATTTTTATTGAACTAAAATAGCATTGTATCTTAAGTGGATTGGCTTTATGAATTGTCGCTGAGCCTCTACCAAGATTGAGTTTGGACAAATTAGTAATACGTGAGAAAGAGCTTGTGACCCACTGTTACACAAATCACAATTACCTGGAGAATCTTCGGGGGAGATTTATCTGGCGGAATATACTTTTAAAGGGAGAATTCCTAATCGCAGGAGGAGGATACAGCGCCTTACTCTGTGCTCTAACAGGAACTGTAGATAGTGCGCGGGGGTTTTATATACTATGTTTTCCACACATTTTTTATAATACTTTAATTGGATACAGTATTCCTTATCTAATTCAAAACTTATTCTCGGCGTCATATGTTTTAAAAAGAGCTTCTGATGCGCTGGAGACCAAGCCTGCAAAAGTGCCACTGTGCATTGGGATACCTCAAGGGCTATTTTAAGGTTCCTATTAAAAGTATGCTGAGCCGAATGATCTCTAAAAGTCTACAATTTTAATATATATCTTAGGGTGCCAAGGACTGCATGTGAAATGTTAAAGGCCGACCTTGTGATGTTGGAGACGGCTCGAGCAAATATGCCAGTTAAAGAAAACTCGAGACGTAAGGCTTGTACGGGGACTGATTGGGATATTTTTAACAGTTTCCGTAGGATAATCCCTTATTTCACATTTACTGGTTGCCAGGTTTTAATTTGTAAATATTCCTAGGCATAAGACAGGATAGGTAGGATTTTCATACTGTAGACCTCCAACAGGGATTTAAAATGTCTATTGCCAGTTTAGCAATAAAATCTCTGTAATGCCCCGATATGGGAATCTGCCTTTCGCCCAAGATGTTGAAGATGGGGAACATTTTGTAAGTTATACAAAAAGGTTTGGCCCAAGTATACATATTCTTTCACTATCTCGATAGGGTTGCCTCCTAGTGACCATGTGAAAGGCAGAGATTTCCTTCTTCCTCTAAAAGGTAACAATTTAGTTTTAGATATATTAAGAACTAAGAGATTTTCTTTTGCGTATTGGTTTAATTTGTTTAGGTTTCTTTGTAGGCCAATTGGGGTACAATCGACTATAACAATATCAGCTTACATTAAGCAATGAACATCGTTTTGTGCTAATTTTGGTGGTGAATTATTAATTTGGGACAAGCAACCCGGTAGGTCACTTATGTAAATTGAAAATAACATGGGTGCAAGGAGGCAGCCGTGTTGAATTTAGTCCATTCATCTTGGAGATTGGATTGGTTAAGCTCTTTTCTCCTCCCATTTGAACTTTACACCACGTTGCCGTATGCAAGGAGATAATTATTGTAAGGAGATTATAGGGGATCCCTAGACTGTCTAGCTTTTTCCATAATGTTGATCTATCCACGCTGTTGAAAGTGGTAGAAAAATCGATAAAAGCGCAGTAAACTATATGTGAATTTAACATTACATACTTATCAAGGACAGTCTGGAGGACTGCAATATTGTCCAAAACTGAATGTTTTGGGCGGAAAGCAGGTTGTGTCATAGGAATCACATTATTCAAGAATGCCCAGTCTTTTAGATGATCCAATACGCATGCTGCGAAGATCTTTCCAGTGGCATCTAGAAGGGTTATTTGTCTGTAATTGGATGGATTTGATCTGGAGTCTTTTTCTAAAAGGGAGACCACAATGCTCCCCCTGCCAGGATGTTGGTATTTTCCCAGTTTCTAAACAATATTGGAAGAGAGGGGTTAACATTTACTCCAGTCTTCAGGGTTTGATTGTAGAACTTTGATTGGGGTATTGTCTGGACCCATTTCTGCAGATCTGGCAGATTTAATGAAAACAGCGATCTGTGTAGACGATATGGCTAACAAGTCCTGATCAGTTTGGCCCTTTCGAAAGGGGCCCTCGCCAGGAGAGACTTGGTTTTGGGTATTAGATTTATATAATCTGAGAATGTGTTTTTCCCATTCGGATGATGAGACTGGAGATACTTGAATTGATTTCCTTACCCCCATTTGCGCAGCTACTATATTCCAGAATGCCTTGTTGTTTCTGCGTTTTACTGCAGTTTGGATATTGACCCAGTCTCTATCTTTTTGTTCTTGCGTTTCTTTTTCTTTTTTTCGTTGGTGCAGTTTTTTTCAGCTTTCTTATTTCTCTTTGTCTTGTGACACAAAGATTAAAATTGCATTATTGTCAGGTTATTTAAGTGTCGTGATAGATGATCTATTCGCTTTCTATTTTGATGGAATTTGCCTTTTTCTTGGCTAGTTATATTTGCCTGAAGGGTAGCCACGGCTGATTGTACTGTACCTTTGTATCTGGATATAGGATCACCTTCTCCATTTATAAGTGCTGATAAAGAGGAAGAAATTGCAGTCTTCATTTTATTGATTGCTTTGGAGTTCCAATGGATCCTACCTGATTTTTGGTATACTTCTGCTCGGCCATTTAAGATACATAAAGACCATGTGGATGTAGACTGTGTTAAGATATCTATTCCCATAGTCAAATATGCATGATCACTTTCGTGTGTGTACTGAATGGCTAATGATTGAACTTTCGCAAACAGATGTAAGCTGCAAATTACATAATCTAAAATAGAAGAATTAAAGGTACCCAATCTAGTGAATGCGGCTGGAATATCTCCATCTGCCCTTCCATTTAAGATTACGCCATTAATTGGTGCAATATGAGACAAAAGCAGTTTCCATTGTTTATCTGCTCTTATCTTATCAGGGAATAAAGGGGTTGGAATGGAACAAGCTGTCTCTTGTGCTGACTTCCCCCCGTTGTTAAATAAGACGTTTGAGATTTTTCTGTTGAAGTCCCCAGCTATTGTCATCGGAGGAAACCCCCTGGATTCTAGAGTTTGATCGATTTTCGTGACAGATTTTTCCAAGACAGGATCGTTTAAAGAACCGGGTGGAATGTATATATTAAAGAGTAGTAGATCTAGGGCAGGCTCTACGTTCTTTCTGGTGCTTGATGTTGACGGATTGCACGTTCGGCAGAGAGAGCTCTATTTCTTCAGGATCCCAGTCGATTACTTCTTTTTGTAGAATCGCAAAGCCCCCTTTTGCAAGTCCTCTTCTTGTGGCCTCTGCTGCAGTGACAAACACAAAGTAATCTTTTTGTGAGAAAGGGGCCAGGGACCAAGTTTCTTGTAGCAACACGATGGATGGTGAGTTTTCCAAAATAAAAGATAACATTTCAGAAGTTTTTCCGGCTATATTCCATGATACTATTTAGGTTACTGCTAAAAAGGAAGTTTTAAGTCTTTCCCCTATTTATTGCTATTTAAAGAGCCAGCAATCCATGCCCAGGTATTTTCATCAGGATGGGGCAACTTTTTTGTGTCAGAGCAATTCCAGATCCAGCGCACTCCATCTTTAAGTGAGATCATCAGAGGGCTGTCCTGAATGTTCTTCGACTTTTCACGGCCCATGAGTTGCTGGCTATTATTATTGAGGGGGACTTTATCCCCTTCTGTCTCTCTTGAATGGTTATAAATGGCGTTCATTTCTTTAACTACAGACATATCAAATCAGTTTTTATGAAGTGTCTCTTTCTTTAATTATTATAGATGGAATTACATTGGACCAAAACTTGACAATAGCCACCGAACAGAGGAGTTTATTTAGGAAAGAGACTCATTTTATTCCTGCAGTGGTGAGTGATTGGAGAGAACACATTTTATGTAAAAGGTCAACAATTCTCCCACGGTTAAGTGGAATATTGTCGCTGGGGAATAAATCTGTTAATTCCAGGGCACTTGATACTGGTTGTTCCTCACTGACCTGCATATTCTGAATGACAAAGTGATTTACAGTAACAAGGTTGTCATGTTTTTCAAATTTTGTTACGAAGTTTGGTGCAAGAGAGTTTAAATCTTTATAGTCGACTTGGGTTACGAATGGAGCGGGCTACTGGATTATGATTTGAGTTGCATTTCGAACTTTCATGTCGCAACTGGCTTTTTCATCTGCCAGACAGAAATGCCAGGCCAGGTCCTCCCTGGACCGGAAATAAGCATCCTGGGACGGGGCAGAGCTTGCCCGGCTGCAAGATGGCCGCGTTGTGATCGAGCTCTGCCAGCCACCATAACCATCCGGCAAGAATTTGCGGCTTCTTACAGTGCAGAGGGCAGCAGATATCCTGCGTTGGTGATCCCTGTCATCCGCTGACCATTTTGGTGGGCTTTGTGACTTTCTAGTGTCATTGAGACGGGAGATCTGGCTTGCCTCGCTCGAATTGGCGCGCAGCCTTGAGGCGTGGCCGACGTGCGGGCTGCGGAACCCCTGAGAAAGCAGACTGCTGGGATGGTCGTGTGAATGCCGGCTCGTGCTTAGACCCTTCCACTGACTGCGGCGGCAAGGAAGTGATCGGAGGAGCCCTGGAGTACGACCGATTGTGAGGTGAGCCAGGCCCCGCTGAGAACTGCAAGCTGCGGGCCTGCTGGGCGTGAGGTCCACGGTGTGCTTGCTCGCACTGCCCCGCTGCGGACGTGTGGGTCCCGGACCTGTTTGAGCCGTGCTACTGCCTGGGGGATTCTGCGATCTCTCAGCTCCTGAAAACAGCGACGTTGGCACTGAGATTGGGGCTGGGGCCTCGCTGTTCAGGACTGGAAGATCGCGCGACCGTTGAGCCCTGGGGCCACCGCTGACACATCATGGCACAGCGAGCAGCTCCAGCACCAGTGGACATCTTCAATGAAGGCCCCGATGGCCCGGAGAAGGATTCTGAGGACCTGGCAATCGTGTCTGAAGCAGACGACTCAGACGACCACATCACTCCTGGTCAATGAGTGAGTACAACTGCCCCTACCCCAACTCCACCCGGAAAAAAGAAGGCCCTGGTCAAGACTTCGCCTGCTGGCCCCAGTCGCGACCGAAAACAAGCTTCAGAAGCCCCGCCCCCAGCTCCAAAGATAAAGGACAAGCCTTCCGCTAGCTCTGGACCGAGCAAACCGTATCTTAGTGTCCCGCAGGCCCCTTCGGCACTGAAGACGGGAGAGCAACCTACTCCCAAAAAGAAGTCTGCACCGACTACCTCGACACCGAAAGAAAAGCCATCGGATCCGAAACCAAAGCCTTCGGAACCGAAAAAGATTTCCGTCTCCATAGCCAAGCCAAAAGACCCCAAACCACATCCTAAGGCCTCTGATCAGAAGTCCTAACCCAGCTCGTACCCAAAGTCGGCGCCGAAAGCAGTTACTGAGGAGGACAAACTTTTTCGACCAGATCCTGTCCATCCGAAACAGAAAAAACTCCATGTAGACCCCAAAACAGGACATGTGGCTGCTGTTCCACACAAAAAGAGGAAGCTGGACACACCAGACACTCCTGCAGTGCCTGTGAAGAGAAAAGACTGTGCCACTTCACCTTTAAGACCCTCTTCTCCTGTCTTACCTCCTGAACCTGTTCTTCCTCCACATCCAATTTCCACCACATTCACCACATTCACCACCACAGCAGGATGATGATGATTTAGGGGGTGGGAGAGGCAACAATGACCCTTTCACTGACCCTGATGACGACACGGATGTACCACAGGACGACTGAGACTATTATGATTATGATGACCCAATAGATCCCCCAGACCTCCCTGATTCCCCAGCCATATCCAACAAAGCCATCTCCACCAGATGATAATATTGGCTTTGGTCAGCTAGTAAATAGAGCTGCTGTCTACCATGGTGTTCAGATGCATTCAAACCCTGCAGACGAAGACTTCCTCCTAGACACCTTTGAACAGTCACAGAAAACTGTCCAAATCCTGCCAATGCTAAAAGGGGTCATCAAACATGCCCCCGACATATTCAAAGACCCTGTGAGAGCTAGAATTCTCAATCCCAGGATTGACAAAAAATATAAACCTGCCCCCGATGATCCCACCTACATCAAAGGGCAGCTACTCTTAGACTCACTAGTGGTAACTAACGCAAGTAAACGTGCCAGCTCACAAACCGCCGGTGACGCACCACCTCCGGATAAGGAATCTAAGTTGCTAGATGCTTCTGGCAAAAGAGTTGCTGCTCAAGCAGCTAATCACTGGCGCATAGTCAACACCCAAGCATTACTTGCTAGGTACGATAGGGCTCACTATGACCAACTAGAAACCCTATTACATTTACCTGACCAATACAAAACCCAGGCAAATGATTTAATTCAAGAAGGCAAATTAATAACCAATGCATCAATCAAGTGTGCCCTTGATGCAGCTGACACAGCCTCTAGGTTCATTAACACTATTGTGCTACTCAGACGACATGCCTGGTTACGCATCTCAGGATTTAAACAGGAGGTACAAACAACTATCCTCAACCAACTGTTCAATCAGGAACAACTTTTTGGACCGGCTGTGGATACCACTCTAGAGAAGATGAAAAAGGACTGCTAAATCTATGGGAGCATTAGAGTCTCCATCCACACATGGTTCCTTTCGTCGCTCCTTCTATAGAGGAGCATTGAAAAACATTGGAACAGACACTGCCTCCTCTTCCTACAAAAACACCATGCAAACATCCCCCAATAGAGGATATTTTAGAGGCGGATACAGGGGAAATAACAACAAAGGGAGAGGCCGAGGTAACAACATCACTCGCGCCTACCCCACTAATAAACAGTGACTTCCCACCACTCTCTCCAGACCATTCCACTCCAATCAGAGGGAGACTCTCACAGTTCCTACCTGTCTGGGATTCCATCAGAACAGACAAGTGGGTAAGACAAATTATCCATTATGGTTACTGGCTGGAACTTATAGCAACCCCACCCACCATACCACCCACACAGCGTCCAATGTCCATGGAACACCGCACGCTCTTAAAACAAGAGGTTCTCTCACTGCTTCAAAAGCAGGCACTAGAACTAGTTCCCTTACAGTATCAAGGAACAGGGGTTTACTTGCTTTATTTCCTAATCACCAAAAAGGACGAGACCCTACGGCCAATACTAGACCTCAGACCCCTCAATCTCTACATCCAATCAGATCATTTTCATATGATCACTCTCCAACATGTCCTCCCACTACTTCAACAAGGGGACTTCCTTGCCACCCTAGATCTCAAGGACACCTACTTCCACATTCCCATACACCCTGTTCACAAGAAATATCTAAGGTTCATAGTGGACGTACAACACCATCAGTTCAAAGTCCTTCCATTCGGGGTGACCACCGCACCCAGAGTGTTCACAAAGTGCTTTGCAGTGATAGCAGAACACTTAAGAAGACGACAAATCCATGTCTTTCCATATCTCGACGACTGGCTAATAAAAGCCAAGTATTTCAACCAACCAGTGTGTTCATCACACTCATCAAACCATCCATCTGCTACACGACTTGGAATTCGCAGTAAACTACTCCAAGTCAAATCTTCAGCCCTCCCACATACATCAGTATCTAGGGGCCACATTAGACACCTCCAGAGCTCTGGTATATCCCAATCCAGCCAGAATAGCCAGTATACAAACACTAATTTCCAGATTTCAACCACAGCATTCCCTCCCAGCAAGGGTATTCATGCAACTCATAGGGATGATGGCCTCTTGCATCTTTATCGTACCTCATGCAAGACTTCAGATGCGCCCTTTACAGGAATGCCTAGCACGTCAGTGGAACCAGGCTCAAGGTCAACTTACAGATCTGGTGTTGGTGGACAGCCGCACACATCGCTCTCTGCAGTGGTGGAATACACAAAACCTTTCGAAAGGGCGGCCGTTCCTCGAGCCGGTTCCACAGATAGTGCTAACAGCAGACGCATCACTCACCGGCTGGGGAGCCCACCTCCTAAACCACACGATTCAAGGCAAATGGACCACGCAGCAGAAAGTGCTCCACATCAATCACCTAGAATTACTTGCAATATTCCTAGTCCGGACAGACAACATGAGAGCCATGTATTACATACAGAAACAAGGAGGCACACATTCTTTGCAGCTGTCCCAGCTCGCACACACCATTTGGAGATGGGCCATTCCACAAAACATATACCTTCTGGCAGAACATCTTCCAGGAGTTCACAATCAAATTGCGGATCTGCTAAGTCGACAGACACAGCAGATACACGAATGGAAACTTCATCCCCAAGTTCTTCAACCATTTTTCCAAATATGGGGTTGACCAGATATAAATCTGTTCGCCACTCATGCAAATGCAAAATGCCCAACCTTCGCCGCCAGGTTTCCACACCCGTTGTCCAAAGGCAATGCGATATGGATGAACTGGTCCGGCAGATTTGCGTACGCTTTTCCGCCACTCCCATTGATTCCCCTAGTAGTACGCAAGCTCAGACAACAGTCTCTCAAGATGATCCTGGTGGCTCCCACATGGGCACGGCAACCGTGGTTCACAACACTACTGGAACTCTCAGTAGTGCCATACCAAAAACTATGCCTCTCCCCAACATTGCTAATGCAGAACCATGGAGAGATAAGGCACCCGATCCAGGTCAACTGAATCTAGCGATCTGGCTCCTGAAGTCCTAGAGTTCGGTTACCTTAACCTTCCTCCTGACTGTATGAACATCATTAAAAGAAGCCAGACACCCTACTACTAGAGCTTGCTATGCAGCAGAATGGAAAAGATGTGTCATCTACTGCAATAACAATAAGATTGATCCGCTGTATGCTTCAATCCAAGACATCATTTGCTATTTGCTACACTTACAAAGATGTAATCTAGCATATACATCCATATGATTACATCTAGCAGCACTTGCTGCTTATTTACAAAACAGACAACACTTGTCACTATTTAGAGTACCTGCAATTAAAGCCTTTATGATGGGCCTTAAAAGAATAATTCCTCCCAGACTGCCACCCTCTCCGGTGTGGAATTTAAACATTGTTCTTACCAGGCTCACTGCGCAATACTGTTCCAGTATTATCTTAATTAGATACATTCACATGGACATCTCTTACTTCTTACTTCTTACTGACTCCATCATTTCCCATTATGGCGCAAAACAATCTGAGAATGGAGTCGATGCCCATGTGCACTATCGTCCAAAGGAGGCGTCACCTATCTACAAAAAAAGACTCTTCCAAGACAACAACGTGCAAGCATCCGAGCCCAACACCAGATGGCGATCTATGCATAGTGTACAACTCTGCAGCTCTACATGCCAAGAACAGGTGCATACTGATAAGTAGCGTTTTCCTTTTGGTTTTTAACTCGCGCTCCCCGGTATTGGCAGTCCTGCTGGACCGGACTCGTAGAGAGCGTGGTTGCGTGCTGCTAGTTGCGGGGTTGGGTCCTTGGTCACGCCTTCCCCTTTGTGGTCCTGCTTGAACGGACTTGCGGGAGGGACACTGTCCATTCATGTTTGTCCTGGCTGCGGTGTTGGCAGTTTCAACTAGGTGTCCGTAGGCTCGAGTAGGGTCCATTGTTGGTGGGTAGGCATACCTAAGCGCTCGATTGTGCGAGTGGGCGGAAGGGTGGCCGGGGCTGCTTATTCGCGGGCGGTCTCGGTCAGGGTTTTGCCTATGGGCTTGCCACACTTAAAGCCCCTGTTCTTGTCGGACGTTACGCATGGTCAGCCCTGGTTAGTACATGGATGGATGACCGCCTCTTTATTCCACATGCTGTGGGCTTTTTATCTTACACGACGTATGTGTTGTCCCATAATGTGGATGAGGCTACTGCTTCTGTGCCTCTCTGTTCTTTGTTTACTTTCCAGCGGATGTGCCTGGCTGTTGTTTGCTGCTGCCGTTATGGGCAGTGAGCATGGTCCTCCTGGTGTGTGGTCAGGGGTTGTCCCTGGTTCCTCGCCTGCATCAGATGGTGTGGTGGATTTGGTTTTGAAGTCTGCATGGAATAACGTGTGGAACATAGATTTCCGGGTTTCTTGGCGTAACACTGTCATTTGCAGTACTTTGGTGTCGTGTTCCCTACTGCAGTGTGAGTGGATTCGTTGTTGCAGGAATGTCTTCCCTGGGAGTGATCATTCTCAGGTTGATTGGCATGCATGTCCTGATGAAGTTGGGGTGGACGCTGTTGTTGCATTTCCACTTTTGGTTTTTCGGTGTTCGGCTGCAACCTTTTCTGTGTGTGCTATTCGGTCCTTGCTGTTGGATTCCACTCCTTGGCTGCATTGATGGACCATGGGTATTTTTTTCTCCTGCTTTGGCACTGCCGGATCTGCAGGTCCAGCTCTTGCTAACATTTATTTTATTTACTTGGGGGCTGCTGCTTCTATGTCTGGGTCTTCTGTGGCAGTTCGGCGCAGATGTGGCTGGGATCTTGGTAGGCAAAATCGGCCCTGACCGGGTTGTTGTAGAGGTTCTATTTCTCTGGGGTGTGGTTGTTTGGTGCCCCCTTGGGGGATGTGGTTCGCACATCTGCAGAGGATCGCTGGCTTCTGTCCTTGTGGGGTCAGTCCGGCCTTTTTGGTCCTGCTCCCCACGGTACTTCTCACCTGCCCTTCGTGGCAGGGCATAGGCGGGGTACTCCTTCTGCAGCCATGTCCTGGTTCCGTTCCACTTCTTTTCCCGCTGTCTCTACACCAACGTTTTTCGAGTCACACTTTGTCCTCGGGTCTGGGTGATGGGGCAAGCCCCTTTGGAGGGTCATGGGGCCGTTGTTCCGGTGACTCCTTGTCAGGCAGCTTTCGGTGTGTGTTTGATTCTCTTTCTGGTCGTGTGGCATACGGGTGATCTCAGGCCAGTGTTGGTTCTAGTGCGGCTGTCTTGATTCATTCACAATGTCTGGTTCAGGATGGGATCTCTTGTACTCGTTCTACCTTTGATCGATCAAGGGTTTTTCAGACATCCTTGGGTCTGCCGAATGTTTAACTCCATATCCGAGTCCATCTGGCTTCCCAGCATTTTTCTGCGCTTTTGTGTCCTGGGTCGCCATTGCGGGACCTTGGTGTTCCCTTTTTCTCTTTGTTCCTCTCGCTGAGTTTTTACTTAAGTGTTGTCTCCCTTGATTAGTGTCTGGCATGGTCGGGGGTTTGAGGTTTTTCCGTACTTTTATGATCTCTTATTTCTGCCTCTTTTCCTATGGAAGTGGGCCGAGTCCAGGAGGTTTGCCGGATGCTGGGACCCATGAGTTTTGGGTGCATCGGAATTTGTCTCTCCTCATCCCGGCTCGGGCTCTGTCTCACATATGAGCCCGGTTCCTGTCTCTTTTGAGTGTGGAGTTTCTGCCCACTTCCCGTATGCTGGCGCTGGTGTCTTTGTTTTTTGTTTCTGTGTTTTTCCCCTGTGAGGAGTTGGTTGTGGGTACAGGGGTTTACGTCTGCTGCTCTGATGGTGCTTCCTTGGGCTCGCCTGCTTCTGTACCCTGTGTTCCTCCATATTCTGTCACAATGGAATCCGTTCGGTCTGGATTTTTACCAAGGGGTACCTGTCACTCCCCAGTTTGGGGTGGTGCTGACGTTGTGGTTGGATGAGGTGAATCTGTCCTTGGGTCGGCTATTTCATGTGGTTCCAACCCATGGTGTGTCACCCACTGCCGGTCAGTTGGTGCTCCCCTGGAGGTTTTTCTGTGCCAGGCCAGTGATGGTGGTTTAGGTCTCCGGGGCTGGACTTGTTTGCCTTCCCAGAGTATGCCCATCTTACTTGTTTTTGCAAGGCCTTGCCTAGAGGCGGGGTTTGAGGATACCATGTCCTTCTGATGGCCTTGGGAGCTTCTGTGTGCCTTTCCCCCTGTTCCCCTAATTCTGGCTGTATCGCAGATGTTCAGGGTGGACAAGGCTTTGGTGTTTGTGATTCTGGAGTGGAGGCGATACTCTTGATTTTGCATTGTTGGTGGATTGGGCGGTTTGTATGTGTTGGGTACTCCCTTGTCCTCCTTCTCCATTGTGTGTCCCCTGATTCTGTGGTGGCCGGGCTTCTTCCACGTTCTAGACATCCTTCCACTGTGCGTGCTTATGCCATGCATTGGTCCAACTTTTCTGCTGGGTGTCAGCGAAGGAGGCTCCTTTTTGTGGCGGTGGATCCTATCTGGGTTCGGTTTTCTTGTTGGTAGGCTTTGGCCTTGGTTTGGCACATCATACGCTCCGGGCTCGATGGGCTGTTCTACTGGCTTTGCCTTGCTCGGTTTCTGTTGATGTGCAACCTCTGGTCTCTCATTTTTTTGACCTCTCTGGCGTTGGAGTGACCGGGCCTGTGTTGTCTGCCCCTTTGTAGGATCTCCCGTTGGTTCTACCGGCATTGCGGGTGTGTCCGTTTAAGCCTCTGGATTCTGTGGTCTTGTACTTTTGGCCTTGTAGTAGCTGTTGCCTAGGCCAAGCGCGTTGGTGGTTTGGCTTCCTTCTTGGGGTCAGCCCCACCATTTTATTGCATTTTCTTAGTGATAGGGTGCTGTTGAGCACTCATAATTCTTTTGTCCCTGAGGTGGTTTTTTTTTTTTGGGCTGGTCGACGGAGTTGGTCCTGCTTGTTTTCTATCCTGTGCCTGGGTCTGACGGGGTGTCTGTTGCATCTCTTGTTTGTGTAGCGGGCTTTATTGGTGTGCTTGTCCCCCACTGGCCCGTTCTGTTGTGGGGCCAGTCTTTTTGCCTCGTTTGGTCTGGGACGGCTGGGTTTGCATCCCTCCTCTTCTACCTTTTTGTAGTTAGCGGCTGGTGGCCTTTCTAGTGGATTAGGAGTCTCTGTACATGGTGGTTTGAGTTCGTTCTACCCGTTCGGTGGCGGTGTCTTGGGCCACTTTTAAGGGTGTTTCCATGGTGGACATTTGCTGGGCTGCTATGTGGTCTCTCCTCTTGCCTTTATGGTGTGTTATGCGCTGGAGGTAGGGGTTGGTGCCTCTGTTTCTTTTGCTTCTTTGGTGCTGGGTGCTGTTGCCCCTTGATTCTTGTTTCTGTGATTCTGTTGTGTGTGTTTTACTCACACTTTTGCAATCTCTCTTCTGGTTGGCTTGTCCCGTTTTCCATGAAGCTGTTCCTTGCTTTGGTATCTGCTCATGTGTTAATTACTTTGGTGAGGAAAACGGACGAGTAATTCTCCAGTTACTTACCTGTAATCTTCATTACTCCGAGTCCTGGTCTTCCTCGCCACAGTATAGTTTCCCATCCCTCCCGGCCCTGGTGTGGGGGCTTTGTTTTTCTGTGGCTTTTGGTTACAGGTTTTCCCAAGGGGTGGTCACTCCTTTTATAAGATTGGTGATTAGAGGAGGTGGCCATCTTGGAGGGATGGGAGGCTAGTATGCTAACTTTTGCTTGGAGTTTCTGTGGGAGGCTGAAGCTCATGTGTTACTGTGGCGAGGAAGACCAGGACTCGGAGTAATGAAGATTACTGGTAAGTAACCGGGGCATCACCAAACAATAATCCTCTATATGATCCCATTCATTTCCTAAGCGTGTAGCTGCAACATAGGGCCCAAAATTAACCCGGAAATCAAATTGTAGTTTGGGAGGGCCTGCAGCACTCACAGACCCCCGGGGACCTCTACTGGAAGGCGAAGGGACAGTCAATGCATTGAGAGGGGCAACACCGTGGCCTCATACCTCAAGGGAAGTGCGATTTTCTTTTTTTTCCCAAAGCCCTCATTTAGTTCTATGTAAAACTTCGCTACATCACTAATTTACTAATTTGTACACTTTGCAACCACTAGCCATGTTGCTACTAGTATTATCATTTCACCAGTACCTGAGTAGAACTCTAGTACCATACTCCTGAGGGTGAACCCACAGCATTTCTCAGCTGGCATGCCCTTACTTAATGGATTGTACATGTCATAAGTGCCTGCTGTATTTTTAATAGCACTGCCCCACACATTATCAATAGCCTCCGCCGCTTCAAGCATGGTATTTTATTGTCGTATTTATATACTACCCTTATAAGGCATTGAAGCAGTTTAAAAATATGTTGCTTCAGTGCATTGCTTGCGAGTTCCAAATAGTGTTTCACGTACAGGGAATTGTGTAAGGCTACATAAGAACAGTAGATATAGCACCCAGGATAATGTGCTGCATGGCTAAATACATTTAAGGTCCTAAAGGAGAGATCAATTGCATTGCAAATACTTGTTTCTTTCTATGTTTTTGTCGATGACTAGGTGTTTCCCAGAATAAATTTTAACTTCACATAAAAACTTTACTTCAATAAACCTGTCATGCTTTGTATCTTTTTTGTTTTTTTCCAACTCCGGCATTGCCATCTAAAGATTCTCTCCATACCCTAAGCATCATTCATAAGTATGGCAAGCAGATCAACTATTTTGAGGTATTTCACTGACACTCATCTATTACAAGATGGTTTTCCGCAACCATTCACCTTTGTCGCTCTAATGCTGGCAAACATCTAACATTGAAAACTTTAGCACATTCTACAACAGTGATATACACCTAAACTAGCCTTTTTTGGCAGTTATTCATTTGCATAGGATCTTCTGTGCTGCAGATGGAAGAGTACCCGTGCGTTTGCGCTGAGCTACGGCCTAGACTCTTCACACTACAGTGATGGGGCGGTAAGACAGGTGGGGTTAGGGTATCTGTTCTAATAGGGTGAGCCTTTTTATTTTTTAAGTTTGTATTTATGTATGTACGTATATATGGTTATTCATTGTTCTATTCACATTCTTCAAATACAGTTATATAAACGATAATTTGTTCCGTCGTACTTGCAATATTTATATCCTGGATGTATATTATATACACAGATGGTTTTAATATCTTTATATAATCCCTGTTTTGTTTACGTTTCATCATGCAAGGGGATTAGTGTATATATATATATATATATATATATATATATATCTCCAAAGTTCCATTGTAATCATTCCAAATGACAACGGTCCACGGCACCACGATGCTTTCAAACAGATTTTATTTTATGGCAAAGATACGACTCTACGCGTTTCGGAAAACTGGTTTCCTTGCTCACGAGTGCCGAGGTTTTGTTAAACAAGTGATTAAATAAACATCATGTGACTTCAGTGAAAGAACGTGAAGACAGACTTTACCACTTGCGAAACAAAATACATTTCACTATATTGACATCATAATATTACGTCATATTGCATTGTCAAGAATTCAAGCAGTTTATAAGGTTGGAAACATTTAAAATCAGACATTGTTAGACCAAAATAGCGGATCGAAATATTTTCGATTGTGCTGTATCCTGGGTTTTATAATTCAAACTTTATTGTTCCCCAGTCTCTCCCAGTAAGGATATTACTTAACACTCGTATGTCAAATATATATGTCTAAAAATCCCCTCACTAGTGTTCAAGAGTTAAATATCCAAATCATGGATACAGTTTAAAAACACTAGTACTGCTTATGCGCCCCCTATTTAATTATTTGTTTTGTAAAAACGCTGAAAAAACGGCATTCTGCACTAGTGCGCAGGGGCTATTCGGATATGGGGAAATAGTACGTCAGACTCAAGCCCAAGTGGGCAAACGTAGTAAGTGTCCTCATGGGAGAAAATCTTTCTCATGGGCAAAAAAGAATACATTTTTAACAGCAACAATGATAGCCGGTGCCAGCCAGGAAATAATATCAGAATCTATTCTGTAAAGATCACTGTTGGTCATTTATCTTGAAAAGACTGTTCCAACTCATTAATCAGTGCTCGCAGGGTAGTGGATCTGTAAAAAATACACATAATAAAAACAGTGTCACAAAATGACTAATAAACTGTACTATTAAAAACAACATAAATGCAAGCAGCAGATGAGGACAAAAGGCCACCAAAAGTAACATTAAAACATAGTTTTTCCAGATACTGTGAGTCAGTTAAGTCAGAGAGTCACCTGTACTCTTATTAACCCTAATGAACCGAAAGTTCTTAGTCAATATTGTGTCCCAAAGGCTGTACTGTCTGGTACTCTATTATCATCCTTGACTCTAACCTTCCTAATTCGAGGACTCTGTTACCACCTCTCTCTCTCTCATGGGGATGGTATCTAAGACGCAGAAAGAAAGGAGACTAGTATTTTGTCGATGTGCTGTTTTGAAATGTCTAGCTATTGGATATTGTTTGTCCTCTCTAGTGATAGCCCTCAAGTGTTCAAGAACCCTCTTTTTAGCCGGGTGAATGGTGCTACCTATGTAATATTTGTTACATGGACACTTGAGGGCATACACAGCATGATCGGTGTTGCATGAGACATGTTTGGTTATCAGAAAGGGTTTACTGTTGGATGACAGTTTAACCTGCTTGCAGTTCTTGCTGTATTTACGGGATTTGCATTTTTGACATGTATAGAAACCATATACCGGGTTGATAAACTTAGGCATGGATGTCACTGTACTTTGACATAACGTGTCTTTCTGTGATTTGGCCTGCCGGTATGTTACCTGAGGATAATGGTCAACTGCTGGAGCGAGATCATTATCTGTTTTAAGGATTTTCCAGTACTTTTGAAGGCATTCTCTGATTTCGTGTGCCTGATTAGAATAGGTGGTGATAAACCTAATCTTGGTTTCAGAATCATTCTTATTCAACTCAGGTGATTTAGTTTGAAGAAGATCATTTCTAGCTCTATTTTTAACTTCTTCACATGCTTGAGTAATATCTTTCTGAGAGTAGCCCCTTTCAAGGAAACGTTTAATCATTGTCTCCTTTTCAGTCTCCTATCCCTCGGCACTGCTGCAGTTTCTTTTGGCCCGAAACAGTTCTCCCAGGGGAATGCTGCGTATGAGATTAGTAGGACGGCAGCTTCCCGCATGGAGCAGGCTATTACCAGCTGTTTCCTTGCGGAATAAATAGCTTTCCAATCGCTGGACTGCAACCACCAATTTTAGATCAAGAAATTCAATTGTTTCCTTTTCAATTCTACTGCTGAATTTTAGGTTGAGAGTAGTGTCATTGATTGTTGCAACAAACTGGTTGGCTTGCTCTATCCTGCCATTCCAGACTATGAAGATATCGTCTATATATCTTGCCCATGTAACCACACATTCTTTATACAGGGGAAGTGCGATGGTGACCTGCTCGTCCCACCAACTGAGATATAATCCCGCGAAGTTGGGCGCAAAGCAGGTCCCCATCGCAGTTCCAAGTATCTGACGGTATATGATCTTATCAAAAATAAAATAGTTTTGTGTGAGGCACCTATACATCATGTCAATAATCATTTCAGTATGGAACAGATATGAAATCGACCTGTTCCCAAGAAAGTGGCGACAAGCTCTGATCCCAGCCTCATGAGGGATACAGGTATAAAGGCTCGTGACATCAAGGGTCATTAAAAGAAAATTATCCTCCCATTTGAACTGATCAATTAATCTTAAGAAATCACTGGAGTCCTTTATAAAGGACAGGAGTTTTCGAACAAGCGGTTGCAAGTAGAAATCCACATTACGTGAAGTTTTTTCTAGGCAACTGCCCCTTGAAGATACAATAGGTCTTCCCGGGGGATATACAAATATAAAACATATTTAATTTTCAGAAAAACACACATTCACTGGATGATGTCATCAGTGATGTCATTTGAGATTTCATCAGTGATGTCATGAGTGATGTCACTGACCATGTCCTGAGTGATGTAATATGTGACGTCATCAGCAGTGCATTGCAGGCGCGCGAGTTATAGTTAGCTGAACTAACTATAACAGGGGAATTTCAATGGTTTTGTATGAGTGAAAAAAAGTCCAGCTAACTATAACGCCCCTGAAACCTATGTTTTTTTCAGTGAATTTCTAAGGTTTTTTAAATGCTAATTCCTAACTATAACGTGCCTGAAACCTATGTTTTTTTCAGTGAATATATATATATATTCTCAAAAGCAGCATCTCCTTACTTCGCAATAGAGATTAGACCGGCACTCCGTGGGTTTTAACTCAGATTTTATTTTCCTTTGAGTGATTGCATCTACGCGTTTCGGCTGCTGCTCGCAGCCTTGGTCACGAATGTAAACAAAATACATACTTTAAAATGTTTTTAACCGTGTAATTGTATCAATGCGTAGATAACCTTGACATTTTTTAGTATATGTATATAATGTGTGTTTGCCCACATTTTCATTTGAATACAATTCATTTTAATCCTCGAATTGGAAACTTTAAAAAGCGAGTTTAAAATATAGGAAGACATAGACATGTTTATCTCATTTTGTCATTTTCATACAAATTTATTAAATGCCATTGCTGAATTGTATACATTATCACCTTAATAATTGCTTAAATGCAAGTAATCAGTTGGTACGAACATTTGATTTCCATTGGAACTATATGCAAATTAGAATGTTTAAATACCCCACAAATGTCTCACGGTTGTTCACAATCTTGTTCTATACCTTTCTGTGTTATGTCCAATATAGATGTGCAAAGTAGTGCAAAAGTAAATAAAGTGCCAGTGCTAAATTTTTGAAAAACTAAATCGTTTCCTATTTCTTCCAAATATGTGTATCGTTATTTGTGTTATTGATATCATAACACCCTTGTTCGTTTAACGTTAATTTGCCATATATTTTTGTCTTTTTCTTCCTTCAATTGCCTGATGTCCTTACATCAAATTTGGTACTCTACTTTGTCTGGGTTTTGGAGTAAATACAACAAATGCTTGAGTCCTCGTTTCATTGTTATTTGTGGAGTATACAATTAAATGTCATTAAAAGCATAGAAGCATGCTTTGAAGTTGGCTAACTCACATGTATCTCAAATGTGGAATGTTAAAAATATAAATATATAAATAACATATAAATACCTTGAAAGACATGTTGGTAAAAAAGCCCCCTACTCTGCAAAAGTGCTTAAAGTGCATCATTTATGACATTCGTTTTGATGTTTTCCCCCCATGTATGGATAACCAGTTTGTATATGCAGTTTTATATGCAGGTGTACATGTCCTCAGTATTATTCAGTCCACCCAGAGATTTGGAACCCATTTTTGCCCCCCGTCTACTTGGGGGCACTGAGTCAGATAGTATTTTAGATCCTGACTCCTAGAGTTGTGGTATTCCCAGAAATGTCTCGCCACATTATCATGATTGTTTATAGCCCTAATGTGTTGTAAAATGCGTTTGTGGGCTTGCAGCTTTGTACTACCTATGTATTGCAGCCGACATGGACACAATAGAACATATATAACATACTCTGTCTTGCAAGTAAGTAATTTGCTGATCTTAAACTCCTCTTGGCTGAATGGTGTTGTGTATGTGATTTTGTTTATACCCAATTGGCATGCTTTACGCATCCTTTGTGGGTTTTAAGCCAACTGCAGTTTTCAATAACCTCTGGATTAGTCATCATCAGATTGTCCCTCATAGATCTGGTTCTTTTGTGGGTGAAAGGGCATACATTTTCACAAAAATTAACTATCACTGGGTCACTTAAAATAAGGGGCCAATTACGCTTGATTATGTTGCGTAACTCCCTGTGTTGTTTACTATATTCCATGATAATTCGGAATTCATCTGGTTTAATCTTATTTTCAGAGATTTGATTTGTAGATTCTGATAATTCCCCATGTTTATCTCAAGTTTGGGTTTAATCAGATCTAATCTCTCAGGAATCATGGATTTAGTTTTTGCCTCCATGGCATCAGGGAAAACTCCGGGCCCAGACGGGCTATCTACGGAGTTCTACAAAGCCTACCGAGAACATCTGGTGCCGCACCTTCTCAAGGTATATAGGGCGGCGGTTGAGGTGGCCACACTACCTCCTTCGATGCGTGAAGCCTATTTGGTGTCTCTACCCAAGCCGGATCGGGACCCCACGGACTTGGGCTCTTACCGCCCGCTAGCGCTCCTTAACACTGACTGTAGGATCCTAGCCAAGGTGTTGGCGGAGTGTTTGGCGCCGGTGATTTCGCACTTAGACCAGAATGGGTTTGTGCCAAAGCGCAGTACGTCCTTGAACCTGAGGAGATTTTTTAGGGTGGCGGCAGACAGTACACAGGAGTGGCCTAAGGCGGGCTGCCTAATATTAGATCTGGAAAAGGCATTTGACTGCCTGGAATGGCGATATCTTTCGGCGCTGCTGCAGAGATACGACCTTGGCTTGGGGTTTCTGCAAAGATCCTATGGTGCGGGTGCGACTGGGACCGTATATATCCGACGCCATACCGATCTGTAGGGGAACCCGGCAGGGGTGCCCACTATCGCTGCTCCTGTTCGCCCTGGCAGTGGCTATACGAGAACAGATGGGGGCTGGCATACCATTGGGGGACGCCGTCCATCAGGTGTCACTCTATGCAGACGACCTGTTGGTATACGTTAGAGACGTTTATGAAATCCCACCTCAGCTGGCCCATATTCTGCGTGACTTTACTGCCCTCTCGGGACTTCGGGTGAACGCAAGTAAATCTTGCCTCTACGCGTTCGGCGAGGAGCGACAGGACCCTAGATACATCTTAAATGGCACCAGAGTACAGTGGAGGGGTGACACGTTCAAGTATCTGGGACTCCGCATTTACCGTCAACCGGCGGACCTCCTAGATGGCAATTTGGGTAAGGCCTTCCAGAAGGTACACTTCTGGAATGCGCTGCCGCTCACGGTCACGGGTAGAGTGGCGCTGTCCAAAATGGTGATCCTCCCGCGGCTTCTATACTATTTTGCTAACCTACCTCTTTACATCCCGGCAGCCTTCTTCCCTAAGCTGTTCTATTGGTTAGGGGTATACCCATCAATCACCCTCCCGTTTACCTGGGTATCTGGAACGCAATATATAAACAATTGGTAAGGAGGAAAAGATAAACAAATGTTTTTAGACACGGATACCTTTAATTATCCTGCTTTTGTCCTGTCTTCAGGACAAAAGCAACAGCAGCATTCGCCTGATAGGGTCAGACTGGTCTGCCTGAACGTGAAGAGGTGAAGACTCTGCTAACGTCAGGTCTACAGGGAGAGGTGAGCTTCAATCACGAAGTGGCCGCTTCTGCATTATTTCTTTAATCCTAGAAGGTAAAAACCGTATCTCCAGGGACAGTGAGTACTTCTGCAGTACGGGAATACAATTCAAAAGGCTCCCAACTGGTCACCTATGTAGCGTGTCGTCCATCGCTGTATACAAACTTCTAGGATCTACTGTCAGACTGCGAACCGAGTGTCGTCCCCCCGACTAAGCTGTCCTGCCTCAGCTCCGTGTCCTGAAGAAGCCGTAAGAAATAGACCGGCTGAAACGCGACCGCGTCGACAGTTGTTTTATAGAAGGATCACAAAGTTATTCAATTGTTTGTGGATGTCACTATCCTACATTGCCTCTTATGAATAATTTGGAAAAGTAATGTTCCCTTATGCAATGTTTGCACCTTCTAGGTAGTCCACACTATTGAAAGGTGGCCCCACAATAAGAAAATTCTTTCGTTGGACAGTAGCTTTAGTTTGTTGTCTTTTTAGCCGTAGAGGTGTTAAGTGTAAATATATGTTTTTTGTATATGCTCAATGATAAAATGTTTAAATAACGAAAATGCGAATTTTTTGACGCAGAAGACAGGATAATTAAAGGTATCCGTGTCTAAAACCATTTGTTTATCTTTTCCTCCTTACCAATTGTTTATATATTGCATTCTTCCCTAAGCTGTCACAACTCCTTAGGGACTTCATCTGGGGGAATAGCCGGCACAGGATGTCGCTCAAGAAACTCTACCTCCCTACGGACCAAGGAGGTTTGGCCGTACCCTGTTTCGAGCATTATTACCTAGCGGCCCAGCTGCAATGGATAGCTCGGTTAGGGGTCGCGAGGAGACTGCGTCCGTGAGCCCGCCGTACTCACTTGAGCAGTTGTTGGTGCTCTTCCACCCAGCCTCCAGGAGTGCAGTCCCAGCCCCGCTCCTTCTTGCTGTGGCGTATCGCTGTTTCCGCAGGAGCCTATTCCTTACTCGGCACGTGCTCCCATATGCGCCAGCGCTGCCATTAGAGGGCACCCCCAGTGGGACGGGACCGCTTACCTCCCTCGCGCTCACACAGTGGCGAGAGGCAGATATTCAGACCCTAGGAGATCTGTACCGGGACGGAGTGCTCCTTTCGTGTGACTTGCTTGTGGAGGAAGGGGGACTACCACCGGGACAATTCCTGACTTATCACTCCCTAGTCAGGACTTTGGTTGCTAGGTGGGGAGACATGGCCGCGGAGCCCAGCCAGCACCTTACTATACAGTACTTGCATGTCATGGGACGAGGCTGCCGTCTGATTCGATAGTTTGCAGCGTCGTTCAGGACACACGCGGCGATTACCCTAGAGCCGCTCAGACGCAAATGGGAAGTGGATCTGGGGAGGCAGCTGACAGATAAAGACTGGGAACGTATATTGAAAGGCCCGGTGCGTATACCTAGAAATATGCGCCTCCGACAGATACAACTATTCGTCATACATAGGGCATATCTTACCTCCGCGGTTCTTAACAGCTATTTCCGTCACGCGGACGCAAGGTGTCCTAGGTGCGCTGCATCGGGGGCTGATCTCATACACATGCTGTGGGGCTGTTGTAAACTACATTCCTATTGGCGTACAATTCATGACTCTTTGCACACTATAACGGGACGGGATATATCTTTTGACTGGGTGGTCTACCTACTGCATCACTTTCGCAGGACGCAGACAACTAAGGTGACGTCTAGGTTTCTGAATTTAGGGCTCGCGGTCGCAAAGCGCCTCATAACCAGGAGGTGGAAGGCGCAGGATCCGCCTCATCCACAAGCATGGAGGCACTCACTTGCTGCATGGGCCAGTGCGGAGGGGACTGCCATCAGACGGGAGGAGACACTAGGGTTGAGGAAGATGCCCATAGCCGCGCAGTGGGAGGAGCTACTTCAGGTGCTCAGACATGTTGAGGAGGGAGATGGGAGGGATGAGCAGGTAAGGGGGGGTTGACGCTGTCAGGCACCTTCTTCCCGGATCCTCGGAGTGGTGTCGATGCTCTATGGGGGCCCACCTCCCGATAACACCAAGTCCGGAATGTAATACTCTCAGACTGTTGGAGTTATCAAGCGGGGGAAGGAAAGGGTAGGTACAGCAGGGAGGGAGACCTGAAACAGACACAAGAATGAGATCAGTAATCGTTTCCCTAGAACCCAGCCCTAGTGTAAACAGATGCTTGAAACACAACGTTAGATTAGTGGGCTTCCCCCCTACCTGTAAAGGAAAATAACCAGAGCCTTGACCACCAGAAGAGAGCGGGGCATACGTGTATTCACTTGTCTGGCTATAGGGAGGATACGGAAGAATTATCACATTGTGAACTACCTTGTTCCCCAACCCCTCAATGGAGCGTTCTCCTTGTGAAAACACATACAACACGTACCACAAAATCATGCAGGTATGACTTTAGATGAATACTGCAAACATCGCCCTAGGCTCACTCTCTTCTGGATAGGGAAAGAAAAACAAAGGAACAAACACAGGACGACCAGTGATGAGCAGTATCCTAAAGAATGGTAATACGTTCAGTCTTTAGGTTAAACGTGCAGCCCCGAACATTGATGCTCCTCAATGCCCTATGGTTCAAACATGCACTTCGAATTTCTTGCTTGCTACCTATAAACAAGCGTGGGGTTGTACCCAAAGTTCCTTGACTGCCCCAAAACAACGTTATTCGTACTGTTTCTCCTACAGCAACACCTGGTGGCAAAGTCACTAGAAGGTACAATGTCCTTTCTGAACGAGCCTGGCCCTGGGCTCTTCAACCAATTATCAACGGTGAACACGGGAGCGGAGCCCCGCCTCTCGTGGCTGTGATATCGCCACACAAAATAAGCGGTTCCTGAAACGTGCCTTTACAGCACTCTTACCGCCTGGATACGAAGTCTTCTGATCTCCGCCAGTGACTGCAAACACGGGAATCATCGGCAGCGCCCGCTTCCCGGGCAGCTGCCTTTACGCGACTCCAGACGTCGCCTCGCGGTCACGTGGGACGTGACCCGCGAAGGACTTTGGGAGTTGTAGTTTTCTGTCTGTCGTACTTCCGGGTTTGCGCTAGCGCTTACAGCCAGAGCGTCACTGGGAAGAACTCCTGGCAGGCGCCAAGACAGGCAACAGGAGATCCGTCGGAGTGACCTCGTAGGGTTCCACGCATGACTTACACCTAGATTGGGCGAGGTGGGAATACGCATCTAAACACATGACTATGTGCCGTAACTCACTCACTGCACACCACCAGAGGAGAGGGGGAATATACGGGGGCGGAGACGGTGATATGAACAACGGAGCTGGTCTAATTTTGAGGTGGTTGAGGTTTTATATGTTTGTTTCATTATTGTTTCTTGAAAGTGGATATGGATTCGGCTGAGGGACTCAATTGGATATCCTGGCGTGCTCATGTATGGGAATAATGGGCCGTACATACCAATGCTTAAGATCTGTACTTTATAAGGGGTTCCGTACAACGGGGTGGAGTTTCCATGTTGCGACCCAAACGTGTCCCTATTATATGCGCCATATAATGCTGTTTCACCAAAGGAAGTGAACCGAATTCCTGTAATTGTGTTTGAAAATTTAATAAAAAGAGATGATAAAAAAATTTTTTTTTTTAAATTAATGGTTTTAAGTGAGTAACCCCTTGCCAGAAATCTAATTTTGGATTCTTCCTGGGCCTTTTTAAGTGATATTTGGTTACTATTTACCCTCCTCAACATCAACATTTCATACTGTTTGAGGTGTCTCGGGTGCACACTGGCACTGTGTATGGTCTAATTTCCAGCTGTTTCCTTATGGTATAATCTTGTCTCAATTTTATTGTCATCAATATATACCTGTGTTTCCAAGAAATTGTCAGTTGTATTACTAACAGTGGCTGTGAATTGCAGATTGAGTGAGTTAATGTTGATCGCTTTGACAAATTCATGTGCATAATTTTCAGTACCTTTCCAGATTACAAAAAGATAGTCTACAAAACGTAGCCACATAACTATGTTGTTTTTAGTGACCTTGTCATGTTCTTTGGTCAGGACCATCTCCTCCCGCCAGCCCATGTGTAAACAGGCATAGATGTGGGAGAAGCTGGCTCCCATGGCTACTCCTGTTGTCTGCTGAAAATGCAAATTGTTAAACATAAATACATTGTTTGTTAAACAATAATCTACCATCTCAATCACCATTCTGCTATGGTCTGTTAATTCACCACCTTCAGATCTTAAATAGTACTGCAGTGCTTTGATACCATCAGTGTGTCTGATACTAGTGTATAATGATGCGATGTCTAGAGCCATCATCATATAATCATTTTGCCATTTTAAGTCCTTCAGTTTGTACACAAAGTCACTGGTGTCTCTTACATATGAGGCTAAAACTTGCACATGGTTGTGCAAAAAAAAAAACTAATTATATTGAGATGTGTGTTCCAGCAAACTTCCCCGTGCCGAAATAATCAGTCTACCTGGTGGTTTGTTTTTGTCTTTGTGTATTTTAGGTATGAAGTATATTGATGGTGTTATAGGGTAGTCATTTTTTAGGGACTTGTATTCATCTTTCGTTATTAATCCTTGACTTCTCCAAGATGACAATTTGGTATAATATGCTTGATGTATCGCTTTTAGATCCGTTCCATTTCGTCTGATGTAGCATTTGGGGTTATTCAATTGGGATAGGTCCTCTTTTGTATATTCTGTTTTGTGCAATATTACAATATTGCCCCTTTTGTCAGAGTTTCTGATTATTATTGAGGTATCTTTTTGTAATTTATTCATCAGTACATGATACTCCATCTTTCGTTTATTATGTTTTTCCTTGGTATTTTGCACTTTATAGTTCAATCGTTTTATTGCACTAATAACGTGCTCATTGAAGACATCAATGGAATCCCTTGGGCTTATTGGTGTAAATGTCGATTTAGCCCGGAATGGTGAAGGTATTTCCGTTTGTTTGTGTCTCATGACAGGTAAGGTGTTTCTCTCTGCTGGATTACTCCCTATGTTCGGAGTATCCATTGTATTTCCCTCAGTTCATAGTTCAATTCAGGGTAATTAATAGAGGTGTATCTATACCTTCTCTTCTTGCTGTAGATACATTCCTGTCTGTGTCCTTAGTTTGTAACAAATGGTATTTTTTGAGTTTGAGTTTTCTGACACAACGATAAACATCCATCCTGGTCCTGGAATAATTAAAATTGCTTTCCGGACAGTAAGATAAGCCCAAGCTTAGTATCTGTTCTTCCGCCTTGGTTAAATTGATATTGGCCAGGTTGATGATGGTTTTATTCATTTCTTCGATTTCTATTGCCTTTGTGTCCCTTTTCCCCTGGCTTGCCTCCTGGGATTGCCTGTGCTTGAGCCTTGCTTTGCGCCTCTGCCTGCACTTGTAGTTTCGGGAACTTGGACTCTGTTTGCTTGGACCCTTGGGCGTAGAGTCTGCCTCCTGTCCATGCATAAAAAATGTATTTCCTCACCAGGTTCAGGCACGTTTTGAGCGGAATTGGCTTCCTTGTTTCTTAATTCCGAATCGGATCCGCTATTAGGAGCAGAACTTAAATCGGAATTTGATGTCTGCAGTGATTGTCTATTGCCTGATGATGTGCTTGGTCTTTGGTCATCAGTTGTATTCTATTTAGTATGTTGTATGGAATTATTTTTTCTTGAGAATGTAAAAATGTGGCCCAATTCATAATCGTTCTTGTCCCGCAAGAATGTGTACGTTTTTCTTTCTTTTATTTTTTCCTCTTCTTTTTTTTTATACGCACTGTCATTTCTTTGCACAATTTTTCTATTTCTTTTTGATTTGTTTCTAACTAAATATTCATGACCAAGGCTGCGAGCAGCAGCCGAAACGCGTAGATGCAATCACTTGAAGGAAAATAAAATCTGAGTTAAAACCCATGGAGTGCCAGTTTAAGCTCTATTGCGAAGTAAGGAGATGCTGCTTTTGATATATATATATATATATATATATATATATATATATATATGTATATATATATGGATAATTTTTTCTGTTGTTAGTGTGCCCCCACCGTTTGATAAGAAGGCAAAATAAGAAGGGTATCGGGGGTTCCACTCTTATTAAATATTGTCTATTTGGTCGCCAGTAGCAGGAACAACACTAATCAGTGAGCCCCCTGGTGGTTCCCTAGTGTATCCCCAGCATCCAGCGGGAACCTTTACCACTTATCTGTACAGCTGGTCAATAACTCTTTGTACGGTTTGTCAAGAACTCTTCTCTAGTGACGTTTCAGGATTTCACATTATCAAAGTGTGTGTGAGTGTATGTATATATATATATATATATCAGTCAAAAGCAGCACCTCCTCGCTCACATTCTCAAAGTAAGTCGGTGATTTTTTTCCCGTGTTCTAAAACAAGGTGAAACCATTGACCAGTATAGGGCACTTTTGAGGCGATTAGCAGTTTCGTACAAATTCAGGCATCTCAGAGATGCGATAATTAGAGACCAATAAATCAACAGATTGCATAACAAAAACAAATTGTAAAAAACTATTGATGTGGCCAGGCGCATGGAAAATACTTCTCGTTATGTTACAGAGTTGGCTGGTGCTCGATCCAAGGAGAATGGTGAATCTGAGTCTGTAAACAATGAAAGTGCCGTAAAGAAAAGTTGCAAGAAATCTGATGAGTGACAAGGGGAATGTGAAAAAGATGTAGGAAATAGAAAAAAAGAGTGTGTTTCAGAAATGGAAGTACTAAGAAAAGTCAGGACTCGACAAATCCACTTTAATGAGGTCGAGCTATTTTTAGGTCCTACTCGCCCTTTCTGGCGAGTAGAAAAACATACTAACTTTTGTCCTCTGTCTTTGAAAACAGAGCAAATGGGACAAGATAACAAGATTTAAAGGCCTTTTTATTGCTCACAAAGCAAATGAGCAATAAAGATGCCTTTAAATCTTATTATCTTGTCACATTTGCTCCGCTTTCAGAGACGATGGTCAAGTAGGTCACTGTTAGGTCGAGGAGATTTTTCAAGGTACTAGACCTGCAGGACTAGTACCATTTTCCAGATTTTTCGAGCCCTGAAAGTAATTGCCCAGTTTCCAAAAGCAGTTGTTTCAAATGCAAGGAATTGGGTCACTTCTCAAGAGTATTTAAGATGTCTAATGTGGGGAGGTGTAAGAAATCGATAAATTTGGTAAACAAACAAACATCTGGTTATGAATAAGAATTGAGTGCGAGTGGAGAGGACAGTGAGTTTTTAGTAGTGTGTAGGAAATATTCACAATCGAGTAATCAGGTGTGTGCTCAATCGGTGGAATTTTTTTTTTATCGGCTCAATTTTTTGAGGCGTGAATAAAAAGTTCCTCTAACTCCTCTAGAGAGACTTTTAGAGTAATAAAGGAACTTCTTAAAGTTCCCGAGCCCTTGGTAACTCATGATAGCCCTGGTGAGAAATGTAAGGAGCTGGCGAACTATTTTCATATGAAAATAGAGAACATTCTAAATGCCTTGCCCCAGGCTGTCCAGAGAATAGATACTGGCAGTCAGCCAGGGGGAGTTCTTGTCCATTTGGACACCTTTGGGCCAGTATCAGTAGAGGAAGTCCTTAAGGAACTGGGCGCTATGAAGAGTGGTTCCCCTAGGGATCCGGTCCCTATGAGATTCCTGAAACAGGTAGCAACTGTTATTGCGGTCCCCGGTTACGGACCTAATTAATGCATCCTTTGTCCAGGGCTTGGTGCCACCGAGCTGGAAGAGAGCGGTGGTAAAGGCTCTCCTGAAAAAGCCAAATCTGGATCCATCGGATCTGGCAAATTTCAGGCCCATTTCCTTGCTTCCTGGACTCGGTAAGATCGCTGAAAGGTTGGTGAACCGTCAGTTGTCATACTTCCTGGAGTCTAATGGCCTGTTGCGAGACTCTCAAACTGGATTTCGCCCAGGTCAGGGCACCGATACCGCTCTTCTGGCAGTCGTTGAGGAAGCCAGGAGCATTTTGGATTCAGGAGGGTCCGTGGCAGTGATCCTCCTGGACCTTAGTGCGGCCTTCGACACTGTGAACCACCAAGTGTTGATCCAACGGCTGTCAGATATAGGGGTTACAGGTGTGGCTCTGAAGTGGTTTATGTCATTTCTCTGCGACCGGACGTACCAGGTTTGGGAAGGCAGTGAACGGTCGGCATCTATCCCCCTCCAGTGTGGTGTGCCACAGGGCTCCTCCCTTAGCCCTACATTGTTTAATGTATATATGGCCCCCCTGGAGGATGTGGTGGCCTCATTTGGTATTAAAATCGTCAGCTATGCTGACGATACTCAGCTGGTGGTCGCTTTATCCCAACTTGTGGATAACCCAGATTCGCTGCACTCCTGTATGTCCAAAGTTTACACCTGGATGTGTGAATCAGCTTTAAAGTTGAACGGTTCAAAGACCCAAATAATGTTGCTAGGGCATAAAATTCCTTCTCTCCCTTCGACTATTTGGCCTAGCTGTCTGGGAGACCTCCCGAGTCCTAAAGAGGAGATTAAGAGTCTGGGCATCTGGCTAGAACAAGATCTTTCTTTCAGGACCCAGGCGAAAAAAACGTCAGGAGTATGTTTTGGTCTTCTCCGTTCAGCTCGTAAAGTCCTGCCTCTGCTTCCTTGGATATCTAGGAAGCTGCTCATTCAGGGGCTTATTGTATCGAGACTAGATTATAGTAATACTATTTTTCTAGGTGCCCCTGAAGCTACGTTCAATAAACTTCAGCAGGTTCAAAATGCTGCTGCAAGTCTGCTTACGAGTATACCAAGGACGCAGTCAGCTAAACCCGCTTTGAAGGCCCTGCACTGGCTCCCAGTGCGGGAAAGGGTTAAATTTAAGGCTCTATGCACAGCGCATAAAATTCTTCAGGGGAAGGGATCTCCTATCCTGAGGAATTTAGCTGTGCCCTATAAGGCTAATAGAGCTTTGCGCTCTGACCAGAAACATCTGCTCCAAATTCCCAGAGTGAAAAGGGCTCGTGCTGGTGGGCGAAGATTCTCGGTCAATATAGCCATTCTGTGGAACGTGCTTCCTCTGAGTTTGCGCTCAGAGACTTGTACTTCTCTGTTTCGTAAACTTCTTAAAACCCATCTCTTTCCTGCCGGACGCTGCTGAACCTGTCTTTTGCTAATGGTTGTCGCCCTGGACAAGCGCTGGGATGCCCTAGGGTAACTATGCGCTATATAAAAACTCCAAATAAATCGTCAGTTTACAATTGGATTGAATAGAAAAAATTTGCATGTATGGGCAGATTCGTGTTCGCCATTCTCTCTAATTAACAAGCAGGTCTAGGAAGATCTGAAGGTGGGTGAGTTAAGTTCCATTGATGTGGAACCTGAAGGATACTGTAGTAGTAAACTTCTTGTATTGGGATATTTCATGACAGAGTTAAAATTTGAAGGGAGGAAAGCCAATGGGAAGATTACATGGTTGAGATGTGGAGATCTTTGCTCCGCTGAAAAGAACGTGCTTTGGGGATAGTTTTGAACCCAAATCGTCCCAAGCAAGTATTATTCACAGAATCTCAGTAAGTGAATGAATGGGCCACTAGATTTCCTGACTTGTTCAGAAAGGATTGGGATGTCTTAAGTAATGTGAACACCACATTGTGCTCAAGGAAGGTGTGGTGCTGAAAGTGCACAAGAGGCAGAATGTTCCGCTTGCACCAAGGGGGTTGCTGAAGAAGGTGTTACAAAGACTATGTGAAGGAGTGGTTGAACCTAGTGAAGCCTCGGAATGGTTTGGTCCGATTTGTCATCGCAAAAAAACCAATGGAGAGATCTGCATATGTGTGGACCTAAGAGATTTTAATAAATGTATCTGGATTGACTATCATCCTTTATCCCACATAAATGAGAAGCTGGTGAGTGTGAAGGGTGGAAGACACTTAATCACCCTAGTGCCTATCATCAGGTACGATTACACAAGAAATCCCGTCATTTGACATTATTCATTACACCACAGGGAGCATTCCAGTTTATCCACATACCTTTTGGTCTGGCCACTGCATCTGCAGCAATCCAAAGGGTGATGCAGGGTGTCTCAACGACTTATCGAACACGCTGGTATTTCAAGATGATATGTTGATATCGGGAGAGAGTAGACAAATGCATGATGAGCTCTTGAAAGAAGTGTTACACAGGCTGGAAAAGGCAGAGCTTACCATCGGACTGTAAAAAATAATATTTTATGTGAAGGAAGTGGAATAATTAGGACACACTTTGAATCACAAAGGAATTAGACCCAAACTTAATTTAGTAGAGGCAATAGAGAAAGCTTCCCCTCCGCAAGACAAAGAACAGCTAAGGTCATGTCTAGGACTTGCTGAGTACTACACTAAGTTTGTGTATCTTTTTGTGGATTAAGTTATGTGTTATTGATATGTGATCTGGGCTTTTTGCTGTATCACTATCATAGCATATACTGATGTGTTAAGTTAGGTGACTCCTCTATCATCTAGATTCCTCCATGCACCTTGTTTACCCCAATCTCCTAACTGTTCTGATGGCCTCCTAAAGTGGGCTCCACAGCAGCAACTACAGGTAAGTACATAGTATCCCAATCTCAAGAAAAGACAGTAACAACCTCTCTAACATGACTATTCACATATCTCAGTGTAGCAATCCCTCAGTGGTTCTGACCAACTGCCACTGGCTGGACCACACCACAGCATTGCTGTCAGGAGATTAATCACCCTAATTTATTGATGTTTTTGAATCTCAAGCAAACCCCTCTGATGAGTGGTGGTTGACTCTTTGCAGTTGCTCATTGCTTCTGTTCTTTCTTTCACCATGGTGTCTATAATCACCTTAGTGTTTTCCCTCTCTTGACACCTTGCTCAATTTGTCAGTTTGCAATGGTGGAATCTTCTCTCCTGAAGAAGTTGGACTGTCTTCATCCTTTAGTTTGGTATTGTCTAGGCCCAAGATCTTTTTCGTTTCTAATAGGATTTCAGAGTATAGCTGTTCTCTCCCTTGACTTGCCAAATCTTGGTGTTGTAAAACCTTGACGGGTTTTCTAGGTACTCAACCTTTCCCTATATACTTCTAAAAACACAATTCTCTGCTACAGATATTCTTGCTCTAGAGACCTATTGTCATTCAACTCCCATGGGAAAAGACACTTCTGCCTTGAGTTCTTGCAGGTCTTTTTTTTTTAGGTATGTTTTCATTGATGAGAATCTCTGAAACCCTGAAAGAGGGCTTCTGTTATTACTCTTGTGGCACCACCTTTATTTTCACTGGAAAGCTGAAGGAGAACACCCACCCAGGCAATAATGAACAATAGACTCCACCTCTGGGATCACTTATATTGGTCTTCAGAAATTTGTTCCCCACCTATATATAACCTGTAACACTGCGAAAAGTCTTGGGGGATTGTATAATCTCTAGTAAACCCCATATTGATTCTGTTGTTTAAAAATAGATTTTTGATGGGCGTGATCAGTAAGCCAGCTCCCTTCCTATGTATGGAAGCACTAAAATGGCAGTCATAGGGGAGGAGCCTAGCGCGCAACCAAGATGGCCGCGTAGGCGCGAGGCTCCCGAGGACCTCCGCGACCTCCTGAATTAATCCTGGCGATATCCTGTCCTTGTTGAGGGGACTGTGTCGGTGAACCCGAGCTGAGGCGCCGCCCGTTTTTTGGGCTCGAATCGGACCCCGAACACCGGTGGGAGCATCGATTGAAGGTTGCGGCCTTCTCCTCGCCGGCCCCCCGGATTGGAGTAGTGGGGCGATCCGGGGACGAAGTGAATAACAGCGGCGAGCGGGGCTGGGCGACTCGCGTACCCCGCACTTTCACTTTCGCTTTTGCGCCCTCCTTGCCCCAGGCGGGGTCGGGCTGCGGAGCGGGGTGCGGTGGTGTTGCCTTGTCCAGGTGCCCGGCTGACCCGCCGGCGGTGGGTTGACCCGCGGCCCGGTGGTCGCCCCCGTCCCCCCCCTGACACCCGTGATTTGGTGTGGCGGCCCGTTTGGAGATCTTGGCACGACGGTGTAAGGGCCAGCATGTCCACCAAACAAGATGGCGACCGGGCGAAGATGAAGACAACCCGCCGTGGCACGGCGCACCAGGCCAATAGTATGGATCGCTATACGCTCCAGAAGGGTTCTCCGGAGACAGCGCGGTCATCCCTGGTGGGCCCGACGGAGGCGCCTGCCCAACCGGTGGATCTGACCCTCCGGGACGTCATGGGCGCCATCGCAGAGATGAAGGCCTCGGTGGACCAGCGTTTCGATACCTTGGCGCAAAAAATTGACTCGGTCCTGGTGGATGTGGGCCTTGTGAGGGCAGACTTGTCAAAAACGAACGACCGAGTTGACTCCCTGGCCCACACCACAACGAGCCTCACGACGGACGTGGTGGCCCTCCAGAAGGAGGTGCGCCGGCTTGGCCAGGCGAGCGCCCTGATGGACCGGCGACTGGAGGATTCCGAGGGTCGGGCCCGGAGGAACAATGTTCACATTATTGGTGTGCCGGAGGGCCGAGAGGCGGAGGCGGCAGACCTCTTCGTGGAAGAATTGATCCTGACCCATCTCCAGCCCCGGGGGCTGAGTAAGCTTTTTGCGGTGGAGCGTGCCCACCGGGTCCCTGGGGGCGCCCTAAGACCGGTGCCCCGCCGCGGCCTATTATTGCCCGGATTTTTAATTTCCGGGACAGAGACGCCATCCTCCAGACCTCCAGGCAACAGGGACCGGTCAGGCTGGACAACATGGATGTACACTTCTACCCAGACTTTACTCCGGCGGTCCAGAAGCAGCGACAGAGCTTTCTTGGTATTAAACGTCGCCTAAGGGACCTAAACCTCAAGTACTCAATGCTCTTTCCGGCTAAGCTGAGGGTGGAGGTGGATGGCCGTACGCACTTCTTCGACCGGCCCGAGGCGGCCGGGGACTGGTTAGATACTTTGCCGGGAGATCGGGGTGGGGGGGGCGCGGCTGGCGGGGAGGGCCCGCCGGATCAGAATTGAGGGGTGACTGTATAGGCCTTGCTCTGGATATTATTCCTTTACCATATATTGCTTTCGTATGTTCCCCTCCCATGGAGGTCGGGTGGGGTCTGCTGGGGGCTTCCCTCCTCCTCTGGGGGACTAGTTAGTACTTAGCTATGGGGCGACAGGCACACTGCACTTTGGGGGGGCTGTCTGGGCTCATGCAGGGGTGCAGGGTGGGGGGAGTTCTGTTGGGACCGGGGGGTGGGGGGGGTGTGTTGTTTGTTAACACCGCAAGGCAAACCCGCAACTGTTTTGTTGTTTTTAAGATGCTCGGTGGGGGGCGACCGATTGTTTTGACGTATGACGGGGGGTAGGGATTTGATTGTGTTGTCATGGAATGTTAACGGCCTGGGGGATAGGATTAAGCGTGGTGTGGTCCTGCAGTATTTAAAACGTATTTCACCAGATGTTGTCTTCCTGCAGGAGACACACCTTATAGGTAACACCTTTCATGCAATGAATCGGCGGGGATATCGTTTGGCGGCCCACTCCGGCTTCACTTCGGGCTCGCGGGGGGTGAGTATTATGGTCAAGAACTCGCTCCCGTTGGAGATTGACGAGGTGCGCCATGATGAGAGGGGACGTTACACTGTTCTGGTGGGACGAATGGAGGGTAGAGTGTTTATCTTTATATCAGTGTACGTCCCGCCTGGGTTACAAGCCACTACATTTGCGGACCTGGGGCGCCTCCTTCTGGACCTTCCGGGTGGCCTGTTGGTGGTTGGAGGGGACTTTAACGCGGTTGCCTCTGGGTCTATGGATCGCCATCCCCCTAGGGACCTCCCCCGGGCACAGGCGTGGCTGCCCGGCCTTTTAGACACGCTGGGCCTGGTGGATTGCTGGCGCGTAAAGCATCCCGTATTGCAACAGTACACCTTCCACTCGGGGGCCCATGGTAGCCTCTCGCGGCTTGATTACATCCTTGTCCCGGCGGCCCATGCAGGGAGGGTGGGGGAGGTGCGCCATTTGGCACGGGGTATCTCAGACCACTCCCCATTGTTGTTGCATTTCGATGTCTTCCCGAGGGGGGATGGCAGAGTGGCCCCGATCAATGCATGGTATTTGCGCGACCCCACCATTCGTGCCGACTTGATCAAATCCTTACAGCGCTATTTCGATGACAATGTGGGGTCGGTCCCGTCTGCCATCTCCCTGTGGGAGGCTTTCAAGGTGGTTCTTAGAGGGGAGGCCCTCTCCTTTATTTCCAATGCCCGGCGGCGCGAGCGGGAGGAGGTGACCCGGGTTGAGGCCGAGATTGCAGAACTGGAGGGTGACCTGGGGAGCGGGGTAACAGACGCCAAGTTGCATGTTTTGCACTTAAAGCAGGCGGCCTATCGGGCCCTCGTCACGGAGGCGGCCAGGGGCCTCAGTAGAGAGCAGCAGGGGCGATTGTATGATGTGGGTGACAAGGCGGGCAAATTGATTGCGTGGTTGGACAAGAGGGAAAGAGCGAGCCGCGTAGTGCCTTTGATTGAGAGCATGGATGGTGTGTGCGTCACTGAGCCGGAAGCCATTGTCTCCTGCTTCGCGGATTATTTCCGCGAAGTCTACTCCCCGGTTTCTCCCTGCTCGGAGGAAGATTCCCATGCCTTGCTTCGGGACATCGCACTGCCCTCCCTTACGGTGGAGGACAGGGATTCGCTGGATGCCCCGCCCACCTCGGACGAAATTGCCTCGGCTATTCGCTCGGTTGCATCCGGCAAGGCCATGGGCCCTAATGGTATTCCCATTGAGCTATACAAGCTACGCCCGGATGTGTTGGCGCCCCACCTGCGCGCGATGTTCCTTGCGGCCCACTCGCAGGGCTCCCTCCCGCCGGACCAGCGTCTGGCTACAATTGTGGTGATCCATAAGGAGGGGAAGCCCCGTGAGCGGGTCACATCCTATAGGCTAATTTCGCTTCTGAACGCGGAGCCCAAAATCCTCGCCAAGGTGTTGGCCAACCGGTTGGTTGGCGTGGTGGGCGATTTGGTCCACCAAGACCAATCGGGCTTTATACCACACCGCAACACGGCGCTTAATCTGCGGCGCTTACACGGGGTGCTCGCGCGTGTCCCGTTTGTGCGGGAGCCGGCCATCTTGGCGTCCTTGGACGCCACCATGGCGTTTGATACGCTCGAATGGCCATATATCTGGGCGATGCTGGCGAGGTTTGGGTTCGGCCCGGGTTTCGTCAGCTGGGTCAAATTGCTATATTCGGGCCCGTTGGCGCAGGTGGTGGTGAATGGGCGAGTATCTGCCCCGTTCGCGCTGGGGCGGGGCACGCGACAGGGTTGTCCCCTGTCGCCTCTCCTGTTCGCTCTGGCCATGGAGCCCCTGGCGGAGTGGCTGCGGTGGCACCCTTCTATCCGTGGTCTCCGCTGGACCCCCGAGCATGAGGACCGCGTGTCCCTCTATGCTGACGATATCCTTTTGTATCTCGCCTCCCCGCGCAAGTCACTGATCGTCCTGGTTGATGTTTTGCGCTCCTTCGGTCGCAACTCAGGCCTGGTCATCAACTGGGCGAAATCCTGTGTCTATGTGCTCTCCGGGGAGGCCCCGGTCCTGCCACGGGACTGTCCGATCCAGATTGCCTCCCAGGGTTTCCGGTACCTGGGTATATATATCACTCTTGACCCGGAGGCCCGCTATGAGCGGAACTTGCTGCCCCCCCTCCAGCGTCTGAGGGAGGACGTGGTGCGCTGGCGGCGTCTGCCGCTCTCGCCGCTCGGCCGAGCGGCCTTATTTAAAATGATGTCCCTGCCGCGCTTCCTCTACGCCCTCCAGAATACCATGGACTTGGTCCCGGCACGCTACTTTCGCGAGGTGGAGGGCCTCCAGCGGCGCCTGTTCTGGGACGGGAGGCCGCGTATTGCTCTGGCTAAATTGACGCTCCCGTGGTACGATGGAGGGGTTGCCCTCCCGGACATCAAACGGTATTACTGGGCCTCCCAACTAGCTGCAATTAATCATGGCCTTTACGGGCCCGCCTTAAACCCGGCATTTGAGATGGACAGGACGCTTCTGCCCGGTGGCGATTATAATCGAGCGCTCTACTCTGGCGCGCCCGACTCCCGTTTGACGGGACCGACGCGTGTCATGGTGCGTGTCTGGCACGCGGCTAATGCAGCTATGGGGTGGAAGGACCGTTTGACCCGAGCGTCTCCGCTGTATGCATCTGAGAGGTTGGGCTCCCTGTGGACGTCGAAGGGCTTCGAGAAGTGGGACACGATCGGAATCAGCACGGTGGGAGATCTCTGGACGAGGGGGGGATTCAAAACTTTTGAGACGCTGCAGGCGGAGTTTCAGCTGCAGGGCAGTGAGTACTTTCGGTACCTACAGGTCCGCCATGCGCTGGGCTCCGTCTTCCCGGATGTTGCATCCATTCCGGAGTCTTCCCCCCTGGAGGACAGAGTGCTAGATGGCCATGTCCCGGACAGCACGATCTCCCTCATATACAAAAAATTGATTAACGATAGATCGTGTCTGCTGACTAGTCTCCGCGAGGCTTGGGTTGCCGACGGGCTGGAGCTGGACGACGAGGATTGGATTTCCGCGGTGGCCTCTCCGAAAGAGGTGGCCATCCCGGCTCGTCTTCGTTTCGTCCAGCTCAAGATCCTTCACCGGGTCTACGTGACGGGGCCAAGGCTTTTACGTATGGGTTTTGCCGGTGATGGAATGTGTAAGCGTGGCTGTGGTGCGTTGGCAACTTTCATGCATATACTGTGGGAGTGCCCGAAGGTGGAGCGATTCTGGCGTGGTGTGCATGAGGTTCTACGAATGGTTACGCGTGTCGCGCTGCTGCCTGAAGCGAGGAGATGCTTGCTGAATGTCTGGGAACCAAATGACTACTCGGTCCCGCAGGCGCGGTGGGTGACTCTGGGATACATGATAGCCAAGCGTGATATTGCCCAATTGTGGGGATCCCAGAGGCCCCCTGCGGTGTCGGCCTGGAAAGAGCATATGGATTGGTGTATGTTTCGTGAAAAGGTGGTGTATGTGGCGAGGGGTAAGCCTGGGGCGTGGATGAAACTCTGGGGCCCCTGGAACGCCTACCGCGGGGGTATTTGTGAGCCGCCGCTGCTACCGGCGGCCTCGCCGGCTCCGTCTCCCTAGATGGCGCTCCTCCCTTGGCCGCGGGCGCGCGGTCGCCCAGTCCCTGATCTACTCCCGTCCCCCCCTTCAGAATTTTGCTGCTGGTTTGGATCCCCCACTTATGGAGCACGTGTTGTCACTTTGGATCGAGGGTTGCCTTGCGGTTGTGGTTTGTTTACGTTGTTTTGCATTAAGAAAATGGAACCGTACTGTGGGCATGGAGCTTTGAGGCCTGCACCATTGATCACTCCTGCTTTCCTACTGTGCACCGCTGAGGAAATTTTTTGCTGTATGTATGTAATATGCTTTTGATGCTCTAGCGGCCGGCCGGGTGGTTGTAGGCCCATACCTGTAACTTCTATAAACTGCAATAAACGGTTTCAAAAAAAAAAAAAAATGGCAGTCATAGCTCTTATTGGACCATGGCTAAATTATGAAAATTCTAAACATCTAGGGATCCCAATAATGCACTACATAAATAACAAGTGATGCAAAATGAGGCGGCACAACTAAAATGTAAACTTCCAAAAAGATCCCATATGACACCCTTGCTGAAACAGCTCCATTAGCTCCCAGGGAAGTAAAGATACAATTCAAAACATACTGCCTAACATTCAAGGCCTTACTTGTATTGGTTCCACTGTTTATGGCTAGGCGGATTACCAAATACATGCCAATTCATACTCTACGCTCATTAGCTGCTAATGACCTAATACCTAGATATGCCAAACAAAGATCTGGAGATCTAATTTTTTTAATCTTTTCCATGCAAGCGCCAACACAATGGAATTCCCTCCTAGATCATTTACGCTTGGAAACAAAATTCAGGCTTTTTAGAAAACAATTTAAAACCATGATGTTTTAAACCAGCATATTGCTGCTGAAAGCTACTTGTTTATTGATTTCTAGCCCTCTCTTTATTTAAACACACAGCTCTATTTATTCAGCACCTAGAAACCAGTGGTTTTATGTGTGATCAAAAGTTTTTAACATAGCTTCAGACTCCTTTCCTTCTTTGTTTTATCTTTGTGATTCGCTCTTTGCCCTGAATAGGCCAGCTTATCTTTTACTGAAGGCGGTCTCCTGGGTTTGGTCTGTTTGCTGTGGTGTGTTAACGGTGTGTAGGAGATACAAGCACTATGCAGAGACAAATTGAAAAGCAATTCATTGGGACATTGTAAATAAACGCGAACATCGCAAAATTGTAAATATGCCATGTCTTGATGCGAAAGAAAAGAACATTGCATTCTGGGGTTTGCAGTTGGAATACAAGCCAAGTGACCACTGGGATTATAATTTTAATGACACTCACCTGTGACCAAGGCCTAACGGCTGAAACGCATAAGGATTTATGGGTGTTCTTACCTCCGCTTTCAAAGACGAATAAAAGTCAAGCCTGTCACTCAGTCGGTGTTGAGCTCTTTTCGTGTGTGGTGGGAGTACCGTTGTTACCAGGATCTCCATTCCTGGCTCCAGAGCTCGCCCTGCAGGACCCGGGGCCCCCGGTAAAATGGAGGTGCTCTTAAAGCAGCACCTCCTCACTCACATTCTCAAAGTAAGTCGGTGATTTTTTTCCCGTGTTCTAAAACAAGGTGAAACCATTGACCAGTATAGGGCACTTTTGAGGCGATTAGCAGTTTCGTACAAATTCAGGCATCTCAGAGATGCGATAATTAGAGACCAATAAATCAACAGATTGCATAACAAAAACAAATTGGAAAAAACTATTGATGTGGCCAGGCGCATGGAAAATACTTCTTGTTATGTTATAGAGTTGGCTGGTGCTCGATCCACGGAGAATGGTGAATCTGAGTCTGTAAACAATGAAAATGCCGTAAAGAAAAGTTGCAAGAAATCTGATGAGTGACAAGGGGAATGTGAAAAAGATGTAGGAAATAGAAAAAAAGAGTGTGTTTCAGAAATGGAAGTACTAAGAAAAGTCAGGGCTCGACAAATCCACTTTAATGAGGTCGAGCTATTTTTAGGTCCTACTCGCCCTTTCTGGCGAGTAGAAAAACATACTAACTTTTGTCCTCTGTCTTTGAAAACAGAGCAAATGGGACAAGATAACAAGATTTAAAGGCCTTTTTATTGCTCCTAAAGCAAATGAGCAATAAAGATGCCTTTAAATCTTATTATCTTGTCACATTTGCTCCGCTTTCAGAGACGATGGTCAAGTAGGTCACTGTTAGGTCGAGCAGATTTTTCAAGGTACTAGACCTGCAGGACTAGTACCATTTTCCAGATTTTTCGAGCCCTGAAAGTAATTGCCCAGTTTACAAAAGCAGTTGTTTCAAATGCAAGGAATTGGGTCACTTCTCAAGAGTATTTAAGATGTCTAATGTGGGGAGGTGTAAGAAATCGGTACATTTTGTAAACAAACAAACATCTGGTTATGAATAGGAATTGAGTGCGAGTGGAGAGGACAGTGAGTTTTTAGTAGTGTGAAGGAAATATTCACAATCGAGTAATCAGGTGTGTGCTCAATCGGTGGAATTGTTTTTTTTTTCGTCAGTTTATAATTGGATTGAATAGAAACAATTTGCATGTATGGGCAGATTTGTGTTCGCCATTCTCTCTAATTAACAAGCAGGTCTAGGAAGATCTGAAGGTGGGTGAGTTAAGTTCCATTGATGTGGAACCTGAAGGATACTGTAGTAGTAAACTACTTGTATTGGGATATTTCATGACAGAGTTAAAATTTGAAGGGAGGAAAGCCAATGGGAAGATTACATGGTTGAGATGTGGAGATCTTTGCTCCGCTGGAAAGAACGTGCTTTGGGGATAGTTTTGAACCCAAATCATCCCAAGCAAGTATTATTCACAGAATCTCAGTAAGTGAATGAATGGGCCACTAGATTTCCTGACTTGTTCAGAAAGGATTGGGATGTCTTAAGTAATGTGAACACCACATTGTGCTCAAGGAAGGTGTGGTGCTGAAAGTGCACAAGAGGCAGAATGTTCCGCTTGCACCAAGGGGGTTGCTGAAGAAGGTGTTACAAAGACTATGTGAAGGAGTGGTTGAACCTAGTGAAGCCTCGGAATGGTTTGGTCCGATTTGTCATCGCAAAAAAACCAATGGAGAGATCTGCATATGTGTGGACCTAAGAGATTTGAATAAATGTATCTGGATTGACTATCATCCTTTATCCCACATAAATGAGAAGCTGGTGAGTGTGAAGGGTGGAAGACACTTAATCACCCTAGTGCCTATCATCAGGTACAATTACACAAGAAATCCCGTCATTTGACATTATTCATTACACCACAGGGAGCATTCCAGTTTATCCACATACCTTTTGGTCTGGCCACTGCATCTGCAGCAATCCAAAGGGTGATGCAGGGTGTCTCAACGACTTATCGAACACGCTGGTATTTCAAGATGATATGTTGATATCGGGAGAGATTAGACAAATGCATGATGAGCTCTTGAAAGAAGTGTTACACAGGCTGGAGAAGGCAGAGCTTACCATCGGACTGGAAAAAATAATATTTTATGTAAAGGAAGTGGAATAATTAGGACACACTTTGAATCACAAAGGAATTAGACCCAAACTTAATTTAGTAGAGGCAATAGAGAAAGCTTCCCCTCCGCAAGACAAAGAACAGCTAAGGTCATGTCTAGGACTTGCTGAGTACTACACTAAGTTTGTGTATCTTTTTGTGGATTAAGTTATGTGTTATTGATATGGGATCTGGGCTTTTTGCTGTATGACTATCATAGCATATACTGATGTGTTGAGTTAGGTGACTCCTCTTATCATCTAGATTCCTCCATGCACCTTGTTTACCCCAATCTCCTAACTGTTCTGATGGCCTCCTAAAGTGGGCTCCACAACAGCAACTACAAGTAAGTACATAGTATCCCAATCTCAAGAAAAGACAGTAACAACCTCTCTAACATGACTATTCACATATCTCAGTGTAGCAATCCCTCAGTGGTTCTGACCAACTGCCACTGGCTGGACCACACCACAGCATTGCTGTCAGGAGATTAATCACCCTAATTTATTGATGTTTTTGAATCTCAAGCAGACCCCTCTGATGAGTGGTGGTTGACTCTTTGCAGTTGCTCATTGCTTCTGTTCTTTCTTTCACCATGGTGTCTATAATCACCTTAGTGTTTTCCCTCTCTTGACACCTTGCTCAATTTGTCAGTTTGCAATGGTGGGATCTTCTCTCCTGAAGAAGTTGGACTGTCTTCATCCTTTGGTTTGGTATTGTCTAGGCCCAAGATCTTTTTCGTTTCTAATAGGATTTCAGAGTATAGCTGTTCTCTCCCTTGACTTGCCAAATCTTGGTGTTGTAAAACCTTGACGGGTTCTCTAGGTACTCAACCTTTCCCTATATACTTCTAAAAACACAATTCTCTGCTACAGATATTCTTGCTCTAGAGACCTATTGTCATTCAACTCCCATGGGAAAAGACACTTCTGCCTTGGGTTCTTGCAGGTCTTGTTTTTTTTAGGTATGTTTTCATTGATGAGAATCTCTGAAACCCTGAAAGAGGGCTTCTGTTATTACTCTTGTGGCACCACCTTTATTTTCACTGGAAAGCTGAAGAAGAACACCTACCCAGGCAGTAATGAACAATAGACTCCACCTCTGTGATCACTTATATTGGTCTTCAGAAATTTGTTCCCCACCTATATATAACCTGTAACACTGCGAAAAGTCTTGGGGGATTGTATCAATCTCTAGTAAACCCCATATTGATTCTGTTGTTTAAAAATAGATTTTTGATGGTCGTGATCAGTAAGCCAGCTCCCTTCCTATGTATGGAAGCACTAAAATGGCAGTCATAGCTCTTATTGGACCATGGCTAAATTATGAAAATTCTAAACATCTAGGGATCCCAATAATGCACTACATAAATAACAAGTGATGCAAAATGAGGCGGCACAACTAAAATGTAAACTTCCAAAAAGATCCCATATGACACCCTTGCTGAAACAGCTCCATTAGCTCCCAGGGAAGTAAAAGATACAATTCAAAACATACTGCCTAACATTCAAGGCCTTACTTGTATTGGTTCCACTGTTTATGGCTAGGCGGATTACCAAATACATGCCAATTCATACTCTACGCTCATTAGCTGCTAATGACCTAATACCTAGATATGCCAAACAAAGATCTGAAGACCGAATTTTTTTAATCTTTTCCATGCAAGCGCCAACACAATGGAATTCCCTCCTAGATCATTTACGCTTGGAAACAAAATTCAGGCTTTTTAGAAAACAATTTAAAACCATGATGTTTTAAACCAGCATATTGCTGCTGAAAGCTACTTGTTTATTGATTTCTAGCCCTCTCTTTATTTAAACACACAGCTCTATTTATTCAGCACCTAGAAACCAGTGGTTGTATGTGTGATCAAAAGTTTTTAACATAGCTTCAGACTCCTTTCCTCCTTTGTTTTATCTTTGTGATTCGCTCTTTGCCCTGAATAGGCCAGCTTATCTTGTACTGAAGGCGATCTCCTGGGTTTGGTCTGTTTGCTGTGGTGTGTTAACGGTGTGTAGGAGATACAAGCAGGCACTGTTAAATCTAGGATGTAATGTGCTGCTTTTTCTTCGGCAAATGCTGCAGGACATTGAAAGGACATATGTCTGCCAGTCCAGTTGAGGAAGTACTGAAAATTGAGGGCAGGGACAGGCCGACCCCATTTTTAAAGTCTGTGAAATGGGCGATCATTTTGCTGTTCAACCCATGCCCCACTCTGGCGTGCCTAAAATGACAACAACCCCAAAGCCTGGGCTTTGCTTTCAAACTATTTGGATCAACCCACTGTCAATAAAAACTGTGGTGTGGCTCTATTCAACTACACCATGTTGGAATCCCAGTAGTGCCTTGACATCCTGCTTCTTTATTGACATTAGAGTCCAAAAACATGTGCTTCTTCCTCATCTCAGGAGTGGCCACCACTTGTACTGATGTGGGCAGAGCAACTGTGATTTGCTAGTTGGCCCAGCAGAGCGGCCCTCTGCTGCAACTCAGATGATGTCTTCCAAGTGCTATAAGCACCCCCTCAGACACTTGGTCTCTCTCTCAATGTTTCTGTGCTTCTCAGGACCCAAAGCCTTGATGGCGCTTAGTTATCCTTGTGACTGGGCCCTTTTTTAGGCTCACTGATTCCTCAAGGTTGTCCTTGGTCACTGTAGAATTGCAGAATAAGCCATGCAGTACTTTGCAGTTCAGATGCATCGGTGGGGGTAAGAGGGAGGTGAAGCTGCAATGAAGACCAGGCACTTAACCTGGTTCTTCACTACCTCCGCTACATGAGGATCCAGTGAGTCCATTCTTCTCACCTGTGCTTCCAGGTAATTTTTTGCCAGTCTGAATGTCAGCAATGTTAAATGGCAGCCTCAGTAACAGCAAGGCAGATCAAAAATCAGATCACCTATATTGCTCACAAAATGAGCTGAATGATTAATAAGCTGGGGAAAGGTAGGCCTGCTATGGGTAGAATATTAAGCACATTGTGAACTACTGGGATTGAAGAGGAATATTTATCAATTAAACTCAGTGGTCAGGAACAAATCTGATAGTCTCTGCAGACATAAGGCCTTATTTATCTATGGGCGGCCCAGCTGTCAAACAGCTGGTACAAATGAGGTACTGCCCCTACCGGCCCAGCAGCAGCCACCTGTCCAATCTTGACATTCCCACCAGTGTTCGAATTGCAATGTTTTGAAGTCAGCTCCCCAACGTAGGGGGTTGTTTAATGTTTCCTACCATGAAGCGAAGGATATTTGAGTATATTGTATGCCTGAACCACTATGGTGCTATGTGGCAGTCTTGAGCCAAAAGAATGATGTCAGAGGCGCTCACCTTAATAGAGTAGCACTTCAAATTCTGTTCTCACTGGTACACCTTGTCTATGGTGGAGCCAGCTGTGGCATCAATGCATAGCAGTTCCTCCACCCTTAAGTGAGGCGAAATAACCTAGAACTAAGCAAATGGCACATCTATCTGCCTTTTTTGTTCGCTACCCCTTACTGCTTAGCTCTAAATGAGATCCACAGTGTCTTAACCAAAAGACCCAACTAGTTTTTTTGACACTCGGAATTTCTTTAGTAGTCTTCAGGCTAGGGAGCTGCTTTGCAAAAGGGCTGCTATGGCTTAACTATGCCCACAGGGCCCTATTCTATTTGAAGCATCTTCCAATGTGGGGCTAGTTTTATAATATTTTGCCATCGCTCCTTTTGAAATCCTGTCTGGCTTTGCTTGACCAAAGCATCTGTAATCCAGGGTGAAGCAAATAGTAACTGTATGCCACATATTACAGGTTTATCATAGAGATTCCGTTATAGCTGAAGATAAAAAGGCGAGGAGTTTGACTTCAAGGGTAGCTCACAATGCTGGGAGGGATGGCCACAATGCAATATTTTATAACCTGTTCGAATGGCACGGGCTACACCTACTGCACAGGCTTCATGGAGCCAGCTTTTCCTTACAGATACGATTACAAGTCCCAAGTGTTAAATCCAGAAAAGAAAGTTAAGTTCTCTATTGTGTTTATTGGATAATTGGGGGTTTAGTAAGGTACAACACATCCAGGTTTAACATGGCACAACATGTCTAGGATTAACCACCTTCTGTGCTGCGAACAACAAATGCTACTGTTCCTAATGTACTGTCTTCAGATGAACGGAAAGCTGTTATTGCAACATGTGAACTGAGATTGCTGCACATTTCAGGCATGCGCATTAACTGACACATTCATTTTGCAGGTCAGATAATGTCGGACTACCCTGTGGGGGAGCATTAAGTCAGATGACGAGTTCCCAAGATTTTGATTTTAGCTGTGGAGAGTGTTACTTACTCAGTCACCTATAAAGAGCATTTACTTCCATTGACACATTCTGATTCACCCACTTAAGAAAAAACGATAGAATTGGCGGCAATAGATTGAGTGACATTAAACTTAGTTTTCTTTTCTAGCTATAAGGAAGGATCGAAAAAAGCTGCCTACTGCTATGGTAAAGTCAGATCGAGGTAATTATGGCCCTGATATCTCAAAATAAGGTTTGAAATGTGCATTGCATGGTCAATGTAAATGGTGTTGAATGCCTCTAAATCCTAACATAGGAATATATGTAATGTAGAAAAAGCTTGTGATCTTTCATCATTTTCTAATCACCGCGACCATGAAGAAAACCCACTCAGGTGCCCCAACGGACCGCTGCCCACCGCATATATACTCTACAGGGTCGCCGCCATCGCACCCGAACTCAGACTGACCATCAACGCATCCTTCATGTCCGGCATCTTCCCAGAAAACTGGAAACGGGCAGAGGTTAAACCACTCCTCAAGTAACCCACGGCCGGCCCATCTCTCTCCTCCCTTTCGTGGCCAAGGTCACCGAGAGACTCGAACGCTCAGCTGCCGACCTTCATCGAAGAACACTCTATCCTTGACGCCACGCAGTCTGGATTCTGCAGCAACCACAGCACCGAGACAGACCTCGCCGCCACCGAACACATCCGCATGCGACTCGACCAGGGTCACACCGCGGCCCTCATCCTCCTAGACCTCTCTGCAGCTTTCGACATGGTTTCCCACCTCACACTCGCAGCCAGACTTCACAACGCGGGGATACAAGGAGCCGCCCTCAACTGGATCCAATCCTTTCTCGCCGGCAGAACCCAGAGGATCAGACTCCCTCCTATCATTTCCAAACCCACCGATATCGACCCGAGTACCCCAGGGTTCTTCGCTCAGTCCCACGCTCTTCAACATCTACATGGCCCCCCTCGCCGCCATCGTAAGACAGCATGGGATCAGCATTGTATCCTACGCCGATGACACCCAGCTCATCCTCTCACTCACGAAGAAACCCGAAGACACCAGACTCCGCTTCCAGGAAGAAATTAATAATGTGGCAGACTGTATAAAGGACAGCTGTCTGAAGCTCAACTCAGAGAAGACCGAGGTCCTCATCCTCGGACCCTGCACGTTCTCCTGGGACACCACTTGGTGGTCTTCAACCCTCAAGAACCCTCCCATCCCTACGGACCACGCACGAAACCTCGGCATCATCCTCGACTCCTCCCTCTCCATGAACCGCCAGGTCAACGCCGTCACTTCCACCAGCTTCAACTGCCTGCGCATCCTCCGCAAGACTCTCAAATGGATCCCCCCCGACTGCAGAAAGACCGTCACCCATGCTCTCATAACCAGCAGATTAGACTACGGCAACGCCTTATACGCCGGAATCAACAGAGGTCTACTACACAGACGATCCAGAACGCCGCCGCCAGACTCATCCTCTGGACTCCCTGCCACGAACACATGACCCAACACCTGCGAGAACTCTACTGACTCCCCGTTGAGAAGAGGGTCACCTTCAAGCTCCTTACCCACGCCCACAAATCCCTCAACAATATCGGACCCAAATACCTCAACGAGAGTTTCCTTCCACGTACCCTAAAGGAACCTCCGCTCCGCTGACCTCGCCCTGACAGAAGTCCCCCGCATCCGCAGAACTAGAACAGGCGGGAGAGCCTTCTTCTACATCACAGCCAAGACCTGGAACGAGCTCCCCGTGCACATCAGACGCTCCCCAACCCTACAAACCTTCAGAAACCTGGCTCTTCGAGTGATCCAAGGCAGCGACTAATCCGAACTGCCCCCCCCCCCCCTCCCCAGTGCCTTGAGACCCTCAGGGGTGAGTAGTGCGCTCTACAAACCCTTGATTGATTGATTTTAATTTCAAGTACCTTATGCCCCCCATTCTCTTTTATTTGCTTTCATTGAAACCGTTTTAAGCACCATACCAATATATTTCGGGAAATAAATGCTTTCCCCTTCCCCATGTTTTTATTTTTAAAACTTCATTTGTTTTTGTATTTGCAAAATGAAAAACAAACATCGATACAGCATATAGAGGCATACCATTGGTATTATTAGTGATACGTGGTACAGGTGGTAGCATCGGGGGAAAAAAGCACAATGGGGAAACATATCCATTCGTAAGCATATTACAATGAAGAAGCAGCATGGGACATGCCACTGACTCTCAGGGTGTATATTACTGGGATCGATCCTCCCGCTCCTCATCATGGTTAGTGGCGTCATCTACATCTGCAAAAGACACACAATTGATGGACGAAATGCAGAACAAATCAAACATTCACCCCCAGTCAAGAGATCTGGGTTAAATCCATCATTCTTTGTTCACCGTGCCACCCCAGTTTAGACCTGGCCATATGCAAATCAGTCTTGACCCTGTGCCTCGTGGGAACAGTCCAGCCCGATCTGCCAAGCCAGGTCCTCCCTGGACCGGAAACAAGCATCCTAGGACCGGTTTCGGGGTTTCACCCCTCTTCAGCCAAGATAGCTTGATTCCAGTGATCTACATCTGACCCACTCTCCCTGCCGTCGGTTGCATCTTGGGTGGAGGGCTCCCCCCTCCGTCAACCCAGAAGTACACATTTCGTGCCAAATCAGTAGGTCCGCTTGTAGCTTCTCGTCCCTACGGGTGAGTTTCATATGGGCTTCTTCAGCTAGAGCCTACTCTCGGACATCTTTGAGCCATATTGGCACTTCCGGACCCCTCTGCCCCATCTAAGTTATAGCTACCCTGCACCTAGCTAGCACTAGCATTAATTGTAGGAGCTTATATGGGAGTTTCCTTTTCTTAGGCTTCCGGACAGATGGAAGTAGACAACTCAAGGGTTCCGGCTTCACCCGAAGGCCCGTGGCCGCAGCAATCCTGCCCACCACCTCCTCCCAAAACTGCCTGACCACCGAACAATTCCCAGGCCAAATGTAAAAAGCCCGCTTTCTCCATGCTACATCTCGGGCATCTATCCCCCCCTGTCACATGAAACACCTTTTAAGGATACCGGAGTTAGGTAGGTGCGATGCAAGAAGTTAAAGTGTGTAAGTTTAAATCTGGCATAACAGGAGACAGTGCGTGTGAGGGAGCATATGTGTGCCCATTGTTTCTCATCTAGCTGAACGGCGAGATCCCTCTCCCAGGCAGCCCTGGATGGCGGTACCGGGGGGCGGAGTCCTGTTTCATAGCTTTATAGAGAAGAGAGATTAACTTGCGACCGGTACCACACGTGAGCAGGATATCTAGAGTTTGCGTCGGAGGTGGAATGTATGAGTACTGCGGCCAGGTAATCTTCACCACCTCCTGGAGTCCCGATAGCATAGGAATTGGCCCTGCCTGAGGCCAAAGTTCTCTTCTGCCTGTTCGTAACTGATAAATGTCTCGTTGGGAAAAAGGTCGTCAAGAACTTCGCAGTCACCCTCCCTCCAGGGTTGAAAGGATATGTACCTTCCCATGTCTATAAAGGGTGCCAGATCGAAAGCTCCCTGTGGAAGGGCGCCTACCGTAAGACTTTCTCAGCAAACCGCTGCCATATGTCGACCGTATGTCTCACTATAAAGGGAAGAGTCGTGTCCGATCCCCTGCCCTGCATCAGTGCTTCCTGCAGTGTCTGGATGTCCACCCTGCCAGAGAGAAAGCGTTTCTCCCAGTTCGCGTCTGTCGGCCAACGTGCCGCAGGCTGTAATTGGGCAGCGTATAATAGAGATCGAAGCATGAAGCTTCCAGGCCGCCCTCTTCATAACTGCATATAATAGTTTTGAGAGCCACCCTACTGCCCCCGCCTGCCCAAAGGAGGGACGTGAGGAGCATGTTTAGGGTTTTAAAGATGCGCGTCGGTAATGGGCGTAGTGAGTTCTGGAGGACATAGTGTCCTAGGAAGCATCACCATCTTAGAGATGGCCAGTCTACCCATCAATGACAGTGGGAGGGTGTTCCAAAATGTCACCGACTGCTGCAAAGACGCGGTTATCCGGTCTATGTTCCTGACCAGCGCCTTTGCATCCGTCTGGGCCACCTGTATCCCTAGGTAACGGAAACCTATCTTTTCCCAGCGCAGCCCCAGGTCCGGGAGATCCTCCAGGGGCACCGAAGCCAGTCCTGCCAGTGGAAAGAGCAGGGTCTTACCGAGATTGAGATGCAGTCCAGAGACCTCTCCAAACCTATCCAATTGGCGCAGCAGTACAGGTAGTGCGTCCTGGGGTGAGGCCAAATGGAACCGGGCATCGTCGGCATAGAGGGAGATAACATGACTCGTGTCACCCACTCTAATTCCCCACTGTTCCATTTCCTCCCGGACTCGGACCGCAAATGGCTCTATGGCCAGGGTGAACAGTAGATGAGAGAGGGGACACCCCTGGTGAGTGCCCCTTCCCAGTCCTCTGATAGCGCACTCCCGCGCTTTACCCTCGCACGGAGTGCCAAGTTCAAAATGCGAATCCAGCGACAGAATTTGGGGCCCAGCTCCACAGCCCGAAGGACCACCAGAAGGTACCCCCAGTCAATGGCGAGGTCAATGGATACCAGTACCATCTGTTCCTCCCGATCGCCTATCTCATGCATGACATGGTTAAGCTGGCGTAGATTCATAGCCGTGTTACGTCCCAGTATGAACCCACATTGGTCTTCATGGACCAAGTGAGGCATGGCCCCAACCGAGTGGCCAAAAGCTTACATAAAATTTTAACATCTGTGTTTATCAAAGTAATCGGTCTATATGACAAGGGCTCATGCGCATCCCCTCCCGGTTTCAGAATCATACATATCTCCACCTGTGTCATGCTGGGTGGGAGAACCCCACGTTCAAAGGCCTCTTGAAACACCTGCAACAGGAGACGAGGAAGCATGCCTGCAAATGCTTGATAAAACTCAGGAGGGAACCCATCACTGCCTGGGGATTTGGCTCGTGATAGGTGCTGCAGTGCGGATAGCACCTCCCCCAGTGTTAGGGGTTCATCGAGCTCCTTCTGGGCTGATTTAGGGATAGACCGTAGGGTGAGGTCGTGAAGGTAAGGCAGATCAGCTACCTTGCTGATTGAGGGGTCTGCGGCGTACACTGTCTGCAAGTGAGATTTCAGAACCCGCAGTCACCCCACCTCAGAGTGGACCAGGCACCCCGCGGGCTCCCGCAGAGCTACGATCGCGGCAGGGGCTTGTTCCCGCCGGAGAATCCAGGCCAAGAGACTACTCTATTTATCCCCTTCCCTATGGAGGCGTTGGCTATAATGTGTAAAAGATTGTATTTATCAAGCCTGTCCCAAATGGCATGGATGCGCTCCCGGATGCCATGTTCCCTATACCTCCCCTCTGCGTCAGGAGCATCGCAGGTCTGTACTTCTAAGAGGCGTCTCTCCTCGTCCAGTAGCTCTCGTTGGAGCTGCTTTTGGACCCCACATGTTAGGCTCACGCGGGCTCCCCCCTACTGCTTTCAGGGCTTCCCACTTCGTGGACTGTGATAAGTCCGGCCCGTCCCAGTTTAAATCCACATAATCCGTTATGGCAGTCTTTAGCTAATGTTTCCCCACAGGGTCCTCAAGTACCTCCGCCAGTAACCTCCAAGTCCGGGGGTGACAAGTCGGGCCATCCCAGTCGACCACACACGCTAAGGGGAGTGATCAGATAGGAACCGTGCTTGATGTGTCACCTCAAAGGACATAGCTGTGTCTGGGTTTGCGATTAAGAACCTGTCTTGGCGACTGTGCGTGTTATGGGTGGGTTGAAAAACAGGTGTATACTTTCTGGGTTGGGTGTCTCTGGCGCCATATATCTTGGGCCCCTATGTTCTCCATTACCTCTCAGAGCTTCGTGGTCATCCTTGGCTTCGTGCCTTTGCAGGGTGGGAACCTGTCAAGTTCAGGGTCTAGGACACAATTAAAATCCCCCATCCAGAACAGTGGGACTTCTAGGTCTGACCCCAGAACCTCCTGTAGGGACTGAAAAAAGTCCAGATCGTCTGTGTTTGGGGCTTATGTTTTCATTATTATAGCGACGTTTCTACCATCTAGCTTAGCTCTAAGGAGTAGATATCTCCCATGGATGTCAGCTTCTTCATACTGGAGGGCAAATGTGGTCCCCGGGGCCACCCACACAAGGACTCCCCTGGCATAAGTAGAGAGTGAAAAGTGGAACACCTGTCCACGCCATTTCTTCGCCAACTTTTGAGCCCCTTCATCAGTAAGGTGAGTTTCTTGGAGGCATGCTATTGAGACCTGATGTCTGCGGAGAAAGGACAGGACCCTATATCTCTTGGTGCACGTACCCAGCCCCCTCACATTCCAGCTTAAAAGTTTAAACCCCATGGATGGTAGAGCAACCAATCTGTGTTCCCCGCCCGGAATAGCTACATAGGCCCTGTGCCCAACATGCTGTACATACAATACATTAGAAAAAAGAACAACCCCCTAAGAACACCCTCCCCCCTCCCACGAGCAATATACTGACAACTATACATGCAGAATTGCCCTTCCCATGCTGGTGCCAGGACGTGCACAGCTGCCCCGTTAGCCCAACAGGGGCCAGCAACTACCCTGCAAAAAAATAATATATATATAACCCCCTAGGTTTAACTCCCGACCCAGACCAGCCGCCTTTTGGCGTGTTTCAATGTTCTGAACCGCCCAGTTTTATAGATGTGGTACAATAGAGCCAGATTGTTTGGCGACCCCCACGAGATGCATATGATAACTACATATATACACATTCCTTCTCGGGCTCCCCAAAATAATCACCTCCAGGTACTATCTCAAACAGCGCTACTCCAGAGTCCCTGTGAGTCAGTGATCACTAGGCCACTCACATTCGGCCCCCTCTACCTCAGAAGTAAGAGTAAAAAAGGATATCATCTTCAAGACAGGTCCAGAGTAGGTGTGAGTGGGTCCATGACAGTTTCTGAGACAACATGGGTGGTTGGCGGGAGAGTTTCTGGTACTAGTCCCACTTCAGGAGTATCTGTCACAGTTCGTGGGGGACAATCGTCGGAGTCTAATGACTCAACCCGCAGGGCGCAGTTGTCTCCTACGTGATCTGCTGTTGTTCCGCTTGGGTGTTGCCGACGGATCGATGCCTGCTCCTGCCATTCCTTGGTGGTCTGTCCCCCAAGTACTCCGGGATCCCCTCTGTTCTCGCTGGGGGAGGGCATCGACCCTGATTTTGAGCCACTCCTATACCTCCTCTGGAGAGTCAAAGAAATTAGCGTTTACTCCAGTATTGGAACTTTTATAGATTCCCATAGCTTGTATCATTCCCCGTCGTCTGAATGGAAGTCTCGGTAAACAAAATAACATAGCAGTAGGTACAAAAGAGAAAGAGAAAGGCCTAGGCCTCATTCCCTTTTGTAGCATATCCACCTCTTTTTGTAAAAGAGACCAAAATAAAGCAACAGTCAATCATATTAGCCTCACCTCACAGAACCCTCCTCAGAAAACCTCAGAGCCTCAGATTTTCTACCGCACGTTGTGCTTAGGGAGTCTCCTTTGAGCTCTGCTCACTTCAACTCTAGTTGACTGCTTTTTTCAACATTTTTTCTTCAGAACTGTTTGGTGTTTCATTCAGAAATGTCTGACAAGGAGAAGAAAGCCCTTTTCAAGCCTGGTTCCACCTGTGGCAAGAAGAGGCTGTATGTGGAGGACAGGCATAAGGACTGCATTAATTGCCTGTACCCGGATCATAAGGCAGCGGACTGCAAGATCTGCCGCACCTTCTTTACGAAGACCCTCCGGGGCCATGAGGGTTGCCTTCTCACTTGGCTCCAGAAGGTGAAATCGAGGAAGGGAACTCTGTCAAGTGACAGTGAGGACTCATCATCTGGCACCTCATCTTGAAGGTCAGTCAAAAGGGGTAGGGCTTCCCCTTCACCATCCTCAGAACGTCCTGTTAAGGCCTCAAAAAAGACCCACCCCCCGTGAGTCTTGAGAGCCGGAGTCCAAGTAAATCTCCACACCACGGTGCAAAGGAGAGAGAAGGACAATCTGCAGCTGCAGCAGTGGTGGAGTCTGCTAAAACTTTGAAAAAGCCCTCTTCTCTATCTTCTGAGAAGTCCGAGAAAGATTCCAGATCATTGACGACGCTGCAGAAGACTCAGTCGACGAAGACTTCAAAATCTCAGGTGAAAAAAGTTACACCGTCGACGTTACCTTCTAGTCACAGATCGACGTCAGTGTCGACGGGAGCGTCGACGACAGTTACGGCGACGACGAGGGTGTCGACGACGATGACGACGGCAGGAGTATCGACGGTCTCGTCGACGGCAGTGTCGACGACGCCCATCTCTTCGTCGACGATTCAACCGTTGACGGTGCATCTTCCGTCGACGACCTCGTCGACGATGGTTTCTCTTACAACCCCGTCGACGACATCTTCGTCGACGGAGAGGATTACAATATCCTTAAAGAGAATAACACCTGATATGACGTCACCAAGGAGGGTTACCCCCTTGCCTCCTGCACTGTTGCTCGAGGAAGAAGAGGACTCTGACGGGGATGATCAGGATTCTTTTCTTGTGGCTATGCCCATAGTCCCTCACAATTGTTGGTAAAATGTCAGGACACTGATTCTAAGGGCGAATACACTCATGGGATACTCATACCAACAATCCTATTGTCGTCAGGAAAGCGCAGGCCAGGACATGGTTTCAGTCCCTTCTTCCCTCCTGGCAGATCTCCAGGGCATGTTGCAGGATTATAGGAAGAGGTTTTCTCAAGCTCCTCCTCCTCCATCTTCGACTTTCTCTGCAGTACATGCTGTGCCTACACCATCGGCTTCTGCAGTGTTTTCTCCGAGAGAACCATCCCAGATGGTTTCACAGCCGCATGTATCCAGCCCAGGTTTACCTCCAGTGGTCCCGGATGTTCAGGATGATTCCTCGGACGAGGATCAGGACGATGGCAACAGGTCTAACCAGTGTGTTGAGTGGGAGGATTATGTGATCCCGGATCCAGCTTCACCTACTCCGGATCCAGTGGATTCTCCCCCGGCAGACATTGGGGGATTTCACAAACTGATGGAAAGAGCCTCCAGTAGATTCAAACTTCCTATGCCTTCAGTTCAAACGGAATGCTTCCTTTATGATTTTAAGGAGCCCTACAGGAAAGTGGTCCGTTCCATTCCCATTGTCGGCCATGTCTGGGACGTGGGTTTGAAGGCAATGAAGAACCCGGCTATTGTTGTTCCAGTTTTGCCACGCCTAGAGAAGTACAAGTCGCCTGAGGATAGTCCAGCCTCCTTGATAGGTCAACCGAAGCCGGATTCGGTAATAACCCAGGCGGCGCAAAGGAAGTCACACAATCCTTCTGCACCACTGACAACTCCTCCTGATAAAGAAGGCAGGCGCCTGGATAATGCGGGGAAAAGGTTTTCCTTTATGGCGAGTCTTTTGGTACGGGCAGCAAATGCATTGGCGATCCTTGGTAGGTACGATCGCCAAATGTGGTGCGACCTCTCACCATATTTGGACCAGCTCCCACAGAAGTCCAAGGCGGAGGCCAAGAAGATTCTACAGTAGGGAGAGGCTCCATCGGCGGAAGTGATCGACTGCGCCATGGAAATCGCCACAACAGATTTCCGTTCACTGGCAGGCGCAGCTGTTCTTCGTCGCCCGGGCTGGCTCCGGGCGACATGGTTCCGACCAGAGGTTCAGAACAAAATCCTGGACCTCCCGTTTGATGGTGAGGTATTATTTGGGAAACATATCGACGATGCCCTCCAGGACATTAAAAAAGATACGGAGACGGCAAGATCTCTAGGAAATCTTCAATATCGGAAGGTTCCTTTCCGTGGGACCAGGGGGAAGAGTACCACATCCTACAGAGGCTCGCACCAACAACAACAGTACTCTTCTTATGGTTCAACGTCTCAGTCGGATCGACCAACGTATCAACAACGACAAGGCCAGACCTCATCTTTCTCTAGGTCCAACACTAGAGGAAAACAGAATCTCCAGGGACGTGACACCTCCAAGAGACAATAGTGGCGTTCTGGCTCTGCCTACTGTACCCACCTCCCCGTTAACACCTGTGGGAGGCAGGGTGTCTCAATACCTCCACAACTGGAAACGGATAACATCAGACCGTTGGGTGCTCAACATTATTCGAGATGGCCATACGCTGGAGTTTCTTAATATGCCACCTTCCAAGCCTCCTGTCGCTATGCCTTCAAAACATCTGCGTCTCTTACGGCTCGAGGTTCATCAGATGCTCCTTAAGGGAGCAGTGGAGCCGGTTCCCCTGTCTCAGAGGGGGGGATGGTTTCTACTCCAGGTTTTTCCTGGTCAAGAAGACGCTGGAGAAACGGCGCCCCATGTCATCAGTCAATCCTTTCGGATGGTCTCTCTCCAGAATATCTTACGTCTCCTCAACCCGGGAGATTTCATGGCCACTCTCGATCTCGAGGATGCGTATTTTCACATACCCATTCATCCAGCCCACAGGAGGTTTCTACGATTCACAGTAGCCAAGAGCCACTTCCAATTCAAAGATTTACCCTTTGGACTTCGCTCTGCCCCGAGGATCTTTACCAAGGTGCTGGCACCGGTGGCAGCTTTCCTCAGGAAACAGCATTTTCAAATCTTCCCCTACGTGGACGACTGGTTGCTGAAGGCTCCGTCCAGGCGGACAGCGGAGGAGACAGTCGAGGCATGTATAGCTCTGTTCAGCAATCTGGGTCTGACTCTCAACAGGGAGAAGTCGTCTCTGTCTGTCCAAGAGAGCACGATTCCTAGGGGCTATCTTGGACACGTCTCTCAACAAGGCTTCTCCATCCTTCGAAAGGCAAGAGGAACTAAGGTCCTTGGCACATCTGTTGAGAAAAAGAAAGTGTCTTTCAGTAGGCCGTTACAAATCCCTTCTAGGAGTGATCTCTTCATGCATCCCTCTGATACCCCACTGCAGATTGCGGATGCGATCTCTTCAGGAGCAACTAAACATGCAATGGCAACAAGTTCACGGCTCTTTCGACGACAAGGTGGTGATTACTGCGGCAATGAAAGAAGCAGCCTTGTGGTGGACACAGGAGGAGAATTTATCCCAAGGTCTATCCTTCGTAAGCAATCCGGCTCCTCAAGTTGTCACAAGTTGCCTCGCTGGAAGGCTGGGGTGCGGTGTTTCAAGACTTACATGTAAGTGGGCATTGGTTGCCCCGGCACCGCCTTCTTCACATCAACCTCCTGGAGCTCAGAGTGATTCAGCATTTCTTCTACGTTTGCAGGGTTCGGCGGTTGCCGTCCGCATGGACAACACCACGGCCATGCACTACATCAACAAGTAAGGAGTCGCAGGAGGCCCAAAAAATTTGGGAGTGGGCGATCCTACACGGAATATCGCTCACGGCAGAACACCTACCAGGAGTGCTAAACGAAAAGGCGGACAGGCTCAGCAGGCTTTCTTCAGCCAGCCACCAGATGGTCTTGGACAACATTTTTCACCGGTGGGGCAAACCCTCAATACATCTCTTTGCTACCCCGGCGAACAGAAAATGCCTGCTTTACGCAAGCAAAGTACACCATTGCGGATCGCTGGGGAATGCTCTTTCGATAGCTTGGTCAAGAGCATTTGTGTACGCCTTTCCCCCCATTCCATTAATACCGAGGATACTCAGGAAGATCAAAACGGAGCCATGCAAGATGATCCTAATAGCCCCAGCTTGGCCGAGGCAGTTTTGATTCACGGAGCTTCACCTCCTTTCTCTGGTCCCTCCACGTCCTCTACGGGCGATCCCGGATCTTCTCATGATGTCCCACGGCCAGATCTGGCATCCAGATCCTCGTTCCTTACACCTCTCCGCATGGCTCCTGAGCAGCGAGAATTCCTAGATCTTCATCTCTCAGACGAGACGAGATGTTGTCTCTCAGGCAAGAGCTCCTTCCACTAACTAGACTTACCGTTTGAACTGTAAACGATTTTGCATCTGGTGCCAACAGCAAGGTGTGGACCCTTTCTTGTCTCAGCCTCATCAAGTTATTCCTTATTTCCTGTCCTTGGTTAAGGCAGGTCTGGCTCATTCGTCCATAAAGGTTCACTTGGCTGCAGTTTCTCGCTACAGACGCACTGCATCTGGGCCTTCTCTTTGGTCCTCTAGAATTGTCAAACAATTTCTCAAAGGCCTATTTCAAGTCTTTCCTCCAGTGAGGCCTCCGTCCCCCACATGGCATTTGAACTTGGATCTCACCCAGCTGGTGAAGCCTCCCTTTGAACCGGTTCATCGAGCAGATTTGAAATTCCTCTCATGGAAATTAGCGCTCCTTCTTGCTCTCACTTCGGCAAGACGTATTGGAGAATTACAAGCTCTCACAATCCAGAAACCTTTCCTCCAATTCAAAAGGAATACAGTGATTCTAAGGACTAATCCAAAGTTCATACCAAAGGTGTCTTCGGATTTTCATTTAAATGAGCCGGTAATTCTCAAGACTTTCTTTCCTCAGCCATCTACACAGGCAGAAAGGGCACTTCATTCGCTGGACGTGCAGCGGTGCTTGAAACTTTATCTGGACCGTACTAAAGAATTTCGGAAATCTTCTCAATTGTTCATTGCATTCAGTGCTCACCGCAAAGGCTTACCCCTGTCTAAGCATGGTATTGCTCGATGGATCTCCAGTGCTATACAGTTCTGTCATTCTGCAGCGGACAAGCCTCTAGAGGGCAGAATTAGAGCACACTCGACAAGGTCCATGGCTTCCTCTACGGCTCTGTTTGCGGGGGTCCAGATTAAAGACATCTGCAGGGCTGCAACTTGGAGCAGCACGCACACCTTCACAAGACATTATTGCCTGGAGAGCTTGGCACAAGAAGACACAGCTGTAGGCCAGGCAGTCCTGAGGAACCTCTTCCATTGAGTGGTGAGCTTTCCTTTCTTCCCTCCTTCCTTTCTTGTTGTTATTTGCACATTTTGCTATGTGTTCTTTATGTGATTGCATTGTTGTTTTATGTTTTCCTTAATAAAAAAAAAAAGGAAATGGAGAATGAGATGCCACTAAGGGAGCAAAATGTGCTTCTGACTGCTAGCTACTCTGATACAAGCTATGGGAATCTATGAAAGTTCCAATACTGGAGTAAGAAAACAAGTTACTTACCTGTAACTTTGGTTCTCCAGTATTGGTAACTTTCATAGATTCCCATGCGCCCACCCTCCTCCCCTGGGAAAGCTCAGCCCTCTGCAGGTTTAGTTGTACTGTTACACAACGGCTACGAAAATCTGAGGCTTTGAGGTTCTCTCAGGAGGGTTCTGTGGGGTGAGGCTAATCTGATTGGCTGTTTTATTTTGGTCTTTTTTACAAAAAGAGGTGGATATGCTACAAAAGGGAATGAGGCCTAGGCCTTTTTTCTTTCTCTTTTGTACCTACTGCTATGTTATTTTGTTTACCGAGACTCCTATTCCGACGACAGGGAATGATACAAGCTATGGGAATCTATAAAAGTTACCAATACTGGAGAACCAAAGTTACAGGTAAGTAACTTGTTTTCTTCCCTGGGATATCACCTTGAGTATCGCGGGGTACAGTAATGTTCCTGAACCTGGCGAGTATAGTCCGGATAGAGGGATACCTTGGCGTTGTCATAGGTGAGGTCTGTGGCTTCTCTCGCAGCTTTCAGAATACAGTCTCTGTCCCGGAAGTTCAGGGTTTTGGCGATGAGGTCCCTAGGAGGAGCCCCCGGCGGCAGCGGAGGGACCAGTGCCCTGTGGGCCCTCTCCACCACAAAGACCTCCGACAGACCCGTAGGGCATAGCTTGGTACATATTCAGTTCTCCAAAAATCGCCCAGCTCCAAGCGCTCTGGATGCCTAGGACACTGATGTTGTTGTGGCGGGCCCTTCACTCCGCTTCCAGTGCTCCAGTAGTATTAGTGAGCTGGGAGACCTGTTGCTTCAGGGAGGCCACTTCTCCCTGAAGCTGGACGATGTCCCCTTCCGCCGTGGAGACCTTGTCCGCCACTTTCCGCAGATCCGCCTTCAGCAGGTTCACATCAATGGAGATTGTCTCTATTTGCTTTCCCAGGGCTGTGCGGGAGCCCTGTATGGCCTCTAGGAGCTCTGCTCGGGATAGCTTGTTGGAGGTGTCGCCCTCCCCCTCCAGGCTTGTTTGACGGGTAATCCGTTGCGTGGGGAGGCGTTGTGTGGTATACTACGTGAGTGTGTTGGGGTTGGAGGCACGGGGTAGCCTGTCTTTACCCATGATACAGACGCCGGAGGATCACTCAGGGGCCCGCAAGTGTTGATATCTCACAGCCCGGTCCCACCCAGAGAACGTGGCAGTCCAATTCGGGGGCCAAAAGGCCGCAGCCCTCACCTAGCGTAGTGGAGAATCTCTGCCCCGTCGTGCTCGAGGGTAGGGCCGACTAAGTGGTGTGAGAGAGATCCCAGGGCAGCTCCCCTCAATGTGGCCGCTGTTTCAGTGGTCGCAGGGTGGTTATCTTTCTCCCTCACCTGCCAGTGATGGCACCTGCAGCACTCTCCAACACAGAGTTCGTCTCCGTGGCCGTCCCCAGGCAGGCAGACAGCCCGAGGGTCTCCACTATGGTCAGGCACTCCCGAGTTCACCAGGCAGGCAAGGGCAGACAACGCGACAGTCCGGATGGGCGCACCCGGCCGCCACCGAGGCAACGATACCAGGGCAGGCTCGGCCCCCCGTGTCACGGCTGCCTCCTCCCAGCAAGGCCACAAATTCACCTCACCCAGGGCCCCCAGGATCCAGGGGGCCACCGATCGCCAGCAGGAAGGTTCGTAGGTGCCCTGCAGGGGGAGATTACAAGGCAGTCAGCCGGGACACGTTACGATCGTGCGGGTGCCCCGGTCTGTCACCCAAGCATCACTGTTCTTAGTCGTAGAATGCACCGCCACAGCAGGGGGGGGGAACGCGACCGCTCGAAGCTCCTGGGCAGCCGGCGTTATTCAGTCTCCCCAGAATCCCCGTGCAGGGATGCCCAGCGGCACACCTTGCAGTCCGCAGCTCACCTCGGGGCCAGTACGGCATAGCAGTGACCCAGTTTACCCCGGGACGCCCCCAAAGGCAGTGGGCGCCTCCTCTGCATTCACTGGGGTCTCAGGAGCAGTCTGAGACAGGACCGCCATCAGTGTCCGTGCTCCATACAGATTTTATATGGTTTGGTCTCCCCCAGGAGCTTACTGTATTGTCGTGCTACTTACCTGTTTTATTATCAAATTATTTTGTGTATTGTAATTATATCTCTGGATAGGGGATATTGTATTGGGTTACTGAGGGTCTGTAATAATTATTTTTATAACTACACTGTGTGGTTCTATTTCACTTAATCTGCACTATAAGATTAGGTACTTCTGAACAAAGCTGCTTTACACTCTGTACTGCTCGATTTTCCCGGCCCTATTGTGTTGATGGGTGATTAGGGTGACTTCAGTCTATTACCATTCAAGCCTAAGGGTTAGAGTAGTGAATGAAGTCTATTTAATAGGCACTTCGACATGATCCTGTGTTCTTCCCCATAGATTAGGGCTTGCACACATATCCTAGGGGATAGATTCGTTAGTATTAGGGATAACCTGCCCTGTAGTGAGGGTATTTCATGGAGCCGTGCTGAATTCAGGCCTGGTAGGCCTCAAACGGGAGAGACTCCATCTTTCTTTCTGCTCCGGCAGCTTGAGATGCTTCTAGGTTAAAGGGGATGTTTTAGTTATGAGGTGTTATTCGCTTGGAGAGAACCGGTTCAGACCGGCCCTTATCGAAGGATTGTATTTTTCTTCATGCCGAAGACACTACATCAGGCCGGCCGGCTGGGAAAGTGTCCTTGGTACGGGGAGGTACAAGAATTTGGTGGGCGGCAGGTTACGGGCCGGAATTTTCCATGAGGAAATGCACCTCTATATTAGTGAAAGTCTGAGGCAGTTATGACGCACACTTACTTCTGTCCATAGGCGGCATCTAGCCGTTAGCAGTAAAGCTACTACTTATTCCAGGGAAGACAGATGACAAACTTGAAGGCGGAGAAAAAACCGAGAGACAGATACTCTTCTAGCAGAATTGCCAGAGAGGAGAGAGTAGCCGATAAGGAAGAGGTCCCAGTGACTCGGAGAAGGGAGACTACGGAGGTGTGACCTCCAGGCGAGCCGAGACACAGACGAGAGGGGAACCTAGATGACCATTGAGAGCAGGCTACACACGACTAAGGTGATGTCGACCCCTTTCTTGTTAGAGTGTACAACCTAATTTTTCACTTTTCTTTGCAGGTTATGTGTTACACAGTAATGTTATGTGATTGCGTATATAATAAATAATAAAGTATCCAGTTTGTAGTGAATCAACATGTGCTGCGTGTTCTTGTATAAGAGGGTAGACTATTCTTCTAGTCAGCTGTGACTTGACATGAACAGATGTTAACCCTGATCAGGTAAGTGGTAACTGAACAAGGGAGAGAGGAGCCTCTCGAACCAGAGAACAGGTTGTGCTCAAACTGGCAGTTCTTGTGTGATTTGATAAATAGTAAAACTGATTCCCCTGTTGTATGTTATGGTAATCATAGGATGAACTTGCTGAGGCTGCCGTCTGGGTAGGAAGTCCTGGGTCCGTCTGGGACCGCGAGGCTAAGGCTGCCGTCTGGGTAGGAAGTCCTGGGTCCGTCTGGGACCGCGAGGCTAAGGCTGCCGTCTGGGTAGGAAGTCCTGGGACCGCGAGGCTGAGGCTGCCGTCTGGGTAGGAAGTCCTGGGTCCGTCTGGGACCGCGAGGCTAAGGCTGCCGTCTGGGTAGGAAGTCCTGGGTCCGTCTGGGACCGCGAGGCTAAGGCTGCCGTCTGGGTAGGAAGTCCTGGGTCCGTCTGGGACCGCGAGGCTGAGGCTGCCGTCTGGGTAGGAAGTCCTGGGTCCGTCTGGGACCGCGAGACTGAGGCTGCCGTCTGGGTAGGAAGTCCTGGGTCCGTCTGGGACCGCGAGGCTAAGGCTGCCGTCTGGGTAGGAAGTCCTGGGTCCGTCTGGGACCGCGAGGCTGAGGCTGCCGTCTGGGTAGGAAGTCCTGGGTCCGTCTGGGACCGCGAGGCTAAGGCTGCCGTCTGGGTAGGAAGTCCTGGGTCCGCCTGGGACCGCGAAGCTAAGGCTGCCGTCTGGGTAGGAAGTCCTGGGTCCGTCTGGGACCGCGAGGCTAAGGCTGCCGTCTGGGTAGGAAGTCCTGGGTCCGTCCGGGACCGCGAGGCTAAGGCTGCCGTCTGGGTAGGAAGTCCTGGGTCCGTCTGGGATCGCGAGGCCGCCACTTGTAGGTCTAGATATATGTGTGTATGTATATATATGTATATATATATATGTGTGTATGTATATATATATATATATATGTGTATATAGTAGGAATTCCCTGTCCTTAGGTGGTATATATGTATTTATCGGTGGTTACTTGTTGTGAATAGGCCCTAGGGAGAGGGAAACGTTCTGACTGGGTTAGAGAGGCTCTGATGAGCGGGTTCTATCTGATCCGAAAACCCAAGCAGAACATTTGGCGTCACGAACCGTTTTCGAAACCTGTGTGCGTCGTGTTGGCTCGTGTTTGCTTTCGGCGTGTGTGCGGTTTTGTCTGTATATTATTTGTGGTATACTTGTGTGTATAGTTTTTTCTTCTTCTTTCTTTTCTTCTTTCTTTTTCACGATGTTTTCTAGAAAGTCAAAATCTACTTTTAAGTTGCCCGTTGATATTCCCGGATGGGATTCAACGCCTTATGAAGCCTTAGCCCGTGAGTGGGCTGATTCTACTGGTTTGAGTGAGAATTGGAATTCTTCTTTGGAGCTGGCGGAGCCGGCTAATGTGATTACTTGTTTACAGAAGGCACCCATCTCGAAGGGTGAGGAGATTCCCATTTTGGGGCGCAGAGGTTGGATTGTTCTGTCTGCCTACAGGATTCTGCATGAGAGATTGTTGAAGCTACAGATATCTCTTAAGGATGTGGAAGCGCACTTTGTTGAGATTCAGAATTCTCATACTTTGTTGCGGTGTCAAAATAAGTTACTTGCTGACAAACTTGAGACTTACCAGACTATTGCCGAGAGGGCGGCTGTGCGAATTGCTCGTTATAAATACAAGAATCGGCGCGGTCGGGTTTCGACGCGAAAGGTGCGTCTGGTCGTGGCGAAAGCCGGACTGGATTGGAATCCTGATGAATGGGATGGTAATATCTGGTATTCGAGTGATTCTTGTTCCTCGGGTGAGGAATCTGTCAAGCGCGAGTCCTCTCGCTCCCGCCATGATTGTAAGCCTGCTTCTCGCACCTCTGATGGTGCACCCCGTGATTGCGCTCGTCCTTCGAGCGGGGTTGATGCTTCTTCCGCTGATTGTTCCTCTACGTGTGCTGGTCGAGCTCCTTGTGATGCTCATCCCGCGGTCTCGGTGCATCCAGTTTTTCGTCGGAAGTTGCAGCAGTCTCCCGCTGCTCCGCAGGGTGTTTCTTTAGACTCTTTAGAGGACTTTACTCAACAGGAAATTAGTGATATTTTGCAGCGATTTCGGCAGCGAGCTGGTGAGACCTTGCTCTCATGGATGGTGCGCCTGTATGAACTGGGCGCTGCTGGTATTATGTTAGATAATGGCGATTGTTTGAAGTTTTGTTCCTTGAGTTCGGATTCTACTGTACAGGATCATTTTCGTAACTATAATGGTGGTGGTCAAATTTCTTTACTTCAATTAGCGACTGAGGGTTGTAATATAAAGTATCCTACTGAGTCTGATTGGCCTGTGAATGACAAACCGTGGTATACTTTGCGCGACGCTGCACAACGTCTCAAAGAGGAGGTGATGAAAACGGCAATTTTTCTGGGTACTGCTGACAGGTTGCTTGATGGTTCATTGACATCTTCTGTGCGGAATCGTATTATTCGTTCTTCCCCTGTTGCTTATAAGCAGGTCATGATGACTTTATTGATTAATCAGACTGGTAACGTGTTATCTACGGTACTGGAATCGGTACGCCAACTCGGTGAGTTGGGTGAGTGGTTTAAACCTGAACGTCAGTCCCGGCCTGACACTCGTACTCCTGGTGACAATAAACTTACTAGACGTGATATCTTTTCTGGTCTTCTGGCCGATGGTGTGCGGAGGGAGGACATTGACGGTGAGACTACTGCTCGTTTGTGGGAGTTGTTTCGCAAACGTGGCTTGGATCGGAAGGAGGGTGCCCGGCGTGTTCGGATGACTGAGTGTGATCGTGGTGGTTCTGACGGTAGCGGTGATGACGACCGCCGTGGGCGCTCTGTTCGTCGTGATGATCGACGTTATGTACGTGATATGTCCCCCCGTCGTGAGAGGGATAGGGAGAGAGAAGAGGAAAGAGAGAGGGGAAAAAATGATTATGTTTACAGCAGACGTAGAGATGATAGGGATCAATCCCCTGAGTTGAGGAGGAGAGAGGATCGTCATAGTTTGGCCGATCGAAACCAGCAGTGCAATGCAGATGACACGAATCCATTTCGTACTGGGAATGGATATGAACAGGAGGTACCGATACCTAAGAAACGTGAGAGTCTTTATCCTGATTTATCCTGGTACACGGAATGCAGTAAGCATGACTAGGAAATAGGTCAAGCTCCAGTACACAGATGGGCTCACAGAGATAATAGACCCTATGTAGATATTGAAATTTATTGGAGACATCGTAATATCCAAAGGGCCCGAGCATTGGTGGATACAGGAGCGGAGGCCACTCTTATTCATGGAAAATCAAAGAGGTTTACAGGTCAGTCTTTTACAATTACTGGACTGGGTGGAAAGGAAACTCCTGCCGTTCAAACTTTACTTGAAATGAGAATAGGTAGAATCCCTAGAAAAGAATACTCTGTACTAGTGGTGCCACTCTTGGAATTCATAATTGGAATTGATATTTTGAGAGGAATGACTTTGCATTTAGATGATGGATGTTACCAATTTGGAACTACGCATTATATATCGTCCAGGCCTATACGGGTTGGTCGTTTACGAATGCCCCCCATAAAAGTTCCTCAGGCGACAAAAGTGGTTTGTCAGAAGCAGTATCGTATTCCAGGTGGTCATGAGGAGATTAGTACCACTATTCAGGAGTTGGTGGATGCAGGTGTTATAGCCCCGGTTACTTCTGCTTGGAATAATCCTGTTTGGCCTGTACGTAAGAGTGATAATTCTTGGCGTATGACTGTTGATTATCGAGAATTGAACAAACACACACCCTCCTTGACCGTTGCGGTACCGGATGTCATTACTCTAATTGAAAGAATCCAAAAACATCCAGGTACATGGTATGCGTCCATTGATATTGCTAATGCTTTCTTTTCGATTCCGATTGCCCCTGAGTGTCAGGAACAGTTCAGTTTTACGTGGAATGGGCGTCAGATGACGTTTAGAAGTCTTCCTCAGGGCTATGTACATAGCCCTACGATATGTCACCGGCTGGTGGCAGAGCATTTGGCTGAGGTACCGGTTCATCCACAAATTCAGATGTGTCATTATATTGATGATGTTTTGATCCAAGGCGAAACACAAGAGGAAGTTCAGACCCACTTGGACAGAGTCATTGAGTGCCTGCGTGAGAAAGGTTGGGAAATCAATCCGGATAAATTACAAGGCCCGTCCCAGGCTGTAAAGTTTTTGGGTATTAATTGGCATGCAGGACACCGTGAAGTTATCCCTCAGGTTAAACAGAAAATTCTTGATTTTGCAGTTCCGAGGAATAGGAAAGAAGCCCAAAGCTTCATTGGTTTATTTGGTTTTTGGCGTCAGCATATTCCTCATTTGAGTCAAATATTGGCCCCCTTGTACCGTGTCACTCGTAAAAAGAATGCATTTGAATGGGATAAACCACAACAAGATGCGTTCAACCTAGCAAAAGAGGCAATTCAACATGCTTTGGATTTATGGCCCGTACGTGATGGTGAGGTGGATTTGAATGTGTCTGTACAGGGCCTTTATGCGAATTGGAGTTTGTGGCAGAAGCAAGGCAGGAGTAGAGTGCCGTTGGGTTTCTGGACCAAAAAGTTACCTGATGCTGGTGAGCGTTATACACCTTTTGAGAAACAGTTACTTGCATGTTATTGGGCTCTAGTGGATACCGAGCAACTGACTTTGGGTCATGATATAGTTTTGCGACCTGAAATTCCTATCATGCAGTGGGTTATGAGTTCGCCGAAAACTCACCGAATTGGACATGCTCAAGAGGCGAGTGTGATTAAATGGAAATGGTATATACAAGACAGGGCACGTGTGGGACAGAAAGGAGTTGCATCTTTACATGAGCAGGTGGCGCGAGCGCCATCGACTGAGACTGAGAGTGAATGTTCCGTACCTTTAGTACAGGAGTCTCCTGTCAAGTGGGGTAGACCTTTTGATGATTTCTCCGCAGAGGACAGAAACCATGCCTGGTTTACGGATGGTTCAGCAAGGTTCATAGGGACGAAACGGCACTGGAAAGCGGTGTCCTATAATCCGATCACACAAAAACTGCTGAGCACAACTGGTGAAGGTAAGAGCAGTCAATTTGCTGAACTTTATGCTGTTTATCAAGTTTTGAAACAAGAGTTACCTGGCACATGTCATATTTTCACCGATTCTTGGTCTACTGCCAATGGACTGGCAGTTTGGTTACCGACTTGGCATTCCCATAATTGGGAATTGCATTCAAAGCAATTGTGGGGAAAAGAATTATGGCAGGAGATTTGGGAGATGCTCCCACAGAGTACTGTTACAATCTTCCATGTGGATGCTCACACCCCGATAGATTCTCTTGACAAATTTTTTCATGACATTGCAGATGAGAAATCTAAAATTGCTGAGGCAGTGGTGGACAGGCAAGATTCTGATATTGCGGGATTGGCGAAATGGGCCCACCAGAAGGCAGGACATTTTGGAGAGAAAGCCACTAGCAGGTGGGCTGCTGATCGAGGAATTTATATTCCCCAAGATTTGATTAAGAATGTTATTTTACATTGTCCCATTTGTCAGCATATCAGACAGCGCAAAGTGCCCCAAATTGTTAAAGGTCATTTACATCGCGGGAAACTGCCCGCTCAAATTTGGCAGATTGATTACATCGGTCCACTTCCCATGAGTAGGAATTGTCATTATGTTTGCACTATTGTCGATACATACAGTGGCCTGTTGGTAGCCCTTCCCTGTAAGCAAGCTACCCAATTGAATACCATTAAAACATTGGAATTGATTATGATGTATTATGGTGTGCCATTCCAAATTCAATCTGATAATGCATCCCATTTTCGTGGAAGATTGGTACAGGAATTCTGTGTGGAAAACAATATTGACTGGGTATTTCATATCCCATACTATCCGCAGGCCTCGGGTCTTGTGGAGAGATTGAATGGTCTGCTGAAGGAGCAGCTGCGTAAATTGACAGATGACAAATATAAGAATTGGCGAGACTTTTTGCCCCAAGCGTTATTAATTTTGAATAATCGTCCTTTTCTAAATGCTGAATCTCCACTTATGCGTTTGTTCCCTCCGAATGTTAATGCTCAGCCAAATGAAATCAGAGAGACTGTGATGTACTGGGAAATTACTCCCGGAGCTTTGGCTCCATGTAGAGCGACCCCAGGGTCGGCAGGTTTAGACTTGCATGCCATGGATGACACCGTTATTAAAGGTAAAGATCGGGTCATCATTGCGACCGGTGTTGGTGTTCATATACCACCCGGGAATTTTGGATTAATCGCCCCTAGATCGGGGCTGGCTGTAAAAGGCATTCAGGTACTTGGAGGGGTCATTGACAGTGATTATCAGGGAGAGATTAAGGTGCTCCTGCTGAATAGCAGTGAGGCTGACTTGCTGATCCATCGAACTGACCGAGTGGCTCAATTACTCATAATGCCTGTCTTCAGTGGTGGGATGGTAAAAGGCACTGCCCCAACTTTGCTAACTGTACGAGGCCAGAAAGGTTTTGGCTCCACAGATAACCCTGGGGCCAGGGTTTGGGTGCAGTCGCCTAAAAATCCCCCTGAACAAGCAGAGGTCATCGCCACCGGTCATGACAACACCATTTTAGTTATGAGACCAGGGAAAGATAGCTGGGAAGCAGTCCCGGCTGACAAATGTTACTTACGAGAATGATTAATGCCTGTATTTGATTCTCTTTCATATCATTCTTTGGACTGTTGCTGCAGGATGTGTCGTCGTCGGACTATTTTCGGGTTGGTTCGACGAGAGAGGAGGAATCCCGTCGACCCGGGATGAGTTACGCACCCGAGTGTCGCGTTCCCTCGCTGCGTGGGATTCGTCATCGAACTTTTGGACCTTACTGGCGAAAAGGGTGACCGATGCCCCTCACTTTTGTTTGACGCTGATGAGATCTGTACAGGACATCTTAGCGACCTGTCTGGTTGCTGTCCCTGCTTCGCTGGAAACTTTGACTAATATTTTTAACATTTCAAAGGCTCGCCCCAATGTTCTTCTGGGCGATTTTGCCACCCATGCGTATTGCCCCTTATGTACTGAACTACCAGACCAGATACCCCCCGTCCAGTCCCAAATAGTTACCTATAATATCACACAAGGAGATATGTGTTTTTTCCTTACGTGTAATCCTGGTGCAATTTCTGAATGTCTGCGTCTAAAATTGAAAGGTGCTACTTCCTTCACCCTTCATGAGCGAACTTTGTGCTTTCAAAGGACACCGAAAACATGTGCTTCGGTCCACAACAATATGACTTGCAAGAGTTTGGTAGTTACCCCTAGTCATTATCGCACAATGTTACTACCTGCCGGATGGCTTTTCTCATGTGGTAATACTTCCTGGCCATATGTCCCCGCAAATATTTCTGGTGGCCCTTGTGCCATTACGAGACTCAGTTTACTGATGTTCTCGTCACATCCGAATGCCAATTCTCGTGTGATTCGAGATACAGTGATGTTACAGGAGGATTGTGACTCATCTTTGCATTTATATTCCAAGTCTGAATACCTTAGCCTGGCTATTTCAATTATTGGTGTTCCTGCTTTGGCGGTTTATAATGCTAAATCTATTGAGAAAATGGCCTGCTGGATGGTAAAATCCATTAATCATACTTCTACAGTCCTGTCTGACATGCTGTTAGACGCCCAAGGTGAACGGAGAGCCATCTTGCAAAATCGAGCGGCCATTGATTATCTTTTGCTTAAACATGGGCACGATTGTTCTGATTTCGAGGGTCTTTGTTGTTTTAACTTGTCTGATCATACACAATCCATTCGCGCTCACATTGACAGGCTACATGACTTGACGGAGGAAGTTAGAAAACACATTGACCAGGGCTGGTTTGACTGGCTCTTTAATTGGTTACCTGATTTGTATCTGTTACGTCAAATATTAGGAGGTATTCTGATTACCATCGCTGTTTTGATTTCTATCTGTTGCTTTATTCAGTGTATTCCTTCACTACTTCAATTTTGCACATTTGGTACTAGACATAGATCAGTTAGCTTTGTTTCATATTATTCTTCCACAGATGTTAGTTCTGTTTAATGAATGTATAATAGACTGAAGTCAAGGGTGAAATGTACTGCTCGATTTTCCCGGCCCTATTGTGTTGATGGGTGATTAGGGTGACTTCAGTCTATTACCATTCAAGCCTAAGGGTTAGAGTAGTGAATGAAGTCTATTTAATAGGCACTTCGACATGATCCTGTGTTCTTCCCCATAGATTAGGGCTTGCACACATATCCTAGGGGATAGATTCGTTAGTATTAGGGATAACCTGCCCTGTAGTGAGGGTATTTCATGGAGCCGTGCTGAATTCAGGCCTGGTAGGCCTCAAACGGGAGAGACTCCATCTTTCTTTCTGCTCCGGCAGCTTGAGATGCTTCTAGGTTAAAGGGGATGTTTTAGTTATGAGGTGTTATTCGCTTGGAGAGAACCGGTTCAGACCGGCCCTTATCGAAGGATTGTATTTTTCTTCATGCCGAAGACACTACATCAGGCCGGCCGGCTGGGAAAGTGTCCTTGGTACGGGGAGGTACAAGAATTTGGTGGGCGGCAGGTTACGGGCCGGAATTTTCCATGAGGAAATGCACCTCTATATTAGTGAAAGTCTGAGGCAGTTACGACGCACACTTACTTCTGTCCGTAGGCGGCATCTAGCCGTTAGCAGTAAAGCTACTACTTATTCCAGGGAAGACAGATGACAAACTTGAAGGCGGAGAAAAAACCGAGAGACAGATACTCTTCTAGCAGAATTGCCAGAGAGGAGAGAGTAGCCGATGAGGAAGAGGTCCCAGTGACTCGGAGAAGGGAGACTACGGAGGTGTGACCTCCAGGCGAGCCGAGACACAGACGAGAGGGGAACCTAGATGACCATTGAGTGCAGGCTACACACGACTAAGGTGATGTCGACCCCTTTCTTATTAGAGTGTACAACCTAATTTTTCACTTTTCTTTGCAGGTTATGTGTTACACAGTAATGTTATGTGATTGCGTATATAATAAATAATAAAGTATCCAGTTTGTAGTGAATCAACATGTGCTGCGTGTTCTTGTATAAGAGGGTAGCCTATTCTTCTAGTCAGCTGTGACTTGACATGAACAGATGTTAACCCTGATCAGGTAAGTGGTAACTGAACAAGGGAGAGAGGAGCCTCTCGAACCAGAGAACAGGTTGTGCTCAAACTGGCAGTTCTTGTGTGATCTGATAAATAGTAAAACTGATTCCCCTGTTGTATGTTATGGTAATCATAGGATGAACTTGCTGAGGCTGCCGTCTGGGTAGGAAGTCCTGGGTCCGTCTGGGACCGCGAGGCTAAGGCTGCCGTCTGGGTAGTAAGTCCTGGGTCCGTCTGGGACCGCGAGGCTAAGGCTGCCGTCTGGGTAGGAAGTCCTGGGTCCGTCTGGGACCGCGAGGCTGAGGCTGCCGTCTGGGTAGGAAGTCCTGGGTCCGTCTTGGACCGCGAGGCTAAGGCTGCCGTCTGGGTAGGAAGTCCTGGGTCCGTCTGGGACCGCGAGGCTAAGGCTGCCGTCTGGGTAGGAAGTCCTGGGTCCGTCTGGGACCGCGAGGCTGAGGCTGCCGTCTGGGTAGGAAGTCCTGGGTCCGTCTGGGACCGCGAGGCTGAGGCTGCCGTCTGGGTAGGAAGTCCTGGGTCCGTCTGGGACCGCGAGGCTAAGGCTGCCGTCTGGGTAGGAAGTCCTGGGTCCGTCTGGGACCGCGAGGCTGAGGCTGCCGTCTGGGTAGGAAGTCCTGGGTCCGTCTGGGACCGCGAGGCTAAGGCTGCCGTCTGGGTAGGAAGTCCTGGGTCCGCCTGGGACCGCGAGGCTAAGGCTGCCGTCTGGGTAGGAAGTCCTGGGTCCGTCTGGGACCGCGAGGCTAAGGCTGCCGTCTGGGTAGGAAGTCCTGGGTCCGTCCGGGACCGCGAGGCTAAGGCTGCCGTCTGGGTAGGAAGTCCTGGGTCCGTCTGGGATCGCGAGGCCGCCACTTGTAGGTCTAGATATATGTGTGTATGTATATATATGTATATATATATATGTGTGTATGTATATATATATATATATATGTGTATATAGTAGGAATTCCCTGTCCTTAGGTGGTATATATGTATTTATCGGTGGTTACTTGTTGTGAATAGGCCCTAGGGAGAGGGAAACGTTCTGGCTGGGTTAGAGAGGCTCTGATGAGCGGGTTCTATCTGATCCGAAAACCCAAGCAGAACACACTCCTAGACTAGACTAAGCATGAAGGCTGCTCTTCACAGCTACCACTTTGAGAGCTTGCTAAAGTTGTCTAAACCACTAAAAACACCATAAGGGTTGTCTGGATTTGTGCAGGGTGCTACACTTGAATAAGTGTGCACCATATACCAAGCCAGCCTCCTACACTCACCTTCTAAATACATACCATAGCAGCACCTCCTCCCAGCCGGTGAGACTGAAAGAGTGATCAAACAAGGAAATATTGCAGCATGTATCGAGCAAAATGACAATCAATTCTAACTTCTGAGTCCAATCCAAGTAATAGTGCTTTGCAAAAGTGTGAAGGGAAACCCATTTTGCAGCAAGACTGATCTTAGCCACAGGAATACCTCTGGCAAGTGCTGAGGTTGCAAACTTCATAGTGGTGGAATGATCGTAGATTCTTACAGGTGGTTTCTTTTTGGACAATCTATAACATAATGTAAGGCACAAGACGATTCATCATGGTAAGGTCCTCTTCTGAACCTCATTGCCTTTTTTGCTTCCTGCATTCCCAACAAAGAGCTGGTCATCAGACCTAATGTCCCATGTCCGGTCAATGTAATAACTGCTCTAGGAGGATCCAGCCAATATAGTCTCATCTTTTTGGTAGAATGGGGCGGAGGGAAAAAGTTGGAAGATTAATGGATTGTCATAGACAGAAAGTTGGAAGATGAATGGATTGTCGTAGAGAGAAAGGCACCTTAGGCAGGAAAGCCTCTTGAGTCCTCAAGACCGGTTTGAGTAGAAGCACATGAAGGGCAGGCAAGCACACAGCACCTGTAACTCACTGATGCATCTAACCAAAGTGATTCCCACAAGAAAATCAGTCTTGTAAGTTTACAACCTAAATTTGCAACCTTAAGTAAATGCCTCTTTTTGCCTAATAACCCCTATTTTTATGGACTGATGCTGCTGTGTTTTTTGTCAAACGAATGTTTATTGATGTCTTGACAAACGGTAGTACAATGTCTCAGTTAAGCTGGAGAAAAAAGAAAAATTAGATTTCAGAACATAGTAGTGCCTACTAAGGCCCCGGTTGGAGTGTATCACAAGGCGAATAGTCCAAGCTTTTCCTCATACTAGTACCTAAAAGAAAAGTACAGTTTGCAATATCTTGCAAGCTCGAAGACAATCTATTGAAAGAAAAGTACACTCGACCCGTCTTTCTTTTTCGACAAGTTTTTAGCCTGGCGCCTCCCAACTGGGAAGGTTCACCAAGGAGAAAGAGTAAAACCCCTGAACAAACTAAATGAGTCCCCAAAAGCAAAATAAGAAAAAATAAAGGAAAACCCAGCCTCAAACCCACCAACATAAAATGGTGGCGGCAACCTATTGTCAGTATGACTCAGGTTCTAATCCGGTATGTATGATGTTAGAATTGGAAGAGATGCATGCTTCTAATGGCGGGAGGACAGACAGCTTGTGGTAATCCCCGGGTAAGGAAGGTTACTAGTGGGCTCCATTTGTATTCAAAATTTTTGTAGTCATCTCGGAAGATGTCAAAGTCTCTCGAGGTATAATAGCCTCCAGAGCCGAGAGTGCCATAGTAAAATAGCGGGCGCTTCCTTCTTCCAGACGGCCGCTATCGCTATTTTAGCCGCTGCGATGCATGTCCACATAATGGCCTTATCGACGTTAGTTTGGTGTTCTAGAGAGGGGTCGCGAAGGCCTAGCAAGGTCTCTGCCATAGTAGTCGGGATGGGGTAACCTAGCCTATCTTTAATGTGAGCGAGAATTTCTTCCCAAAAGGGACGTATAGTAGGGCAGTCCCACCAGATGTGGCAAAAGTCTCCCAACAGCCCCTCCAGCACAGGTCTGATGTGTTTGGGAAGATTTGCCTGAGTTTAGATGGGTACAAGTACCAGTCCATCATGATTTTAAGATGGGCCTCCCATAATTTCACGGAGAGATTACATTTTGTAATGTCAGACCATAATCCTTCCCATTCCCTGACAGGGATTTCGCGCTGGAGAAGCCCCTCCCACATGTGTATATATCTAGGCCGTGGGGAGTGCATAGAGGTAAGCAGGTGCCTGTAGAGGAAGGAAATTACCCCTTTCATGGAGGTGGTGTTCTGTATATATACTTCAAATTTTGTGAGAGGTCGGGTGGCTGCGTCACGAAGCTGGGGGGAGGTGAACCAATGTTTGAGTTGGAGGTAGTGGAAATGTTCTGTCGGGTCCAACCCATAATCTCGTCTGCAGTTCCCGAAGGTGAGGATGTCAAAGTTATGGAATAGGTGCATCAGTGCCAAGCATCTACCCTCCTTCCAGGCATCGAAAGGTCCCGCCCGAAGAGCTGGTGGGAAATCTGGATTAAATGAAGTGGAGTGTAGGTCGAAGGGAAAGTGCTCCACTGGTCATTCTTGGAAATGGAATCCCATACTTTCAGTGTGATGCGTGTGTGTGGGAGTGCTTATGTATGCATTATTTGGCCTGTCCCTTTTGGGGCGCCAGATGAGGTCCCAGATAGTCCGACCTGCAATAGAGCGATCCATATGAAGCAAGTGCTACTCTGACTCGCGTTTGGTCCATTCTGTCGCCACCTGTAGTTGTGCAGCATTATAGTAAAGGCCAAAGTTTGGTAAACCTACACCCCGTTTGTTTGTAAGCGCCATAGTATCGAGTAAGAAAAGCGTGCCCGTCCCCCTTTCCAAAAAATCGTAGGATCAGAGATTTAATTTTAGGGAGGAATTCCCTATCAAGTTCTATGGGTAGGGCCTGGACTAGGTACAGGAGCTTAGGAAGAACGGTCATTTTGACCGCATGTATGCAGCCAAGCCAGGAAATAAAGAGGCTTCCATCTTATGAGGTCAGCTTGGAGTTTGCAGAGGGCGGACGGAAAGTTAGCCTTATAGAGCCCTTCCACACGAGGCGTCAATTGAATCCCCAGGTATTGGAGAGAGCGCAAAGTCCATTGGAGCAGGGTATGTTGTCGCAGTCCCTCTACCTCATTCTCTGGGAGCGTCAGATTAAATATGTATGATTTGTCTAAATTAACTTTGAAACCCGCGACTGCCTCGAATCGCGCCAACTCAGTCTGAAGTGTAGGGAGAGAGCTGGTTGGCTCAGTATGGGATAGAAGCACATCATCCGCAAAGAGCGAGATTTTGTTGCTCTAACCACTAAAGGGGATTTCCTTGATATCCGGTGCCTGCCGTATGGCCATCGCCAGCGGCTCAATACCAAGAGCAAATAATAAGGGGGACAGCGGGCATCCCGGACGTTTTCCCCTGGTGTGGGAAAAGGGGGCAGAAACTATCCCATTCACCTGCACTCTAGAGTTCGGCTGTGCATAATTAGCTCTTAGCATAGTAAAAAAGCTGTCGGCGAAGCCGAAGTGCGTGAGTGTTTAAAAAAGAAAGGACCAATCCACCCTGCCAAAAGCCTTCTCGGCATCCAGACCCACAAGCACCGCTGGAATCATTCGTTTGGTAGCCTTCTCTATCCGGTGTACTATGCGTCTGGTGTTATCATGGGTCTGGCGGCCTTTAATGAATCCGGTCTGATCAGGGTGGATTAGCTCTGGCATGAGATCGTTCAACCGAGCGCTATGATGGCCAAGTAGATCTTCGCGTCTAGGTTTAAGAGAGCGATGGAGCGGTATGAGGAGCAGAGTTGCGAGTTCTTCCCAGGCTTGGGGATGACCGAGATTAGTGCTTCGCTCATCGAGGGGGGGCTATGCCTTCTGTGGCCATTTTGTTAAAAAGGTGTGTGAGATGGGGTATAATGTCCGGGGCGAACATCTTGTAGAAGTGTGCCATAAATCCATCGGGCCCAGGGGCTTTATGGAGTGTAAGGGATTTTATGGCGGAGCTTATTTCTTCAGAGGTTATGGGCTCTGTTAAAATGGCGTTCTGTTCAGGGGAGACACGGGGGAGTCGTAGTGTTTGAAGTTAGCTGTCCTGGAGGTCAGTGTCTCTTAATTCCCCCGTATATAACTCCTGATAAAAGGACCCAAAGGTAGCAGCTTTCTCGGGATCTTTGTGAGTCAACTCGCCCTTCTCGTTGATAATTCCCCCTATGTATTCCTGTTCGCGTTTCTCCTTTGTCTGTCCAAATGTTTACCTATCTTGTTACCCTTGGAATAGGATTGTTGACGTAGTTTTAGGATGGTGAATTCTGCCCTACTATTGTAGATGGCTCTAAGTTTCCCTCAGAGGGCGGTGAGAGTGCGCAGGGATTCCCTAGAGGGGTTGGCTTTATGTTGCCTTTCAGCTATTTCTAATTCAGATTCCAAACCTTCCCGCTCCTTGTCCCGTTGTTTGTTCAGGGTGGAATTGAAAGCAATGCATTTCCCCTGAAATACCGCCTTAAAGGCGTCCCAATTATTAAAGACAGTGGTGTCCTCAGGTGCACTTAAGGTAAAAAAAAGTCTGATGGTTTCACGAAGCGCAGTGCAGAGAACTCTGTCCCTGGTGAGGGAAGTTGGGAAGTACCATTTGGGGGTAGTGGATACAATATGATTCCAGGACAGGCATATCGAGACCATGCAATGATCCGATATAGAGAGGGGAAAGATCTTGGCCTCCCGTAAGACACCCATCAGGTTCTGGCTAATGAAGATATAATCAAGTCTGGAGTAGGTGTGGTGCACGTGGGAATAGAAAGTGTAATCTCGTGTCTGGGGATATAGGGTTCGCCAAGTGTCTAAAAAACCCATGTCTCTGAGCTGCTGTTTAGTGTCTGCAGAAAAAGAGTTTGGGTCTGCCCTATGTGAGTGGGTGCTATCCAAGGCTGCTTGCCAGGTCAGGTTAAAGTCGCCCAAGATGATCGTCCTCCCTTCGGCAAAGTCTCGTATTTTCCCCAGGGTCGTGTTCAAAAAGTGTGACTGCCCCGTGTTGGGAGCGTATGTTGTGATAAAAGTGCATAATATCCCCTGTAGAGTGCCCTTGACCATAACTAGTCTACCGTCCTTGTCTGTCGAAATGTCCCTAGGCTGGAATTTCGTGGAGGTGTGAAAGAGAAGAGTGACTCCCCGGTGTTTAGTAAGTGCGGAGGATCAGTAAATCAATGGATAGTGTTTGTGGCGGAGTCTGGTGTCCTCTGCCCTGGAGAGGTGTCTCCTGGAGAGCTACCACATCGAGGTGATGGTCTGTAAGGTATTTCCAGATCTTTTGCCGTTTTTGGGGAGAGTTAAGACCCTTCACGTTCCATGAGCCTATAGAGAGTACCATTTAACTGTTGTGGGCTCCCCTTCCTTCACCCTAGACCTGCAGAACGTACCAGGAGGCCCGGCCGAACCAGCCAGGTATGGCGCATTTCTCTTACATGATGGTTGTGAGATAGTTATCCTGAGTAGAGCATATGCTTGCACATCACAATTAAAAAGCTGCCACCATCACCAAATCCCTCCCCCCACCAACAAAAAACAAAAAAAAACATTACCAACAACAACTTTGGGACACATCGAGGAAAGTGTCCTGACCAGAGATCAAGCGTCCCCGGTGTGTACGTTGGGGGGACAGAAGGACTGAGGTCCCCGTCCCAGTCCGCGCCCGTCCTGAATCGTTCGTACGGTATCTGACATTTGGCGCAGTCTGCATATCCTGGCAAGACGAGTTCAGAGTAGATCAGCCTAGGCGTCAAATTGGAGCCAATCTTGCCTCGGAGTGTCACTAAAACAGAATCTTGTGGAGTTCTGAAGTGAGACTTCCCTGAGCGATAAGCAGCAGGTGACCATGCTTTTAGAATGTGTCCGTCATAGTGAACTGCTAATAGCCAAATAGTTAGTACAGTTTAAAGGAGAGAACCCTGTGCTGAGCGACAGCAGTTCGGCTGAAATAATTACACCCATAAGCACGCAGGGCTCCCGGTACCGGCACGGCCTGGCATGATCAGCGTTCGGTTCCAGCACCTTTACTATGACAGTTGACGATAGAGAGGTTTGGGCTTGTCAGTCCTCATTTGCGGTTTCTCCATGGGCCAGCCGACTATTGATACACAGGAAGGCCACTCCTTGTCGGGTCTGGCGTCTTGCTACTGGCGGATTCAGAGTCGTCGGAGGAAAGGCCTAGGAGATCTAATCCTTCTTGCAAATCAGAAATATGTTGTTTATTGTTGTATTCGAAGGATAATCCGATCGGGTATGTTCATCTGTATCGGATGTGATAGTCACGTAGTTTTGACATAATAGGCCTGAATAGTTGTCTCCTAGCCAGAGTTGCCGGCGCTAGGTCTTGGAAGACGGTGCACGAATGATCTTGAAAGGACAGAGTTCCCTTTTTTCTGGCTGCTAGCAGGACTGCTTCCTTGGACTTGTAGGAGTGGAATTTAGCCAACATGTCTCGCAGCCGCTTCCGTTCTCCGGTTGGCTGACCACCGACTCGGTGCTCTCTTTCCAGTTTTATCTTGAGTCTGTGGGCCGAGGATTTCTGCGAACAGTCCCTCTAGAAAGGCCTCCAGATCCGATCCTTCTGCCCCCTCCTCTAGGTCTCTGATTCGTAGATTCTCCCTTCGAGCTCTGTTTGAGATCTTTGGCCTTTAGTTGCGTCTGATGGAGTTGATCCTGGAGGGTACGGATGTCTTCCTGCATGGTGGCTGCGTGTCCGGCTATATCCTGGGTTTGTGTCTCCAGGTCCATTACCCTTGTGCCCACTGAGTCCACATCTTGTTGAAGGGAGGCAAGTCGTCCGGTGAGGTCGGATTTCAGTTGGTCGATCGAGGCCTTGAGATCTTGACCAGTTTGTTCCGAAGCACAGTCTTAAAATCCCGTAGCGTAGCCAAGAGATCATCCTTGGTGAGGGCTATGGCGTCCGCACCTCCGTCACTTGGCAGGCGTTTGTCTGTAGGTGCGAAGAAGTCGAGACCTTGTTCGTTGCCTTACTCATCGGCTTCTTTGGTGGCATAGAGACTGGTCCAGGTGGACCCCCGTTCTGTGGCAGATGAATTGAGGGGGTGCGGCGTCAGGTGGCGTTGAGTTCCCGGGGGCTAGGCGTTGGTGCTGGGTGTCAGTGTTAGCTTTGTTCCTGCTCAGTATTTGGTGGGTGATGCCGCCAGCATCCCGGTCGTGGGCTGTAAGATTATCACTTGAGATGTATACCACTCTGTGCCAGTCAGCTTGGCGTGTGGAATGCTATCTCCACGAAGCCAGTGGAGGCTGTCCAGGAAGACGGGTGAACCCGCAAGCGGTGGGCGGAGAGAACTTGTCCAGTGGGATACTGTGCATATCACCAGGAAGATACTCGGTGGCCGACCAATTCACCGCTGCATGTCTCACCTCCCCTATTTGCCCAGAGTCACTCAGCCTCAGTTCAGGGGGCACTGCAGTTGGTATGTTCACGGGGCCTAGTATCTGGGAGTCCCTGTGATCGTTTATGTAGCCCAGGTGTCAGTCCTCAATCTGCAGGGTTGCCTGATTTTGCCGCGGTGTAGATGCAGAAGTGGGGAAAAGACCTCCATCGTATAGCGCTGTCAGTTGAGCCGCCATCTTAGGGTCAGGCATGGCTTAAGGCTCAAGCAGCGAGAGGAACAAACAGCTCTCAGTTGTCAGGTATGGGCTTCTTATGTCGCCAATTTTGCTGGCGGGTATCGGGGATAGCTCTGGTCACTTTTAACATCGCCCACGTACCTGGGGGGTGTCACATCGCAACACAGTCCGTCGGAGCCTGCCAGGTCGGCTTCGTTAGCGGCGGCCTTTCTCCACTGATGCCCTTGCAAAAGTCCTGTGCACAGTAGGTTTCACGTTAAAGAAAAGAGGGGGGGACGAGGAGCTATTTAGAAAAAAGGTCCTGTACCAGAGCTCCCAAGTTAAATGCGGTAGCAAAGTAGGATGGTAACAGTTCCTATAGGCAAAGAGATGCGAATAAACAGCCAGGTAGGCTGAAGAGAAGTGTGAGATGTCTGCAAAAGAGTTTGAGTGTGCCGAGAGAGAGTAAGGTACTCCTGTGTGGATCTAGAGGTGCCCTCACACACCCTTTCAGGTGTATAGCATCATCATCGGGCTGGTGCTCCTCGTGGGGGTGGCGCTGCAGTCCCTCACGGGCCCGTTTGACGGGGCTCTTTGATGGAGATCTTTTAGGAGTTTGCCGCACTTGTGCATGGGGGTGTGTGGGACAAAGTGATGGTGGTGAGTGAGATATAAAAAGAACCCAAGGACACTAACAATTTATTGAGGATGTCCCTGGAGTCTGGTTAAGATATATCACGGGGGATGGAGAAGCAAGGTCAGTTGCCTATGTGAGAGGGGAAATTAAACAAATACATTCCCTCTTCTCTCACCCGTGTAGTGAAGAAGGTGGATATATCAAGGGGTCGACATGTTTCGCGCTTTCATGAGTCCCTAATGGATCTAAGAGCGCTTCATCAGGACCTTAAGAAAGAGTGTGCAAAATGGGAATCGGGAAAAGACGCCCTATAATCCCATGAGTCCTATATTTTAGGAAATCTTGTAGAAAAAATAGGACAGGAACACGTCGTTTATGCGTGTCCCTAGATGCAGCCTATGAAGGAGACATAAACACAAAAGGGGAGGGGGAGAAAAAGAACACAATGAAAGATCATTATTATGGTCTCAGGTGGTCTGGATAGTAAATCTGTGCAAGACAACAGAAATGTGTCTATGAGTGCCCCGATGGGGATGCTATCTGAGCATCTGCACACGTGTGAATTGGACATAGTGATACGGATGGGTGAGGGGATCCCTGGCATGCGCCGTACATTCATCCGTGGTCTTGGTCAATGCCTGTACCTGGGGATGGAAACAGCCCATCGAAGAGAGATCCCCCCGGGGGAACCGTAGTGCCGAGTTTGTGCATGGGCCACCTTACGGTAAAAGATCAAAAATATTTAACTGTGGGGGGAAGTGCTAAAATAGTGCGGAATGACATTCTTTTACAGCGTCTTTGTCAATACCTGTACCTGGTGAAGGAAACAGCCTATCGAAGACAGATCCCCCCGGGGGGGACTGTAGTGCCAAGTTAGTGCATCGGCTGCCTTAAGATAAAACATCAATATATTTAACTGTTGGAGGAAGTGCTAACATAGTGCAGAATGACATTCTTTTACAACATATCGTAGATGAAACCGTGACTACAACTACTGGCATCTATCGTGCATAGTGGTGCACATAAACATTATGGTTTGAAGAAACTTCACAGTGCCTACCCTCCTTAGCTAAAGGATGGACCTCGTCAGCGTAGCCGTGCGGTAGTGGAGGCGGCTGAGGAAAAAGGAGACAAGGCAATGGAGTTCAAGCCGGTCAGCTAGGATAAAGTTTAAACGGGCAGAAGTGCCGGTTAGGAAGTAATGGGTAAAGATATCAAACAGGATGGGGGGCACTTACTTGACGCTCTTCCTCTGTGCTCCGGAACACCTACCCGGTAGCCGCGGCTGCTGGACGGCAAATGTAACGGCTGTGTCCGTTAAATACAGACATAAGGCCATAGGGATAGGTGCAGGTGAGCGGGTGGGCGTTAGTACGTTGTTGTGACGTCAAGACGGGATCTGCGTTAGGTGTTGGATGGCAGCCATCATGGAACGGGACAAAAAAGCGGCATTACTAACGCTACTTGTATATCATTGTAAGTGATATCGGCATGCCGTGGAAAGATAAATGCAACGGGATTGATAATGAACTGGGATACCATGGTCCTGGGTGAGGGGTTCTTCACGCCCAAAAAATTTTCTTTAATAAAACTTATAAATGTAATAATGATACGGGGGGAAGGTGGGGGGGGGGGGGGTTTGTAGTAGTGACAGTGTCGTCACTAACTCTCTATAAAAGCAGAAGGGAATTAGGGAGGTTCGAAACGTCCTCATAAAAGGTCACATGGGTAATGGTGACACGTAATGTCGGTAGTATGTTGTCGTGGTAAGATGGTGGAAAAAGTCAGGGACAGATTAGCCCGTGTGGGAGGGAGCCTCGGTACGGTTTGTTTTGCAGACTTAACTAACCCTGAGTGATATGGGGGGAAAAATTGTTTTTATATATATATATATATATATACACATGAGTAAAGGGACATATGGTGGACTTCTAACTCGAAAACCAGGTTGTAACAAGGATACAGGTAGACGGGCCTCTACTAACATTAGTAATGTAAGTAATGGAGTATCGACTGAGTGGTAGGGTTGTTAGTTAGTCATAAAGTCTCATATGAGAATATCTCAACGCCATGGAAGTGAGTATGGTGTCAGGAACCATGGAGCTATGTTGTATCATGTGTGCAATGAATGTGATGGGAGTAATCACTGGGTAGTTATCTGGTCAAGTCAACCCAGGGTATCTCATCGTTGAGACCGCCATTATCACTCTTAAGTCTGAAGACCCACCGTTGTTCACGCTCAAACAGAGTTGTTGCGGACCATTGAGGGTTGGATTCTATAATGGTCCACCGCAAACTGTCTGGGGGGTGATTTTGCTCCAGGAAATGGGTCTGTAATCTCGTTGCGGAGCGTTTGCAACGGATAGTGCTTTTATGTTCTCCGATGCGTATCTTTACTGGTCGAGCTGTCATTCCTATGTAGTGGGAACCACAGGGGCACGTGATCAAGTATACGCAGTTCTTAGTGTTACAGTTAGTGTGGCATCTCTGCTGCCATGGTTTCGGAAGTCCAAGATCAAGTTCTTTGGTTGCGGTAATCTGGGGACAGGCTGTGCATGTACCGCATGGGTAGTGGCCCATCACGGGGGGTAGCATCCAGAGGGTTGGTTGTGGGTTGGCTTTGTTTTTTGGACGTGTATGTACCAAAATGTCCCTCAGATTCTCAGTCCTTTTGAATGCGAATAAGGTTATCGGTCCTGGTGACACATTTCCTGTTTCCAATATCCTCCAATGCTTCTTGATGATTTTTTGAATTTTGTTGGAGTTGGGAGTGAATGACGTGACGCAGGTTAGTGTGTCAGTTTCCTGCTTCTCTTTGACTTCAAGTAAAGCTCCTCTGTGGTTGTTTCTCGCTCTCTTACGAGCCTGTCTTATGATGTTGGGTGGGTAATTTCTTCTGATTAAACTAGTCGACAGGGTCTCCGCTTCTTGCTCGAATTCTTTTTTGGTGTTACAATTTCTCCGAAGGCGAAGGAACTGGCCCACAGGTAAGTTATCCCTGAGTGCTTTAGGGTGGTGGCTTTGGAATAGGAGCAAGCTATTCCTATCTGTAGGTTTTTTGTAGTTGGTTGTTTTGAGAGTGCCCTCTTCTAGTGATATCAGAAGGTCAAGAAAGGGAATGGAAACTGATGATAATGAACCGACAAATCTGAGAAAGGGATTGATGGTATTGATCCATGTAAAGAATGAGCGACAGGTCTCCTCATCCCCTTTCCAAAAGATGATGAAATCATCTATATAGCGGCGCCATAGTAGAATGTTGCCGGTAAATGGGTTGGTATCCGTGAAGATATGATCTTCTTCAAACCTGGCCATGTAAAGACATGCCAGGCTCGGCGCAAATGTACTGCCCATACTGGTGCCCTGTACTTGGTGATAGATCTTGTTTTTGAAGGCGAAAAAGTTTTCTTTTAACGCAAGAGAGGCACAATCACAGATAAAGCTGATAGGTGTCGAAAACGGCCAGGGGTTCAGATGGCGTAATGCACGTTCCAAAACCAGCAGGGAGTCATCTTGCGGAATGTTTGTATAGAGCGCCTCCACATCTAGGGTGACGAGTAGTGTGATGGATTCTGGTTCCTCAAAATGTTCTATTAAGTTGAGTACTTCTGTGGTGTCCCTCAGATAAGTTGGAGTCTTGGTGACCAAGGGTCGTAAGAAAACATCACAAAATTTGCTCAGAGGTTCGAGTAGAGAATCGATGCCAGATACTATCGGCCGTCCAGGAGGGGGGTCAATGCCCTTGTGAATTTTGGGCAGTCAGTAGAAATATGGCATGCGAGGGTGGTCATTAATGAGGAACATGGCTTCATCCTTAGTTACCCAACCTTGTGCTTCGGCTTCAAAGGTTAAGCAGCGTATGGCTGTGGAGAGTCGTGACGTAGGATCCTCATCGGTAGGTTTGTAGTATCTTTCATTGGATAACTGTCGTAAGCATTCCTGGTCATATACTCCTCTCTCCTGTATGACAATTGCTCCACCTTTGTCGGCCGGTTTTATGATGATGGAGTCGTCTTCTGCCAAATCTTTTAACATAGATCTTTCCTCTTTAGAGAGATTGTCAAAAGGGCGGTTGGTTGTGATTTTATCGACATCTTTGAGGATGGCCTGCTCGAATGTCAGGATCTTGTTAGGAGTCATAGCTGCAGTAGGGGTAAATCGAGACATATTCTTGAGGCCACTGCCTTCCGGTGAATTTTTAGGTTTATCATGAAAGAAAGCTCTCAAGCGTATCTTCCGGAAGAATTGGTGCAATTCTTGATGTAATTTGAAGTCGTCTACCTTGGGTGTCGGGACGAATCCAAGACCTTTCTCCAAGAGGTTGATCTCACCAGTGGTGAGATGTCTTGACGACAGGTTGACCACTAGGGTCTTGTCGTCTTGCTCCGTAGTACCATCTGCTCTGGTTCCTGCCAATGGACGTTCTTGATCCCTCCTCTTCTTCTGCCTCTTCCTCTGGGTGGCGGGTGCCATTTTGCTGTGCACCAGGCCCTCACTGTTAACGCTCCGTGACAAGTCGCAGGGCAAAATGGAAAGAATTTCAAGGCTGCATTACCTGCCCCCCACTTTCCGATTGCCAGCGGCGGTTCTTGTGGTGAGTTTCCCGCTGATTAAGCGCCGGTTAGAGGTTAGGACTAAAGCGCGAACCGGGAGCCGAGACGAGCTACGTCCTTCCGGCCATCTTGCCCATCCACTCCCCCGCTGCTGTGTTTTTTAACTCTGCTAACCAGGTCCCACTTCAGGTGCTCTGATCCTTAAACATGTTGAAATTGGCTGTACTCCTAATATATTAACTTACCTGTAAGTCCCTACTATATTGTACAAGGTGTACCCAGGGCCTAGTAGTGAAATGTCACTAGCTGAGTGGAGCACACCTTGTGCCACCGCTCAAGTGCGATTGTAAAACATGATTACTGGCCTACTAATGTAGCTTTTCTGGGCAGTGTAAAAACTTCAATTTTACATTTTACACTTAACACATTTTGACAGTCCTGGACCCTCTTTTTAAATATTAGTAAGTCAACCCTAATTAGGCCTTAATTCCCAATAAGGCAGGGTGCCTGATATTTAAAAGTAGGGCATGTAAAAGTGTAATATAAAACATGCCCTTACAATGACAAGGCCCCAAAAACTGGTTTCATTCTAGCATGATTAGCTGTTCCGTATGAAAGCATTGGGATAAAACAGTACAAGCACATTTTTCAATCTTAAGAAATATTTAGTCCAAGCCCTATTCACTGATAAAGTTGGATTTGTACTAAATATTTTATAAAATGTACTTTTAAAAAGTCACCTTTTACCTGTCTAAATCCTTTGGAATCCCATTTGCATGGTCTTCCAACTGTCACCCAGGAGCTGAATAGCCCCTTGATGAGGTGTGGAGTTGCTCTTAGAGCGGTGACACAGGGCTTTGGTGTGGAGAGGCGTCCTGTTCCTCTGACCATCTGGACTGTATGTAGGAACTAAATTAACTTCAAAGAGGCCCACCGGTCACACCTGGGTCTATGGGCACCAGATGCAAAGAACTCTGCAGAGGGGAAGAAAGGTTCTGCATTATTTAGGTACAGACAGACCGTGTGAAACTGTTTGCACTAGATAACACAATAACTGCTTCAACAGTGGGTATGGATACCCCTGGGTACTCTTTCCCAATTGATTAGGGAGGTAGCCAGGAGTCGCCCTCACCCACAGGCTGTGTCAAAGTATACTCCTCCTAACATCCTGAGAAATATGGGAACCTTTTGGTGCCAGAGACCTCATTTAATTATTCTCTATTTTAATCAGTTGGAGTGGAATTTTTATTGTGCTGTTTTTGACTTTTTAACTGATTTGGTTTTTCAAAATGCTTTACACAGTTTTTCAAGCTAAGCCTGTTCGATCTGTGTCAGAGCTATCAGGTTTTCAGGTCAGGTTTAAATTACTAAAATCTTTACTAAACCCAACAAAAATAGTGCGATTATTACATGTGGTGGACTACCATCCACCCCAACTATAATCCACTTTCTCACAGTAACCGTGCCAGGATTCAAACCATTGCGAAAGTCAGAAATATGTACAGATCCAAGGGGCATCACAAAAGCTGTAGGATGAAACATACATCGCTGTGAGTCCCTTCGAAAATCCCATGACTTTCAGAGATTAAAACAACAAAGGCTGGTTGGAAAGGCAGATAGATGCTGCAGGAGTAGCAGTGTAGTCTTTGACAGTGCCCATGGTGCAACCCTGCTGAGGTAGTGAAAGTGCACATCGCAGAATATCTGATAGATGTGTCTTCAGGGGGTCTACCTCAAGCTCTGCACACCATGCAACAAAGCAATTCCACCCTTTCGATAACACAGATTTTTTGGAGGATGATAATATGACGCTGACCACCTCTGACAGCACATGGAAGGAGCTCTGGTGTCCTTACTCAATATCCAGGCATGAAGGTGGAGGTTCTGTAGCTTGGGGTACAGTGCCTGCCCCTCAAACTGTGAAATGGGGGGGGATCGACTTTAATGGAAGTTGCAGCTGGGGGACACAGGGGAGTGGTCAGTCTGAGGCGATGACAATGGCGTTTTCCCAGTCCTTGCACAGTTTCCACAAAACCTGAAGGAATCAAAGGGACGGGAGGAAATAAATAGTGAAGTGGAAAACTCTACCTAAATCGTAACTTATCCTCCAACGCACCCTGCAACAGAGGCTATAGGGCGCAGAACTCTGGGCAGTGCTTATTCTTGCAAGTGGCGAAGCGATTCAGCTATGGGGTGCCACATGATGAAAAGATGTTCTGTACCACATGCAGGTAAAGATACCAGTCATTGTCGACAAGATGACGCCAACCCAGTCCGTTGGCTCTGGTGTTTGGAGAGCCTGCCAAATGGTTGGCAACTAACCACATCCCTTGCACGTATACCCAAGTCCAGAGTCTCGGAGCTTCCCAGCAGACAATGAGACCCCCGAAACTTCAGAATCATATTCCAAATGTCCTGGACCCTCTGAAGAGGAGGAAAAAGTCTCATAGATGTTTTGTCCAGTACTGCCCCTATAAGCAGGAGATGCTGAGAGGCTCTAAATTAGGCGTGGGCCAGTTGATAGAAAAGTCCAAGTCGAAAAACAGAGATACTGTTGCTTGTAGGAGGTCTAGTACCAGCTGCGGAACACTGCAATCCCGGTCCTGCGCAGTCTAGCCGCACCCACTACCATCACCTTTGTGAAGACTGAGGGTACTGGTGTCCACTCTAATGGGAGAACTGCAAACTGGTAGTTGGTAGACCCAACCAGGAACTGCTGGTACCTCTTGTGCAACTGTAGGATCAGTATGTGGCAGTACACATCCTACAAGTTGAGGGACACCATCCTGTCTTCTGCTTATAGTGCTAAGGCACCTGAGCAATGGACAGCCTCTTTAACTTTTTCTTGTGAGGCTAAAAGTTCAGGCGCTAAAGTCTAGGATTGGACAAAGACTGCAGTGTTTCTTGGGAATCAGGAAGTACAGGGACTAGAACTCCTGCCCAGTTGCTGCTCTGAAACCAACTCCACTGCTGCTTCTTGAAACAGTTCCTTCTGACTGGTTTGAAGGTGATTCTCCAGCTGAACGGACCGAGGGAGAGGTACCTGGGGAGGTGCCTGCTGGAACAGAAGGGCATATCCTTTCTATTATTAAGACACACTGGTCTGATGTTGTGGCCTACCAGGCCTGCTGAAAGGAAGACACCCTTCTTTCAACTCACTGGACAGACTCCAGTGTCGAGGGGGGGGGGGGGGGGGGGGGTGTTTCCAGGTGATGTCCTTGAAGACAAAAAGAAGCTGGGTTGCGGGACTTGTCTGCCTCTTCCTTTACCTCTGCTCCTGTGCTGCCACAGAGTCGGGTTCAACTGTTGAATGGGCTATAAGGACTGACACTGGTGGAATGGAAAGTCTTGTAGAAGCCACAAAATTTGTAAAACTGTCCTTAATCTTGTGCTGAGAATTGCTGCCCCACAGATTGGGCAGTAAGCTTACCCGCCTTGAATCTCTCCAAGCATGAGTTTGGTTTGTCTCCAAACAGGCAACAGTCATCGAGTGGCATGTCCATGAGACTCAGCTGCATGTCTCTGGAGAAGCTAATGGATCTCAGCCATGTTTTTCTCCTCGAGGCTATAGAGGAACCCATGGCTCCAGCTACACTGTGTCTAGACTTGTCCTGATAATTTACATAGAGGCGTCCTATCCATCTCTCACCACCTCAGGTGGTGTAATAAACTCTGCACCACCCCATGTGCCATATCCCACAAGGCGTGGTTATACTAGGCGATCAGGCATGCGGCGTTCATGGATGTCAAGGCCAAGCTACAGGCATAGAACACCTTTTTCCAAACCGCCTCCAGTTTTTTGGGAGTTCCTGTCCTGGGGTGCCATAGTGAGCGCATCTGTCTTCTGCTTGGCGAACCTTGACCCTGCTCCAGGCAGGTCGCTCCCCACACCACACAGCACCACCTGTAGTACCCGTGTCCCTGTGCTCACTGCTGCCGCTTCGGACGTGAGTTTGAGGCCCTCCTCCACCCGCAGGCTACCACCTGCGCCTCATCCCTGGTGGCCCAGTGGTGGGCTGTAGGTTCTGTATACTTGCTCTGCCCTTTTTTTTTTTTTCCTCTCTGCCTTTTGTCAGGATTCTGTGTTTTTTGTTGGTTATTGTAATCTGATATTCTTTTTCCCTTATTGTACTGTTTTTGTGTCCTTCTGCCTGTTTCTCTGCCCGTTCTGTTTCCGTTTCCGCCGCTGCGGCCCCGCCCCGCCCCCCCGCTCGCCCATTCGTCCCGCTCCCCGCCTCCCAGCTGCTCCTCTCTCCCACCTCCCCTTCTTATGGTGGCCGCTGTGTGGCTCACCAAAGGCGTGCCTAAGGCAAGCCTGTCCGTGCCTGGACTGCACCCAGCGCCAGACCCCCTGGCCCCTGCGAACGCCACGACGCCCGACACCGCTACGACGCCAGCACCCTCCACTCCCTCAACGCAGGCTGATCACACACCTGCGCCCGGGCCACCCCGAAGCGCACCCAAGGACCCTTCTCCTGCTGGAACTGCAGCTACACCAGCCTCCAAACCACCAACACGTCCACCGGGGTAGGAGGTAACAGCCTCTGATGCCTTCTACTCAACACCCGCTCAGCCCGCAAACACGCCATCGAACCCTGGGACCTACTCGACTCCTCCTCCCCAGACGTCGCCTTTCTGACGGAGACCTGTTTGAACCCCTCCTCGGCACCCGACATCGCCATAGCCATCCCTGATGGCTACAAGATCACCCGCAAGGACCGCACCAACAGAACAGGAGGAGGAATCGCCATCATCCACAGAAACACCCTCAGAATCTCGACTAGCACCGACGACATGTTTATTGCCGCCGAACACCTGCACTTACAGATCCACACTGACCCAAACACCACCCTCAGAGGAACCCTCATCTACAGACCATCCGGCCCCCGACCGCAGTTCAGCAATTCCATCGCCGACTTCGTCAGCATGCACGCCCTTGCATCCACAGACTACATCCTCCTCAGAGACCTGAACTTCCACCTCGAGAACACGAACGACAGCAATTCCATCACCCTGCTCGACAACCTCAAACTCAAACAGCTCGTCACGACCCCCACCCACTCTGCCTGACACGCTCTCGACCCCATCTTCTCCGCCAGCAACCACGTCACCTTCTGCCACACCACTGGACCGACCACCGCTGCGTCCACTTCACCTTCGAGAAGCCTACCAGCGCACGCAACGGGCCCCCCACCGCATCTGAAGCAAAGTCTCCGAAGAACAGCTTGTCACCACCCTCGCCCGAAACCCACCAACAGACACTACCGACACCGACTCCGCCGCCCTGAACCTCAGGCAATGGATCGACGACTGTGCCAACACCCTCGCCCCGATCAAGAAACCCTCGAACAGATGCACCGACAGAAAAGCCATCTGGTTCACCGCCAACCTCCAGGCATCCAAGCAGGCCTGCCGTAGGCTCAAGAAGAAGTGGCACCACGAACAGACACCGGACAGCTACACAGCCTACAAGAGCGCCATCCGCAGACACCACCAACTCATCCGAACCGCCAAAAGGACCTCCTTCAAAGAGCGCATAGACAACAACGCACACAACAGCAAAGAGCTCTTCAACATCGTGAAGGAACTCTCCAACCCCAGCTCCAACGACATCCCGCCATCGCAAGACCTTTGCGACTCCCTAGCCACCTTCTTCCACCGCAAGATCGCAGACATCCATGACAGCTTCAGCAACCAGGCCCTTTCGACAGACACAGACACCTCAGACTCACTGCCCCCCAGCCACATCAACCCCCTGCTTTCCTGGACCCACGCCAATGACGAAGACACCATTAAAATCATGAACACCATCCACTCCGGCTCACCATCTGACCCCCTACCCGCACCACATCTTCAACAAAGCAAGCTCCACCATCGCACCCCATCTCCGCAAGATCATCAACCGCTCCTTTGAGACCGCCACCTTCCCGGAGAGCTTGAAGCACGCCGAGATCAACGCCCTACTCAAGAAACCCAAGGCAGACCCCAAGGACCTCAAGAACTTCCGGCCCATCTCCCTCCTCCCGTTCCCGGCGAAAGTCATCGAGAAGATTGTCAACAAGTAACTGACCTCCTTCCCGAAAAGAACAACATTGTGGACCCGTCCCAATCTGGATTCCGCAGCAACCACAGCACCGAAACAGCCCTCATTGCCGCCACCGACGACATCATGGCCATAATTTATAACGGAGAAACCACGGCCCTCATCCTCCTGGACATTTCGTCCGCCTTCGGCACCGTCTGCCACCACACTTTCCGCACACACCTCCACAACGTAGGGATCCGCGACAAAGCACTGGACTGGACCACCTTCTTCCTCACCAGCAGAACCCAGAGTGTCCGCCTCTCCCCATTCCGCTCTAAAGACACCAAAATCCTCTGCGGCGTACCCCAAGGAATGTCCCTCAGCCCGACACTCTTCAACATCTACATGGCACCGCTCGCCAACATTCGATTGCACGACCTCAACATCATCTCACACGCCAACGACACCCAGCTGATCCTCTCCCTCACCAAGGCCCCTGCCACCGCTTAATCCAACCTCCACGAAGGAATGAAGGCCATCGCCGAATGGATGATGTACAGCTGCCTGAAACTGAACTCGGACAAGACGGAGGTCCTCATCATCGGATCCACCCCCTCTACCTGGGACGACTCATGGTGGCCGGCCACACTAGGAGCTGCACCAATGCCCACTGACCACGCACGCAACCTGGGAGTCATCCTGGACTCCGCGTTGTCAATGACCCAGCAAGTAAACGCAGTCTGCTCCTCCTGCTTCAACACCCTCCGCATGCTCCGCAAGATCTACAGATGGATCCCCACCGGAACCAGAAGTACGGTCACCCAGGCCCTCGTCAGCAGCAGACTGGACTATGGCAACGCTCTCTACGTAGTAACCTCAGCCAAACTCCAGAAACGATTACAGCGCATACAGAATGCCTCCGCACGCCTCATCCTCGACATTCCCCGCCACCGCCACATACCAGCCCACCTGAAAGACCTGCACTGGCTCCCCGTCAACAAGAGGATCACCTTCAAGCTCCTCCCCCATTCTCACAAAGCACTCCACAACACCGGACCAGCGTACCTCAACAAATGACTCACCTTCTACACCCCGACCGCCAGCTTCCCTCCGCTGACCTCGCCACCGTCCCCTGCATCTGTCGAGCGACCGCCGGCGGCAGATCGTTCTCCCACCTCGCCGCAAAAACCTGGAACACCCTCCCCATCCGCCTACGTCAGACCCAGGACCTGATGGCCTTCAGGAGACTCCTCAAGACTTGGCTGTTTGAGCAGTAGCAGCACCCCTTCCCCCCCCCCCCCCCCCCCCCCCCTCCTCCCCCAGCGCCTTGAGACCCTCACGGGTAAGTAGTGCGCTCTACAAATGAACTGATTGATTGGTTCAAGACAAGGCCTGCACCACCAAGCATTGTGATGAGGGATGTGCTGAGAGGATGGCAGTATCCACTGGAAGTAGCTTATACCATCTGGCAATCAGTTGGTTCGCGACTTGTGACAGACTTGTCCCAGGCCACCTTAATGGTGTCAGGCAAGCCCTCATCAAGCAAGGCTTTGTTAAATGGCAGCAGCGGTGTCAACGTCACCAAAGCAGGCTCCAGGACTCCATTCAGTATGTTGGACCTAGCCTCCTCTGGTAGGAGCAGTTCCAATACTTCTGCTGCCTTTCCTATGAAAGCTTTGAAGAGTCACTCCCGGTTGAGGTGGACGTGCATTACACTCCATCTCCATGTCTGGCGATGTGCACAGCCCACTAGCATTCTGCAGTGCCAGGAAATCAGTAGTATTTGAAGATGGAAGGGCTGGTAAGTGTGCTGTCATTAACATCATTAGGAACCCCTTCATTCATCTGGTTATTTTCTGAATTCGTTCCAAACATGCCATCCAAAGTTTGCAATTAGGCAGTATGGGTTCCGGTTGTGATTCTTCTCTGTACTTGACCACTTTGGCTAGCCTTTGTGCCTCTTTCCTAGACCACTTAAGAATTGTCTGGGCCCTTTGCCAGTGCCGGAGGTGGTATCTGGATGGGCAACAGTGGAGGACTCACTGGTGAGAGTCTCGGCACCAAAATGTTTCTAGCTGGTGGCGGAGGTATGCCATGAGGATCTCCTCTGGGTCTAATAGTGCTGAGTGTGTTCCTCCCGCTGGAAATACAGAGCCCTCAGAAGTCCCATGAAGTTTGGAAGCGCACCAGAAGGGTCTGCCGCTTGCCTGAAGATGGCCAACATGACATGGAGGAACTCTTCAAAGTCAGTTACAGTTGTCAGGAAATACGAGTAATACAGCAAACTCGCTGGCGCCTATAACAGCAATGGGACCGAAATTGACACTGGAGTCAAACAAGGATCCAGCAGCAGGCCTAGAATTGGCACCAAGGCGAGCACTGGACTCAGTGGCGCTGCGGAAAGGGCTCCTCAGGCAGTGTGATGTCAACAAGCTCCATCTCTTAAGGAGGACTTCACTGGAGCAAAGAGCCTCGACGTGACCTATCTCTGGACCTCAAGAGATGTCAAGGGGTACTGATGTCATCCCTTGTTTTTCTCCTACTATGTTTCCTCTTCTCCTTGAAGGACGGCCAGGAACGCCTCTTTGAGGCTTACCACGACCAGCATTGACCCTGACACGTGTTGCTTGTTCAGGACATAAAAAGTGTGTCTTCCTGCTCCTTAATGGCCTTGGTGTGCATGAAGCCACATTAGTCGCACTTCTTTGAGTCTTTCCTCGTCCTCAGGCAACATAGGCAGACCGCATTGGGTTGGAAATGGACTTCTGACCACTGCAGGAGCTGTAAGGTTTGAAGAAAAAAATATTAAAAACATGAAACTATGAAGCTCAGCTGAGGATTCATGTAAAAGGGTGCGGGAAAATGGGAACTGATGTTGGTGTGCTAAGGTGGAGCTATATGGCTCCAGTGATGTCACAACTCTACCCCTTTCAGAACTAAGTTGGCACCAGCACCATCTGCCAGAGAAGGAGAACTATCATCAGAGTTTGCAGATCCATTCGAGCACCTGAGAAATATTCAGAAGATGAGGAATATGCAGGTAGAAGTGTCAATTAGAAAATAATATTCCATAAAAAAAGAATCAGAACAGGAACTGATCCATTGCTGAACGGTGAGGAATAAACAATAAACTGTAACGTAAAAGAGAGGAAAACATACCATCAATGTGTGTGTTTGTCTCTGTGTGCACAGCTTCTAATATTTAAGAGCACTGCAGTTGGAATCAGCTGAATAAATAAGTGTGTTTTGAATAAATTAACTTTTAAAAACAAAAAAGTGGGTGCAGATAAAAAATGTCACATTTTTATCTGCACCAACTATTTAAATTAAATTTCACAACTGCAAATCAGCAGTGCAAAGCCTTCATGAGAAAATATTAATTGTCATAATGAAGTCTCTAACCTGGGGTGATCCTGCGGGCAAAAAAAAGAGAACGCCTTAAATGGGGCTTATGTCATAAACCATAACATTTACGAATTCCCTGTCCCAGAATGCACAGCAATACGATTTTTCCAGTCTGTGGGCACAGCGTGCCTGACACAACTGGCCTCTTTTAGGCCTATTTTTCCCAAATAAAACCTTTTAAGCTATTATTATTAAATGTCTTTTTTCAGGACGCTGTAGGCTTATCTTCCTCTTTTCATTGAGGTATGTATATTTTCATCTGCCTTGTCAACTACAACCCTGACCCTTTTAATAATTGTCATTTCTATAATAGAAAGAAATCTTAGAGGAATGAACTCTCAGTTCTTTATGCTGGGATTTTGTTTAATATCCATAAAAAGAAACATCTTTAAACACTGAATTACTAAATTTGTCTGGCAATGTTTCTCTTGAGACATTTGATGTGATTTCTAAAGGAGCAGAGAGTTTGAAATCACGTAGTGTCTTATAGATGTGTGAAGAGTAGCATCATTTAGGTGCTGGTCGGGCTACAACCCATAGGACCACATCTGCCTTTCTGGTTTCCTTACACTCATAAACTCAGATTTATTAATATTGGTTTGCATTTCCTGTTACCTCATTTTTTCCTTTCTGCAGAGATTAACAGAAATGCCAGCCTAACAAAATTCCAGTGAGAAAATGTAGGAACTGCTCTTTGACGTCTTGCTCTGGATAGTTGGATCACCTTGTAACTTTCCCGCTTGTGCTTTTACATCCTAAAGCCGCAGGATGGAAGGAGGGGTGATTGTGCAGTTTCGCCATAAAATTGCATTATGTTAAGGAAAGGTTAGACTTCTTGTGTGCATTGATGCATGTAAGTACCCACATACCCAGATATGTCATATTGTAGAGGGTCAAGGGTACAGTGTATTTCCATAGTCCAAACATGATCCCACTAAGGCTGTCCCAACTATGCGGCAGTCATGTTTGTAACGAGGCTGATTTCCCTCAGCCTCTTCAATTGAGATGGACACACCAAAATCAGGCGACAGCACCCTGTAGAATACTCCCAAGAGAAGCTAAATCCCTCAGATTTTCTACTGCATGTCATGTGAAGGGAGTCTCCGTGAGCTCGGCTCAGTTCTTTGTTCTCTAGAGTCTGAGATTAATCTTGACAGCTACCATGCCTGATACTTCCAAGAAATGCCTCTTCAGATCCTGCAAAAACTGTGGAAGGAAAAAGCTGCTTGTGGATGACCCACATAAAGACTGTCTTTATTGCCTGTACCTCAACACAAGATAAAGTAGTGGAAAATATGTATCACTTTTTCCACTAAGACCTTCAAGGACAGGATGGGGAGGCTCCTTCTGTGGCTACAGTAGGTTAAAACTCAGAGATCCACTATTTCTGAGGAAGACAGTGACACGTACGTGAGGTAAAACAAAAGAAAAAGATCCTCTGACCAGGGAATATCTGTAGAGAGCAGGAAGGCTTTAAAAACCCATCACAAAGAACCTCAGAGAAAGGAGAAAAGGAAATGCATCTCCACAGAGGCAGCCGCTTCTCAACCCAGCACTCCATCAGTGAAATCTCGAGAACATCAGCAGACTTTGTCTACTGAACGACGACGAGGCATAAAACTCCTCTTAAATAAAGCTCTGTCGATGGCAATATCACAGTCAACAGCATTATTGTCATCGATGGTGACAGTCACCACTGTCTTGTCTACGAGACCATTGTCAGCAAAGATGACAGCCGTCGACACACCCATCCCTTTTACGAGGATCCTGGCATCCACGAAGACACCGTCAACGTTGACGCTATCGCCGATGACACCATTGACGACAACACTGTTGACGGGATGCATTGGCCAATGAGAAGTATGTAATTTGTTTGCAGTTTTCCATAGTACAAACTCAGCCCAAGGCTTGGCTGCTTTACATGAGCACCAGATTAAATTACACATGCTCAGATTCAATTTATAATATGTTATAAGGCACTGGGAGGATCAGACCTGGCTCCAGGATTCAGGATCTGGGAGGGCCATAAAGAAGGATGGGTAGGCTACAAAGATGAGTGGATCTGTCCAGAGTCTCCCTGGTGTCTGAGAGCCGAGTCTGGGCATGCTGGATGGTCTTGTACTGGCATGAGATACATACCATACCTACTGCCAGGTTGTATATACTAGTTTTAACTGTGTATTTCCAGTGATTTAAACTTGTGGCCTTGATCTTTTCTCCTTTCTCTACCTCACCCTCCTTTCTGTCTGTCTCTCTCTCCTCTTTCCCTATTTCACCCTCTCCTTTCTCTCCACTTCACCTTGCTGTCCCGGTCACTTCAGCATCTACTTCTGACCACCTCACTCTTCTCTCTTCACATCATCCTGCACTCTCTCTACCATATCCATCTGTTTCTTTGCGGAACCCATCTCTTTCTTCATTTCACCCCCATATTTGTCTCACCTCACCCACCTTTCTTTCTGTCTTATCCTACTTTCCCTCCATCTGGACCCCACCATCCTCTCACTGTGTGCAAGCTTACTCTAACTCAAATTTCACCCTTCTATTTACACCTCACACTTCTCTCTCCACCTCTCCCTTCTCTCTCTTCCTGGCCCTTTTGTCTCATCCTTGCCCTTTTTCTGTTCCTTGTCGTCTTCTGACTCTTGTTCACCCTCCTCTGTCTTTCCAACTCGCCCTCCTTCTCTCCCCCTCGCCAGACCCCTTTTTTTCTTATTATTCTCCCTCCTACCTTAGCCTCCACCCTATTACTCTCTAGTCACTCTACTTCACCTTCCCCTTTCTCCCTTCTATCTCATCACCTCACCCTTCTCTCTTACCACCTCACACTGGATTCTCCACCTCACCCTCCTCTGCCCGCCTCACCTTCACTGCTGCTGCCTATGGTTTAATGATTTTGTGTGTGTAAAGGAATGAGGTATTGCGCGGGTAGATGGGTTTGCGTAATCCAGTACTACTATGTCCCTCTCCCTGTTCTTTAATGGTAGCTCTCCACATTTTAAACAACACCTGCATAATATAGCACACACACATGAGATCTACAAAGACATGGGGCCATGTGTATCTTAACTAAATAAGAAAAATAACAATTGGAAGAGCAATCAAAGGTGGCAACCTGAGAAACTAAACCAAACCAGATATCAAATGTGGGCTGTTTCTACTCTGATCTGCCCACTGTGCCAAGAGTACATCCTCTGAGATTGATGACTGGACACGTAATTTGGTGACTAGTTTCTCAACCACTATTTTCCTCTGTCTTTTGAGCAGAATGTATCTTTAGGGGAGCAAAGAGGAAATGTACAGCTCATATGACTGCCTTAAAATTGAACTGTCGCTCCTAAATGGTGACTGGCATGCGTCCTCTTCTTTCCTGTTCTCCTGTCACTGACCAGCCTTTCCCATCACCCCTTCTTTACTCATCACCCTCCCTATTCATCAATCTCCCCATCTCCCCTATTCTACCACTATCCTCTAGTCACTTCACACTTCTTCTCTGGCCCCTCCCTCACCGCTTATCATTTGCCCATTACCCTCGTATATAGCCACCTTCTTTTTTCATCATCGCTGCAAGCGTCCTCAGCCTCCACCCTTTTGATTTCCTGTCCCTCTGCTCACCTCTTATCACCTCTGATCACAGCACGTGCTTACCTCCTATTCACATCATTCATTTGCTCATTAATACCCTCCTTCATCCATCCTACTTCCTCAAACTCCTTTTTCACCTTCTTTCATCCACCTTTTACACAGTCTTCTGCACCTACTCTGATCACCTCCTACTCCTCACTAATCAAACCTCCATCATATTTCTTCTCTTCCCTTTTATTCACTTCTTTACTCTTGTTTTTTTCACCTGTTTCCTTACCATTAGTTTCTTATCCTTCCTTATCCTACTAATTTTTTCTATCCTTACTCTCGCCTCTAATCACCCTCCATCTCTGTACTCCATCCCCTTTTCCTCTTTTCAAGATTCTAGAATCATTGACCATGTTTGTTATCCTTTGGAACCACAGTTCTGAAGGTGGCAGTGGGTTTTTCAGTACTTCAGATGAAACAAAACCACCAATTCAACAGCTGCGAGTTAATCTTTGGGTAATATTAGTGGTATATGTGAGTTATGCACTCTACCTTTTGAAATGCCCCAACACATCACATTTATTTGAAACTTAAATAGTGGTGTTGTCCAGAACAGGGACGCCAGACATTCAGAATTTGTATATTGATGGAAAAATCCAGTAAAATTGAATAAACAAAATAACACCACAATGACAAAAACCAAATAAAGAGAGTCAGAGATACCAGTTTTCAAAGTTTTAAGTGAAAATAGCATCAAATGGTAGTCAATGGCCATGGTAGACTGGAACTTAGGTGTGATTTAAGGCCAACCGCAATGGTGCTGGGGTCGAATACACAAAGTAGTTTGGTCCTGGTGAAATTCTAGAAGTTGAAAAGTTCAAAAAGGTCCCACTTGAGAAAGGGACTTTGTCACTTTTGTGAAAGAAAAATCCTCTCCCTGCTGGCGACACTAAAACTGTAGCTGCTTCCTTGGAGCTGAATGCTTGATATCTGAAGCGGGTAGGTCTGTCTAACTCTGTGAAGCTTTTGAGATTTGCTTTTAAAGATTTTGTAAGTCCCAGCTCAGGATGTGAGATCTCTGCGGTATATGAAACAGAAATTCAGGCATATTTTGTGGATGTGCTGGTAAGATACTTTTCTCTAATCTAATTTTACAAATGTATCCGCCCCCTGGGTCCGTGGGCCAATTCTGTAAAGCTATACCTGATATAGCTGCTAACTCGGCCAGGACTCCCGCCAACTTTACACTACTGCGAGATTTTAACCTTCATTTTGACAACCCGTTGCAGCAGCCCGTAGCAGAGTTAATAAATGACCTTGAAGGTTATCAATTCCTTCTAAAAGTTGCTCTTCCAACACATTTGAAAGGTAACCTACTAGATCCCATCTTTTCCAGTGTGGAGGACTTAGTAGGAGGGATACCCATCTCAGTACCATGGTCTGACCATCTTCTCATTCCTTTCACCTGGTCCCCCAATTCTGCCCCACCGCTTATCGAACCGGTTATGATAAAGTCCTGTCTCTGGTCCAAACTTCCGATAGACCTATGGATCTCTGAACTAGAAAAAACTAAGCCCGAACCTGATTCCGATGTAATAACCGCCAATGAAAATTTCAATAGAAGGTTCCTTAGACCTAGTCCTCCCTTCAAAATCTACCCAGCTAAAAACTGGAAGCAATAGAAGGGCCTGGTACTCTCCAAAGCTCCGGGCATTAAAGCAAACATGTAAAAAACTTGAAAGAACCTGGAGGAAGGATATCTCCCCTAATAAGAAATCAGAATACAGGGAAGCCATCAAACTGTATAAGAAAGAAATTAAAGTGTCTCAATCGGCATATTACTAAGAAAAAATATGCTCGGCTGCGAACTCGCCACACGAGATTTTTCGCATAGCAAAAACCTTGCTCAAAGTCCCCCCGCCCCCTGTGACCTTGGATATCTCAGGCTCACGCTGTGATAAACTGGCAGATATTTTTTTCACCTTAAAATAAGACATCTACACGTCTTTTTCAACAATGGATAGCCAAACATGGGACCCCAGCCCCCACAGCTCACATTCTTCTCTGGAGGTATTTCCTCCGATGAACCTTGAGGCGCTTGAAAGCATCTCTTCAAAAATAGAGTGGCTCGCCCAGAGACGCAGCACCTCTCCACATCCTGAAACAAGCTGCAACAACTATCGTCCCCACTATATTGGAACTGATGAATGCCTCACTTGCCACCGGAGTGGTCCCCCCTCCTTGGAAGAAAGCAATGGTGAAGGCACTTCTAATAAAGCCTAACCTTGACCCGGACTCCCTGGGAAACTATTGCCCCATCTCTCTTCTTCCAGGGATCAGTAAAATAGCTGAAAAATACATTAACTCCGTGCTGTCCGCCTTCTTAGAGTCCCACAATCTCCTCCATCCGTCACAGACTGGCTTCTGACCTCTTCAAGGTACTGAAACAGACCTACTATCTGTTGTCGAAGAGTCTAGACATATTTTGGATGCTGGAGGTACTGCAGTCGTTATCCTTTTAGACCTCAGTGCCGCCTTCGACACAGTCAACCATCAAATCTTGGCCCACAGACTCACAAGGCTGGGGGTGACCGGGGTTGCACTGACATGGCTGCAGTCCTTCCTGGAGTATAGACTCTTCCAGGTTTTCGAAGCCAATGTGACCTCAAAACAGTTGCCTCTCCGCTGTGGAGTGAATCAGGGGTCTTCCCTGAGCCCACCTTATTTAACATTTATCCGAGTCCTTTAGCGGAAATCGTAATGCCTTTCGGGGTACACGTAGTGATGTATGCAAAGGATACACAACTGGTGGTGGGACTCAACCAGACCGAGATGTCCTCCTCTAACCTCTCCCCCTGCTTGAAAGAGGTAGGCAAATGGATGAATGCCTCCTTTCTGAAATTGAATGGAGAAAAAAACCATGATTTTGGGGAATCCATCTCTATCTGATCCTAATCTTATGTGGCCAGCTGACCTGGGACCTACGCCTGCCCCCAAGAGTCAAATTAAAAGCCTGGATGTATGGCTGGCTCGTGATCTAACGTTTAAGGCTCAGGCTCGTAATGTGGCAGCCTCATGTCATGGCATCCTAAAGATGCTCCACAAAGTACTCCCACTCCTCCCCTTGCAGGCAAGGAAGATCTTGGTTCAGGCACTCATTTTATGCCGCCTGGAGTACGGGAACGCCCTTTACCTTGGGACTCCAGTCGCTCCCCTTACAAAACTTAAGACAGTCCAAAATTGGGCAGCCAGTATCCTTCTGGATATCCTGAGGTGCCAATCAACCAAATCTGCCCTGAAATCTGTCTACCCATCAGAGAGAGAGTTAATTTTAAGGCTATGTGCATCGTACAGAAGTCGCTAGCCGGAAAGGGACCCCCATTAATCATTCTATTGTCCGACCCTACCGTGCAAACAGATGCCTTCGCTCAGACGATCTTCATCTTGTTGTAGTTCCTAGGATTTGGAGAACCAGAAGTGGGGAACAACAGTTTTCATACAATGCCGCCAAATACTGGAATTCACTCCCTCTCTACTAGCGCAAGGAACCCAACCATCTTGCCTTTCGAAAGTCGTTAAAAACGTGGCTCTTCCCCTAGTTGATGGCTCTGGTGCCTGCTGCTATAGGCGCTGGGATGCCCTCTGAAGCCATGTGCTATATAAATGCACTTTTCATTTCATTCATTCTCTGTGGGTCCCGCTGAAGGTCTCAAAGAAATGTTTCTAAACTCTTCTGGTACCCAAACCACCACACAAGTACACTTACAAGGCCGCCAGGATCTCAGGAAAGATACTTCAAGACTCTCAGGGTGTCAGGCAGAAGCCAACTGCAATGTTCAGTACAGGTTCAGATGCAATTGCTCAGCTCAACTCTCATGGAAAAGGCCTCTTGCAGCTTGTTGTGCCCCTTATCTACACAAGATATCAGCAAAGTAACCCTTGGAGTCAATTTCTTTGTCCTGGGTGCAAGAGGGAGCAGCTGTATTCCTTGAGATCTCATCTCGGGTTATAGACAGCAGGTCTGGTTCTCACAGGTCCAGCCAGTATTCTGAGGAGGGTACCTTGGGATACCAGATTTATGGTTGGCACTACCTAGTGGGTGAAGATGACTCTGTAGTTTGGCGGGGAGGGAGGTAAATGTTGCCTGCCTACTTTTTTCAGTAGTTCCTATTTGCCTTAATTCAAACTGGCCCAAATTGGTGTCAGGCAAATTCCCGGTGGGCCATCATCTTCAGCCAGATTAAACGTGGGTTCTGATAGCTGAGGATATGTAGGAAAGTGTGCTATGGAAATGAGTAGCGTCCTCCCACATCTAAAATCCAGTTTGAAGCACATCCTGGACCCACAGAAAAAATGAGACAGAAGTCTGGTAAGACAAAGTAGGGTCCTTCAACAACTAGACAGGGGTTACACAAGAATTGTAATCTGATCCTGTTTGATCCCTTTCAAGAGTGTATGTTGTTTACATTTGTCTTAGACAGGCCTTTCAGGCAGAATTTGACATTGGTGTGCCAGAAGAAGCTGAGACGACTCATCACTGCCCATTCATGTTGCCTGGTAATCAGAGTGTCTATTGTGTGGCTCTTGGAAGGAATTTTACACCTCATTAAACGTTAAGAATCAACTGGGCAACGACTGGATTGCTAATGCAAATTAGGCTCCAGGAGCTTCAGGCATGTTAAATGTAGCTTAATAAAAATTACTTTTCCTTAATACTTATAAAGAAATCCAACTTCGCAATTAAATTTGATTTTAAAAAACTATTAAAACAGTGGTTTTAAAATTTATTTTTGCTCTTCCCAAACCTGAGTTACCAGTGTTAATATTTCAGTCTGTACCCTGGTTTTCTAAGGAGGACAGCCAGGCCTACCACAGTGAAAATGGTTTTTGAGGCTGGGCTTTGTTACTGTCAGGACATGGCGACATTAATATACTATGTGTCCTACTTTTAAATGCCTTGCACACTTCCTTGTGGGCTGCATGACTTGCAAAGGGCTGACTTTTTCATATGTAAAGGGGATATATTTGCCTGTCATAATGGGTTATTTTTAAAAGGTTGCACTGAAGATTTTACACTGCAGCAGTCAGGTTACAATGGCCTTAGTACATCTTTGGCAAGTGGCATGTAACTTCCAGGCCCTGGGTGTGTTTTCTAGACCATAGCCTAGGGATTAATAGGCAAGCTAAATGTGCCATTTGGGAATAAGCCCAATTTAACCATGTTTAAAGGGGAATCACAGGCACTTAGCCTCAGCTTAGCAGAGGTAAAATGTACAGAGTTCAAACATGAGCACAAATAAAGTTGCAGACAAGGATGAAGAAATCTTGGGTAACCATGTGAAAGGGTTGACTAAATTGTGCAGCATATTGCAAGGTAGTATTACTTTATTATTTTGTATTTTTTTTTTACACACGTGTGACGGGGCAGGACAGGCAGAACTAAAGGACATGACAGAGTGGTGGACACACATACCGTTTTCACCCCCTCTTATCCCCTCACAGCAGAACGAGTGGTGGCCAGAACCTGTAAATACGAGAAGTAGCTGGGAAGAAGCGGAGCCCTTTAAGTGGAGCGCGGACGGCTCCAGAGACACACCCCCGAGTGACGCAGGGACGTCAAAAGGCGGACGACTCCAAGAACCGACGGACGGCGTTTCCTGGAGGGGTGGAGTATACGAGCGGAGCGGAAGTGAATCGAGTAGAGCGGAAGAGAAGAGGATTGAGCGGAGGAGGAGAGCGGGAGGCACCGGAAGAGAGCGAGGAGTACGGAGGAGAAGGACGAGAGAAAAGCGACAGTCGGCCCGGAGGTCCAGGACACCGCGAAGCGCCCAGCCACGTTCCCAGGGGAGGAGCGTGGCTAGGACAGGTACGGAACCGGGTAGCGGGGTGGATAGCGAGAGGGGAAAAGCAGCCGCCGTACACGGGGTAAAGAGTCGTGGATAATCCCCTGTTTCCCTACCCTCTTGTGTATTGATGCACTATACCGCACGAAGTATAGGTGGTCACGAGCACTTCTTAGGGTGTATCCTCACTCCCCGGTCCCGGTCACAGGTAGATAAAAATAAGGAAAGTTTCCTGATACTTGTCCTCTTTGTCTCTTCCCTTCTGGGCCGGAGCATCCTGGGAGAACCGAGGTACCATTCCTCCCCCCGAAGCTTCCCAAGAAGTAAAGACCCCGGATCCCAGCCCTCCTGGAAGAGCACCACCCCAGAGGAACAACGGATCCCGCAGTGTGGCCCCGAGAAAGACTGACAAGTCGATTAAGGAAACGATATATATCAATAAAACCCAGGTTACAACGTATACGTGTCCCGTCTGTCCCTGACCCACCGCTACAACACGTTAACACGGTCTTCAAAAATATTTCACCTCTTTATTACCAGTTTAAAACGCAACCACAGCAATAAACAGCTGAAAGGTGACGAGTAAATATTTGCCAAGGGCCTTCCACTGTGCAGTAACACGTCACTGCATTGTTAGTAACATTTGATGCATTTAAGATGGCTTTTTGTTAAAGTCTGCAAATTATGCAGCAGGTGATTGTTTATGTGGCAAACGTGACAAATCCATAACTACAGGTAAAATGCTGCTGCAGCAGAATCACATAATTCAAGTGGCCCAGACTGTAATTTATTTCTGTCCATTCATGTGACAATTTGAGTCAATTTGTTAGGAGAGAATAAATGCACAGTCACCGGTGCTCCAAAGTAGGTTATCTGTTCTTTAAGTTCCTTCCAATTATATTAGCGAGCTCAACCTTCTGCAAGCACCTCGGGAGATTGACAGAAGTCAGGACAGCAGCAGCACATGTTGCCAATGCTGCCATGGAATGTTTGCCAGTGCACTTGTTGCCAGTGGACTGCTCCTTCCCATTCTTTATATATGTTGTATTAGTGATGCTTGACAAGTCTTTTCACTTAACAAGAGTCAAACCTTTGCCATTCCCAGTGTTTTTTGCTTACTATAGTGCCATAAGCAGAGTCACTGGAAATATGAGATTCTGTGGCTTCAGCTTATTCCGCATAATTATGGATTTGTCACATAATCCATCATCTGCTGCATCATTTTTAGATTTTAACAAAAGCTCTAGTTTAAACAGATCGAATGTTAGTACAAACACAGCAACAGGTGTTGCTGTACATTGGAAAGACCTTCACAAGGAGCTGGTCACTTTTTAGTTGCCTCTTGCTGTATTATGGTGTTAGACGGGTACTTACAAGGTGTAACCTTTGCCAAGATAGTGTTAATGTGTAAAAATACTAAAATAATGAAGTACTACTTTCATAAAATGCGTCCCATTATGCCACGCAATTTGGCTTTTTTGCCCCATAATTTAGTTAACCCTGCCACGTAACATGGCTTTCCCCGGCTTCATAAGTTCAGTGGCCTTGGTCATAAGTTCGGAATAGCATCATAGCAGAAAGAAAATAAAACATACAACTACTAAGATATACATCCCATTTTCAATTACTTTTCTGGCAATTTCACATTGTTTCTACCATAAACTGTTTTCAACTCTTAATTATTGTGTGACTGGAGCTTACGCTCTCTATGTGGTGGGGGGGGGTGTCAGGTACTCCTCCTTTTTGCACATGCAAAAGTTGATATACACAATGGTATGTGAATGTATAAAAACTAAATTGAATCATTGTTGTCGAAATCCCCCAATACGACACCTACATCAACCCCGAGTCAGAAATCGTGGTCATCCAGTCCCGGCACCCTAAGCCTGAGGCTACTGATTGACAGATCACAGTTGGGGTGGCACGTAACCAGCAAGCCAAACGCACGCACAGGATAAACCCAGATTAGTCCCATAGATAGGCAGCAACATCACAGTGGGTCCTAGGTGATTGACCCCAATACAACACACATGGCCTGAGCGGCGCGCGTTCCCAAAACACCAAAAAGTTAGATGCCACATGAAGTTAGGTACACTCAGCCAATCAGGACACAGAACACACTACACACAGTGATCACGCTGTCCCCATGCTGGACATCTGGACACATTACCCACTGACCCTCATTGTGTTTACACAAGGTCAAGACCCACCTGCATTTGAAACGTATAAAAAGCCATTCAAAACGATTGTACTTTGAGTCACTCCTCAGACCCGTTTCTGTGTGCCTCACTCCCGGCCGTAGTGGTTGATTAAACCAACTTTTCCTTGTCAAATGCCTCTTGACTTTGTTTTTTCCAAGGTAAATTCATATTCGAGCAACGCATAGTAATAGCTAACATCCCCCGTGACCTCACCCATGTCCCCATGCACTTAAAGTATCCCATGGCATTGGCTTTATGCACGATTACGAGGCTGCAGGCCAGTGTGATTGTATTTCTTCATTAAGAAAATGTTTTTTGCTTGGTAATTTGACTTGGGTGGGCTACGGTCCTATCCTGGGAGGGCCTGGCTCACCCTCTAGAACCGGGCACGTCCCGATAAGTAATTTGCCCACAATTATAGGATGTTGAGTTACGTCAGAACTTGAAACTCCCAAATTCCAACGTCCGCAGCTCTGGCTGTTAAGCCACATCTCCTCCGCTAATATTCGCAAGGCGGCAAATGTATGTCACTTGACTTGAACTTGGCCCATTACTGATAGCTGGGGTGGGATGAATTAAAGCAAGGGAAATCGGTGCCCATGCAATAATTGCCTTGTGCTGTGTATAAAGAAGTGTGTGATTATTCTTGCATGGGGAGCTGCCTACTGTGAGATCTGGTGGTTACGGGTCTGGAACTCCAACTTAGCCATTCATCTTTGCTGAGTCGATTACATTCTATCATCAGTTACAAATGACAACATATTTTTTCAAGGGCCTATAGTTACAAGCGCTACTGGGTACACCTAATGCTTTTAAAGCTCAGCCTTGTGTGCGACCATGATCAAACACCATCTCTTTCTGTCTCCGTTGCCTCCTCTGCAGAATTTGATAGCACTAAGAAACAGATAAGGGGATGTTAAATCAAGCAAAGCAGATCTAGATTGGAAGCAGGAAGCTGTCTACCCATGCTCATTTGAATGCATTCGGTATAGGCTTTCGGAAATATAAGAACCAAAGTCTCTATTCTGAGCACTGTTTTCATCTAGAACCCAATGAAAATGTCTTATTATCTACGTCATTCGCGTTCTTCACCTCTTCTTCAATGAGCACTTTGTGTCTCACCCACAAAAGTCCTTAATACAAAAAAAAAACCTTAAGTATGCCTCTTCCAATATGGCCTCTACAATAAGGGGATCGCACCTGACGCATAGAGGAGGGGCCAACACAATGTATCTTTCAGTTCATAATCATCATCAAACTTTATTTCGGTCGAGTCACCATACAATTCATAAGTGCAAAATGAATATATACATACAAAGAATGCAACAATGATCAGTCAAAAATGATACTCAATTACTTAAAAACGTTTGTTTCCTAAAAATACAAGCAACCCAAAACAGCGAGGTGCAAAATGGGACCGGGCCAATCTCGAGAGAATATTAAACAGGGCCCACCATAAAAGGTCAATTTTTGGCATAGTGCTAAAAAGGTAAACCAGTTAAAACACAACTTACACAATCTTTCAGTTGTTTATGTGTGCTTGTGCAAGAATCACACACAAACAAGATTGAAGATAAGTATTATTAATGTTTTGTATTTGGTTTGTAAACTCTTTAACATTCCGAGAAGATGCCTGCTATAGTGGCTGATGTTTTGTTAGGGTGAGGTTTGTTGGCTGCATTTATTAATTATTTCTAAACATGCTTCCTCCTCTGCCAAGCAATTAGGAGGGAGCCTCTGCCTTTGCCCTGCACATATCCTCCTTTGTACTGGATTGTTTTTCTAAGCTTAGTGGACTGCTCTGCCTGGTTCTACATTGGCGGCAGTCCTGCAAGGTTTTTAATAATATTGCATCTTTTGCTTAGCAAGGAGAGCACATAGGAAGTGCTGGCAGCCAGCTCTTTACCCGTATATAGTAGAGCACGCAATTCTCTTTCCGGTGGTACTGGTGATTTCAAGTTTTATCGCAATGGAGGGGAAGAGAGGGGCTACACAGAGACATGGGTGAGTCTAGCCCTGGTTGGACAGGTTCTGCTCCTGGATCTTCTTCCAAAAGGAGCATTCTGATTTAGATGTGAGCATTTTGCAATTAATGATAAATAAAGCTGTGGAGGTTGCCTTCACAGCTAGTGAGAGCCAGCCTCCAGCAAAATTGCCTAGAGCCTGTCCTCTTGCAGATCTGGACTCTGATAGCTCAGAAGATGAGGAGAGGAGGGTACTATGTAGAAGGATATCCAAATTAAAGGAAGTTCTAACCCATTTGAAAGACAATTTATCACTTCCAACCGCTGATCCTCAACATAAGCAAGACAATTTTTTTCTCCCAATACAGGAGGAAGGAGCCAGAGGCTCTTTCCGTTAATAAAGCGTTCAAAGGATTGTTATGCGTTCAAAGGATTGTTATCTAGAGAATGGGCGGAGGTGGAAACGTCAGCTTTCCAAGATTCCTTTCTGAAAAATACACACTGCAGGACTTCTACAGGGAGTTTCCTGTTAATATAAAGTTTGAATCTTTTATGGCACGATTGGCTTCCAATGGCACGATTATCTCGAAGTTTGGCTCTTGTGCAGATCAAGTGTATAAGAAAGACTGCTGTTAAGAGTTAGGGGTTCATTCATGTGATAGAGGCATTTGGGAGCACCGGAGGACGGTCTCCTATGCATCTCCAAGCCTGACCTCAACATGGCCGCCACACCCGGTGCATGAAATGAGCTCATTCACACTGAAACCTAAAGACCCATTTTTTCTTTTTTAAATCGATGTTGGCATCCATTTTGTCATCCTACTGAGGATACTGAGGAGGGGTGCCCCCATTCGACCTCTCTGCCCTTTTAATCTATGGAATGAGTAATGAGCTGGCTCCACACTCTGCAGTCCTTGGAAGAGAAATGACTTGCTCCACCCTTAACTTATGGTGGCCATCTTGGAGTGGAGATCTACTGCACGGTGATCAACATACAGAATATACTGCTAAAGCATTCCCTCACCCAATAAGGCTACTATATCATTGTATATGGTCCACTGGAAGATAGTGCGTGTCTTGCCGGCCTGAACTAACTTAGCACGCTGCTAGCAAGTGTGACTCTACTTCACTTCCCATCTTCTCCCCAATAAACTCTCCATTTAACTGACCTACTTATGACCCTTACTGCCCTTCCTACGCCTCCTTGGTTCGCAGACAAAACCTACATTGCTATGTATCCTATTCCTCCGTACGCATCTCTCCCAACCTGGAACTGGCTGGGCAGAATGCTTTCTGAATCTTATATCCCCGAACCTATCGAAAAATGCCGCAAAAAACTTCAAACACAGACTTCTCAAAACCCATCCAGAAACCCTCATCTCGGACCCCTTATTCTCCTTCAGAAGGGGTGATACTATAAGTGATCTCCTCTTCTACACTAAACGTCATGCTCAATGGCGGAAGGCCATGTACTCCCTACTCAAGATCTCCATTTCTCTGAAAACTCCACATGGTCTTTGATTGATATTTGCTCCCTCCTTGGCCTACGGAGATGAAGCTACCATCTCCCTCTACAAAAATGGAACCATCCTTATCCAAGCTTCAGAACGCAATTTAGTGGCATTTGATAACCTCTTCCCTACCATCATGAATATAGTGGCTAACTTCACTTCCGTCCCCATCGGAGGGCCTGGCCCCCAAGCGAACACCCAGTCTTCGCAAAGTCTAGCTCCTAGAAAGGGCCCCCTCCTAGATACCTTAACACCCAATAATAATTACCCCTCATTGCCCGTTGTGATCGAGTCACGACAGCACAGTCAGCACCCTAGTCTACCTCGTCCCCCCCTTCATTGTTAGCTAGTGCTAGCTCCACTGCTCACAGCAGTGTCTTGTCTCTCCCCAGGAGCCCTTCCCCCATCCCGACATGCTATCCTGACATGCTCCCTCATGCCTCCAGGGACCTCTATCCATCTGATCCTTTTCCCCCATCCTACCCTTCCCTCCGTGCACACAGCTCTCCCGAACCCCTTCCCATGGGACACAGTCATTCGCCATCTGCCCGACTGTCCCCTGCCCCCTCCCGCTGCAGGGTCCTCTGAACAGGCCCTCCCATTCCCTTCTTCACACTTCATTGGAAGGCCAACTTGACGAGATAACACTCTGCCTACAACAACTTAAGAAAGAGGTTCACAGCCTATTACTTGTCACCGAGGAATTGTCATCTAACTACAGGCTAAGCTGCTCCGTTAGGAACAACCACCATCCCCGCTCGCTTCCAGCTAGAGGTCGTATCTGGGTCCCTTCCCCCCCTTATACTTGGCGGCCTCCATCCTGCATCACACATAGTTGGGCCTCTGCTCCTCACCCCAACGACCCTTCTCGCCCCTCCAGATGTAGAACCTCTTTGTCTGATAGAGATATCCAATCCCTAATACTCTCATATGATCTGGCACATCCCTCCCTGTTAAAACTGGGGGCCTCTAGTTGGCAATGGTTTGCACCTTTGTCCAAATAGGGACCCTTGTTTCTAGTCAGGGTAAGGGGGCTACACTCCTAAATAACCCCTGCTCAACCCTGTTGTAGCTTGGCACGAGCAGGAAGGCTTATCTCAGAGGCAGTGTGGAAAGCATTTGTGAAAACATACAGTAATACAGTGAAAACACTACAGATGGACACCACACAGGTTTTATAAAAATAAGTATTCTTTATATAGACTTATCACAAGACCCAAACGACAAAAATCCACAATACAGTATTAATAAAATGACTTTTAAATGGTAGAAATAGCCTAGTTTAAAGATGATGGTAAATGCGACACGTTTCTCAGAAAGTACCTTTGGATGCGTCAATCAAGATAAAAGGTTCCTTGCTTTGGGGGAGGCGATGCGTCTGTTCCTCAGTGCTTGCGCAAAGAAGGTGAGGAGGTGCTGCGTCGATCTTCTGTTGCGTTCTGTTTGCCATGCGACAAGATGGTGCCCTGATGCGATGCGACGATCTGGTGCGATGCGACAAGATAGCGTCTTTGATGCGATGCGACGACGTGAAGGCGATGCGTGCACGCCAGACTGCCGTGCGGTCACTCTGAAACTTCTGAGCCGTGACAGGTCCTGCGACACGCTTCTCCGATGATGCGACGGTGACCCTTGCGGTGGCGACACGCTTCTCCGGTGATGCGACGACAAACGGCTGCGATGAAGACGCTTCTCCGGTGATGCGACGATGACCTTTGCGGTGGCGACACACTTCTCCGATGATGCAATGGCAGCAGCTGCGGATGAGACACGCTTCTTCTCGTTGAGTCTGCTTCCAGCTCCCAACAATATGCAGGCTTCTGCAGACAGAATTCCCAGCAAAGAAATTGGGGGGGAGCTGGTGGTGAAGTCTTGTATCCCTGAGACTTCAGCAGGAGGCAAGCACATTTCAAGCCATTGGAGATTCTTCTTCAAGATGATGAAAGTTCAATAAAAGTTCCTTCTCCTTTCCTTGGCAAATAAACAACCACTGCAGGCCAACCCCAGAAAATAGCACACTGGCACAGGGGTAGTCAACTCCTTCAGCTTCTTATGGTTCCTCTCCTTGGCAAAGGTTCGTCTTGATTCCCAGAAGTGATCTGAAGTCTTGGAGTCTAGGCCACAATATTTATACTAGTAAATCCTTTGTCCTCTGAGGGCAGAGGGTGCTGGTGCCTAGCCAAAACCAGTTCTGTGCAGTTTCCTGGCAGGAGGTGGAGACAGCATTGTTGAAAGCAGACCTGGCCCAGGTAGCTGAAAGGAAATCTCCTCCCCCTACTCTCTATTCTATGAGGGCTCAGGGGAGTGAAAGGAAATCTCTGCCCCCCACTCTCTATGCAGCCAAGGTCCTATTCAGCCCAGCCCTGACTCATCAGACTGCTGCAGCCCAAGCCCTCCTGTCACTCACAAACCAGACATGCAATACACAACCTAGCAGAGGCAGGCTGGATGGTTAGGCAAGAAAATACCCACTTTCTAAGAGGTCCTATTTTTGGGATATGAACTGTCAAGTGAAGGCCAAAGTCTGGCAGCTAACATTTTAGAAAAGTGTGCTCTGCTCCAGCCTCTAAAATCATTGAAAAATGTACAATCAATACTAGGATTCCTACATTTCGGCAGAACATACATTTTAGATTATGCACAAGGGGTAAAACCTTTCTATGAATTAATCAAACCTGACTTTTCAGCCAGAGATTGGACACAAGAACATACTAATATTCTTTGTTTACTCCAAAATTGCTTCCAAACACTTACAAACGCGTAAACGTGGAGATCCGAATAATTGCGGGTCAAAGCGGGTACACTTATTTGATCTTCAATGAAGGAGAAACTGTACCAATCGCATATAAATCACACCTGTACATAAATGCAGAAATGCGTTTCACTTCAACAGAAAAGAATCCTGACAGCCATTCAGACTGCTGTAGCAAAAGAAAGAGCACTGGCTCAGGGGAAAAGCATTATTGTCATAACACCGGTACTGGCTTTGGAAGCTGTTACAAAAGCTAGCATCCCGAATGCGAAAGTGTTACATCCAATATAGATACAATGGGCTAATTCTCTTACTGCAACAGATGTTGAATACAGATTTGATCCAATTTTAAAAACACAAGCATTCCTGCAATATGAACAAGAATATCCTCTACCAGATTAAATCTTGCCTCTTGACCAGTATGAATATATTATTTACACTGACGAATCTGCTCAACCGGCGATAGGAAGTAAGCAGCAATATTTTTCGGAATGTGCTATCGTTAAAGGTTGCATGCGTGATGGCAAGTTCCATCCTAGCTGCACAAAGACGCAGTCTCTAGGAGACTGCATGGCTCAGTTGGCAGAATTAAAAGCACTGATACTGTCACTTGTAAATACAGATCACGAATTCCCCACACTAATCGTGTGTGATTCTTTTTACTGTGTACAGTCATACATTGAGTACAGCATTGGGAACAAAACGGGTTTAAGGATGCAAAAGGTGGCACAATTAAGCACAAAATGCTATGGGAACAGGTAGCAGAGTTGAAAACCGAGCTTCTGAGGACTCATGCGATCCATACACTGAGTCCTCAACGTGATGACGTTCACATTGAAGGGAATTCATTGGCTGATGAAGCCGCAAAGGGGGCTGTTCGCACGGCTTCCGTAGCTGCGCTGACTTGTTCTAAAACGAGAATAGACGGAGATATAATGGTAGCTGTCATTGCTTCACGCAAAGGCAGCATGGCAGTACCTAAAAAAAATTCGCTCAAATACTCCTACAAGTTAGATGCACAAAACATTCCATATGCTCAGATTCCTGGAGTGGGGGATAGAGTAATACCAAATATGGATCGTAGGCAAGGCTTAATATTAGTCGCTGTAACGCCTGTGTGCGCAGAGCCCAAACCCTCGTGTGCAGCTATTTCTTTACTGAAACAGCGCTGTTGGTGGCCAGGGTTATCTAAGCAAACTAAAGACTATGTCTTGAAATGTGACATCTGCCAGCAGATGAAAGGCTCCACCGTTACACGCCTGGCACAGACGCCATTAGTAAAATCTGACAAACCTCTCGCATGTGTGTACTTGGACCACTGCGGCCCCTTACAAACGGACGGGGCTTACAGGTATATCATGGTGGCAGTGGATTCATGCTCGAGATTCCTATGGCTTTGGCCTCAGTGTTCTGCTGACGCTCGAACTGTTCTAAAAGATTTGCGAGTCTTTATCAGTACATACGCAGTTAGCACGTTAAACTCTGACCGCGGACCTGCGTTTAGCTCTCGGGCTTACAAAGAGGCCATGGAAGGAATGGGTGTAGCATTGCGGTTCTCATCTCTGTATCATCCTGAGGGAAATTCTGTTGTGGAGAGAAAAATCTGAGACTTAAAGCAATCTTTAACAGCTAGGGTATTAGGGAAGGGTGGTAGTTGGGTCGCACACCTTTATGGGGTACAGCCGGCATTAAATAACCAGCCAAGAAGGTCTCTAGGGGGTGTCACTCCATATGAGGTCCTCTTTGGGACACAAATGTGGGTACCTGATCTTGATTGTGAAGGCACAGTGGCGGATGAAAAACCATTTGATATCCATGATCGTTTGGCTGTTTTACAGGATCTAAAAGAATCCAGGACAAAACAAAGCAATGTCCATCTAAAGCAGACCGCCACTGAGGAAGTCAAGGTAGTCATGGCAAGACCTGTCTGGATCCCAAAAATCGGGGGTCTGGTCAGAGAGAAAATTGCGGACAAAAAGGAATTTGGACCCTCTTACAGAAAACCTGTCCCTATCCTTGCAGTACACAGAACAAGAACTGTGCTGCTCCCGCCTCTTGTCGTAAAAAAGGAGAAAAGTTTTATCTTAATTGACTTAATCAAACCACACTATGCGGTCGATACTAAACAGTAGGCCTAATGGACTCTGATGTGGCAGACGTCCTCCTCTAGCTACAATCCAAGAAGTTCAAACAGAAAGACTCCTCACGTTTCAAGAGCCATCTGTAAGGAATGAAGGACTAAGCAACAATGCTATTGAACTTATTCCACTTGAACCAGACATTCAAATTCTGAATGAAAAACAGAATAATTCACAAGTTGCAATTAGACATAATACAGACATCTACATCAACATGTCTCATCAAGAGGAAAATAACAATTCAACTAATCCCGATGCAATTCCAACAATTGATCGAACTGCTTCTGGCTATTTCATTAACTTTGATACGTTTTCTCTGGATCCAAGCGAGTTGGAAACGACGCCAGCCAAAACACCATTCAAGCAAGAATTAAAAAACGTTCTTCTCTTTCTTCAAAAGACATACCTGGTATCACCTTGGATTGAATTCTGGATAATTTCTGGGATAATGTTTTTCTTTTATGGCTAGGTTTAGTATTGACTTTTAGTATGCTTATTGACGGACATTGTCTTCAACAATATTCCTCAGCCCGAAAGGTCAACATCCTCCTGAAGCCACACACATCATGAATGAAGAGACTTGTCATCAGTGAACATTACAGCAGGTCCTATACCCGATGGTATAGTATGGGAAAAGGTTGATTTCAACATTTTCAGCCCGACCAAACTTTTAAAATTTAATCATTTATTTAAAATATCTTTGAGTGATATCATTACCTCCAGTACATTTTCTGATGATTGGGACACTGAAACAGTTAACGTTGTCTGATTTAGAGAAAACTGCTGCATTTTCTAATAATGAAATGTTATAGGGTTCTTCAGACTATGACAAATTGTACTGTTATCAACATTTTGGTCATCATTTCCTGTTCAAATCCATTTCACCCAGGAATGTATTTGAGTACTATCAGTGGGAACATTGCCCAACACCACCAAAAACTAGTTCACAAGTGTTTGCACAGAAATTTGCATACTTTTCAGGATTTAACACAACAGATCCAGCCTCGTTTTATTATAAGGTTGCACCAACATCAGCACAGAAAATTATGTTGACAAACACCAAACAGATTTACTCTGCTTCCTTTTTGGCCCAATTGTCTGAACAGGGTTTCCACCTATGGAAAGATGAAATTGACTTAAAATCAATTTGGGGTTTGAGGAACTGGGAAGTCCAGGGTACAGAGGCACTATTTAGAGCATGATGATCTTTTTTAAATGATACTTTGCCACAGACATCCTGTCTTGGACTAGCCAAGGTGAAGGACCTGAACACTCCAAGGTTACCTACACCAACACCAGGGTGGCAGAATTCTTCTACAAAGGAAGGAGCTACAGTTGATGACATACTACAGTACAATAGATCAGACCCATATTGTAAGGAGTGGGTGGTTTGGCCCTTAGACACAAACACGTCATAAACGGTTCCTGAACATCACCAAGGGACTCCGTATGCATAGGCCAGATCCACGATATGTACAGAGAGAACATCCAGGGGTAATGACATCCTATAGTGTTGGGAAGTTGTGCCTAGATTGGCTAGAAACCTCAACACTTACAGAAGTGAAACAACACTTATCTTTACTTTCACAAGACATGGATCTTAGAGACTTTTTACTAGGACCTAGGAAACAACGTCAAACACGTTTCATATATGCAGGCATTTATGCTGCCTATAATGAAATCTGGAAGATTTCGCAACAAAAAACCGAAGAGAGAATACGGGAAATAGACCGTATAAACTTAGAAAAAGCTTTTGCTGTGGTGGATAATGGGTTAACTACTTTGACCTCCAGAGTATATTCATTGGGCAACATTGTAACCTCTGCTATTGACATACTGGAACAGGATTTAGCCATATTACAACTCGGCCAATCACAGTTACGTTCTATTATGTTATTGAGCTGGACGCTACAATCTTTGCATGCAGGCCTTGTGCCTTGGCATTTTATAAACAGTACGTCCCTATTTTCAGAATACAATATAACTGATACACAGATTGAAATGGCACAAAGGGGAGCTAAATATACAATGCTGCAAATTGGAAAACTGGACAGACTACCATTACAGTAGCTGAATTACCATCAACTGAGTGGCTAATCCATGGCCAAATCACTCTCCCGGTCACTACATTTCAGTTTCACTATTTCCTTGAGCAAAGTCAGGAAGGCAGGCAGATATAAATAATTGGGTAAAGAATACATTAAGAAAATCTGGGATTTACCATATAGATTTCGATTCCAGAGTGGGGATCGAGAAGTGTTTCTTAGTGGTACCAACTGCAAGAACGCTTTTAGCGGTTCTCTCATATGCCAAGATATCGTTTTGCACGGAGCCTGTAATAGTTCAGTTTCAAATCTGTTTTGCCACATGAAAGGAACACCAGCTGCCTTAATATCGCCAGGGTTCGAGTTACTTTTGAATGGGAGTTACTTGATTGTGACCGATCAAGGTTGTTGTGGCATGCTTCCAGGCGTTGCATATCTGGTCACCGTGAACACCAGGGTTACTTGCTGTATGCAAGTATTGTTTCCTCTGATTTCGTAGAAATGGATTGGACATATCTTTAATATGTCAGATACGAATGGCATTATACACCTATTCCAGAGTATCCTCGGAGTTATTTCTAACTTCATACACTCTGTGTTTGGAAGTATTTTCGGGGGTCTACCTCTGATACTGCTTGCTGTAGCTGGAATCCTGATTGTCTACCTGCTGCGCAACGGAAGGACCATCCGCCAGCGAGATTGCGAAGGCTCTCCTTGAAAGACATTACAGTGAGCGCATGGTACAGCATCTCGGTGCACCTCGCCTACGAGACCCAAGTGCTTCTTGGTTCTTATCCTTCAAACTAGTGTTTGAGGACTGAATCATACCTGTCTTCCGATGCCTGTTCTGCAGAGGCGAATGCGAGCTGGACATCTGTCTGACACCTCTGACGGAGATGCCAGCGGACTAAGACTCTAGGCTGGAACCTTTGTGGTCCCATGCACAACTCTGTCCCCAGCATATTCCCATCTTGACGCATGCCTTCCTTGAGGAACTGCAGGTGCCTTTCACAACTGAATTAAATTTCAGCTCCAGCATTGACACCGAGGTTTCGAATCCAGTACTGGAAGCCTACACACCAGCTGTTGGCAGCGAGGAGTTTCATCTATGCACACTTGACGTCCTATGCGAGGTATTGCAATGTTTGTCCCCCTCTGTAGCAGTCAGTGATAATATTATGCCTCCCAGCCAGGACATTTAATCTGAATCTGGCTCACCGCGTGCTGGGAACGAATATGGAACTTTTTCCTTCCCTCTATATTTCTATTATAACTTTTTCAAATTGACACTTTCTATCACAAAGAATGGCCATCTAAGTACCCTTGCAGTAATTCAACTTGTGTGATCGAACTAGTTTAGAACTGTGATTTGCGGAACTTTACGACAATGTCAAACCTTACCAAAGACATTTTCTTCTCGTTTTTTAAACTGTTTTTAAATGATTTTTTTAAATGTTTTAAATGACTGCTTGATAATTTTATACACTGACACTTATGAAAATGTGTATCTCAGCATGTGTATCTTAGAATGTGTATTATTGTTAAGTATAAAGTGGAGTGGGTGTTCTATTTCATATCGGTACCCTAATATAGGTCCAGGGAACATTGTACACTTTCCCTACATCGGCCCCCGTTATTTCATATGAGCGAGCCTTATAAGGACATAACTCCAAATAAGGACAGAATGACTTAGAGACATCACGCCTTATAAGGACTGTAGCCTTTTATGGACTAAACATTTCACCTAGTTCCATGCCGAGGGTGGGTTTTTCCCAATCGATATTGCTAAGACGTCATCCTTAGCACATATGAATAATAGATGAGTGCACTCTCCAGGAGGCATACTTCACCTCTTCCATAGATGCACAAGGTTTAATCCCCAACATCATCCTCATACTGAACAATGGGTAACACACGTACTTGGACTGTATAAATACAGCACCTCTTGCTATCAGAAGGCAGGAGGGAACCGAGACTTCAAGACCGACGCACTGACCAGAGACGCTGCAGCTCCGGCATGCCAATCACTCCAGCTGACAGTGGTCTGACGATCCCTTGCGGGGTGTCCAGCTCAAGTCTAGGACAAAGTCCCACACTCTCACTATTCAGGTATGGGGGTTCAACTCAGTCCTAGCTGGATTTTTGGCTCATAGGCTTAGGCTCTTTAGCACCTAATCAGATGCTAGGTACACTTAGGTACATCTAGTTAGGCATCTTAGGAGTACGCAATTTCTCTGATAGCAGGAGATTCTAGTAGCACTGCGAGCTAGCTAATGCAAACCATAGGCTAACATATGCGGCGGGGTGCACGGAGTCAGTCTGCCACCAGACCCACAGTATATGTTATCCGTAAACAGCGTAGGTCCTGCATGACAGGGTACTATTAGGACTACACTATATAAGTACCTTAAGGGCTTTAAGTGGACCTGGTTCTTAAAATATATTTTATATTTATATAATTCATGCCCCCAACTTTAAAAAAAATATTTTTTATGAAGTTTTCATAATCGATACAGTAATAACAGCAATCTGTATTGCAAAGCAGAGAGATACAGTTAGAGTAATACCACATTGCAGTGAAAGGAGTATTGTTCACCATCAAGCGCCGTTTAGTAAATACAAATAGAAAAGTAATGCACACAGCAATGTTCACGATTCGGGTGGCACATATACTAATGGTCCCATACAGTAATGCGTTCCCTGTGGTACGATGATCAAGGGCCACTACAACACATTTTTCAAACAATGGTGAGCTGCTCCTGGCAATAAGTAGCGTCTTGAAGCCAATCTGTTACAAGTGGTAGCGCCCGTCCCCCCATCTCAACACCACCCTGCGCTTGGCCAGTAAAAGGAGCACCGCCAATTTACGCCTCTCAGATGGCACATCCTGAACATACCCCAATAGTGCTTCGCAGGCGACCGCTCAAGGGAAGAACTTATGATGTCAGCAAGTGTGGTGAAAATTTCGTGCCAGTATGCGGAAATGCCCGGGCAGTTCCAGGTGAGGTGCATGAAATTGGCAGTTGGGAAGTGGCAACGGTTGCAGTGTGTGTCTGTGCCCAGTCCTATTCTGACCAATCTTATTGGGTTATGGTACTGTCCGTGTATAACCTTTAAGTGAATAAGGGCGGTGGAGATAGGGGATAAATCGCGTGACTGGGTGCAGCAGTATCGCTATTGTGAGCCCGTCAGCTGGGGCGTAATGTCTGTGTCCCATGCACTTATGCTGTTGGAAGTGTGTATAGGTGCTGAATTTTGCAAGGCAGTATATCATTTTGTGATAAGTCGGCGAGTTGATGGGGAGGTCAAAAATGACTCCAGTGCCTGGAATGTAGGTGGGGCCACAGGGATTGGTATTATGTAAATGTGTCTAAAACATAGTATTGTCCCCCTGTAAGACCTCCTGTGGTGTAATAAAAGTACAGCCAGGATAGATTTCACTCATAGTTGTCAGGCTCAGCTTGTGCAATCTGGCACTTGTTCCAGAGTCATTCGTGATTGGTAGTAAGGGATGACCTATAAGTGATACGGATGGGGCAAAAAGACACTCAATATGAGCCCTGTGCCTCAGCTCACTCCATGCCCATACCGTACATGCTACTGTGTCAACACACTCGTGCGGGCCCTCAGGGACCAGGAACAGCACCGTCCGCAATTGGAAGGGGCAGCGTGATTATGTTCAGGGACAGCGTGTGTCATTAATTGAATCGGGAACACTCAATAATGAGCAAACAGGGCCTGGGCACTAAAATAATATAAGTCCATGTCTGGGGCACCCAGGCCGCCTTGTTCAAAGGGAAGTGTTGTAATCTCCCAGACCATGCACAGTTGTTCACCTGCCCGAGCCAAGGCACGATCAAATTTGCCGGCGTAAATTAAGGGGCAAAGGGAGTGGTAGGTTTAGGAAGAAAAAGAGGAATTTAGGGAGGATTACCATTTTTGCTATGGCCAAATGGCCAGTCAGGGACAAAGAAAGCTGTTTTCAGCCATCAATTATGTCGTCTAGCCAAGTGAGCAGACGGCCATAGTTATTCCTCCACAGTTCGTCGGTGTTTCTGCTAAGCCATACTCCTAGATATTTGACCGCGCCATCCGCCCAAACCCCTTTTGGGGTGTCGCGTTCGCCAAGGCGAATATGATAGATTTAACCCAATTATTTTCAATTCTGGATATCCCGCCAAATCTGGTTTACTCCCTGATAAGGGGGGCCAGATTAGCATGCGGGTTTCGGACATAGAGGGTGATATCATCTGCATACAGCAACACTAAAAACTCTACAGGGGCTAAATGCAATGCACATGGTGCTGGCGGAGACTGTCACCAGTGGCTCCATTGCAATCGCAAAACGTATGGGGGAAGGGGGCACCCAAGTGACTATAACATGTCAGATATCCCACCGTAAATTCTCAGTCAGGCAATAGCCAAAAAGTAAAGCAGGCCAATAGATTTATTAAAGGAGGTACACCAGCAGAGCAAAATTATACTGCCATTCAAGGGATTCAAATGCCTTAGTGGCATCTAAAAAGAACTGCTACAGCATGTAGGGTAGGCTCAATGGTACGGAACAGCGCAAAGAAAGTACAGAGGTTGACCTGCCGGGCACAAACCCTGCCTGATTCAGTCTCCCCATATCTGTAAGTAGTGGGAGGAGGCACGAGGCAAGTAGCTTCGCAATAGATTTTCAGTATTAATCAAGGAAAGCGGTCGGTATTAATGGCAACGGCCGGGGTCCTTGCCATGCTTAAGTATGGTAAGGAAGAGGGCCTCACGCAATGAGGTAGGCAGGGTACCCGATGAGAGGACCTCCATGTAGACTTCCAATATGTGGAGGGTAAGCGGGGGGCATATTCTTTATAGAAAGCAACTGTGAAGCCATCAAGGCCAGGGGCCTTTTCAGCGGCCATAGACCTGATTACCCCAATGATTTCCTCGGTTGTGAATGGTTCGTCCAAGTAACGTCTGTGGCCCCCTTCTAGCCATATGAGTTGGATTGAATCCAGGAAGTCTGGGAGGGTTGCTGGGGTGTTATCTTGCCTAGTACCATATAGGGAGGAGAAAAACTTCAACCATGACCTTTTGGACCGCTTCTGTGGCAGTATGAACCTGTAAATTAACATCCCGCATTCCTGTTTTGTAATCGATCTCCAAAGACTTACAGAGTAACTGAGCAAGGGACTTCCCGGGTCTGTCTCCCTCCCTAAAGCACCTCGCACGCCTCTTTTTCCAAGTAGTGCGACTCCCACTGGGCAGCCTCTTTGTACATGGAGAGTTTGCTACATATAGTAGCTAGGATATGCGCGTCATGATCTGCATTGAACTGTATTTTGAGTATCCATCTCGCGCTCAAGATGCGCCAAGTCCCCACGTAGGGCGCAAAGATTACCTGCCTGCTTGGCAATATGTGCTCCCCTAATGTCCACCTTGAAGGTCTCCCAAAGAGTGGCCCGCGTAATATCAGCCTTATCATTATGCTCAAAGTATTCCAGGATTGCTGCTCTAATGTTCTCCCTGAAACCTGATCTCTCAGTGCGCCGGCCTGGTGTTTCCAAGTAAAGGCCCAAGGGAGTCCACCCAAGAACTCCAGCTCCAGGAGTACAGGGGCAGGCCCAAGAGCGAGCGCAGCAGGTGTGATGCCTGAGCCGATCATGCCAAAACGTCTTGCGATTTCAGCCAATAGTTTAACCTCGACCATGTGGCGTGAGCAGTGTTTATGCATGTGCCTACTCTCTGGTCTGCATGGCGGTGATGCTAGATATCAGTTAGGTCAAAGTCTTCTATAATTAGGCACAGGTGGGCCATTGCCAGCGGGTGGGGCCCTCTAGAATCACTTTCTCTGTCCAACTCAGGATTAAGTATAATATTAGTCGCCTCCCCACACAGTCGCCCCGGGACCTAGAGTCTCAGCCTGTCGCCACACCTCCGCAAATAATTGACAGTTATCAATATTACGACTGTACGTAGCAATAATCCTAAATGGGCAGTCTTGAATAATACTCGCAAGTAGGACATATATGCCTTGTGAGTCATTTTAACTTTGCGCATGCGGCAGGCCAGTCCCCGCTGATATTAATCGCTACCCCAGGACTTTAGTTTGAATATGTGGTGATGTATTTTTTTCCTAAACCAACCTCATCTCAGTCTAGTGGTAGTCCCTAAAGTTGCTGCAATAAGCAAATATCTATGGAGTGTCTTTGCAGATATGCGAACACTTGACGCGCTTTACAGTGATCTTTAAGGCTGCGTATGTTCCATGTCAACAGATTGAGTGGGCGCATGTTTCTGCTATGCAGAAGTGCAATGCCCTTAGGTGCTAGCCTATAAATTGTGTGTGGTGTGCTTTGAAGTATTAAAGGTCAATGGAAATTGCAAAACAGAAACACCCTCCCGCCACCCACACCAACCCTCAAACTTGGTTGTGTACCCTTCCCCACCATCCCAAAACTCACACACAGAATATGTTTTGATAGGAATCATCCCAGAGGGCAGAGACTAAAGCAGGTGAACAACCCCTACCATGAGAGGCAGGGCGACAGAGTCAATGAAATCAGTACCATGTAATGGAGCCGTTTGAAGCAACAGAGCGAGTAGTAAATGTGAAGGTGCCAAGAGCGTAGAGTATTAAAAGAGAGACAATACTGGAGATGCGTGCAGCCAAGAGAACCAAACAACTTAGCCACACCCGCCCCGCCCACTGGGACAAAACATGTCAATCATTGTCACTCAAGGTATGTTTGTCTGCTGCATGTGAGGAAACTCTAGGAGACCCCCAGTCGTTGGTATTATGCTTAGCAAATGTATAGCTGCTTTGGTGTCTGGAAAAAATGTTTTTTACCCTACTAGGTCACTTTTAGACTAAGAGGGTAGATCAAGGCATAGGGATCCCTGCATTCTGAAGGGCATGCTTTTACAGACGGAAACTCACGGCGGGAAGCCTGCACCGCTATTGTAAAGTCTGGGGAGCAGGGTAAGCTGTTACCTTGAACATTAATTGACCCATGCTCTTGCACTAGTCGCAGGACCACATCATGGTCCTGGTAATTCAACAGGCGCGCAACTTTGGCCTGAGCCAGTGCCCCATGAGGGGGGTCTGAGACCTAGTGACCGATGTGCACGTTCCACAATAAACATAGTAGATAAGCTTTCCCCAAAGAGGTCCCGCAGCATGGATTCAACAAAGTCTTTCATTTTTGTAATATTTGTGGATTCCGGGACTCCCATGATTTGTAGGTTATTGCGGCTGAAGCATGCCTGGAGATCTTTGTTTTTAGCCTTGATCACCTCCAGCACCTAGTCCATTTTCAATAATTGCCCCTTGAACTTGGCCTGTGCATCATCTACTTCCTAAACGCATTGCTCTAGCTGTTCACCTCATGCTTATTCACCCGCTGCTTGACCTGATCCAGGCGGCTTGTTAGAATATCGAGCTTTGTGTCTATGATCTTGAGGCTTGACCTTACTTCTACCAGGATTTCTTTTATGTTAGTCTCCTGTTGTGAACCAGTCTTGGCGCTTTCAGGTGACGCACCAGAGTGTGATCCCAATTCACCCTGTCTGGTAAGGGGTCTGCTTTCAAACTGTAGTTTGGATTGTTTGGCGTTGTTTTTCCCCATGATTGGAGTGTATGGCGGCACCCACCAACATAGTTGGCAGTATCCCCTGGTGTTCAAGGGGCTCCGTGTAGGCTTGGAGAAAGGGGCTTAAAGACGCAGCTATGAAGTTAGGGCCTGAGCATGAGTAAGCCTAGATTTCTGGAGCCATCAAAGCCAGTAGTTCAGTATGGGTCAGCAATATTTTCAGCACCAGCGCCAAATCCATGTCAGCCAGATCAGTCACCCATGTGGTGGTCCGTTAATTCCTATTGATTATTGAAGACAAAATAACAAGCATTCTCCCAGGCAGTGGAGTCAATGCTCATTTAGAGCGCGGGGGGCTTACAGGGGACTGGGAGGCACACCACATGAAAATCCAGACTCTGTTTGTGTAGTGAAGGATCTTGGAGGCATACATCAGTGCAGGCTCTTGCGGATTAAAGGCCAGCTGCGGTGCATTCGCCGGTTTCACAATTATGTACTCACTTAATATTTCACCACTCAGGCCTGAAATGTTCTGCTTCTCCCCCACACAGTCGTTGCTGGCATCTGCTGAGCATCCACCTCTGTCTCAGAGGCCCCACTCACCCTCCGGGTGCTGCTCACAACATATGCAGCCTGCTGGGGAATGCCAATTGCGAACCACACTGTGTTGCCTACTCACAGCATCTGCTGCACACAGAGGTCCCCCGCAAGTCCGCCCCCAGTTCGCAGCAGTCCCAGCCGGAGCCGCATCTCCCAGCTACTCTGCCTCCTGAAGCAGCCGCTCCAGCCCAGGCTCCTCGGCAGCACCACGTCAAGGATCAGTTCCACGCCGCAGACCCAGCCACGCTACTGTCCGGCTCACGTTCTCCTCTGTCCAGCGCAGCTGCCAAAGGGACACAATGGCTTCCGAAGCGCCCCTACTTCGCAGGTGTCCACTCTGGCTCACTATGATAGGCCATGAGGTGGTACTTTGAGCCCGTTTGACATCGAATTCTTGGCAGATTATAAACTCGGTCGGCGGAGCCCCTCTACAGAGTGACCATATTGCAGCCCTGCCAAGCACCCCCCCCCATGCACCCAACTTTACAGGCGAAAAGTGTGATAAACATCTACAATCAATCAATTTACATGAATTTGTATAGCGCGGCTAATCCTTGGGAAGGTCCTTCCAGGACTCGGTGGCGAGGGAGGAAAAGGAATGTCCTCCACTGTTGCTTCAGCAGATACATGGAGTGTGAGCGAGGTCAAGGTAGGCAAAGCACAGGTGTCTGGGGGGGGATGGTGGATGTTTAGACTGTGGTTGATGTACGCTGGTCCTTGGTCTTGAAGGGTCTTGTATGCGTGTATCAGCATCTTGAATTGTCATCTTTTCTGGACGGGGAGCCAGTGGAGGTTCCTGAGTGGAGGTTCCTGAGATGCAGGGTGATTTGGGTCTGTTTGGGGAGGTCGAAGATGAGTCTGGCAGCTGAGTTCTGTGTTGTCTGAAGTCTCTTTAGGATTAGGTTGGAAACTCCTTCGTCGAGTGCGTTGCCGTAGTCTAGTCAGCTGGCGACTAGGGCTTGAGTGAAGGCTTTCCTGGTGTTGAGGAGGAGCCATCTGGAGATCTTTCGGACCATGCGAAGGATGTGGAAGCAGGCGAATGCGTTGATCTGGGGTCTCATGGTGAGTTTGCTGTCCAGGGTGATGCCAAGTTTGCGGGTGTGGTCTGTTAGTGTGGATTTAGGTCGGACGTCGGAGGGCCACCAGGTGTCATTTCATGGGGAGGTGTTCCAAAAATCACCACCTCCGTCAGTACTGTGTTGAGCTTTAGACTGTTTGACTTCATCCAGTCATATGAGGAAGGATGTAATCCATTTGAGGGAGTCTCCCTATGTGGTGGAGTCTCTTGATAAGTGTATGGTGGGACACGGTATAGAACACTGCTGAGAGGTCGAGGAGGACCAGAGCTGCTAGCTCTCCTTGGTCGAGGAGGATTCTGATGTCGTCAGTGGCAGCAATCGGCTGTCTCAGTGCTGTGGTTGGTACGGAAGCCGATTTGGGAGATGTCCAGCAGGTTGTTACTCTCCAGGTGTTTGGTGAGTTGATGGCCTACTCGAGGACTTTGGCGGGAAAGGGAAGCAGTGAGATGGGATGGTGATTCTTGAGTATGCTGGGGTCAGCGGAGGGTTTCTTGAGAAGGGGTCTGACTTCTGCGTGTTTCTTTTGAGTGGGAAAGATGGCTGTGGTTAAGGATGCTTTGAGAATGGAGGTGAGTTCACAGCTGATTTCCTTGCTCCTGAGATTCAAGACGTGGTGGGGGCAGGGGTCCGTGGTTGCTCCAGAGTGAATGGAGTTAATGATGGCTGTGGTGCTCTGTGTGGTGAGCTGTTGCCAAGCAGTGAGCCGGTGGTTGTGGGAGGCATCCGTTGGCATAAGGAGGCTGTCTAGGTCAGTGGGTTTGGGTTCAAAGTTACGGTAGATGGTGGCTATCTTGTTTTGGAAGTAGTCCGCCAGGGTGTTGCAGAGATCCTAGGAAGGGGAGATTGTGTTCTTAGTAGCTGACGGGCAGAAGAACTCTCTGACGATGTTGAAGAGTTCCTTGCTGTGGTTGGAGCTTGTTCCGAAGCAAACCGCCAGGGTGCATCTTTTAATTTCTTTCAGGCGTTGATGGTATTTGTTGAGGGCTGACTTAAAGGTAGCTCGGTCTTTGGGATACTCAAGGTAATCCATGTTGGCGATGTAGTATCTGCTTACAGTTCACATGTTCTACTTTATCTAACGTTCACTAAGAGTATTTGATTTTTCCAAATGTATTTCTGTATTTTTTTCAAGCAAAATATTATTATTTTGAAGTGCATACTGAGCTCAGTTGTCTCCAAGTGTATGGTTGAGTTAATTGTGGGTGGTTATTTATGAGGTGGTATGATTAAGAGCTCTGGTGGTGAGGCTGAAGGCAGTCCGATTCTCTCACAGTGCCTTGCAGTGGGTCGTAAACGTTGTCAGACTACAGGCACATTCAATCCGTGGCCTCTCTGCAGAGCGAACAGAACGATGGTCACATGTGCCAAGTGTAATAGCAGGAAAGTGTGTGAAGGAGGTCCACAGCTTTTGAAATATGAACAGCACCAAAGAAAAAAAAATAGTGTTCACAGGTGAGTAGGTGTGTGTGGGGGGGATGGTGAAATAGTGGAAATGAAAGGAAGAATGCAGAAGGAGACAATGAATGCATATGCTTTCGCTCTCTACAGAGATGACGTGAAATATGCAGATAAAGAATTTCAGAAATAGGTGAGGAGGAAAAGGGTGTGTCTAAGAAATAGATTGAGAGACAGCAGAAAGTGATGGTAAGACTAGTTGAGGCATGAATGAGACACTGAAGAGCACTAATCATTGAACAAACCTTAGTATTGCTTCATTCAGTCCCATCTTTTCAGCATTGAAACACTTTGAATTCTAATCATTCACAACTAAATTGTTACCCATTTTTTGGATACTGCTACTTTCTATGAGTGCTGGTTGATGTAACCTACAGGTGAATGTATGGTAGACAGGGGTAGACAAAGTCAGAGGTGGGGGCATAATATGGAAAAATCTGAGAGGGCTTCTTTTTAGAGCTCTGCCCATCTTGTTACTGATATATATGGAAAAATCTGAGAGGGCTTCTTTTTAGAGCTCTGCCCATCTTGTTACTGATATAATAGTGCATCACAGGTGTGTAACAAACACCCTGAAGCCTCTGCAGTACAGGGGAGGGGCTCTCAAAAAGAAGCAGGGCTCAAGCAGCTGTCGTGCTGATACTGCTGGATGAAAACGTCTTGGTGTAGCCTTACAGTGCGGGATAGCCTCTTGATTAGGCTTCGTGCCTCTTTGGAGGTGGATGTGACCTAATAGTAATGTCCTCTGCTACAGAGCGCGCAATCCAGATGGCACAACAGGCAGAGTTTGTTTAATTTTTACTGCTGCTGTCTACTCTAAAGCATGTGTGCCTCTTAGCATGGAAAAGCAGCCCTCTTCGAATCTGTGAGTGGGGTGGCTGGTGGAGACCCCAGGCCTAGCTCTCCCATTCTACTGCACCGCTCTGCTTCCTCCCTGTTTTTTCTGAGGGATTTTTCCTGCTTTTGCCTCGTTTTTAGGTATTGCTTGCACTATGCTTGTGAAATCTATTGTATTAAATATATTTTAAAAGGGGCTTACATCCCGCCCCCTTGATTTCCTTGCTATATATCGGTTCATGTGCATGCCACTCACTTTTCTTCATTTCTATTGGCTGTAGCTTGCTGTTTCCTGTTGTTTCAGTGTTGTTCCTCGTGTGCTTCTCTTATCATTTTCTTGGCGCCCGAAGTACTGTTATAATCTGCTTTGTGGGACTTTAGGTCGTGCCTAGACAGTGCTTGTGCTGTCTCTAAGATCTGCAAGTACCGCTTGTTAACCACTTCCAAACTAATGTTTTGCCTCTGCAGCAGTGCCTGATTACCGAAAGGCTCAGCCGCTGTTCGGATCGGGTGTACATTAGTCAGTTTCACGCTCCGATCCAGCATGCAGTCCACCGTTCCCCCAGGGCACAATCAGGGACCTCCTTGTGGGCTCATGTGTTTTTTGTGCACTTTCCGGTGCCCCAGGGGCCAAAGTAGGCATCCACATCCGTGTGCCTCTGGTGCAAAATCTCCCGTGTGCTGAGGGATTCCCCCAGACTAGCGCGCATATCTACATGTACCGATGGGTTTAAAATCTCACAATTCTTTAATGGTGCCCACGCGCTTATGTTGTACTGCAAATTACGAAAGGTATTTCGTTTTCCAAAAACACCTTTTTACATATTTACACTAAAGGCATTAATACAAGATGACTTGCTAAATAGTTTTTCAGCTAGCTGTTTCTCTAACTACTTGCACTGTCGACATGAGTCAGTTAATTAATGTGCCGCAGGACTCCTCTGACTGTCCTCACTCTCCTGCGAGCTGGATTAAATCTGTCCCTATACTTTTTTGTACGTGTGCCCTCATCTTTCATTTTCATTTCATCTTGGCCACTTGGTGGGCCTCACTTCTGGAGTCCACATTGCTTTATCCTCTGCAACATAAAAGGAAGGCAGATGGCAGGCCACAGCCCTTTACTGTGGCATCCACATGCTGTGCTTCAGGACCTGTACAAATGTTTTAGGACTGAAGAAAAAATTATTACGTTTCCACCTTCTGTGTTTTTCATTGTTTTGTAGCGGCAGCTGCATGCTGTAGTTGGTCAAATGTTTTGTCATCATACATCCTTCTGGATTTGGATTACTTTACACATTTTCATGCCAAGAAATAGGTGTGTCCGTGTTTTGTTTGAGATATTTAGTCTAGGGCTGCATAGGAATCACAATCGTCGATGGCAATAATGTTCAAACCAGCCTGATACTTCAGGTGGTTGCAACTTAATGGGCCCAGGGGGCATAGTTGGGTCGTGGCAGCACACCCTGCTCTGAAAGGAGCCTTCTAATTTGTAGCCTACAAGGAAACTTCTAGGGTTGCAGAGTAACCTGTCTGGCTAGGATTCAGTCCCTGGTAGTAATCCTGGAGGAGAGCGGAGTCCACCAGGTAAGAATGGTATCTGAAAGAAACACGTTAGTTAGATTCCTTACCTTAGAATATCCCCAGGCGTCAGGCTGGATCCGGACAGATTTTTTGTAGTAATACCCCTTGCGCGTCGCTAGGCGTCGTCTGTGGCTCCGTGTCCGTCGTTGGCGTCGTGCGCCGGAATGACATCGGAGTACTTAAACGCCGCCCTCGCGTGCTGACGTCAGTTCTTCTTTTTTCCGCGCCAGACAGCGCCGATCCGGGAAGAGCTTACCCCTTAGTCAATTTTTGACTAAAGACTCTTTTTGGTCTTCTGTCGACTCGACTCTGGTGCTGGTAGGATGCCCGGGTTTAAAGCCTGTGACTCCTGTCATCGACTGATGTCGGTGACGGAACACCATCGCCGGTGCCTTTACTGCCTGGGTGCCGACCACGACGCGGAGTCGTGCCCCGATTGTCAGGCCTTGACCTCGAAGGCTAGGCGGGAGCGGTCCCGTAAGTTTCTCGAGCTTCGGCACTCAGCTCCGCGCCACTCACGGTCCCGGTCCAGGAGGAGGTCCTAGGACCGGTCGCGGAGCCGCAGTCACCATCATCGCTCGTCGGGCTCGAAGTCTTCGGGTAAGTCGAAGCGATCTAAGAAGTCCAAGAGGCGACACCGCTCTTCGGACTCCCCTCGCCGGTCGCTTGACTCGGCTGAGGGTCAGGGTGGTTCCACCCCCGCGGCTCCGCAGGAGCCGCGTCCGTCCCCATACCCCCCGGTCCCTGGGACTGACACGACTCCGGCGGAGGTCAGTGCCTTCCTCTCGGCCATGAGGGGCCTGGCTCCGCCGTCGACGCCTGCCGGCGCGCCTTCGTGCCCCGCGGGCTCGACTGGGCGACCTCGCGTGCCGGCGGCTCCGCCGTCGACGACTTCGGTCCAGACGCCGCAGGTCCCCGAGGGATCCAGGCCTGGATCTCTACCGGCGCCGGTCGACCTCACAACGCCTCCTCCGCCGGCACCGACACCGGTTCCGCCCCCGGCGCCGTCTCCGGACGACGCCGTTCCCCGGTTTAGCCCCTTTCCGGGCCCGGCGCCGTGCGGCGCCGCTTGACGCCGCACCCGATGCCGATGGATGAGCGTTTCATCTACCACCCGGCTTCCTCCTGTTTATCAGGAATCGGATGACGGGGGCGACTGGGAGGGGTCTGAGGACCCTATGGCCATACAGGGCCAACTTTCACAGGACTGGGCAGACGAACTGGGGGATGCCAGTGGTCTGGACACTTCCCCGGACGCTGGTTTCATCTCTCCTCCGACTGTGGCCTCGGAGGAAGGTGCAGCTTTTTCAGTGGTGCTGCGCAAGGCGGCCGCAGCCCTGGGGCTCGAGCTGCCTGCTGTGGCCGTGAGGACTAACGTCCTCACAGAGGTGCTTCAACTGTCAGCAAGCTCCACTGAGCCTCTGCTGCAGTTCAATGAGGCCCTCATAGACGTTCTGCAGGGCACTTGGCCCAAGCCCTCCACAGTTCCTCCTGTGGATCGGAACGTGGCCCGGCGCCACCGCCCTGCTCCGGGCGACCCCAGTTTCCTGTCCCAACACCCCACCCCCGAGAGTCTGGTTATCCAGGCCTCCACTTCCCAATCCTCCTTCCCGTCCGCCCCTCCGGATCGGGAATCCAAGAGGCTAGAACAGTTCGGGAAGAAGCTGTTCTCTTCCCTGAGTTTGGGCCTGCGGTCTTTGAACACCGCTTGCCTCTTGGACCGTTTCTCCCACACTCTGTGGGATACGGTGGAGGTCGTGCTGCCCCTGTGTCCGGAGGAGGCCCGGACACGTCTCTCCCAGGCGCTTGCTGATGGGCGAGATGCAGCATGACATGCCATACGGTGTGGACTAGACACCACGGACTCGCTGGGTAGGGTCATTTCCACCACGGTGGTGCTCCGGCGCCACGCCTGGCTGCGGTCCACGTCTTTTTCGGGGGATGTCCAGAGTTCCCTCATGGATATGCCCTTTGATGGCACTCGCCTTTTTGGTGAGAAGGCGGATAGTGCGCTGGCTCGTGTTAAGGGCTCCCGGGCTACGGCCAGGTCCTTGGGTCTCTCAGCCCCACGGCCGCAAACTTCCGCCTTTCACCCCTTTCGTGGCCAAGGAAGGGGCGCCTCCTCACGTCCGCCTAGCCATCGGCCGCAGACCCAACCTGCACGCGGACGTGGATTCCGCCGTGGCGGTACAGGAGGACAACATGCCGGTCAGTCCACATCCACCCCGGCAGCATCCGCCTCAAAGCCCTCCTAGTCCGAGCTTTCAGGCCCATTCCACGCCAGTGGGCGGCAGAGTTCGCCATCACCTGCTCCACTGGCGATCCATCACTTCGGACAGGTGGGTGCTGCAAATCGTCCGAAGGGGCTACTCCCTCCTCTTCGAGACGACCCCTCCAGCCATGCCACTGCAGTGCCACCGTATATCGGAGGATCACTTGAATCTTCTGCGGGAGGAAGTTACGGCCCTCTTGGCCAAAGAGGCCGTCGAGCGCGTTCCTGGTCCAGAAGTAGGCCGTGGTTGCTATTCCCACTACTTTCTGGGCAAAGGGGGCCTACGCCCTATCTTGGACCTCAGGAGCGTCAACGCCTTCCTCCGGAAGGAACGGTTCAAGATGCTAACTTTAGCTCAGGTTCTGGCTGCCCTCGACCCTGGAGACTGGATGGTAGCGTTGGACTTGCAGGACACCTATTTTCACATCCCCGTCCTGCCGGCCCACCGGCGTTACCTGCGGTTCACGGTTGGTCAGGAGCACTTTCAGTTCACCGTGCTCCCCTTCGGCCTCACCAGTGCCCCTCGGGTGTTCATGAAAGTGATGGCGGTGGTCACAGCTCATCTGCGCAGATCGGGGGTTCCAGTCTTCCCCTATCTCGACGACTGGCTGTTGAAGGCGGGCTCGCCCCAGCAAGTCGTCTCCCACCTCCAGACTACGGCCGACCTCCTGCATTTGCTGGGGTTCTCCATCAACGTGCCGAAGTCACACCTGAGTCCCTCCCAGAAGCTCCTCTTCATCGGATCGGTTCTCGATTCGGCGCAGTTCCGGGCTTATCCTCCGGAACAGCGGGTCCGGAATATTCAGGCTCTGATTCCCATCTTCCGGCCTCTATCCTACGTTTCGGTCAGGTTGGTTCTGCGGCTTCTGGGGCTGATGGCCTCCTGCATCCTGTTGGTGCATTACGCCAGGTGGCAAATGCGGGCTCTGCAGTGGGACCTGAAGTTTCAGTGCGCCCAGCATCGAGGCAACCTGTCCGACCATGTCTTGATCTCAGAGGGCACTGCGAAACAGTTGCAGTGGTGGCTCACGGACCACGATTGGGTCAGGGGCAGATGCCTCTCCCTACCCCAACCGGAGCACGTAGTAGTGACGGACGCGTCCCTCCTGGGATGGGGGGGCCATATGGGAGAGGCGGAGATCAGAGGCCTCTGGTCTCCGGCGGAGTCTCAACTCCATATCAACCTGTTGGAGCTGAGGGCGATCCGGCTTGCACTGAAAGCCTTCCTTCCCTCTGTCCGGGGAAGTGTCGTGCAGGTGTTCACGGACAACACCACCGCCATGTGGTATTGCAACAAACAGGGCGGGGTGGGGTCGTGGACCCTTTGTCAGGAGGCTCTGCGCCTCTGGACATGGCTGGAACACCAGGGCATCATCCTGGTGGTTAAACATCTGGCGGGCTCTCTGAACGTCAGAGCGGACGAACTCAGCCACCGGTGCATGATGGATCACGAATGGCGTCTGAACTCGGACGTGGCGCAAGGTCTCTTTCTGCAGTGGGGAGAGCCTTGGTTAGATCTATTCGCCACCGAAGAGAACGCGCAATGTCAGCAGTTCTGCGCGTTGACATTTCCAAGGCGGCACTCGCTCGGAGATGCTTTTTGTCGCAAGTGGAGTTGCGGTCTGTTGTACGCCATTCCGCCTATACCACTTCTGCCCAGAGTGCTGAAGAAGATCAGGCACGACCGGGCCCAAGTCAGCTTAGTGGCTCCGGATTGGGCACGGAGGTACTGGTATCCCGAGATACTCAGTATGTCAATCGATCCTCCGATACGGCTGCCTCTTCAGGAGGACCTTCTGTCGCAGCAGCAGGGGACGGTCCTCCACCCAAACCTGTCCAGTCTCCACCTCCATGCGTGGAGATTGAGCGGCTACAGTTGATGCCATTTGACTTGCCTCCTGAAGTCTGATGTGATTCTGGCAGCCAGGTGTCCCTCCACAAAATCGGTATACGCCTGCAGGTGGAACAAATTTGTGGCATGGTGCACAGCAAAGGCTGTGGATCCCCTTTCCGCCCCTCTTTCTGAGGTTCTACTCTTTCTTCTTTCTTTGGCCCAGCAGGGCTCTGGGCACCTTGAAAGGTTATCTTTCTGCAATCTCTGCTTTCTTCCGGCTTCCGGATTAGCCTTCTCTTTTCAAGTCCCCTGTTGTTTCGCCCTTTCTTAAAGGCATTACTCACATGTTTCCTCCTGTCCCCTTCGTAATGCCTCAGTGGGATTTGAATCTTGTCTTGACCTTTCTGATGTGCGCTCCCTTTGAGCCCCTTCACAATTGTCCACTTCGTCTTCTGACTCTTAAGACTGCTTTCGTGGTTGCTATCACCTCGGCTAGACGGGTGAGTGAGCTCCAGGCTCTGTCATCTAAGCCTCCCTTTCTTTCTGTTCATCCGGACAAGGTTGTCCTCCGGACTCGTCCTTCTTTTCTTCCGAAAGTGGTGACCCCCTTTCACATCGGGCAATCGGTCACTTTGCCCACCTTCTTTCCGCCTCCGCATCCTTCGAAAGAGGAAGAGAGGCTCCACCGTCTGGACCCAAAATGTGCGCTGTCCTTTTATTTGGACCGCACCAGAAAGTTCCGGGTGGACGACCAACTTTTTGTTGGATACGTAGGTGCTAAGAAGGGGAGAGCCGTACACAAACGGACCATCTCACGGTGGGTCGTCTTGTGTATAAAAGTTTGTTTCTCCTTGGTGAAAAAGGACCCTCCTGTTGGGCTGAGAGCCCATTCCACCCGGGCCACGGCGGCGACTACTGCCCTGGGACGGGGAGTTCCTTTGCAGGACATCTGTCAGGCGGCGACGTGGGCCTCACTGCACACGTTCGCCAAGCACTATTGCCTGGACAGCCAAGTCCGGAGAGATGGCTTCTTTGGGCGTTCTGTTCTCCAGGACTTTCTGGTGTGATCTTGGTTCGCAGACCCTCTGCCGGGGTTGGTATTGCTGGGGTATCTATTTTAAGGTGAGGAATCTAACTAACGTGTTCCTTTCAGATGAACAAGTTACTTACCTTCGGTAACGATGTATCTGTAAGAAACATTAGTTAGTTAGATTCCTCACCGACCCACCCATCCTTCCCGCTCTGCGAACCGACATCTAGGGTTAAGGTCATCCTGTTCAGGGCCCTAAACTTTTTGGCACCAGTGTCGGTCTCTTGCATGGCTCTGCGTTCCTGGCGCGGAAAGCTATGTAAAAGAACTGACGTCAGCACGCGTGGGCGGCGTCTACGTACTCCGACGACGTCATTCCGGCGCACAATGCCAACGACGGACGCGGAGCCGCAGACGACGCCTAGCGACGCGCAAGGGGTATTGCTACAAAAAATCTTTCCGGATCCAGCCCGACGCCTGGGGATATTCTAAGGTGAGGAATCTAACTAACTAATGTTTCTTACAGATACATTGTTACCGAAGGTAAGTAACTTGTTCTTCATGTTCTACCTGGCCCAGTAGGACAATGTACTGGTTGGAATACAAGACAAGGAATGGGATCCACCTGTGACTTGAGTAACAAATCAATGATTGAATTTTGCTTTTATGGATGTCTCTTATGGTTCCGAATAAAGTTATTATAAAAAGAAAGACTGTACTATTCAGTCACTCACTGTGTAATGCATGTAGGCTTATGTGGGAGCTACAGACTTCCCTGACAGAATAGCTCCTAAGTGCTTAGGAATTGCAAATGTAGTGCAATGTGAAGATTGTGCCATTTTACTGCAATCTTTGCCTATATAAGCTTTATGTAATATGACCCTGCCTGGTTTTGTTTACAATGTGTGTTCTCCTACACTGTATACTAACAGCTATTGTTAGCGTTCCATTAACATACACATTAAGGGTTTACTATTTTTAATTCACATTTTTAATTCTTAGGTCTCCTGTACAAACAGCTCCCTTTCTTTTTCATCCTTCTTCTCCTTTTCTTTATCCTTGGTCCACTTTTCTTTTCTTTCTCATTCTTTCTTTCTGTCACTACTTTCTTTTTTCCTGTCTGTCAATCTTTCTTTCTCCTTCCCTGTCTATTTCTCTAAAACCATGCCCTTCTCCATTTCACTCTTCCTCCCTATCGTTCTCCTCCTCCCTCTTTTCTCCCTTCATCTTACTCCCTCCCTTCCTTCCAACCCTCTTTTTATACCTCCCCTACTTCACTTTTATTCTTTCTACTGCCCCTTCTCTTCTCCCCAATTCCCATGGTCTCTCACTTTCTCGATTATTCCCACGCTCCTCCCCTTTCCCTCTTCCACCCCCTGTCCCTTTCCTTGACTTCTTCCTTTCTTTGATTGTCTAGCCTCTTAAAACAACGCTCTATGGCTCAAGAGACATATTTATTTTCGAAATGTATGAAGCCTTTGTTTAACTTGCCAAATATATATTGGTAATAATCCTAGCTATGGGTGCAATCAATGCTTGGTTTTTATCCAACTTTTACTCATTCTCCCCATGGCCGCACCAATTTCAAACCTACATATCAGGTACATGTATTTGTTCATAGTTCCCCATTTACCTGAGCTTTATAATAAAACCAGTAACAACACAACATATTGCCTTTCTTATAAAACAAGTCATAACACTTAACAGACTTTCAATAACTTATATTGTACTACTATTCACCAAACTACAACTTACAACAAAAAAACAAATTCATATCAATCACATAGGCGAGACCTAATGCATTTACCAATTCCTGTTTTACTTCTTCCTTTCCCCTATCTTTCAGAGTGCTTTTCCTGCTTTTGCCTCATATTTACTTCTTTCTCCTGCCTTTACTCCCATTTACTGTGACTTATAGTTAAGCACAGATTTCACTTGTACAAAACCAGTGAAATTCAGCAGTTATAGTTACTTGAGCTAACTATAACTTACCCTCCTGCAGTGCACTGCTTATGACCTCCTATATTACATCACTCATGACATGGTCAGTGACATCACTGATGACAGCTCAAATGACATCACTCATGAGGTCATCAAGCGAGTGTACGTGTTTTTGAGAGTTTATGGGTGTTAAACATATATACTAACCTACTATAAAAGTTAAATTAATTTACTTGGTCACTACTACTGAGTGATACTACTTCTAACATGTATTATGTGAGTGGCTGTGTGACTATGTTTCCTTGTATGTATGGGTGTGTGAGTGGCTGTTTGGGTGAGTAAGATGCTGTATTGGTGAGTTAGTGGGTGCGTGAAGGCTACATGGGTAAGTGAGCAGATGTGTGAGTGTTTGTATGGATATGTGTATGGGTATGTAAGTGGCTGTGTGGGAGTGCTTGTATGGCTGAGTGAGTGGCTGTGTTGAGAGGCTGTATGGGTGGATTTGTGAGTGACTAGGTAAAATAAGTGGGTGTGTGAGTAGATGTATGGGTGAGTGTGTGGCTGAGTGACTGGCTGAACAGGTGAGTGACTCAAAGCATGAGTGCCTGTATGGGTGAGTGAATGATTGTGTGAGTGGCTGTACGAGTGAGTGGGTGTTTGAGTGGCTTTATGGAGGAGTGAGTGGGTGTGTGAGTACTGGTATGGGTCTGTGAATGGGTATGTGAGTGGTTGTGTGAGTGGGTGTACGAGAGGTTGTGTTTGGGTGTGAGTGGTTCTGTAGATGGTGTCATCAGTGATGTCATTTGAGTTGTCATCAGTGAAGTCACTGACCATGCCATGAGTGATGTAATATGCGAGATCATAAGCAGTGCCTTGCAGGTGTGTAAGTTATAGTTAGCTCGGGTAACTAGAACTGCTGAATTTCACTGGTTTTGTACGAGCAAAATCTAAGCCCAACTACGGTTTTTTAATGTTGTTTCCTAATTTTAACGTCCCTGTAACCTTTTGGTCATTTAAGTGAATTTCTATGGTTTTTTAACTAGTAGTTGCATTTTCAAAGTGGTGGAGAAAGGGGGTGGGGCCTCCAACTAGTTCTCAGGAATCCCGCTGTAAGGGACTTACTGGCTTCTTGGCCCCCCATTGTGCGTCACCATCCAAGAGAACTTCATCCCCCAACCAGTAAGGCACCAGGAGGCATATTCACAGAGTGGTAACGAAAGGGTGGCGTGGCCTTCGAATACCTCTCAGCAATCCTGCTGTAATGTAACAGGAGGGGTAGTTGGCTCCCAAGGAGCCTCAAAAGCCAAAGGGACTTCATCCCCCAACTAGTAGTGCGCCACAAGGTGTATTTGCAGAGTGGTGGAGAAAGGGGGTATGGCCTCCAACAACGTCTAAGCAGTCCCTCTTTGTGGGATTTACAGGAGGTAACAGGAGGGGTTGTTGGCCCCCAAGGACCCTCAGCAATAAAGTGGACTTCATCCCCCAACCTGTAGTGCACTGGGAGGTGTGTTTGCACAGTGGTGGCAAAAGGGGCCGTGGCCCCCAAGGACCTATCAGGAATCCCGCTGTATGGGACTTACTCGAGGTAACAGAAGGGGTTCCAGACCCCCAAGGGCCCTTAACATCCAAGGAGACTTCCTTCCCCAACCAGTAGTGCGCCAGGAGGTAAATTTGCAGAGTGCTGGAGATAGGGGGGTGGGGCCTCTGATCACCTCCGGAATCCCCCTGTGTGGGACTTACTGGAGGTAGCAGGAGAGGTTGTTGGCCCCTAAGTATCCTCCGCAGCTAAGGAGACTTCATCCACCAACCAGTTGTGCGCTAGGGGAGACGTTTGCATAGTGGTGATGAAAGGAGGCGGGGCCTCTGGCGACTTGCCGGTCAGGCATTTTTAAAAATGTTTTATTTATTACGGGAAGGTCCTTCCATCCTCAGAGCTGATGAGCTCATTGATCGGCTGGGAGCTGCCCGGTACCTGAGCAGGTTTGATCTAATGTCTGGGTCCTGGCAGATTGCCTTGACTGAGAGGTCTGTGTTATCAACGCCACAGGGGCACTACCAGTTCTGTGTCATGCCCTTTGGGTTGAAGAACGCCCGCCACATTCCAGAGACTGATCAACCAGGTACTGTCCGGGCTGGAGGAATTCCGCGCTGTTTACCTGGATAACATTGCTATGTTCAACTCCAACTGGGAGGAACACTTGCAGCACCTCTGTTAAGTATTGAAGGCTCTGCAGAAGGCAGGCCTCACTATCAAGGCCTGAAAGTGCCAGATAGGGCAGGGATCTGTTGTGTACTTAGGGCAGGTGACGCCCCTACAGCCTAAGATCAACACCTTTCTGGCTTCAGAGCCCCCAAAGACCCAGACAGAGGTGAGAGCCTTTTTAGGTCTCACCGGGTAATAAACAATTTGTCAAGGGATAAGGCACCGTTGTTGCCCCCTGATAGAGCTGACTTCAGGGAAGCAACCAAGGAAAATGATCTGGACCGATGCCTGTCAGACCGCTTTTGATGCCCTGAAATCTGCCATGCGCACAGCGCCCGTACAAAGGGCAACCAACGTCTACCAAGAATTTGTTGTGCAGACAGATGCTTCAAAGCATGGTGTAGGAGCAGTACTCTCACAATTGAACGACAAGGGCTTGGACCAACCCGTAGCTTTCATTAGTAGAAATCTACTTCCAGGGAACAGAGGTGGAGTGAAATTGAGAGAGAAGCTTTTGCTGTGGTCTGGTTGCTGAAGAAGCTAATACCCTACTTGCTTGGGACTCGATTTTGGGTTCAGACAGACCACAAGCCCCTCAGATGGTTGAATCCAAAACTGTTGAAGTGGTCCTTCTCCCTACAGGGAATGGACTTTATGGTGGAACACCGCCTTGGTACAGAACACGCCAATGCTGATGGCCTGTCCAGATTCTTCCGCTCTAGTGATGAGAACTCCCAAGAGGGTGGGTATTTCTCCCCACCTTTCAGCTGGAGGGGACACGTGTTAGACTTGGCATCTTTGGCGTGGTTTTCCTTGACTTTTTGCCTCTACCTCCTGTATTTTTGATGCTTTGCTGGATTCCGGTTTTGCTGGCTTTGATGCTTTGGGCACTTTGCCACTGCTGATCAATGTCAAAGTGCAAGCGCTCCCTGTGTAAACTGCGATTACAATTGGTTGTCCCGGATTGGCATATTTGATTTACTGGTAAGCACCTACTGAATGTGCCAGGGCTTTTAAATCAAATGCTACTAGTGGGTCTGCAGCACTGATTGTGCCACCCACATGAGTAGCCCTGAAAAGGTATCTGAGACCTGCCACTGCAGTGTCTGTGTGCAGTTTTTAACTGCCATGTCGACCTGTCAAGCGCATCCACTTGCCAGGCCCTAACCTTCACTTTTCTTACATGTAAGTTACCCCTGTGGTAGGCAAAGGTACCCCCATGGGCAGGGTGCAGTGTATGTGAAAGGTAGGACATGTACTGGTGTGTGTGACATGTCTTGATATTGAAATACTGCCAATTAATTTTTTCACTCTTGAAAGGCTATCTGTCCCAAAGGATAGAATAGGAAATACTTTGAAACATCTTACAAGTATAACTTCCCATTGGGACAGGACCGTGAAATAAAGTTTAGGCTCTTTGAACTCAGAATTTAATAACACATCTTTTAGTAAATATTGTTTTTAAATTATGCGTTTGGAAATGCCACTTTTAGAAAGAAGGCATTTTCTTTTTTAACCATTCTGTGTGCCTCTGCCTGTTTGTGGATTGACTGTCTGGTTTTGGAGTGGCTGGGGATGCGCATTCACTGTAGACAGCCACTGGGGAGGCGAAGGGGGTGGGGTGGTGGCTGTGCCTGGCCCTTCCTGGATACTCAGAGCTGATCAGAATGGGGCTTAGCTGCATTTATAGTATTGGGAGGAGATTTCCTTGCACCTGAATAGGGCCTTGTCTCCCTTACACAATGCTGTCTCCACCCACTGTGGTCATACTGCACCAATGATGACAGAACTGGTTTAGAATGGGCTCCGAGATGCCTTGCACAAAGAGAACAAAGACAAAATGGGGTATTAGTAGTAGACCTTAAACCCCAGAACTTTAGATCACTTCTGAACTCAAGAGGAACCCCTGCCAAGGAGAAGAGCTGTGAGGAGGAGTACTGCCCCTTTGCTGTGTGCTATGTGAGTTTGGCCTGTAGTTGCTGTTTCTGCCAAGAACAGGACATAGACTGGAACTTTGCTGTGAACCTGCTTGAAGAAGAATCTCCAAGGGCCTGAGTGTGCTGGTCTCCTGATCTGGGGCACAAAGACTTTGCCCCCACCCAGCTCCCCTGAACTCTATTGCTTAGAGTTCTGTTCTGCCAGTAGGTGCCTACTCCAGTTCTGGGCCTCTGGAGGCTGTTCCTGCTTTGGGAGCTGGAATAAAAACCTAACAGAAGTAAGAAAACTTGAGGGGCTAGGCCAGCAGCCGATGGAGTAGGAGCCTTCCTCGAGAGGCTCCCGCTGGCCGATCCCTAATTACTGCCATCCTGCAGACAGCGACACCCACCCTCCCCCACAACTACCAGTATACTAGGGGCCCGAGGCGACCAACTGTTCGGGTCGCAACAGGCAAATAAGCCTGATTTTAACCAATTACAGTAGCGCACGACTGGAACCCAAAATGGCACCGGCCCCGGAGTGAAGCGCTCCAGAGAAATCTGGACCCTGGACTGTGTGGCCCGGCAATCACGCATGAGGGGGATCGACGCGGATGAACGACTAGGCGAAATGGATTGCCTGGTGATCGGCCTGGGTGGGGACCAAGCGAGCGATTACAAGTACGTAATTGGCACAGTGATTAGCGGGGACACGCCCCAGAGAAGAAAGCAGTGCTGGCGGGGAACGCACGAGCAGTGAGCCGGGAGAGAAGATCTGGATGCGGAGGGCGGTGAGCAGCTACCCGAACGTGACGCCCTCAGGTCTTGATTGCAGCAGATGAGGTGGAGACGGGCAACCGCAAGGCCCCGCGGGTCAGCCGGGCGAGGATTAAGGCGCGCGAATCCCTGCTGCTTCCACAACTGACGCCCCCCCCCCCAGAAGAAGCGTGGAAGCGAAGGTGAGCCTCGGGGGACCCTGGATGCGTTGGCCCGATCGAACGACCAAGACATACTGGCGCCCTGATTGTGGCAGATGTGGTGGAGAGGTGCGGCCGAGAGGACCTAACAGACCCCAGAGATCAGCAGGCGGAGGAACGAGAAGTGCAACTGGGGTTGCATACTCTACTGAAGGGCCCCCCTCCAGGGATCAGTGCAGGGGCAGAGGTGAGTTACCGGGAGGTCCTGGGGGGCCTGCCGAGGCTTCAGGAGAGGAGTGGGGAGCATACACGCCCCGGGTGACGGCCACTGAGGGATCTGGGCGCTGCAAAGGAAGCACCGGGACTAGCCAAAGGCTAGGGAGAAAGGCCAGAGGTGGTGGCAGGCATAACTCGATTGGAGCAGAACAGCTCGAGGCAGCCAGGAGATGAAGGCCCCGTAACGACTCTACTCTCCCCCCCCCCCCCGCCCCCGGCAGAGCTGCGATCTGCCACACAGAACAGGGTAAGAGGGTCAGCAAAGGGGGCCAACAGAGCAATTGGAGCCACAACATAATTAGGGTACAACCTCAGAGCGATGCCAGCACCAGGACCGAGGAGCTGGGGAACGGCTGATATAGCATAGGCCCTTGAACATGGACAGACCAGTTTGCACTGTTGAAAGGCCTGGAATAATAAGGGATCACGATCACTCACCTACTTAGAAGGGAAACAGGGAACACCTTACCGGGAAACTGCGTATGGTCCCGTTGGAGGGGTGCTGAAGGCATTGCGAACCATCTGGGGACAAGACCTTAAGTGGGCAAGCACGGCCCCCACCAACAAGAGCCCTTAAAGATTGGAAGGGGTTAGACTGACCAGACAGATCTCCGGGACATTTGCTGGCTTGCTGAGCCAGGAGGAAAGATGGGGAAAACTAGCAGGAGGAGGGAGGTGCACCCCTGGCTCCAAATTTATCAGGCTCTGCGGACAACACATAGAGGAGGCCCCCTCTGATGCACCGTGAGAGGATACGGCGCCAACGCTCCAAGACATTTTACCGGCCATAACAGCATCAAGACTGGCCGTGGAGAATAAAATAGATACTGTCATGGACGAAATAGGCCTTTTACGAGCTGATCACTGCCGATTGGCGGAGAGACTGACCACAGCAGAAACGGCTCTAGAGTACCTGAAGCCAATTGTAAGCACAGCTGCAGATTGGTTGAGGGCAGGGGAAGTCCAGGTGAAGATCCTGACTATGAGGGCTGAAGACGCCGAAAATAGGTCCCGCCGTAACAACGTGTGAATTACTGGCCTGCCGGAGAAAAGCAAAGCAAGGGAAGGGACATGATGGCCCTCCTAGAGAGATAGTTCAGGTAGGAGGTGGCGCCGGAGGGCTTGTCCTCGTACTTTGTGCTGGAGAGAACGCATAGAGTTTCTGCACGATCCCCTCTGCCTGGGGGCCTGCCACGCCCTGTGGTGGCCAGACTATTAGACAGGGACCATATACTAGCACAGGCCCGTAAGAAGGAACCCCTGGTGTTTGGCAACAGCATGGTCAGATTCTTTCTTGACTTTTCCAGAGAGGTCCAAAGACCGACATCATCTTTCCCGGTGGTAAAAAAGAAGCTGCGGCTAAGGGAGGTCCAGTATGCGATGCTCTTTCCAGCCCGACTGAGGGTGGTGGCCCCCTCGGGCACCCTCTTTTTCAGCTCACTGCAAGCAGCATGGAGCTGGATTGACCAACAGGACAATGGACGTGGCCCCCAGGAGTAGCAAAGGGGAGAGGGCACTCAATCACGAGGAGAACGTGGCGGGTCTTCTGCCACACCTTCTAAAGCTGAGAAGCAGTGGGAGCGAGAAAGGGACATGGCAGCAGTGGCGTCGCTGAGCAGACCTGGCTCCAGTGGCGCTTCCTCTCCTGCAAGAGAGGATCAAAGAGATTCAGACTCGGACCACAGCACCAGCACGATGGAGGGAGCCAGCCAGGACATACCGGTGGTCACACCTGCTACAGCTCATCAGATTATTTGACTGTCCCATGAGCAGCAAGTATTATCAGGGGAAAAGTGGGGAAGGCGGGTAGACTCCTGAGAACACTCCTATTCATCTCATAAAAAGATAAAAAGGGGACGGGGGGGGAATACACCCTGGTTGAGAACCCTTGCATACTGAACAGAGCACTGGCTGGGTGAGAGGACAGCGGGGCCACAACGTCAGATCCACCTGATGCGAGGAGGGCCAACTCTACCCTACATGCCTCATAGCTGAGCATTGTTTGTGAATGTTTGGGCGAGGATGGTTTGCTTGCTTGTCATGGGGAAAGGGGGTTGGGGATTTTCTAAGGTTACGTTTAGGGGAGTTACAGATCTCAAAGACCAGACACCAATAAGCAGGGGCCTGTTCTGTGATCCTGCCCCCAAGTATGGGGTGCTGGGGGACTCCATGGCCCACTGGCAAATGCACGACACATATCAATGGCTGGTCTTCACTCATATAAGATAATATCATGGAACATTAGAGGTATGCTCACCATGTCCAAGCGGTAAAACATTGTATCCTTCCTAAATAAACGGGGAGTCCATATCGCCCTGTTGCAGGAGTCCCACCTGTCTCTGAAGGAGGGTGAGGCACTCAGACGTAGATGGTTAGGTCAGCTATATCACACATCGTACTCCGCCTTTGCCTGGGAGGTCTTGATTTGGGTTAAGGCGGGTGTCCCCTTTCAGTGTACTGGGGAACTGATGGATCTGAACGGTCGGTATGTGGCAATGAAGGGCCACCTGGATGGACGTGATATAGTGATTGTGAGTACATATGGCCCTAATGCAGATCAGGGGACTTTTTAACTAAGATCCAGGGTACTTTAGTGGCGTAACTCCCACACTCTGTAATCATTGGAGGTGTCTTTAATTGCATAGCTGACCCTGGGAAGGATCGTTCTCACCTTCCCCTGAGAGAAACACCAGTAAACAGAGTGGCTAAGACATTCACAGATTGTCAGGATAGGTGGGGCTTAATACATTCTTGGAGATGTCTGAACCCCGAGAGCAGGGATTACTCCTTTTTCTCCCTGGCATAAGACCTACATGTACGGCTAGACACGTTCTTGTGTTCCCCAGATGAGCATGCTCAGATCCAGACAGTTGAATATCTCACACGAACCCTGTCTGATCACAACCCAGCCCTTCTTCACTTGAGGTGGGGACAGGTATGCCAAAGAATACCAACATGGCGCCTTAGAGCCGAGGCCCTAGAAGACGAGGTGTTCCTTGAGGAAGTTAGGGAATGCATCGTGACCTATTTCAACACAAATGCAAATATGACTAACTCCCGATTGACAGAATGGGAGGTATTCAAGGTAGCCCTTAGGGGCAAATTCATGGCGACCTCCATAGGGGCACGACGATCCCTTGAAACTGACCTTGAGAACGCAGACATGGCACTGCGCACATTAGAGATACAAAGACCAGGAAACCCGGAGTTGGGACATGCACTACTCGAAGTTAAGGAGGAAGTGGCCAAACAAACAGACTGCGTAGATTATAAAAGGTACATGGAAGGTACACATGCAGAGAGGGATAGAACTGGCTCATTTCTGGCCAATCCGGCCAAGAGGGGCTCCTTGATCCTAGCGATTGCAGATATTGAGGGGCGTATATTATACCGGTAGGATGATATAAATAGGAGATTCCTGGAATTTTATACCACTGTATATAGCTCTCAGTCTAGACAAGGAGACTACACAATCAGAGACTATCTGGCTGCTATCCCGCTCCCCACCCTAGAGACTGTGGAGGCGGAAGCACTAGGGGCCCCTATAGACGTGCAGTAAATAAGAGCAGTGATCAAGGGACTGGCTAGGGGTAAAAAACCCGGAACTGATGGAATGTCTGGAATTTCATGCAGCATATGCTGAAGAATTGGCCCCCAAACTAGAGGAGGTATATGAGGTGGCCCTAGAATAGGGTATACTCCCAAGCTACACCCGGGAGGCACTGATAGTCCCCCTACTTAAGCCATGCAAGACCCCCGATAAATGCGAAGGCGGGGCTTCAACCGGTAATGACAGGTCTCATTCATCAGGACCAGGCGGTCTTTATCCCGGAACGCAACACGGCTCTTAATATTCGACGTCTGATGGCCATTATGACAAGAGGGGATGAAAGGAAGGATGAGGAAGTGGTCTTCGCGGTAGACATGGAGAAGGCCTTTTACAGTCTTGAATGGGAGTTTTTATATGTCATCCTAGATAAAATGGGGCTGAGGCAGGGCTTCTCCAAATGGGTGTGGTTGCTCTACACGCGACCAGTGGCAAGGGTCAGAACAGGTCAGACTATATCAGAGAGCTGCGGGGTTGGGAGAGGGACCCGACAGGTATGCCCCCTCTCGCCATTGCTATTTGCTCTTGTGATGGAACCATTACCCTCTCTGGCAGACACAGGAGTATGATATCAAGGGATTCGCCTAGGGAATAGTATGCATCACATTGCCCTCTATGCAGATGATCTCCTGCTCTTTATAGGGAATATAGAGGAGGATCTACTGGGAGCCAGGGCATTGATGAAGGAGTTTGGAGAAATGTTCAGGTTAAAAATTAATTGGCGGATCCGGGAAGATCCAGTTATCACCGGGCTTCGATGGACAGAGAGCTGGGATGATCGTATCTCCCTTTATGCGGACGATATCTTGGTCTATCTGACGCAACCAAAGCAGTCCATAGCTGCATTGCTGGATATCTGTGATTCCTATGGTCGCTTCTCGGGCTATTCGATTAACTGGACGAAGTCAGTGCTCTACGTCCTACAGGGGCCTCCGCCGCAACTCCCTGACGGAGTATTAATACCAAGCGCGGAGGATGGTTTCAAATATCTGGGTATACACATTGCGCCGGACCGAGCGCTTTTCCTGGAACGCAACTTGCTTCCGCCCCTCAAACGATTGAAAAGTGATGTCAAGTATTGGCACTCCCTGCCGCTGACTTTGCTGGGGAGAGCGGCATTATTCAAAATGATGGCTCTCCCTCGCTTCCTCTACGCGCTACAAAATGCGCCCGCTCTAGTCCCAGACTCCTACTTTCGATCGATCAACGCAGAGGTGGGTTATCTGCTGTGGGAGGGTAAACCTCATAGAATAGCACTCTGCAAGCTTATGCGGAGTTGGTATGATGGGGGTATCGCGCTGCCCAAGATCCATTTATATTATTGGGCGTCCCAACTTATCATAGTTAATCAATGGATGCACGCAGCGCAAGATGAACCCGCTTTGAGAATGGACAGGGCGCAGCTGGGCCTCCACGGAGTCCTCCAAGCCCTCTATGTTAAGGCAGGGACGAACAGGCTGCAGGGCCCCACGGCGCACACAGTACAGATCTGGCGCATGGCACAGCGTAGGCTGGGATGGGAGGGGGTGATTACTAGACAAACACCGCTATGGATCTCCCCTAAAATAGGTGTAGGTCATATGCGTAAAGAATTTGAGTGGTGGGATCGCATAGGCATCTCCAAGGTCAGAGATCTCTGGAGGAGGGGTGGGGTGATACCGTTTGAGACGCTGCAAGCAGACTACCAGCTGAGACGGACCGAGCACTTTAAATTCTTACAAATTCAGCATGCACTACAGAAAGCTATACCCAAGGGGACCACACCACCAGAGTCCTCCCCGCTAGAGGACAGGCTGCTAGCAGACCACCTCACCAAGAAAGCTATCTCACTGACCTACCGTAAACTGGTGAATCATCAAAAAGACCCCACGGCGCTCCTCAAACGAAAATGGGAGGCGGCAGTGGGGCCCATGGACGAACTAGAATGGTTTGAAGCGCTGGCGTCTCCCCGGGAGGTGGCCATCCCGTCCAAACTAAAGCTGGTGCAGCTAAAAATACTGCACCGGATATACTACACTAGAAATACGCTCCACAAAATGGGGAGGGCACCTAACCCGCTCTGCCTATGGGGGTGTGGACTGCGGGGCACCTTCTACCACACTATATGGGAATGCCCGAACATAGCTACATACTGGGGGGAGGTCATGGTGACGATCTCACAGGTTACCGGTCACGCTGTCCCACTAGAACCCCGAATGTGTTTGCTGAATGTGTGGGATGCTACTGACCTTAACCAGGCTGATCAAACCTGGGTGACTGTCGGACTAGCGCTAGCAAAGAGGTCCATTGCGGAATACTGGGGGGCACAGGCAACCCCCTCACACGGGAGATGGGGCCGCGACATGGATAGTGCCATGACGGCGGAGAGGGTGGTGTGTATGAACAGAGGCCGCCCCAGGCGATGGCAACGAATTTGGGGAAAATGGAACGCATTTAGAGGCAAAATCTGTGAACCCCCGGTGACAGACTCAGAGTCCGAGCTGAGCGACTGAAACCGAAGCTGAGCCATTCTCACAACCTGGGGAGAGACTTGATGTGGGGTGGATGTGTGTGCGGGGGGCGGCGGGTGGTGGATATAGAGGGAGGGGTGTGTATGAATAATAGTTCTATTGCATGTCAGGAAGTGTCAATATGCTACCAGAGGTACTGCACAGATATACCATGTAATGATGAAAGGTGCATTTTTGTTTTTGTGTGCGTTAATAAAGTGTTTTAAAAAAAAAACCAAATAAATAAATAAATAAACAATATTTTAAAAATATACGATTAAATATATTAAACATATAAAAAAATAATAATAATAATTGGCAAAAACCCAAACTGTTCCAGCTGATAATTATCAGAGACCCCCAGCAGAGCTGGGTACTCTAACATGGGAGCCCAGATGCCTAGAATACTTTGGGGTAAAAATATATAATTTCCAAATGGATATATTCGAGGGCGACTTAGGTAAGGCCCTCAGGTCCCTAAAGACCAACACTGAATTTTGGAAGGGTCTCCCGCTGTCACTAGCGGGAAGAGTGGCCCTCCTAAAGATGGTAGCGCTACCGCGATTATTATATGTTTGCACAGTGCTCCCAATATGGATCTCCCCGATATGGCACATAAACTTACTCTATCATGACGTCCTTTCTGTGGGGCAGGGGCCGTAGACTGCTGGCTCTGAGAACGATGCAGTGCTCAACAGAGGAGGGTGGACTAGTGGTCCCAGACTGTGAGCAAAATTATTTAGCCGCCCAGTTGCAGTGGGTGGCGAGATGGATGGGAGACCTTCAGTCCCAGATACGGGAGGTGGACCTGCTTTCGCCAGATTTGGAAACATTGTGGAAGCTACTACTGGGAGTGGACTGGGTTACAGCTGTAGACTCTGACGTGGTGTTATTGGCAAGGTGCTGCTGGAGACGTTGCCTCCGAATGACACGTACCAAATTCCCATATTCACCATAGTTGCCCATTCCTGTATTAAGGATGCTCCCATGTGGAGCAACCTAGGCGGGCCTCGAGGACTCGGTGGAGGCGGTCGCGCGCTTCCCTTAAACACTTGTGCTGAGTGCTGCTGCGGATTTCTTTTTAAAACTTGAATGTGTTTTGCTTTTAAAATTGATTGTTTTTCGCGACTCTGTTTTAAAATAACAATTTGCCTGCATATACAGAATTGAATCTATTGTTTGCTGCTAAAGTCCTGCTTCTGCATCGCAGATTGCGTGGAGCGCTGATTGGCTGTTTAGGGCCAATCAGATGCGACGGGAGGTGCTTGGTCCTGCCCACCGTCCTTCAAAACCGTACCAGATGCGGACGCGCGCCTAAGGAAAGCCCGTCTGCGCCAGTCCGCGCCGGGACGCTGCCAGCTGCCAGAAGCCTTGCTCAAACTTCTAACGACAGGTTAACTTATACACGTTTTGAGCTTTTGTCTCTCGATACAAATTGTCTAAGTTGTATGAAGCATATCTGGTCACCTCGGTCGGATTTATTTCAGTGTGAACAATGCTCTCTTATTCTGAGGAGTGCGGGGAGGGGTATTTCTCTCCTGGGTTCAACTGAACTAAGTTTTCTCAGTTTAAATTGTCGTTCCCTCACTAAACATCATGCTGAGATATTTGACCTACGCTCAGATGAATCACCTGCCGGAATCTTCTTGACGGAGACCTGGTCAACCCAGGACTCTGGTGCAGAAGGCTGGTTGGCACTCCCCCCAGGTTATAGTATGTATCAACTTAACCGATCGACCAAACGTGGTGGAGGTATTGCGCTAATTCTTAAAGAGCCTTTCTTATGCAGTTTCAAGAAGAAGGATATACCGGACTGTGAAAGTGCTTTTTTTTCAAATCACTTAGGGGTCGATTCCGATCCTGGAAAAATTTTCCCCGTACGAATCGTATCCGGATTTTTTACCGTACGAATCGTACAAGTAGCGTACAAACTGCCAAGTACGATTCGCATGGGAAAAAGTCCATACGAATCGCATTGGGAAAATTTCCCCACACGTCCTCGGGTCGGAAAATGTGTCCGACACATCCCCGGACGATTTACCGTACGAATCAGAAACATGAAGTCCGACCGCGCAAGTACGATCACTCCCGTCCCTTCGATTTTACAACTGGATGGAGAAAACACCGTACGGACCGAACTCCTATAGCAACCATGGAGACATGTGCCCGCATACGCGCCGAACACCCCACCACAGACCCCGTATGTACGCGCAGAACCCCCCCCCCCCCCCCCATCCCCCGCATGTACGCGCAAAACGCCCCCCGGCCGTGGATGTACACGCCAAACCCCCACCAGTGTATGTATGGAGCGTACCGCCACCCGTGTATGCATGGAGCGTACCAACTCCCCACCCGTGTATGTACGGACCGTACCCACACCCCACCAGTGTATGTATGGAGCGTACCCCCACCCGCGTATGTACGGACCGTACCCCCACCCGTGTATGCATGGAGCGTACCAACTCCCCACCCGTGTATGCATGGAGCGTACCAACTCCCCACCCGTGTATGTACGGACCGTACCCACACCCCACCAGTGTATGTATGGAGCGTACCCCCACCCGTGTATGTACGGACCGTACCCACACCCCACCAGTGTATGTACGGACCGTACCCCCACCGGTATGTACGGACCGTACCCCCACCCATGTATGCATGGAGCGTACCAACTCCCCACCCGTGTATGTACGGACCGTACCCCCACCCGTGTATGAATGGAGCGTACCAACACCCCACCAGTGTATGTATGGAGCGTACCCCCACCCGTGTATGTACAGACCGTACCCACACCCCACCAGTGTATGTACTGACCGTACCCCCACCCGTGTATGTACGGACCGTACCCCCACCCGTGTATGCATGGAGCGTACCAACTCCCCACCCGTGTATGTATGGAGCGTACCCCCACCCGTGTATGTACGGACCGTACCCACACCCCACCAGTGTATGTACGGACCGTACCCCCACCCGTGTATGTACGGACCGTACCCCCACCTGTGTATGCATGGAGCGTACCAACTCCCCACCCGTGTATGTACGGACCTTACCCACACCCCACCAGTGTATGTATGGAGCGTACCCCCACCCGTGTATGTACGGACCGTACCCCCACCCGTGTATGCATGGAGCGTACCAACTCCCCACCCGTGTATGTACGGACCTTACCCACACCCCACCAGTGTATGTATGGAGCGTACCCCCACCCTTGTATGAACGGACCGTACCCCCACCCGTGTATGCATGGAGCGTACCAACTCCCCACCCGTGTATGTATGGAGCGTACCCCCACCCGTGTATGTATGGCCCGTACCCACACCCCACCAGTGTATGTACGGACCCTACACCCAGCCCCCCCTGTATGTACGGTGCGAAACACCACCACCGATGGACGGTGCGGACCAACACCCTGCCCGTGTTCGTACGCACCCTACCCCAGGCCCACACACCAGCACCCTCACACAACATCGCGCATGTACGAGTCTTACTAAGCCATAGCAAAGGACAGCACTGTACAACAACATGGCCCATGTGCGCACCGTACAGACGCAAAAACCACTCGTACTGAACAAGGACAAACCAAAAAAACACAAGGAGAGTCAATTCGATGCACACAACACCACTAAACATATCCAACAAGCCCAAATACATCCTATACACTGACCTGCAACTGACAAACAGCTAAACAGAGGCCCAAACCACTACCACTCCTTATAACACACCCACCCAAAGTTCAAACACAGCCACACCCACAAATGGACCAATAAAAAGGCCCAGCACACACAAACCATGATCCTTTGCAACAGATCCCCTACTGCCAGACCACAGAGACAACGCACTGCACCATACTACATACATCAATACACCTTACACTTGCACTCCTTCACACAACCACCATCACAAACACACCCTCATCACATTCACACACACACACACCTGCACAACCACACTCACACACCCACAACCATCCACACCCACACCCCACACCATGCCCACTAACAAGAATCCAAAGTTCACAAAGGAGGAGCTGGAGGTCCTTGTCGACGAAATCGTCAGTCGAGCCACAGCTCTTTGGGACATTGGTCAGACGGACCAGCATAGCCGAAAAATCTGCCATGTGGGAGAGGATTGTCAATTCTGTGAATGCTGTTGGGTCCACCAGAAGGACCAGGCATGAGTGCCAAGCCAGGTGGTACGATCTGCGGAGGACGGTCCGCCGCAAAATGACGGACGACCACAACCAGGCCAACATCACTGGAGGAGGTCCGGCCCGCAGACCGGTACACTACCATCGCTGGGAGAAGGGTGGGCCTCAAAACTAACATAGAGCAACTCTGAAGCACACAACAATGCCCTCAGCCCATATGGCTTAGGGCACAGCCATACAAACAGTGTGTCCCCACACAGTACTGTTTTGCCTGCTAATGGTGGCCGCGTTGCAGGACGACATGGGTATGAAGGCACAATTTGCACATAACAGCAGCTAATGAAGACGCATCACTCTGAAAGAGTGTCAGCACACACCGCCACAGCAGCAGCGCAGACTCAAGACACTCCGCCCAATGGGTGCCCGCAGAGAAGAAACAAACCCACATGAACAAGCCAATGGACTTTGAAAGACCTGCAAACTGTGTGTGCCCAGGAAGCTGGGCTGAGGTGACAAAGGGTGACACACAGAGGGAGGGAGAGGGGCAGAGAGAGGGACAGAGACAGAGGTGGACACAGGGAGACAGACAGAGGGAGGAGGAGGCTGACAGAGGGAGGGAGAAAGGGAGAAGGACAGAGGGAGGAGGCTGACGGAGGGAGGGAGAAAGGGAGACGGACAGTGGGAGGAGGCTGACAGAGGGAGGGAGAAAGGGAGACAGAGAGAGACCAAATCACCCTTGGGTGGTGTGGCCATGTCCGCTCGTCAGCAGGTGGACTGTGTGCATATAGACAAGGTGTGGCAGTGCGTGAACCCCCCCCCCTTCAACCTTTGATAAACACTGGGCCATGTGTCAATCTGTGCACGAGTACATCCGTGCTGCAGGCACAAACAGAACCTTACACCCAGTATACCCACCCACTGTGTTTGTCAGAACCCTGTCACAAATTGTTAATTTACCTACCTGCATTCTCAAATAGCATGGAAAAAACACTATTTGGCCACGTACAGTGCAACACGTAAGGCGGCTCTGCATGGCTTGCTACGCCCGCTCACTACACAGCTGACTGCGTTCCCAAAAGATGCATCAACTAAAATTGTGTCACACATAGGTAAAGTGTCGAAAGCTGTGGCCAAGGGACATACCCATGCACAAGTGCACTGTGAGAGGAATGCTAGCCAAATCCAACCACCCAGAGGAACTGTGCCTAATCAAAAATGAATGAACATGGATGTCGCATGTAACACAATTAACACTGTCTCTCTCACACACAGGTCAACGTCATCGATCTCCCCCCAACACTGGGGGGGGGAAGACTCACAGGACCAGGCTCTGCATGAAGAGGACGCCACCGGCAGCGACGACTCTCACCACTCTGTGGATGACCCAGACCAACCTGGCCCCTCTGGTGTCCAACCACCTGCAGCACCTGCGTCAGGTACAACTGTGCCAACCACCACCCCCATTCCTGCCACATCCCAGGAGACACCCAGGAGCCCTGCCCGCACACAACAACACAGCCAGTCTGTCCACAAGGGACAAGGTGCTCCGGGCACCCAGGAGGAGGCAGGCGACACTGCAAATGCCATCCCTCAGGGGTCCCGGAGACCCGATGTGCCCACAACGGCAGGCCAGGCGCAAGTGGGCAGGGGTGGTGGGAGTGGAGGACGGCGGAGGCGCGAACCTGACCAGTTGGCTCAGGAACCGGTAATGTCACACGTCCACAACATCCTGGACACATACCGGCGTGACTCCAGAGGCATCGACCAGGTAGTGGAGACCCTCAATGAGATCAAGAACATGCAGGTCGAGCATCATGCCGGTCATCTACAACACCATGGACGGATGGAGGCAAGACTGGCTGAGCTCCTGGCGGTGCACAGGGACGTGAGCCAATCACTCCGTCAGATCGCCCAAAGCCTGGCAAACCCTCCCTGTGCCACCAGGTATAGACCAGCACCAGAAACAGGGAGGGAGGAGGAGGAGGATTCATCTGACGGAGCGTTCCTAGCATCGTCAAGGCCTGCTTCTGAGGGTCCCCGCAGGAAGGTGGGTCGTCCACGCAAAAGACCGCGAGAGTCAGCGGAACGTCACCCGGCCTGGCACCTGGCCCTCTGGCCCAACAGCAGCACAGCAGCAAATGACATTCTCTGCCACATGGCCTTGCTGGTCACTGTCTGACCAATGTTGACAAAGACTGTGGCAAAGACTCTGATGACTTTCAATGGCAAGGTTACCAATTCCCCCTGTGAACTTTGGATTCTACACTCCCGCCAAGCACCTCTTGTCACCCCCCCCAAACACGTACCCCAGCACTAATAAAATTCATCACAATCACAAGATGATGCCGTCATTTTGCATTATTCCACTACATGTGTGTGTTGTAAAGTCAAACCATGCCTGATTTCAGAAGTAACTCCAAACATCCATAACCTGGGGTCTGAGTCTGGCACAGGACACACATGGGTCACAATGTACCATCCAAGACAGACATGGAGCACCATACTCACCCGTGATGGGCCCAACCAGCTGAGGGGGTGCCCGCACAACTGTGCCTACAGACCTATTTAGAAGAGCAACAGTCATGCGCAGAGGTCAGTGATCATGTGGAGTGTCCTGGGGTGGGAGTCCCAGGTATGTGTAGACACGTGGCAGAACCATGTCCTGCAAGCTTGAGTCAGGTGGATGTGGAGAATGGTGGGCCAGCCAAGGTTGGATGCATGGAGATGGCACAATTGGGTGTTGGATCACAGTGCCACAAGGTTGTGTCAGCAAGCAATCCATGATGAACACCAGCTCGTTTGCGTGGACACTGGGTGCCCTTGCTGCAGGGCCTGCAGCAGCATGCGCCATGTCAAGAAAACAATGCCACAAGTAGCACACAAAGACAAGGATCTCAGGAAGGAACTATGCAAAAGGTGTATGTCTAGGAAGGAATGTCTGGTTCAACATGGCACACACACACACAATGGATTCACATGCAGCACAGTGGCCGTCGTGGAGACTGACATGCCACAATACCTACACAGCCATGGGCATCATGCACAATACGGAATCTAATCCCTGACAAACAGCTTGCATCTTGCTACTCTACACATAGACTCATATGCACCATCTCTGAGAACAATGCCAGACATGCCGCATGCACAGTGGCAACAGACCACCATTGACAGAGATGAGGCACCTTGGAGGCAGAGGGACACCTTTATTACTCATGTGTGTCGGAATGCTAATGCAACTCTGTCAACACATACACAGGTCATGTGGATGAACACGTGGGACCAACACTGGCACCCCCCTTAGCACCACAGATGCTGGAAATCCATGGCACTGGCACACAAGTGACGGGTTACAGCTAAACACCCCCTGCTGCTCACGAAGAGGCTGCTATACACCATTGAGCCCCTAATGGGGAATTCACACACCATGTCAACCCGGTGCAACCTGTATGTTTCCGAGGGCAGTGTTACACACATTGATGGCTCCATCACAATCCACAATCCCATTACAGATGACTGTCACCAAGTCTGACCATCAATTCAGGTGAATTCAGCTCCATGTCATGTGCCCCTTGGTGATTCTACATGTATGTAAAGTATCCAAACATGAACAAGAGCAGTGCACACACATTCAAAACAAATACCACTCCCAAAAAGCCGTGCTGCATCCCTTACCCTAAGGAGATTTTCAAACTTGTCCGTGCATGTAACGCTGATTCAGCTCATGTTGCTGTGTTCATGCGGAATAGCAGGAGCACAACAATGCCACCAGCAGACAGCATGCGCAAGTACCTGTGGATGAGAGACACACCAGAAGTCAGCCAAAAGAAGCACATCCGCATGCATGTGCATGTACTCGACACGTATAAGGTCGTCAACATGCTAGGTGACAATGATGACTCTGGAAAAACATTCTTCTATTGCACCATCACTCGAGTGACACATCCAAACACATCTCTGACTCACTTGGCAGACATGCAGATGGACACACACATTGCAACACATGCCACACACGGCCCAATGCGTGCACACTCAGACACTGAAACTCACCACTAAGCAAAGAAGTTGCGTATGAGCCGACTCCGGATGTCCTCTACCGCCTCCTCCTCCTCCACATCACTTGCATCGTGACCAAGCCCTTCATCCTCCACGGTTGGATGGTCCTGCTCATCTGGATCCAGGCACAGCTTTCTCCACTGCCATGTTGTGCAGCATGCAGCACACGAGGAAGATCTTGCAGACCTTCACCGGTGCATATGGGAGTGCGCCACCGGTCTTGTGGAGGCAACGGAATCGGCTCTTCAGGAGGCCAAACGTCCTCTCTATCACTCGCCTGGTCCGCCCATGGGCGTTGTTGTAGCGGTGATCGGCAGCCGTGCTGGGGTTGCGGAGAGGCGTGATCAGCCATAGCATGTTGGGATAGCCAGCGTCCCCTACATGGAAACATCATGGACAACAGTGGGTCAGGAGAAGCAGTAAGACAGGAAGATGACGTTAAATACAGGACTGCCAGAGTATACCCACCAACAATACATGCTCGTTCGTTGCGCAGCTGCAGCATTATTTCAGGCACCCTGCTACGCCTCATGATGTAGGCATCGTGTGCTGATCCTGGAAAACGAGCACAGACATGTGAAATCACCATGTTGGCAAGACACACCACAAGGGCATTAATGGAGTGGTAATGCTTGCGGTTCCTATACGCTACCTCCTGTGCCTGTGGTGGTACCAAAGCCACATGTGTTCCATCTATGGACCCAATGACATGGGGCATCCCTCCCAGGGCATAGAACTCACGCTTGACACCTGTCAACTGCTCAGGAGTTGGGAATTTTATGAACTCATCCAGGTGATCCAACATGGCCTCTAAAAAATAATTTAGAACACGGCTGAACATGGTTTGGGACATGCCACCACCATGGGCAATGGTATGTTGAAAGGTACCCGTGGCAAAGAAATGTAGGGCTGCCATCACCTTCATCTTGGGTGTCAGTGCAGTAGGATACCTGTGTAGCGGTTGGAGGTGTGGTGCCAGCCGTGTCGTCAAGTCCACAATCAAACGTTGGGGGAAGCGGTAGCAGCGTCTACAGTCATGTTCCCTCAGGTCAGCCAAGTCCGGAATTGGTCGAGGGAGAGGCGGAGCCCTGCAGTGAATTAGAAGGGACAACGAAGAGTGAGTACAGTACACCACCAATGTCAATGTACTGAGCACATCCTCAACAGGCAATACATATATGCTACATACAGAGTCAGGTCTGTGCAATATGCCCTGGACACGTATGCCAGGCATGTGACACTCCTACCAACAGCCAGCTACAAACGTTGATTCTCAACCTCAATATGCCATGCAACTAGCTGTGGGCCAGTGTAAGTGAGCAGGCAGACGCATTACAGGAGTTACAGACATCCAAATATGTGCAGAAGAAGGATGTTCATTGTACAGACAGGTTGCGGAACACTAGAGGCACAGGTCACATGTCATAGAAAAAGGACAGACCACACACCTTGCCATGAAGGATTACATGTCAAGACTGATCACACATACATTGAGAGTATGCAGATATGTCCTTGTTTTGAAACTCCATACATACATACACACCACACATGTGTGCTGGTGTGCGTAACAGTGTGCCATGCCCATCTACACACCGACACATGTTGGTTGCAGCAACTGCAAATGCATTTGACCAAACACCTACAGCAAACCTATGGGAACACATGACACACACATGACATAGTTACAGCGTGCAACGCGGGCATTCACTTGTCAGTGGTAATATTCCATGTACCTGGCATCAGGGGACATTTGCGGGTGTCGGTGACTGTGCCAGTGACGCATGGCTCACCAAGTCTGTACTACATGCACACATGTCAAAGGAGTGAAGGGGATGTGTGGCACATAGGGCACCATCACACATGACATGTGTACACAGCTCATCATACTTTGCGTACGCATTCGCCAGCACTCCCATAGTGATAGGGACCCTACACACGCGTGTACGGTCCGTATCACTGTGGCGTACGCATACGCCAGCACTCCCATAGTGATAGGGACCCTACACACGCGTGCACGGTCCGTATCACTGTGGCGTACGCATACGCCAGCACTCCCATAGTGATAGGGACCCTACACGCGCGTGTACGGTCCGTATCACTGTGGCGTACGCATTCGCCAGCACTCCCATAGTGATAGGGACCCTACACACGCGTGTACGGTCCGTATCACTGTGGCGTACGCATACGCCAGCACTCCCATAGTGATAGGGACCCTACACACGCGTGTACGGTCCGTATCACTGTGGCGTACGCATACACCAGCACTCCCATAGTGATAGGGACCCTACACACGCGTGTACGGTCCGTATCACTGCATTTGGGGTGCCCTAGGGCCATGGAACAGGCCGTACCTGTGTGTAAATCTTGAAATAACATAGGGGACACATGAGGGACAAGTATAAGGGCCTAAATGCATGCTGGTTGTCATGGAGACGGAGTTTAAAGTTTGAATTATTGCATCAGGTGGCCAACAGAAGTCGGTTGGAAACGATATACTTTGTTGCAAAGTGGTTGTTGACTTGACATTATGCTCAATTTTTAAACCATGCAAAGCCACTCACTGGGGTAGGTTTACAGGGATTGGAGGAAACGTAGTATGCTAATGTGACTGACCAATCACTCTGTACTCCTGTGAATGAAACAGGCCAGCAAGGCAGATATAAGGCAGCCAGGTCCCATGAGAGAGCACTTGCCTGCACATCCTTTCATTCCACAACACTGCTGCTGCTCGTGATTCCTCTGGCACCATGTCCAGGTCTGTGGAGAGGGCCCAGCCATTCACCATGGAGGAGAATATTGCGTTGGTGGATGTGATCCTCCCACAGTACACCATGCTGTATGGTTGACCAGGGGAGCAGGTGAGTGCAGACTCTTCTAGCTTAGACTGTGCCCCTGTTTTGTGACTGTGACTTCTGGCATTGTGTCCCTGTGTGACAGACATGCAATGTTGTTTGGAGTGGGTCACAGGGTGGGGAAGGCCTCATGTCTCCCATGCAGAGCATGCTGTGGTTCCTGTGTGCACTCCTCACTTGCATTGTGCTTACTGTGACAATCAATGCATGGTGCATGCCACATTCTGCCTGGCTACTCCTCCTGGGAATGTTGTTGCTACAGTCCTGATGTGATTCTGTGGTCCCCCCAGTGTGACAGGTGACAGTACCCATAGATGTGTGTTTGTTTAGTGTACCTGTGCTGTGAGTGTACAAATGATGTGTTCGTCCCCTGGACATTGGTGTGTGTGTAAGTCCCCTGTCATGTGGGTGAGTGCATATGGGGAGTGTTGCACACCAGCTGCATGAGGGATGGATATACCCTGCCCATGTGATGTGAGCAGGGAGCAGTGCTGTGTGACTGCGGTGCTGAGCCAGCCCCACACCTGTGACACCTCCCAGTCTAGTGGCACATGGGCAGAGTGAGGTTTGTACCCGCAGTTGGCAATGGCAAGTGATTGTCCTGTGCCTGTGTGTGTCTGTGTACTCTGCTGAGGTAGCGTCAGTGGGCTGGGACATGTGACTGCTTTGAGGTGTTGTACATAATCCTTGTGTAGCTTGTGATGCACAGTGTGATCCAGGATCACTGATTGTGTGGCACCCCTCATGCCACCTGTGTACCTTCAATGCCACATAGTGCATTTTGCCATCCACAGTGGATTATGTCCCTATGACAAATGTGCAATGAGTTGCCTGCATACCATGGCCTGTTCAAAGAAGACAATTTGTTAATATGTGTGTCTCTGTGTCATTGCTCAGGTGAATTAAAGTATTCTCATTTTTGCATCCTCACAGGTAGGCGTCCATGCCAAGGGGGAGATATGGAAGCAAGCCGTCAGTGGCGTGAGGAATACGGAGGGTCGGAAGCGGCGCCTAGCCCAGGTGAGGAAACGCTGGCAGGATATCCGGTGCTGGACGAGGAGGATTGCACGGGTCCTGCTGGGGGACTCACCTGAGAGCCGGAAGAACCGTGGGCGCCGGCGTCTGACCCACATCCATAAGCGTGTGCTGGCGGTGGTCTTCCCCGACTTGGATAGGCGCTTACTGGAGAAGCAGCAGCAGGAAGGGGGTAGGTACATGTGTGTTTGTTGTGTGTCACCAGCTTTTGGAAGTGCGCAGTTGCATGGATACACTGCCAGGGTTTACATGTGCAGTGCATAACCAGTTCCCCAAAGTAAACCGGTGCTGTTCTTCCTCCCTTCCCCTCCTTGCCATGTGTTCCCTGGTCTGTGTGTAGTCACTCTTGCACAAGGTAATCTAGGCTGGCAGTAAATCCAAGTGCCCAATGCTTGCAGCATCATGTGTGGGGTTGGAGTGTAACAGGTTTTGGTACCTTGGCTGTGCCCTGGCCAGTTCAGTCATTGTGGGGTCCATGTCAGTTGGCACTCATGCTGAGTCCCAACATAGGAGTGTGTCTTTAAAGTGTACTGCCTTCCAGCATGCATGTCCAATGTTGTGCCCTCTGACATGATGTCCATGAGTGGGATTAATGCATAGTGCAGGGACGGTTGCTTCAGTTGCAGTCATATCCATCCAGGACCATGGAGGTGTGTGGCCACTACCGTGCCCTGGGGCACCTTTTCCTAGGTATCATGTGTGTCATCCAACTATGTGGACATTTTCTGTGTCTTCGGCATAGGTTGGGCTCTGTGGCATTGTACCCTGGCCTCATCTGTATTGACGTAAACTGTGCTACATGTATCCACTGTACAGTGTGACCCAATTTTGCTTGTGCATACTCACAGTGGCCAGTGCCTGTGTGTCTTGGAACGACAATCTGATGATGGTTGATTGTCAATGATATATGTGGACAGGCGCACCAGGGGTAGTTTGTGTACAATCAGGATTTAGTGCAGGCCATGTGTTTTTATCCCAGAGTAAGAGGTGTAAGTACTTCCTCTGTCACAATCACATTGTCTCAGGTAGGGGGTGCTTTGTGCGGGCAAGGCCTACATGTCCAAATCTGAAGTCTCCCTGCTAGGTCTGGCCTGTGTGCGATGTTTGCCTGGACATACACTCAAGGTGCAGTGACCCAGTCATGTTGTGCATGTTTTAATATATTGGCTTTGCAGCATGTGCAAAAAGTTAATAGACATGGTTCCTGCTCATCCCTTTTTTGTCAACGCTGTGTGGTACAGATGCTGTGCACGATTGTCCCCAGAGCCTGGCTCCTCTGTCCTATTTGATAACAAGTAATTTGCTGTTGGGTCAGGCTCTACATTGTTTCTCAGTGGCATGATGGGTCAACCAGCTGGGTGTTGCAGGGCCTACATATGTACCTTGTGTTGTAGATGTTACTCATGTTGCTTTTCAGGCTATGCACTGTGACCTATGTCGATTTGACTCATGTGACATATGTATACAGGTGTCTGATCATTTCCTGTCTCTTCACCTTGCCCACAGCATCGTCGGGGGACTCGGAGGGAGACACTGGCACGGACCGTGAGGAGGGAGCAGGCACCAGTGGCAGCAGTGCTGTCTTGTCTGGCACATCGAGTGGCACGGAGGCCGAGGGGAGTGAGGCGGAGGACCTGTCCAGTAACACCACCGACTATGACGCTGACGGGTCCGAGGCTGATCTCCCAGAGGGGGCGGAGGCTGCTCCCACAGCTGACAGCAGCACTCGATCTCTACCCGCCTCCTCGATTCCCATCACCGGCCTCCCACTTGCTCTGGTCCCTTCCCGCCGTGCTAGGTCACCACGTGTCTCCTTCTTGCCAGGCACCGCACCCCCTGCCCCTGTCCCCACTGCTGCCGCCAATGCAGAGTCTGTGGACATCCTACGCCAGTTGCAGGTTGGTCAGACTGCGATGCTTAATGTCCTCCATGGCCACACACGAGTGCTCACCCAGATGGAGGCATACATGGAGGGCATCTCAGCTGCGCAGTCTGACCAACGCCAGTTGCTGAGGTCCATTGACTCGACACTGACTGCAGCAGTGGGTCTCCTGCAGCGCTACGTCCCCCCCTACCCCTGCACCATCCACACTTCCCACTCCCATGCCTGTCCAAAGCACACCCAGACGTAGCCATGCACGCACCCCACCAGACACAGGCACCACACCACCAGGGAAGGCCAAGCGCACACCTCCTCTCACGCACACACAGGGGGAAGTAGGCACACCCACTGGGTCGGGGGGCAAACGGAAGACACGCAGCCATAGTGGGAGTCCACATTCATCACAACCCACTACCTCCAAATCCGCTCTCCTGGCCAGGATTCCACCAAAGACTCCTTCATGGCCGCTCTGTCCCTGAGCCCCAAAGTGACACCACCCCGCAAGCGGTCAAAGGAGTCCCCGGTCAGGGTGGTTGTGTCCCCCCCCCCCTGTCCACACCCTCCCCCAGTAGCGCTGCGACCCATCCCTCCGACCCCCCCCCCCCTCCTTGGGGCCTGTGGTTCCTTCGGGTGCAGGGGAGACGCTGGGGGACCTTGCAACCGTGCGCAGCGCCATTCTGACCTCCACCTTTGGCGCTGCACCACCCCCTGTGGTGGAGTCTTCCGTCCCTGCACCCACAACACCTACCCTTGCCCCTCCTGTCCCTGCGGTGCCTGGTCCTTCCCCCCCACATGATGCCCCCCCACCTGTGGAAGCAAAGGAGGTATGAACTGTGCAGGCAAGCTAGGGGACACGCGTCCCTATGTGTCCCCCACCAGGAATTGGACTATGGACTGCCCTATGGGCCTTGTACATATTCAACTTTTAATTACAAATCGTTTTTTTATGCTGAATAAAGCTATGTTTTTTCCCTTTGCACACTACTGCTTTTCTGGTATTGCTGTTGGTGGTGCTGCTCCATGTTTGGGGTGGGGATAATGTGTTAGGTGTCTGGCAAATGTAGTGGTGTGCTGCTCATGGGCTGGACCCTGGTATCTGTGTGCCATCACAAGGTATTTGCCAAATAACTTTGGTCATGTGTGCTCTTACTGCATGGTGAAATTGTCCCAAGGTGTGTCCCTTCCTCTGTGGACCCTGACATCTTCCCTGCAGGGTGTTTCCTAAATGTTGTGCTGAGCTGTGTCTACATATCCTTGGTGTATGACGGATCCGTTCTACTTTGGCCATGCATGCTGGGCAATGTCTCCACCTGCATCATTTGTGGCATCCTTGGTGGTCACTGTACTTGTGTGTGGAGTATATTGAAGTTACTTCATGTGGACATGTTCCCTTTTACACACTATGCATGTGTGTACTCCCAGCCTCGCACACATGTTACGTGTTCTGCAGGGTCTTTGAGCACCTGACTATTGTGGGCATTGTATCTGTGGGTACTGCACCCTTTTTTTCCATGGGCACTGCTGGGAGGACTCGGCACACACCCCTCCTGTGTCTGGGCACTGCTGGGAGTGATAGGCACCCACCCCTCCTGTGTCTGGGCACTGCTGGGAGTGATAGGCACACACCCCTCCTGTGTCTGGGCACTGCTGGGAGGACTCTGCACGCACCCCTCCTATGTCTGGGCACTGCTGGGAGGACTCTGCACACACCCCTCCTGTGTCTGGGCACTGCTGGGAGTGATAGGCACACACCCCTCCTGTGTCTGGGCACTGCTGGGAGGACTGCACACACCCCTCCTGTGTCTGGGCACTGCTGGGAGTGATAGGCACCCACCCCTCCTATGTCTGGGCACTGCTGGGAGGACTCTGCACACACCCCTCCTATGTCTTGGCACTGCTGGGAGGACTCTGCACACACCCCTCCTGTGTCTGGGCACTGCTGGGAGGACTCTGCACACACCCCTCCTGTGTCTGGGCACTGCTGGGAGTGATAGGCACACACCCCTCCTGTGTCTGGGTACTGCTGGGAGGACTCTGCACACACCCCTCCTATGTCTGGGCATGTACGGTCGGGACATACACGGGTGTGGGTACGCTCCATTCATACGCGGGTGTGGGTGCGCTCCATTCATACACGGGTGTGGGTACGCTCCGTACATACACTGGTGGGGTGAGGGTACGCTCCATTCATACACGGGTGGGGGTACGCTCCATTCATACACGGGTGGGGGTACGCTCCGTACATTCCCGTACCCACGATTTGCAGGCCTGGGTACGGTGCAGACCCCCAATGGGGGGCCGCAGGGGTACGCACCGTACCCAGCCCTTCAGAGCGTGGGTACGGGTCGTACCACGTGTACCCCTACATCACCCCAACAATGCTGGTACGGCCCGTACCCAGGCCTTTAGAACGTGGGTACGGGCCGTACCGCCATTGTTGGGGTGACGTAGTGGTGGGCGTGGTACGACCCGTACCACGCTCTTAAGGCCTGGGTACGGTACGTACCGGTATTGTTGTGTTGCCGGTTCGCGTCAACATCCACTTCCGTTGTGGCGGACGCTTGCGTTGCTGGACACGCCCCCACCCCCTCGAGGTGACCAGGTCCTGCAGGTCAGGTATGTCCAGGGCATGTGTAATTTGTGACTTGGGTGGGGGTTATGTGTCCTGCCCCTGCCCCCCCCTTTGCCCCTGGGTGTTATTCTGACCCTCTGCGGCGTCTGCGTCGGTGCCTGTAGAGCAGGTGGACTGCTATGAGGGCTGGGATGACACGTAGGTTCGGGTCCATGGCTGTCCGTCGCGTACAGGTGCTCCTTGTGCGCGTCGTCCTGGTTTCCCGGCAGTTTTTGGCAGGCGGAGAATTTTATCCGTGCGGGGTGACGTCGGTGCGGATTGTACTTTCTGGTTCGTGAACCGCAGGCTGAATGCGTCCCGATGTCACGTCGGCGCTGTCTCGGATCACATTGGTATGTATTTGTTCGAGGCATATGAGCTGCAGATTATACACTGTGCATAGATCGCCATCTGGTGTTGGGCCCGGATGTTTGCAGTTTGTTTTTGTTCTTGGACAGTCTTTGGAAGTCACGAGTTCGGTGACTCCTCCTTCGGTCCGTACTGCGCATGGGCTTCGGCTCCATCCTCAGATTGTTTTTTTCCGCCATCGGGCTCGGATGTGGTACTTCGTGCTCCGGCTTCGAACCTTTCCAGTTCGACCTTCGACGAAAAATCCTCGTCCATCGAGATTCTTCAGACGAAATCGGCTTCTTCATCTCTCTCTTCGGCACTTCCTCGATTCCAGGCATCGGCAGCGGCCTTCGGGCCTATCTCGACTCCGGTCTCGGCCGATGGAAAGGACTCCCTTCAAGAAGTGCCCAAAATGTGGGTCTAAATTTCCCCACACCGATCTCCATCAGGTGTGCAACCTCTGCCTCTCTCCCGAACACGAGGCCCGAGACTGCCCCGCCTGCAAGTCTTTTCGATCGAAAAAGACTATTCGGGAACGACGTGCTCAACGCACCATGGCGCACTCATCGACCTTGGCTCCACCTGACATCTTCGGAGAAGACACCGGAGCTTCGGGACAGCAGCACACCGAACAGGAGGACGATGTCGTCAGCGCTTCCGAGGCCGACGACTCCGACGTGGAGGAGATCACACCGGCGCAGAGGGTCGTGAGTACTCTACCCCCTCCCACTCCCGCGCCCATACCGAAAGAGAATCCGGTTACCCCTGCGCCTCCGGGCCTAGGGAAAACCAAGCATACCGCTTCCATCACCCCACCTTCGGGCCCGGTGAAAAAGCATCACAAGTCTCCTGGCGGCTCGGGCTCGAGCCAGCCTCCTAGCGGCGCCGAAAAACACCCTTCGGCACCGAAGAAAACCACACCAAGCTCCGTTCCGAAGCCATCGGTGTCGAAACCTGGCCTCTCGGTGCCGACCAAACATAAATCCCTCGGCACCGACGCTTCCGTGTCGAAGCCTGCTTCGGCGCCAAACAAAAAATCGGAGGCCCCGAGAAAGCATGGCGCGGATAAACCAACGAAGCCGTCGGTTCTGAAAACATCGGCACCGATAGAGGAATCGGTGCCGGAGGAGCTTTTCACGCCAGATCCTCTTCAAAAGACTTTAACAAAGGATCCAAAGACTGGACATTTAACTTTGTCTTCCAAGAAAAGACATTTGGACAAGCCAACTCCTCCTCCACCGCCAAAACGGAAGGACTCTGCCACATCCCCATTCAGAGTACCCTCCCCACCTCCACCACTCCCTCCATCTCCGCCCCCACCTTCTCCACCCTTGCCTCATCGCTCTCCAACCCCGTCTCCAGACCCTGATGACCAAGGGGATCCATACTATGATCCACCAGATGCCCCGCAGGACCCCACTCCTCCGGGAACACCAGACCCATGGGAGGATTATCACAATCCAGATGTCCCAGATGTGCTTCAGGATGGTCTTTATCCATCCAGGCCATCTCCACCAGAGGACTCCCTGGGGTTCCACCACCTCTTACAACGGGCGGCACATTATCATGGGGTGGAGTTACACAGTGATCCAGTTGAGGAAGACTTCCTACTTGACACGTTTGACATAGCAGATAAATCCACCGCTATATTACCCATGCTTAAAGGGGTGACCAAACATGCGACAGAGGTTTTCAAAGACCCCGTCAGGGCTAGGGTCTTAAACCCCAGAATAGAAAAGAAATACAAGGCAGCCCCCACAGATCCTGCCTATATTAAAGGACCTGCGCCCCTAGACTCGTTAGTGGTATCCACAGCTAGGAAGCGCTCCCAACTCTCAGTCATCTGGTGAGGCTCCACCACCCGATAAGGAATCCAAGCTCTTCGATGCGTCAGGCAAACGCACTCCCTCGCAAGCTGCCAATATATGGCGCATCGCCAACACGCAGGCGCTGCTGGCGCGGTACGACAGAGCGCACTATGATGAGCTGGAGGCTCTCATGCAACATCTCCCAGACAAATATAAAAATAAGGCTCATGATCTGATACAAGAGGGAAAGATTATTACCAACACCTCTATTAAATGTGCACTTGACGCAGCAGACACAGCTTCCAGGGCTATAAACACCAGTGTTCTGCTTCGCCGCCATGCCTGGCTCAGGATCTCAGGCTTTAAACCAGAGGTCCAAGCATCTATATTGAACCACCCTTTTGACCAACAACACTTATTTGGCCCAAAAGTAGACGAAGCCCTGGAAAAAATGAAGAAGGATACAGATACGGCGAAGTCTATGGGAGCACTACAATCACACACCCCTAAACGCTCCTTTCGCCGTTCCTCCTTCCGAGGCTCTGGCAGAGGTTACTCTTCCGATAACGCCTCCACGTCCTATAAGTCCCCTCCTCAGAATACCTTCACAAAGGGCTATCAAAGAGGTGGATATCGAGGAAACAATAATAAAGGCAGGGGCAAAACCAACACGGCCCGTTCTGCCACACCGCCCACACAATGACTTTCCCCCGCTCCCCCCAGACCATTCCACTCCGGTCGGGGGCAGACTACAAGACTTCCTTCACACCTGGGAGACCATAACATCAGACAAATGGGTGACCCAAATTATTCGATCAGGGTACTATCTCGAACTAACTTCTACCCCCCCCCCAAATATTCCACCCAGACACCGTGCGATGTCACAAGAACATACCACACTTCTGAAACAAGAGGTACTCTCCCTCCTGCAAAAACAAGCTATAGAGCAGGTCCCCGTCAATCAGCAAAATTTAGGGGTCTACTCTCTGTACTTTCTCATACCAAAGAAAGACGAGACCCTACAGCCCATTCTAGACCTCCGGCCTCTAAATGCATATATCCATTCGGACCATTTTCACATGGTAACTCTCCAACAAGTTCTCCCACTACTCTGTCAGGACGACTTTCTCACTACACTGGATTAGAAAGACGCATACTTTCATATTCCAATACACCCTGCTCACAGAAAGTACCTCAGATTTGTGGTGGACGGCCAACATTATCAGTTCAAGGTTCTCCCCTTCGGGGTCACAACAGGCCCGGACTGGCAATGCCGGGCACCGGGCAATCCCCCGGTAGGCTGGATGGGGTGGGGGCCGGTTTTTTGGCAGGGGGCCGGTTTTGTTTCAAGGGCCGGTTTTTGGTCCGGCGGCATTAGAAAAAAAAATCGGAGAAGTTCACGAGTACAGTAGTCACTCACTCTCTGCATGCGTCTCTCCTCGCTCCGTGCGGGGAAAAAAAGCACAACTCTATCAATCTCTGAGTCTGGAATGGATTCTCTGCAATCTGCATAAATTATGGCTTGCAAGCACTGTGCACCATTTAAAAGGGTGAGACCTGCGCAGATGTCTCCGCCGCCGCGTCTGCGCGGTCTCTCAGTTTAGGGTGGGGCGGCTGGTGGTGATCATGCGCATTAGGGCTCGCGCAATAAAAAGTGCGCGTGACGGAGGACAGGTCGAGGAACATTCCAGGAGTACTCCAGAGCGGAGGCTGAGACGACGACACCTTGTGAGAGAGGCACCCCATAATTTAATTATTTCTAGCCCCCTTAGGCACCCCATAATTTATTTATTTCTAGCCCCTGCTGCCTGCCTGTTCCAGTCCCTGGCCCCTGCCTGCTGCCGACTGCTGCCCGCCGTCCCGCCCGCCCGCCGGTGAGTCACTCACTGAGTCAGAGAGTCACAGTCACTCTAGTGCCTGTCTGTCCATGTCCGGACTCCGGCGTCCAGTCGTTTGCATTTTTGCAAATTGCAATCCGATTCTGTGCCAGGCCGGGATTAAACAAAGGTATAGCGAGGTGGTCAGGCGCGCAACACCCCTTGGGCTCACTGGGCTTCAGCCCTCCCCCAGTCATGTGTGTCAGGCCGGCCCCGACTCCCCGAGCCGAGACACACACTGGTGGAGCACAGAATGATTAAAAAGCCACTCCGAGCCCTAGTCCTCCTCCTACCCCCCTACCCCCCTCTTTTGCAGGCAGCCCTTTGGTTCCTCCTGCTACGGGCCCCAGCAGTGCAGCACTGACCTCAAACATGAGCTCAGGTCAGATTCTCTAAAAAGGTTTTCTTTTCGTCAGGGTCAGGTGTTGTCTGTTCGCGTGTGTCCGACTCTGTCCGAGCAGGGCCTGCTGTCGTAATGTTCCGAGCCAGCAAGCAGAATACGTGTTCTTCTTTTGGTGGCGCTGTGCTGCTTGACTCTTGGGGGCTGACCACCCTGTATAATGAATCTGTGCATCTTTCAGAGGCATATTCATGGAATCTTCGTTAATTTAGGACAGCCTTCCAACTCATTGAGCTACGCACGCTGAGTCAAACGCGAGGATGTGCCGTGAAGGGAAGAGCGGTTATTAAACATTAACAAACTGTGTCTAGTGTTATCTACGCAATTAGTGTCTGACACAAAACCTGCATTAATGAGTTTTTGGCGCTTGGTGCGAGGCTGCGAGTTCAGGTCTCTTAGCGTTGAGAAGGGAAAGACATTATTAAAAGTTCATTTCCTTGGCTGGAACTGTCCACTCTCTCTCTTTCCTGACTGCAGAGAGAAGTCGTCTATATTGCTATAGCTGAGTACATCATTTAGTTGTAGCTTAACAAATTATATTTGCAGCATCCATGGTACCTCTTTTGAAGATAGAAGACAAATGACTTGTTTTGCATTGTAGAATTATATGTTTTGCTATAGAGTGGAACAGAAGGCCTGGCATAATGCATGGAGTTTAGATGTGCTGTGCTGTTGTGGCTTTCGCTGTTTTCCTAGGCAAAGTAATTCAAGGGTTCCTGTACTTCCAGGACCTATTTGAAGCCAGCTGACCGCAGTGCATGCCACTGTATTACTAGATTGGAGTAAATCCGTTTTAAATTGGCACACCTTGTCTATTCTGTCTCACTGCAAAGATTTATTCCATCACACCCATATCGTCTGTAAGGAAATGTAAATGCGGGGTGATCAGAACGTTTTAGAAAAGAGCAAAGTGAAACAGTTCGTGGAGCAAATTAACTTTTTTCATCTGCTACTGGAAAAAAAACGAAATTCCTTTAAGGTCAGAAAATGAAAACATGTGAAATGGTCAATATCTTACACACCAAACATATCTTCTAAGTAGAAAATTAAGCCTGTTCTTATTCTTCTAGCAAGACAGTGGAAAAGGGAACAGCCAAACATAAATACCACTTACCTGTATATCCTTGACAAAGGCAGCCAGTTGGGCTGTTACCCTGTAATGGTAAAGCGATGATAACTGTATGTATAAAATTTTTATAAAATACTTTGAAATCAAAAAAAAAGTTGATGCATGCAGAACGCATTGTAACTATGACCGCCTGATCGCCAGATAGCCCCTCATAGAAGCACAATGCTTCAAGTATGTGCTTTCATTTAAAAATTCATTGCACTCTGGGGGTTGTAGTCTTTGTTTGAATCGACTCAACTCATCTAATAACAATGGTCTGTGAAATCTCCTCTCTGGGTACATGGAGTGATATGGAATCCCTGTGGGTTACTATTAAAGAGATACAGACACTGAATAGCAGTGCTACTTGAACACGCTTACACCAGGTACACCAGGGATCGAATGGGCACAGCGAGGTTTGTTGCTTACAGGTGATAATTTCAGGGTGTGTGAGGCATGGAAGGGCATGGAGACCGAAGCATTCCATTTCCCTGTAGAAGTATGTTCACCAGTGACTATACAAAGAGTGAATGGGTGTTGAAAATTCAATCTTTTCTCCACCTTGAATTCCATTTTCCATCAGCCCTGCACCAATGTTGCATACATCCATTGAGCTGTCCATTCATGTTTCCATCCGTGGTATCGCTCTTTGTGATCCATCACACCATCCATGGGTGCCTGTACGTGGGCCCTTATTAGTGCTTTAAATGAGCGAAAGTGTACCTTCATGTGTTCTATCTAAGGATGTTGTGTTGCCACTATATTTTGTTCTCTCTGTGTGCATAGGTACATTTATGCCTATTAGCATGTGTGCAAAAATTCCTCTATACTTGTTGGCTTGGCCTCCGTGCATGGGTGCATGACGTGTGTCTGATTATACGTGTAGGTACATGTACTGTTCGTGGGAATAAATACCCATACGTCATGAATGGATGTCTTCTTGATTATCTGTTGGCTTCTGTGTGTGGTTAAGCTCCTGCATGTTTGCCTCTGCACATAGGTACTTTTCTGTTGATTGGTCTTTTTTCACTGGTATACGTATGTACATGTAGTTGTGTGTCCAGGTGCCTGTCTGACTGTTTGTTGGTCTGTGTGCAGAGGTATCTGCATGTGTGCATAAGGAAGGTGCCTGTAGATGTGTTATCACCATCAACCCCCTCTCCGTTTGTTCAACTGTCAATCCATGTATGCTATAATATCGTGTTTGTGATTAGATGCACATTGTATATTGCAATGTGTCTCTGTATGTGTGTTTTTCTGTCAGTAACAGAGTACGTCTTTGTCTGTAGGTGTGTGCACGGGTTCTGTCTGCTTGCTGATCTGCATGAACAAATGCCTGTGTGCCCATTTATCAAGGTATGCTGGCTAAGCTGTGTGCTGGTGCGGCTATGTCTCTTAGAACTCAATAGAAGCTATTTTTTCAAGACGTGGAAAAGACAGTGGGACTAGACACACCATTCCTTTATCTACCTAAAATACTACTTCCTCTGCAGGGGGTCTAAAAAATAAGCCAACTTCTCTGCGCCTATTGTGTATCCCGCCACACCCCAATCCATCTATCTATTTGCCCATCCAACCATCCATGCACCTATACGTGCATTGTATATGAATGTATATTTTTAAGTTTAAGCTGACTGTTCACTGAGTTCCTAAATCGATGTGCTCGGTGCTCAAACACCTCATGTGATGTCTTTGATCGTTGCCCCTCAAACCCAGAATGTGTGACATTTTAGGTATGAAGACTTGTAGCCCTCCACTCAGTACTGCCTAAAAAGTTGGTAATTGAAGTATTGACCAAATTGATTTTGCAACTCATCCTTGGAGGAAAACAGCAGGCAACATGTGTTTCACGCTGGCATTTATCACAGAGCTTTCGCCAGGCTGTGAAGGAGCAATCACAAGACATTTATAGGCATAAACCATTCTTTCTGCATAACAACCTTCACCAACACCCATTAGCGACAACCTTGTAATTGAAAATAAGGAGACCCCTCAGTTATATCACCAAATAGAAATGTGCAAATGATAAATTAACAGTGGAGTTATACAGTAGTGATAGAAATAAAATAAGACCGCACTTCCGTGTTCATGGACCAAATGTCCAGGGGTGAGGTTGTGAGTGTGATGCTGTTGTAAGTAACTGGGGCGAAGGTTGGGGTCAGCAAGTCTGCTTAAAATATATTTTTCAGCACAAGCCCCAACTTGGGGCTTGTGCTGAAAAATATATTTTAAGCAGACAAGTTGACGCTGGCTCAGTTCGTGTCGTGACCTATATTTTTTTAAATTGTCCGGATTTCAGTTCGGATTTATTTCACAAGAAAGCTCCTTTCTAAGAAAGGAGTTTGCGCTGTTAAAATGCGCACTTGTGTGTTCAGTGCGGGGGTGGTGGCGCTGCCTCCTGCTAGGGCCTGCTCTTTTGCTGTGAGGGAACAGAAACGGCCCCAATCAGTTTCGCTTGGCTAGCGAGTTGGCACTTGGCAGCCATGTGCCAAACAACACTCTCCCTGACACGCGTAAACAGACACACACAAACAGGGAGGCAGCGTGGCTTTATAGCTTGTTGACAACAAGAGGTAGGGACATGGCTGGTTTTGCGGCTAGTTGCCGTTTCCTGTATTTGGTTAATGTGGGTGCCAGAGAGCAGCCCATCCAATCCCCCCCCTCACTTCCCCCAAAATACAACGTAACAACAAGCATTGGTATAGCCAATAGGTCTCGCTTTTGGGACCTTATAAGTATTTAGTTATGCAGCACAATATCCTTGGTGGAACAACATTAACTGTTGCGTGGCTAAACACTTATAAGGTCCCAAAGGCGAGACCTATTGGCTATGCCAATGCTTGTTTTATATAGTGCTTCTTACCACACTTTTCTCTTTCTTAGTGTTTTAAGTAGCAGTTCTTGCTTTTACCCTGTTCGCTGTTATTAAGTTTAAAAATCTTGGAATCATAGGACGCTTAGTTAGTCTTCGTTGACCTACATGCTGACATTGCCTGAATCAAAGTACAGGTGCGGGGAGGACCTGGGTGGATGGAGTGAGTCCCCTCACTAATTTTAGAGAGCGGACACTGCCCCCATCAGCTTGAGTCGGAAATGTAATTCTTTTTATAAGAAACTGGAACTCGTGGTGTCCCCTTACTTGTACCCAATCTGTACAACTGTTATATTATAGCCAGGGCCAATGGAATTATACGTAGGGGAGGACCAATTTATGCAGTAGGTTGACTAAATTATGTGGCAGCAAAAGGCAAATAATGCTGCACATTTTGTGTTAGCATAAGCTTATTATTTTTGCTTTTTAACACATGTAAACACTTTTTTTCAAATGTACCTCATTTTACCAGTTTAACACTCCAAATACAGAAATAAGGAACATAGAGGGGACCAGTCAAACTTTAGGAAGGACCCTCTACTGTGCTGCAATGCGTTTCAGAATTTTTAGTAACTTTAGTTCCGTGGGAACGTAATTTTGTTGTTGTTGTTAAAATCTGCAGTTGATGGGTCTTTTGTGAAACGCAGCAAATCCATAATTAATGCGCAAAACGCAGCAGCCTCAGAATCGCATGATTCCCCAGTGTCTTTAAGGTCATCATCTACTATTTACTGTGCTTTGAAAGTTGATACAATTGAATATGTAATGAAAAATGTGCTTTAAAATTCACCATTTTGGTCTGTCGTTTTCCAAAATCTTTTGGGGGGGAGAATCCCCCAAACCCCCTTAGAAGCGGTGGGGCTTGCTCGCTGCGCTCGCTTGCTACGCGCCGGACGGGGGCTGGTCTGGCAAAATTTGCCAGGGCTGGTTTCAGTTCCCAGTCCAGCCCTGGGTCACAACCGCACCACAGGTGTTTACCAAATGCCTGGCAGTAGTGGCGGCACACCTCAGAAGACAAAACATTCACGTATTCCCCTACCTGGACGACTGGCTCATAAAAGCCGCGTCCTACCACCAGTGTGTGCAGCATACAAACACTACCATCCAACTACTCCACCAGCTAGGCTTCACGGTGAACCACCAAAAGTCCCACTTGATACCGTCTCACACAAAGCAATACCTCGGTGCCACTATAGACACCTCAAAAGCCATAGCCTATCCCAACTGAGCCAGAATCGCAAGCATACAAGCCTTGCGCCAAAGGTTCCTCCTTCAGCACTCTCTCCCAGCAAGAGTGTTCATGAAACTAATAGGGATGATGGCATCTTGCATCTTCATAGTGCCTCATGCAAGACTTCACATGCGTCCACTCCAAGAGTGCCTAGCACGCCAGTGGAACCAGGCCCAGGGACAGCTAACGGATCTGGTGTTGGTGGACGGTCGCACCCATCGCTCTCTGCAGTGGTGGAACACCACAACCCTTTCCAAAGGGCGACCGTTCCTGGACCCGGTTCCTCAGGTGATTCTAACAACAGACGCATCGCTCTCCGGCTGGGGAGCGCACCTATTACACCTCACAGTACAAGGTGTATGGACGCCACAACAGAAGTTACTCCACATCAACCATCTGGAGTTATTGGCGATCTTTCTAGCCCTGAAATCGTTTCAGAAACAAATCTCAGCCAAGGCAGTCCTCATTCGCACAGACAATATGACTGCAATGTATTATATTCAAAAACAGGGGGGGGACACACTCTCCCCAGCTCTCTCGCTTAGCACAGAGCATATGGAGATGGGCAATCCCACAAAAAATCTTTCTCCTGGCACAACACGTCCCAGGTATACAAAACACCATGGCAGATCTGCTCAGCAGACAAACGCAGCAAATGCACGAATGAGAACTGCATCCACAAGTTCTTCACCCATTCTTTCACAAGTGGGGGCATCCTCAGATAGACCTCTTCGCCACCCACGAAAACAAAAAATGCCCAAGCTTCGCCCCCAGATACCCACACCCATTGTCCAAAGGCAATGCGATATGGATGAACTGGTCAGGCAAATTTGCATACGCCTTTCCACCTCTCCCGCTAATTCCATTAGTGGTAAGGAAGCTACAACAGCACTCCCTCACACTCATTCTGGTAGCTCCTACATGGGCCAGGCAGCCGTGGTACACCTCACTACTACAGCTCACGGTGGTGCCACATCAAAAACTGCACCTGTCCCCATGCCTCCTAACCCAGAACCATGGAGAAATCAGGCACCCGGACCCAGCTCAACTCAACCTTGCGATCTGGCTCCTGAAATCTTAGAATTGCATGAACATTATCAAGGAAGCCAGACGTCCTACCACTCGAGCATGCTATGCCGCAAAGTGGAAGAGATTTGTTGTTTACTGCCGTAACAATACAATCGACCCTTTAGATGTATCCATACAGCACATCATATGCTATCTGCTCCATCTTCAAAGGTGTAATCTGGCGTACTCATCCATCCGTCTACACCTAGCAGCAATTGCTGCTTACCTGCAAAACAGACAACATTTTTCTCTTTTCAGAGTGCCTGCTATTAAAGCCTTCATGGAAGGCCTTAAAAGAGTAATTCCGCCCAGGGCACCACCCTCACCTGTGTGGAATCTAAACGTAGTTCTTACAAGGCTAATGGGTCCGCCTTTCGAACCAATGCATAAATGTGAGCTACAGTTCCTCACTTGGAAAACAGCTTTCCTCGTAGCTATCACTTCCCTTAGAAGGGTTAGCGAGATACAAGTGTTCACTATACAAGAACCCTTTTTACAGATACATCACAGCAAGGTGATACTTCGCACAAATCCAAAATTGCTGCCCAAGGTAATTACCCCCTTCCATCTTAATCAATCGGTGGAATTACCGGTTTTTTTCTCGCAACCTCAATCTGTTGCGGAAAGGGCTCTACATACACTTGATGTTAAAAGGGCTTTACTGTACTACATACAAAGAACGCAACCTTTCAGAAAGACTAAACAGTTGTTTGTCTCCTTCTCTCCACCGCATAAAGGCAACCCCATCTCAAAATCAGGGATAGCTAGGTGGATTGTAAAGTGTATACAAATTTGCTATCACAAAGCAAAAAGAACATTATCTGTTCCACCTAAAGCCCACTCTACAAGAAAGATAGGGGCTTCTATGGCTTTTCTAGGGAACATACCCTTAGATGACATCTGCAAAGCAGCCACATGGTCAACACCGCACACCTTCACAAAACATTACTGTGTAGACGTGCACTCCAAACAACAAGCTAGTGTGGGCCAGGCTGTACTAAAGACACTGTTTCAAACCACTGCAACGGATACCGGTGGTCGCCGCTAGGGTTGGGTACTGCTATATAATCTATGCACAGTGTATAATCTGCAGCTCATATGCCTCGAACGGAATATGCTACTTACCAGTATGCATCTGTTCTTGGCATGTAGAGCTGCAGATCTATACACGCCCACCCGCCTCCCCGGCTACCTGTATCCGTTCCAGTCTATCTTATTTAGATACAACACACATGGGTTTCTTTACTATTATCACTACGCTCCATCTTTTCCCTGCTGGCGAAAAACAATCTGAGGATGGAGCCGAAGCCCATGCGCAGTACGGACCGAAGGAGGAGTCACCGAACTCGTGACTTCCAAAGACTGTCCAAGAACAAAAACAAACTGCAAACATCCGGGCCCAACACCAGATGGCGATCTATGCACAGTGTATAGATCTGCAGCTCTACATGCGAAGAACAGATGCATACTGGTAAGTAGCATATTCCTTTCGTCGGTCGGTGTTTTTTACGATTCGTACGGAAATGGCGTTTCTGTGGGAATCGTACTTGCATGTTTGTAATGTTTATTTCCCGGGTACGAGTCGGACGGAGAAAACGCTCTGACCGACGGTTCGTACCCGGTTTCTCCAGGATCCGAATCGGCACCTTAATTGCAACTTCACGGTTTCGGGGCTGCTTATTTATCATCCTCCTGGGCCATCTAATATATTTAGAGAGGCTCTAGTGAATAGGGTCACCATATTAGCCAGTAAAGCAGCAAACTTCACCATCTTGGGTGATTTAAATCTTCATCTGGAAGATAGTGGCAAGACGGATATCGCCTATTTCCTAGCCGACCTAGAGGCTTGTCAGTTGTTTCAATATGTGACTGAATGCACCCATGTGGCTGGTCATTTGTTGGACCCTATATTTTCAAATCTGGGTTCAATAACAGTGTCTCCTCCGGTTCCAGTGGTCTGGTCCGACCACTTCCTGGTTTCCTTCTCTGTTCATTTGCCAGGGAAACCGGTCCTGAAATGTTCTCGCCCTGTGATGAAACGTCCTTGGCATAAATTAAATGTTAGTCAATTTTCTGATTTGTTGTCAAGCTCAAAACCTCAGTTCCCTTCTAATATAGAGGTTGCTGATCTCCTTGTTCAGGATTGGCTGACTCTAGCATTAGATACCAGCATTCCGGCAAAACTGAGCTCAAAGAAGAAACAAGGGCCATCAAATCTGTGGTTTACTGAAACCTTAGGGAAAGCTAAAAAGGTTTGTAAGCAAATGGAGCGAACCTGGAGGCGTGCTTATGAGTTAGAAGCAAAAAATAAATATTGTGATGCAATTAAGTCTTTCCATAGGTTGATCCGGAAAGCAAGAGCTAATTATATTGCTGACAAAATTTTGGAGAGTATAAACCCGCCCAAAATGATTTTTTCTCTTCTTAGACAGATGCAACACCCCAACGTGAAAGCGGACCCCCCCCCGTCTCTTCCAATGCTCAGTGTGACAAACTTGCAGATTTCTTTGTGCGTAAGGTGGAGATTATTTATAATAATCTTCCAACCGCCAGTCTGCATGTAGCTAGTATCGACACCGATCTAGTGACTAAGGGTGAGGACCGGTTGGCTACTCCTGCATCAACGTTGGGCATTTTTCCTCCTCTTACGCTTGCTGCGACGGAATCATTATGCCGCAATATTAAATCAGGTTCCCCAGTCGATCTTCTGAGACCAGACTAACTGTGTTTAGTTTTTACGTCAGTGCTTCCAGTGGTTAGGGATCTGATCAATTTATCGTTGTCTTCGGCATCTCTGCCTGCCACATGGAAACATGCAAAAGTGATTCCTCTACTAAAGAAAGCATCTTTGGAGCCTTCGGACCCAGGAAATTTTTATCCGATCTCCCAACTCCCTTTTTTAGCCAAAGTTACTGAATCCTATGTAAATTCTGTTTTGGCTGAATTTGTAAAGAATAAAATCCTTGACCCCTCACAAAATGGCTTTCGCCCTCGCCACAGCACCGAGTCGGCACTGTTGGCTGTGACTGAGGATATTCGTGGTAGTCTAGATGTCGGGAACTCGGTGGCCTTGATTCTATTGGATTTAAGTGCTGCCTTCGACACTGTTTCGCATGACATCCTTTTGGGTAGACTACACAATATTGGGGTCAGGGGTCTGGCTTTCACCTGGCTCGGTCTTTTTTGGAAAATAGGACCTTTCAACTTGCTGTTCCTCCTTACCACTCGCAGGTGCATGCTATTAAGTATGGGGTCCCTCAGGGCTCGATATTGAGCCCTGCACTGTTTAACATCTATGTTCAACCCCTAGCAGTGGTTGCTTAAAGTAGAGGGTTGTCGTTGGTATCTTATGCAGATGACACCCAGCTAGTCATTGCTTTTTCAAAGAATTGTAGAAACAACCTTTTTAAATTTAAAGAGGATTTATTAGCAATTTCAGACTGGATGACAACCAACTGCTTGCAGCTTAATGCTGCTAAGTCGGAAATTCTTGTGCTAGGGAAAGACAGTGCTCTATGGTCAGAACAGTGGTGGCCGGATCAACTTAAACCAGCGCCACTGCCTAAAGAGGCGGTTAAGAATCTGGGCTTCTGGATAGTTAGGGATCTTTCTTTTGATATACAATGCAAAGTCCTTGCAGGGGTCTGTTTTGGACTCCTGAGGGGGGTTAAAGCCCCTGCTTGGATATTTTGAACCAAAAATCCGCCAAACTATTCTCCAGGCTACAATACTGTCCAGGTTGGATTATGGCAATTCCCTTTATTTGGGGGCCAATAAATCATGTATTCTACGCCTCCAACGAATTCAGAACGCGGCAGCCCGAACGCTGTTGGCACTTCCAAAGTCCTGCTCGGTATCTAATCTTTTACCAAAGCTGCATTGACTGCCTATAGCCAAAAGAATTCAGTTGAAGTCTTTGTGTCTAGCCCATAATATTCTGACACAACAAGGCCCTCCAATTTTAGGTGACATGTTAGTTCAGTATATACCAAATCGCCCCCTTCGCTCTGCCAACTTGGGTCTTGTCTGTACCCCTCGTTTTCAAAGAGTCAGAGCTGGTGGACGCTCTTTTAAAGGTCCAGCCAGGCTGCCCACCTGTGGAACTCCCTCCCGACTTCTATCAGAGGATTGCAAAATAATTTGATATTTCGCAGGGCCTTGAAGACCTGGCCTTTCCCGACGTAATTCTGGTTTTGAGTTGGTTGGAGTAGTCTTTGTACTTGTTTTTTTGGGAAGCGCTGGGACGCCCCGTCACTGGGGCAGCTATGTGCCGTATAAATCCGTAAATAAATAAAGATAGGAGACTTAGGGCCATATGTAGGTAAGTTAAATTTACCGATTCCTAAATACCGAATTTTACCGAATCAGTATTTAGAAATCGGTATTTCGTATGTACCTAATTTTTCGGTAAATTTTACCGATTCGGTAAAATTCGGAAAATGGTTACCGATTCCACAATACCGACCGGTATTCCAGAATCGGTATTTACCGAATAGGTATATACCGATTCGGTATTTACCGAATTGGTATTTACCGAATCGGATTTTCAAAAATTTATCAATTGAGGAATCAGCCAATCATGTGCAACCCACACCCCTCCAAACCAGGAAATGGCCACACCCAGGCAGGTGCACACAACCAGAACCCTCTGAAGAGGCTGGGAGTGCTGAGGAGTGCAACAGAGCCAGTGCCTGAACATTGTCAACTGATCCTGCACAATGGCCAGCCAGGACACAGATGGAGGTGAAAGGAAGAGGAAAATGAAATTCAGCCTGAAGGAACTGCAGGTACTTGTGGAGGAGGTGGTGTAGCAGCACAATAAGCTTTTTGGAAAGCAGTCCCTGCAAGTTGCAGAATCGGAAAAAAGAAGGATCTGGCAAGGAATCCAGTCGCAGGTAAATGCCATTGGAGTGACCCCCCGGGACATTGATGTGCTGAAGAAGCGGTGGTATGACATCCGGATCATCACCAAGAGGAAGATGGCTGATCTGAAAAAACAGGCCAGACAAACAGGAGGAGGAAGGAACAGGGCACCTGCCCTGACTGAACTTGAGCAGCTCGTGGAGTCCACGATAGAGCCTGAAAGTGTCGTTGGGATTGGGGATGCAGACAGCGCTGCCAGAGCTGCTACCAAAAAAGGTAAGAAGCATGCGCAGCATTGTGCCCCCCCTTCCCCTATCCCAAATCCCCAATTGGGCTATGTGATTTCCACTTCAGTACAGGTTTTTGTTCAGACCAGCAATGCATTATGGGTGATGTAGTCAGTGAAACCCCTATCATGACAGGAATCGCACCGAACAACAAGGCATGTGACACACATCTGCGATAATCAGGCAGAGGACAATGAGATAGTGTTGCAGAAATGTATTATGATGTGAGCAATGCAGGGCTGCAGGTACACTGAGCTAATGTAAAGTTTCTGTCCACAGGCGAGACATCGCGCAGGACTGCTCAGGAGAAGGGGGAGAGGGCTCCCCGGAAGCACATCACCGAGAAGGCCACCACGAGTGCAGGGCACACAACACCAACACAGCCAGCCTCCCCACCACAGCCAGCCTCACTACCAGCCTCACCACCAGAGCCAGGCTCGCCAACACAGCCAGCCACGCCACCACAGCCAGCATCGCCACTACTGCTAGCCTCACCAGCATCAACACCACCTGCAGTGGTGAGACCTAGGAGGCGTGCTGTTGCCAGACTGCATGTGTCCGAGTCCTCCTCAGAAGACTCGAGGGGGGATGAATCAACCACTGTGCCACTGGATGATTGCAATGCTGGTGTGCTGTCCACCGTTGAGGGAGCACACACAGGTGCCAGACACCGCCGCAGGGCTCGTGTGAGCAGTCCACCTCCACAGGGTGAGAGCCATGGTGTCTTCGGAGGGCTGGAGGCAACCATGGTGAAGGTGCAGCGCCTACAAGGCAAGGCAATACAGTCGGTACAACGACAAATGAAGTGCCTCAATGATAAAATGAGCAACATTGACAGGGGCATTTCCTCAATGGCTGAGGGCATGAGGGAGATGGCTGCGGGCATGCGGGACATGTCCCAGTCTGTGATGCTGCTGTGCAGTAAAATGGATGAAGACAGAGCAACACGGCGAAGGGAGAGGAAGAAAATGGAGCATCATACGAGGGCAGTGAACCGACTAGCTACTGCCACTTCTCTGCTCTGCAGGCGCTCCGTGGCCATGCAGGAGGGGCTTGCGCACTGCAGCACTGATGTTTCTAGGGGGCTGGTTAAGGTGACCACTGCTCTTGAGGTGCTGCTGACGAGCCAGTCTGCCACTACTGGTGCTGTGGATGTTGTGGACAGCGAGGACACGACCAGTCGGAGCAGCATTACCCCCCCCTGTCACAGACACACGGAGGAGCAGCAGACGGCATGGGGCTGCCACTGGTCCCACAGCCAGTGAGGACAGTCAGTCACTGGCATCCCGCACTGTAGTGCGTGGCCGCAGACGCTGATGCAGCACACACTTCCAGGACAGAGTTGGGTGAAGTAACCAATGACTTCCTACAATGGATGTCACCAATTTGATAGCCCAGTTTGGCCGTTTGTGTTGTGGCGTAGTGCCCACAAATTAAAACTACGTCATTGCATCCAACAACTGGCTGTGTCTCCTTACTTACTTAGAAATAGTTGCATGTGATCTCTGCCCGTCTCTCTCTCCCATCTGTTGCTGCTGGCACTCCTGCTGCGTTGGGCTCTGGCTGTGCAAAATCATCATCATTCTCCTCAAAATCTGTTATTTCCACTTCTGTACCTTTCTTTGTGGCAAGGTTGTGCAGCATTGCACAAGTAGCAATGATCTTGAAGCAGATGATGGGTGTGTACTGGCGTGCGCCTCCGCTCTTGTGGAGGCAGCGGAACCTGCTTTTCAATAGTCCAAACGTATGCTCCACCACGTTGCGTGTTGATTTGTGTGCCACATTGTATCGTCTCTCACTCAGGGTTGATGGGTGTAGGTAGGTAGGGAGTGAGGATAAATGACCACACGGCATATGCACTATCGCCTAGGTGAGAAAGAGGGTGCCATTAGTCACATACACCAATACACATTAATCTGCGGTAAGTATAAGGGAGTGTCACAGTGATTTACCTAGCAGGTTTCCTTCTTCAAATTCTCCCGCAACCAGGCGTGTGTAGATCCCACTGTTCTGGAAGATGTAGGAGTCGTGGGTGCTCCCAGGAAATTTGGCTACGATGTCAGTAATTATGTTGGCAGCATCGCAGATTACCTGCACATTTATGGAGTGGGTGGACTTTCTGTTCCTGTAGATATACTCAGTGGCTGCTGGTGGGCAGATTGGAATGTGTGTGCCATCGATGCAGCCTATGACATGCGGGAACTGTGCCATCTGGTAGAAGTCTGTCTTGGTTTTCAGCAGTTCAGCCTGTGTGTATGGGAAGCTAATGTAGTGTTGCATTCTCTGCATCATGGCATCCAGGAACTTCCTGAAGAAACGGGAGAGGCAACTCTGGGATACCCCACCTACCGCAGCTATCACCCCCTGGTAACTGCCAGATGCAAGTAGATGGAGGCTACACAGCACCTGCACATGTGGTGGTATGGCGTGCGCCCTTGTTGGATGGTCCAGGAGTGGGTGCAAGTCCCTTATCGGGTCCATGATGGTTTGGGGGTGTAGCCTGTACCTTTCATGTATCTCAGCCTCAGTCTGTTGGAAGAGTGTGATGCGCTGTCTGTAAATGCGCTCCTCCCGTCTCCAAATCCTCACACCTGCTGCCTGTAGACGTAGGCGCCTTGCAATCACATAGAGAGCCGCCATGGTGATCACGCTGTTGCATTTTGGGATTGCTTATATGCACTGTAGCAGATTACCACCTGCTTTCACTCAGTGTTAAATACCGACTCTTAAATACCGAATTTCATGAAATTCGGTAATACCGAATTTACCTACATCTCTTTTCTCGTTTTACCGATTCGGTAAATAAGAATTCGGGAATTCCGATTCGGTAATTTAGAATTCGGTAAAGATGAATCGGTATTTACCGATTCATAATTACCGAATCCTACTTTTTGGCCTCCTACATCTCATTCGCCTAATTACCGGTCGGTAACGTGATATTTACAGAATTTCGTCCGTTACCGACCGGTATTTAGCTACCTACATATGGCCCTTAATATAACGGGGGAGAGCTCATCCCATTCAAGGACTTTAGGGAAGGGTATGGACTGCCCATTGGGCACTTCTTACTACACGCGTGGATAGTGGCGGCGATTCGGGGGCATTGGGGACAAGGATCAGCTGAGCCCTCCCAACACGCAACTTGCAGCTATGTGGGCACGGAGGAGGTAGAATTAAGGCGGTCTCCTGCCTATATGGTGCCCTGAGTAAGGACTTGACACAACCATTGATCAAGCTACAAAATAGATGGGCAGAAGACCTGAATGTCCCGCTAGAAGGCAAACTATGGGAGAATATATTGATAGGAATTCCCAGGACCTCGAGAAATGCCCTCTTCAGACTTATTAATTTTTTTATATTGCACAGAGCATACCTCACTCTGGGGCGAATCAATACATTTTTCCAAAGAGACGATGCGGGGTGCCCAAGATGTGGGGAAAGGGTGGCAAATCACTACACATGCTGTGGACATGCCCTGAATTGCAGAACTACTGGACCGAGATCACTGCTGTGATGAGAGAAGTAATAGAGCGCCCAGTTCCAAACACCCCGCAACATTGTCTTCTGGGATTGTTCCTGCACAATTCCAAGCTGTGGGTCACTAGCAGGTTTCAAGATTTCGCTTTGATTATAGCTAAGCAGGAGATCACGCGAAGCTGGAAATTCCCTGCAGGGTCAATATGTAGAAAGCTGAGCTAGAAAAGTGGGCAGCATTTGAGGGGAGGGTACTCCTTAGGAATGCCAAAAGAGGTATTGGTTCACTGGAATGAGCTAGGGCTTGGGAAGCCTTGGTAGATATCCTAAAGGAACCAGAGCTCACATCAGGGGAGACTTCCTCAGAGAGGAGGTCCCCCCAGAGAAGCCCGGAACATCTAGATGGGAGGAGGAGGACACAGAACACATCTGTGGAGGCGAGGGCTGACTGCAATCTTGGGCCAATACCAGAGAAATAGAACGCCGGGAACATGGGCGGGAGAACAGAGGGCCACAAACAATCTGGGATATGATTATAAAATCTGGCTGGAGGAGATCTGTGAAAGGGGTTGGGAGGAAGGGAGTTTGGTATTAGGTTAGGTATGAGGGGAAATATATTAGTACCAGAATGGCATTGTCCATCCAATTGCCGAATGGACTCGAGTAGGCCAAGAGGCCATGTTATGAAAATGTTATTGTAATTACAATGGAAATGTGATGAAAATTGCTTGTAGCAACAAAAAACACAATAAAACATGTTTACAAAAAAGAAGTAAGAAAACCTGTCTGACGCCACTGAGACGCCGCGAACTTTACCGAGGCACCGCCCGGCCTGTACCGCAGCTCTGACGCCTGCAGACGCCTTTCAACACCTGCAGTTATCGACAATTCCCAACACCAGCGCTCACACCGACTTAGTCATCGCCAGTGCCTGCAACCTGTTATCACAGTGCCGATAACCGCTGAGGGTGACTCCATGAAGTCGCCGACTTTGCATCGACACCGGAACTGATGCCTCACGCCGACGCTTTATCTTCCCCTGTCCTGGACTCGACACCTCGCCTCCTTGCACACACGATGCCTATCCTCCCCCATAGCAGCCAGGGAGCCGACCTCGGCACCGACACCTCACCTCCACGACGCTGTGCATCATCATAGACTTTGTTTCCAAGGTACTGTTTGTTTGGGGGTCCGTGTGAGTCAGTTCCGGACGCCACGCTCCTCGCGGTCGGTACCGTACTTGGATTTATTACTGTCACGACGTCGCAATTTCGCCAGTTGGAGCTATTTATCTGCAAGCTTTATTGTTGCAATAACTGTTCTAAAGTCATATCTTATAACCTGTATGTTGGGTTTTTGTTGTTTTGTTCTTGTTGAGTTTAGATAAAGAAACTTTATTTTCCTAAACTGGTGTGGTGTCCATTTGTGGTGTTATTACTGGGTTACTGTGTATTTTGATTACAAATACCTTACACATTGCCTTTTAAGCCTGTCTGCTCATGCCAAGCTACCCAGGTGGTGAGCAGGGGTTATCTAAAGTGTGTATCCCCTTACCCTGACTAGAAGCAATGGTCCCTATTTGGACAAAGGTACCTACCTCTGTCAACTAGAGACCCCCGTTTGTAACTTTGGCAAAGAGGTTTGATCTTCCCATGATGAGGAAGCAAACTGATTGCTTCCTATATGACTTTAAGGAATCTTTCAGGAATTGCGTCAGGGCTATACGCATTGTGAACTACATCTGGGAAAAGGAGATAAAAACCATGAAAAACCCAGCCACAGTGGCTGCACTATTGCTGTGTTTGGACAAAAAATATGAAGCCCCTAAAGTTTCTCCCGCCTGTCTCATTGGGTAATCAAAACGTGACTCTGATCACTCAAGCGGCACAACGCCGTTTCCAAAAATCCATCTGCTCCAACCTCAGCACCCCTGGATAAGGAAGGTAAGCGCCTTGAAAGCATTGGCAAACGCTTCTCATCAATGTCGGCACTCATGTTGCGAGCAGCAAACTCTTTGGCAGTGCTTGTAAGATATGACCACCAAATGTGGACGGACATTGCACCATATCTTGACCATCACCCTGACAATGTAAAGGCCAAAGCAAAAAAGAACTTACAGGATAGAGAACGTGCCTCCTCTGAAATTATTGTGTGCGCCATGGACATGGTGTCCACAGGCAGGTTCAGCCGTCTCACAGAGGCAGGGTTGGTTGAAGGCCACCTCCTTCAGACCAGAAGTAAAGTGCAAAGTAAGATCCTGGACCTCCCATATGACAGCGAAGCCCTCTTTCAGAAACATCTTGATGACGCCCTCCAATCAATAAAAACAGACACTGATATATACCAAATCATTAGGTATCCTGTAGTATTGTAATATACTTTTTCGTGGCGCACAAGAGAGAAGGCAATTCTCCTACATAGGAGTCTATCAACAGTACAGGTAACCATTGTATCAAGTTGGGTCACAACAGTTTTGTCCACAGCACTAGCAGCGGCAGCCCCTCTCAGGCAGCCCACAATAGGGAAACCCAGTGAGGAAATTTAGGTCGGCAGGGAAAAGGAACAGGACGTCAACAGTGCTGAACTACAGGTACCTGCTACACACCATCCCCTGCAACATGCCAGTTGGTGTTGGATCTCATTCAGTTCTGCCATACGCGGAAATTCATTCCAAAGCCGCCTCCGATCCCTCCCCAGGAGTCTCCACGTAAACATCTGCCTCTTCTCAGGTAAGAAGTCCAGACCATGCTCAGCAAAGGGTCCATAGAATGAGTCCCTGGAAACGAGAGGGGAAAAGGTTTCTTCTCCTGTCTTTTTTTAGTTCAGAAGAAGTCTGGGGATTGGAGACCTATCCTGGATCTGAGAAAATTCAACAAATATCTCAGGAAGCAAACATCTTGCATGATCACACGCCAGGATATCCTGCAGCTTCTAAACCAGTGAGAATATATGACAAAATTAGATCTCCTGGATGCATATTTTCATGTCCCAATACATCCACGTCATCAGAAATATTTAAGATTCACAGTAACCGGCAGCCATTATCAGTTCTAAGTCCTCCAATTCAACGTGAAATCCTCCCCTCGCATTTTCACAAGGTATCTATCTGGCAGCAGTAGCGGCATCCTTAAGGCAAGAAAAGCACCATGTCTTTCCATACCTCGGCGACTGGCTAGTCAAGGCACCTTCCCACCAGTTCACGCAGAGGTCAACCAAATGCCTGCCTTTTCAGCAAATTGGGCCTTAAGCTGAATCCGCAAAAATCAACCCTTCAGCCATCCAAGAGGATAACCTTCTAAGGGGCTACCCTGGATACAGTGCTGAACAAAGCATATTCCACACCAGAAAGACGGACAAGATTCCTGCTCTTTGCCCATCTAGTGCAAAGAAAAAAGTCACTATCTGATAGACATCTAGCCGCAGATTCCTTAACTTTTAAATTCTTCCCAGGCATCAGACTGGATCCATTAATGTATATGCGGTAGACTATGTCTCTACAAGATAATACTTTACTGATGGTAAGTAACTTGTTCTTCCGTCGCCTCTACAAATCCCTGCTAAGGGTGATATCCTCTTGCCTTCCCTTGGTTCCGTCCTGCTGCCTGCGAGTGCAGCATTTGCAAGAGGAGCTGGAGAGGCAGTTGATCCAGACACAAGGCTCTTTCGAAGATACCATCCATGTCACCCAGGAATGTGCACAGCTCTATCTTGGTGGACTCAAGAGGCAAATCTTTCATTAGGCCCGTCATTCATACACCGAGCTTACCGGTTGGTCATCACCACAGACCCTTCCTTAAAGGGATGGGGAGCTGATCTTCAGGACTTCCAAGTCAACGGCAAATGGGAGCCGTCTCAGCTGCTTTGTCAAATCAGCCTGCTAGAACTCAAGGCAGTACATCTAGTCTTACAAGACTTCATGGACGTCGATTCATCAGAATGCAAGGGGTAGTGGAAGTGACATCACATTCTTGGCGTACCGATGTCACAGGAAGTGACATCACAAAAACTGTGGCATCATAAGAACGGATCTCATGTTACCTTTGGACACCTGTGATGTCACAGGAAGTGACATGGCATACCCCTTTCTCCTAGTATCATCACATGAAGTCACGCTCCTGACCTTTGGTTAGTTGCATCACACAAAGAGGTTGGAAAATCTCTAGCAGCTACAAATTCAATACAATACAATGCAATAGGTTTTATGAAGCCCACAGCAGCTTTACAATAGTATGTATAAAGCCCGCAGCTGCTTCTGAGGAAGCGTCCTGGCTCTAGCAGCAAGGTACCGAAGGCACTGACAGGCATCCAATCACAGTACACAGACCCAAGCGTTAAAAAGATATGCATTCAAGAAATTCCAAAAAAGTGACTCAGAGGGGGAAAACGGAGTGCAATAGGAAGAGAATTCCAAAGTTTTGCAGTTAAGAACACTAATGATCTTCCCCCGCTACTGGCTTTGTAAACCCTAGGTGTTTACAAGAGTTTTAAAGCATTAGACCTCAGGGGTCTACACTGACAGTAGTCCTTGAGCCTTCTTTTGTACAAAGGGACCTTCTGCTCAGAGGCTGCATAGGCAAAAATGAGTGCCTTGAATTTAATACGGCTAGCAATAGGGAGGCAGTGCATCTGTTACAAATAGCCAGATACTGACAAACGCGCTGAAACTTTCAAGATAAGATGCGCTGCCACAGCTTGTATAATCTGCAGACGGTGCAACAAGTAGGACAGCAGACCCATATATAGACTGTTCGCATAGCCTAACTTTGAGGTGACCAAAGAATGGACAGTTGTCTTCCAGGCAGCTACAAGTACCAATTGCTACAATCTCCTGAGGGAATTCATAGTTGGAAAGCAGCTAGCAGATACTGCTTTAAACTGTGGTTCAAAAGACGGGACAACATCAAATTTGATACCAAAGTTTCTCCTCTATGAAGATGGAACAGGGGGCACACCAGCTCCAAAGACCACCAGCTATAAGAGTCTGGATTCTTATTTGTGCCAAAAAAGATCACTTCCGTACTATCAGAATTCAGTTTAAGGCAGCTGCCACTCATCCTCTCACCGACAGACTTCAGACACTGCTTAAAAGAGTTGAAGGCCCCCACCTCATTGTCCTGAAAGGACAGAAGGAGTTGGGTATCATCAGCATAGGAAATCACCTTCAGGCCCCAAGATTCCACAAGATTTGCCAAAGGTTCCAAATAGACATTAACAAGGGTAGTACTCAAGGCTGAACACTGAGGTACCCCACAGTGAAGAGGCTTTGCACACAAGTAAAAGAGGAGAGAAATATCGCTAGTTATAGTGCAGTACTTCAAGGGAGGCAACTCTGCAAATGCCTTTTCAGCAGTCAACAGCATGTCAGTGTCTTGTATTGAATGTGCACAAATGTCATCTTACTGAAAACTGACAAAATCAATACATTATCAAGGTCATTAGGCACATATTGGTGGTCTGGACCACAGAGAAACAACTGCATTTTGGTGCACAGACTTGCCCTGTGGGAGTCAGAGATTTCACAATTTAGTAGAATAGGACAGATACCGTCCTCCCGTACAGGCGCTCGGTGCAGTCTGATATGAGCGGGGAGAGAGAGATACAGTAAGCATCCCTACTAGACAATAATCCCCATGACTTGCCTCCTGCACTGAAAAGCTGTTGTCAAGCCTAAGAGCTGCAACTTTTTAAAATCAAATGATTATTGGTCCTCAAGCTCCCTTGGTCAAACAAATTTTTAAGTACATTTGGGGCCAATACACCCTGCAGTGTGCCGTACAAAAAGGCTTTGGAGAGGAGAGTAATCAAAGTGGATGTGCGAGTGCTATGGCCTTGCTCTGGTACGCACCTAGAAATTAGCCTGTCTGGAATAAGCCTCCAACTGGCATGATTCAACAAAGCAAGCTGGCTTCAAGTAGCCATTGATGCCAACTAGGTTGAGTTGGGCTGTATTTCCATGGGGCTGCTTGTGATCCAACGCCCCACTACCTAATTTGCAACGAAGAGACAACAACCATTCCAGTTACCTAGTCATTTTGTACAACCAATTTAGTATCTTCCAATACTTCTAGAGAAAGCACTTCAACACACCTGCATTGTTCAATAAGTAGATGTTGGATGAGTGCACTAGCAGAAAACAATTTAAGTAGGATTAAAAAGACGGAGCTATACCTAAAAGGGGTGTGGCTGATGAAGCCTAACTAGGAATCATTTCCAAGTGACATAGCCCATGTGGTAGTTTAGCGCCTTGACGTATTGGGCAATTGTTTGTGCTTTATAAGTTGGTCATTCATTCATTCATCCATCCATCCATGCATTCATTAATTCGTTCGTTCATTCATGTAGTTAAGGGTATGGTTTTGAATATGTGAACTAAAATGCTATGCTACATAGTTGGTGACCTGGCCAGCATGAGGAGGGCTATCTGAGTTTTCGTTCATTACATACATAAGTAGGAGACAACAATGTGCATACGCTTAAAAGAAGCTTTGGGAATGCTTCATAGCAGTATGAAATACATAGTAACAACATTGAATTTTTTGAAAATATTTCAAATCTGAAAATATGAGGTTATGAATTACGCATTATTAATATCTGTGGACACTCTTCTCCCTCATATCGTTCTCCCTTGCACACTACTTTGCTCTGCTGTCTCTCACTCTGTTGGACATTTGTGACCTTTTCCTCCCCACATCCTTTTGAAATTTGTCTGCATAACACGCCTCATCCCTTTCCTCCTCCACACCACCTTCTCACTCTATCCTTTTGTAGGTACTTAATTACATCTCTTCCACTTAACCATTCTCATGCACAGAAACCATTCATTCACGTGTTTGCACTGCATTCTCTTTTCCTTTGTCATGATACATGTTTATACAGCTGTGTACCGTCTTTTCACTCTTCCCACATTTACAATTGGCGCATCTGTGACCATCACTCTCTGCATTCTGACGAAAGAGGCTAAGGATTGGATGTGCATGCAATCGGAACACATTTAAATTCACAAACAGGCACTTGACAAACCATTGCCTTAATTCTCTACCACAATGTCTCTCACCCAGACACCTGGAAACAACTCAGTTCACTGCGTGCACTGTACAATAGATATATGTTGAATGAAAACAAATTACAGAAACTCAGTAACCGTAAAAAAAAATATTTAGGGAATGCAAGGTGAAGTAAAATGTGAAATATGACCAGGGACTGCATCTTTAATATTAATTACCTTAAAAGCTGTAGTCACAGCTTAGGAATCTGCTTTTGCCTGTAAAGTTAATGATACAAAATAAGGCCTCATAGGAACCCATTTCAAAGCCACCCTGCTTAAAGCCCTGCTAGTAGAGCCCAGGCACTGAAAAAGGAATCTCATGCAGTGTGTAACATATTCCTTACTTTCACTTGTATGCTATTTCAATAATTGCATATGTTCCTTCCTAGCCCTGTATTGCTCTCAGACTGTGTGGCTGTCCTGGGCATGAATGACCTACCTCCATCAGGCCCAATTACGCATTCAATCGTGTGTCCCATGTCCATTTAACAACTGTAAACATTAAATCGTCTGCATTTAACAACAGCTCTGTAGTGACTCAAGCTTGAATATATTGGCATTTTGACACCAGGATATTGAAACACATAAGAATGGGGTTAGCAGAGCTGTGCCGACCTCCATGGCTGGGTGCAGGGACACTCCAGCAGAGTCAGAATGGAACACACGCCACGTCAATGTCACCACCGTATTCCCAATCTAAAAGTGGCGCTAAAATTCATAAATGCATGGCCTAGGGTGACTGCAGCAGGCTTGTGCTCACTAGCACGGGTAAGTCTGCCCCGAATTGAAGATCCCTTAACACCCACCACACCCATGCGGGCACATGCATACAAGTAAGGGCAGGATGAAACCAGACTGTTCCTTGACACCGTCGTATGAGTGCTTACACAATCCCATACAAGAAATTGTTCATGCAGAGGTGGTAGCGAAAAGCAAATAATCAGGCAAATAAATCAACCAGTGTCCTGACAAAGATGATTTGGAGCCAGTGGTCGGAAGCCAGGCACCAGTGGTTGCAAGCCTTCCTACCCAGGATAAGAAAATCTGCTGTGTTCATCCGCACAGACAACGTCACAACCATGACCTATATCAACAAACAAGGTGGCACAATGTCTCAAGCGCTGTCCCATGAAGCACAGAGCATTGGGAGTGGTCAATGCGTCACCAGGTGAATATAAAGGCAGCATATATGCAGGGGAAGCAGAATGTCATAGCAGACATTCTAAGCAGGGTGAGAAACACTTGCCACGGTTGGGAAATGAATCAGGATGTCCTGGAGGAAATCTTACATCAATGGGCAGACCAAATCTGGACTTGTTCACAACATCCAGAACTGGAAATTCCGGTTGTACACAAGATGGCATACACAACCGGGGTCATGGGGGAGGGCATTTTCGATTTCATGGCCTGGAATCGTTGCCTATGCTTTTCCTCTGACTCCTCTCCTCGCAAGGGTTCTCATGAAGATGAAGGCAGAACCTTGCAGGATCATTCTCATCGCCCCGAAGTGGCCATGGCAACATTGGTTCACAGAGTTGCTTCTCCGAGAGACACCACATCCATCTGTAGCCATGTCCGTCTCTACTAATAATAAACCAGGGCCAAGTACTTCACCCGAATCTGAAATCCTTACACTTGCCAACCTGGCTTCAGAATTCAATGATTTTGTGCATCTGAACATCCCAGGAGAAAGCTGGGATATTTTAGCCTAGGCTCGTGCATTAGTACAACCCAGAATTGCAGACTTAAATGGAAGCGGTTTTGAATCTGGTGTCAGTGGTCCAACATGCACCCAGTATCATCTACACTGGAAGAAATCCTTCCTTATTTACTACATCTAGTATGATCAGGTCCCGCTCATGCTTCCATTAAAGGTTCACCTAGTGACCATAGCCCTCTTTCAAAGATCAATGCCATCACCTTCGTTGCGGTCTAGCAGGCTCGTCAAGCAATTTCTCAAAGGTTTATTCAGGGTCTTCCCACCAGTGAGGCATCCTCCCTCACTCTGGCAAATGAACACTGTGCTTTCCCAACTAATGAAAAGCCCTTTAGAGCCTATCCACAAAGCGGACATTACATTTCTGTCTTGGAAAGTGGCGCTCCTGTTGGCACTGGCCTCAGCAAGATGGGTTGGTGAATTACAGGCTTTCAACATTTAAGAACCTTTTCTACAATTCAGGAACGACAGGGTGATTCTGTGAACATATTCAAAATAAATTAATTCCTTAAGTCCCATCCGATTTTCACTTAAATGAACCGATAATTCTAAAGACTTTTTCCCAGATCCCAAGACTGCCCCAAAAAGGACATTGCATTCCTTGGATGTCATGAGATGACACAAATTTTACAGTGACAAAACAAAACACTTCCTCAAATCAAAGCAGTTATTAGCATGCAGTGCGCCTAGAAAAGTTTATCCATTCTCGAAACAGAGCATTGCACAATGGATAACTAATGCCATTCAATTTTGTCATAAAAAAACTGGCACACCTCTGCAAACAAAGGTGCAAGCTTATTCAACCAGAAGTGTATCGATTTCAACGGCGCTATTTGCTGGTCTGTCTAGCCAAGATATCTGCATAGCAGCGACCTGGACGAATAGACAGACCATTACGCAGCACTGCTAGTTGGTGTCCGCCGTACACAGAGATGCGGCAGTGGGCCAGGCAGTAGGGATCACAGTAAGTGATACCCACCATCCTCTAACGTGTTACACACATTTTAAATTTGTGTTTTATATGTATATGCTTAGACGTGTAGCTATACGTACAAATTTATTCTGATGTTCATACAAATCAAATTCTATTCAACGTCTCCAGTATTTGTATCTTTCATAGATTCACATGCAACCCTCCCTCCTCCCATAGGAGACTCACCTTCTCTGTGATATGGTACTTATTTACAAATGTGCTCTGAAAATCTGACGCACAGAGCCTATGGGAGGAGTGTTCTATAGGGTGATGCAACCTGATTGGTTTAAACATTAAAGTTTAGTCGCTTTTTTAACATGACCAAGATGTGTTACTGAACATTTTATGGCCTTTCCAGGTACATTTAACATTCTCTTCCAGGGGATCCTCATCAATAGTCATAAGCACTGAATATTCCCGCCCATGTGCGGGGACCCCGGAAATAATAAAATTATATATGTAAAAACATACATATATACAGCTCTGTATATGGGGCCCCCGGTGGCGGCATGGGTGGGGGCGGTCAAGAAATGGGGCAAGGCGGAGGAAACAGCACTTAGAACGGAGGAGGCCCGAGGGATGCGCAAACACCCGATCTCCATGCCCTGGGCCATGTTATTGCACTCCTTCACGCAGGAAACAGCGGCTGCAGCGAGTACTCAACCGATAGATCCCCTGGGGGTGCCAGCGACCGCAGAGCCCTCCCGGGGAGCGGCGCGGGCAGTCCAAACGCCCGGTGCCTCGCAGTGGCAGGTGCCGCATGCTCTGCCACCGGACCCCTCATAGGCTGCGGCTGATACCCCGGCCCCCCCGCCGCGCTCCCGGCGTCCGCGCCCCCCTGGCTTTCCCCCCCCCCCCTTTTCTGTCCCTGCTCTCTCACGCTGGTCCAGCTCTCGAGCGCATAGCTACAAGCATTCCTGATAGCCGACATAGTGCACCCTTCCCAACCCCCTGGTTCCTTGCCCCCGGTTTGTTCATAGTTATCCACTGGCTGCATTTCTCTCGCCTTCGCGACACTACGCACAAGGGTCCAAACACACTGCGCGGCGCCCCTGCGGCGCAGAGATCAGGCCGCGCTCCGGCAGGACACGCACAATGGCTGCTCCCAGGAACACAAACCGGTGGCCCTACTCAGGATAGGGCTGGGTGGCTTGGGTGCCCACAAGATTGTGAGGTCCAGAAGGCTACGATTGAGCGCGCTTGCTATGTCAATCTCTGTGCTGATGGCGTTACCGCCTGTGTATGTCTTTCCATATAAATGCCAATAAAAACGTTTTTCAAAAAAAAATATACAGCTCTGTATATGTATAAACATATATCATTTTTTCCAAGCAAATGCAGCTCCCATAAAAGGCTAGGCAATGTAAATATACACATCCAATAACACACATATATATATATATATATAAAGGTATAACAATACACCTAAATCTCTTTTTTTTTTTTTTTTTTTAATGAGGTAAACACTCATGAGAAAGCAAAAAATAAAGAGAACAAACTGTGGAAAAACACAGATGTACAACACATTGCCAGCCTGCAGGCTGCATTGCAATATAATACCATAGAGACTAAAAAGCCCTGTACAGGTAAAAACTGGCACCGTGCCTTTAAGGCAGCCCTGACTTCCATATCCCATCATGCCTCAGGGGTGACAGTTAGGTCAGTTGTTCTTTCCGGCTCCTTCAGTCAGGACCCTGGAATTCAGCTCTCTTCATTTTTGACTCTTTAGTCAAGAATTATTACAACTTTAAGATTTTTTGGACTTCTTCTTATAACATCTGAGAGGAAGTTAGTATCCTGTGTTTTTCTGACTGATTTTTTTGCTATTTTGTCAGAAAAATGCCTTCTTTATTTGTTCCATGTCCATCTTGTGGAAAAAAGAAGGCTGCTTCAGACACACATGAGGTGTGTATTATCTGTCTGCCGGACTCTCACTCTCCAGCAACATGCCATCATTGTGAAGACCTTTCCAAAAGGACTTTAAAGGAGAGAGAGAGGATTAGGCTGTACGGCCTAGCAGAACGGTCGACGTCGAAGCAGTTGGTCCCTGTTTGCTCCCCATCGACGTCGGGCTCGGCGTCGAAGACTCCAGCGGCGGGATCGTCGCTGAGAGGTGAGGAGTCAAGGGGAAGTCATGCTGCAAAGAGAAAATCATCGTCGACTTTAGATTCAGCGTCGAAGCGGATGCGTTCGACGTCAACGGCGTCTAAAGGCTCGGCGTCGAGGACTCGGCGCCACAGTTCAACGTCGAAAAAGCATCTGTCGACGTCAAGAGAAGATCGATCGACGTCTGCACAAAGATATCGTTCGTCGTCGAAGGAAAGACATCGTTCGAGGTCGGCGAGACATCAGTCGACGTCGCAAGAAGTACGTAGGCGATCTCCATCACAGTCGACGTCGAGACCAAGATCGCCGTCAAGATCAAGATCGCCGTCGAGGAAACATCGTTCGACGGCGAAGAGGCTTTCGACGTCGTCGGAGCATTCGACGTCGAGACAGAAGTCTCCGTCAGGAGTGACGTCGAGGCAGACGCCTCCGTCAGGGCCGACGTCGAGGCAGGAGCCTCCGTCGGAGTCGACGTCGAGGCAGAGGCCTCCGTCGGAGTCGACGTCGAGGCAGAGGCCTCCGTCGGAGTCGACGTCGAGGCAGGTGCCTCCGTCGGAGTCGAGGCAGATGCCTCCGTCCTCACAGGTCTCCAAAGCTTTGGTGAGGTACATGAAGCCTCCGTCGAAGATAATCTCGACGTCGAGACAAGAAGCTCGGAGCCTCGAAGATTCGAGTCAAAGATCTCCGGTGATAGGCCTATCACCGTCGAGGCAGCCCTCTGTTGAGGGTACGCAGGAGGTGTCACATGTTCGCCTCACGATTCGACCAGTCTCAAGGCGAAAATCTCCTCATAGACTGATATATACAACTCCTGAGTCACCGCGTCTCATATCTATCTCGCCTTCAGGATCAGAGGGCTCAGGTTCAAGATCCGAATCACCAGAGCTTGTGCATCAATCTCCAGTACCTGCAAGAGAAAGTTCGCAGGAGGAGGACAATGCGGTACCTCAAAGTCCCGTAAGGGAGATGCCTCAGGACCCTGCTATGCCAGACGCAATAAAGGCATCGCTAACAAGAATAAGGGGCGTGGTATTCCCAGCGACACCGATCAGACCAAGATCTCGAGAAAGAGAATCCCGAAGTCACTCTCGAGCACCAAGAAGGCGATCCAGGTCTCCCTCCCGCAGAAGAGAGTCGACCAGATCAGAGAAAAGGCGCCGTAGAACCCCTTCTACCTCCCCTTCTTCCAGATCATCCAAAAGGGATTATTCACCGACACTCTCGGAGACGCCACCCTCTCGGGTATCTCCGGTAGATGATATTTCTACGTTTCAGGAAGTGTTGTGTAGAGGAGCTACAAAATTAAATATCCCTATGCCGGTTCAGGAGACCACTTCATCCATAATCTTTGAAACTCTTCATGAACGCACAGTGTCACGCCCGTTATTGCCATTAGTCCCCGGTTTGTTACAACCGGTAATGGATATCTTTCTCACACCAGCAACCACCAAAACGGCGCCGGCGAGAATTCTAAAAAAGTACCGTCCAGCTCCGGAGGATCCTCTATTCTTTAAATCAGATCCTCCACCGGACTCTGTCATCACCGCCGCTGCCAGGAAGACACATGCAGTAGCTGGGTCTTCAACGGTACCACCAGATAAGGACAGTAAGACACAAGACTCCTGGGGGAGGAAAGTTTGCGGCTCAGCATCCTCAAGCTTAAAGGTGGCGAGTGCCTCGGCGCTTCTGGGGCGCTATGATAGGTCATTATGGGACTCTCTGCAGAGGTTCATTGACAAAGTTCCATCAGAGGACAGACGGGACTTTGAAGAGATTTTGCATGAGGGGAGTCTGGTTTCTAACCAGATCATAGGTGCAGCGGCGGACGGGGCAACACTGGCAGCGCATGAATATGCACATGGAGTCACAGCCAGAAGATCATCCTGGCTTAGATTGACGGCCTTGAAACCGGAAGCGCAGGCAAGAATTTTAAATCTGCCTTTCTCCGGTAGTTCTCTTTTTGGGTCCCATGCAGACGAAGAAATGGCCCGTATGAAGGCAGAGCTGGAGATCATGAAAGCTGTCGGGCTTGAAAAGAGAAAAGAGTTTCGACGCCGCAAGGGAAATGACAGACGCAGTTACCAACAGAGGGTTCAAACCCCTCATTGGCAAAAGAACCAGGACCAGCAAGGTCAAAAGAAACAGCAATACCAGTCCCGCAAGCCATCCAGGGGACGGGGTAACAACAGGCAGTCTAATGCTGGAAACAAAGCTCCGGGGAAGCAATGAGAAGCCGCTTCCTCCGATGCTGTCCACCGCTCCGGTGGGAGGAAGTGTTGCACATCATCTTCCAGAGTGGCAGTCCATCACAAAGGACAAGTGGGTACTGAATATACTGCGTCATGGGTACTCGCTTCGTTTCAGAAGTCACCCCCCATCGATTCCTCCTGTCAATTCATCCCAGCATCTAAAGCAGCTCAGAGAAGAGGTAGCGACGCTTCTACTCAAATCTGCAATAGAGAAAGTGCCCATAAACCAAAGAGGAAAGGGAGTTTACTCCAGATACTTTCTCATCCAAAAGAGGAGTGTGAAGGTAGAGTTCAGACCCATTTTAGACCTACGGATACTGAACAAACACATAAGAAAGGAAAAATTTCGCATGCTGGCGCTCCACCAAATATATCCTCTTCTCCGGATGGGCGATTGGATGTGTTCATTGGACCTTCAGGATGCATATTTCCATATTCCCATCCTAAGGAATCATCGAAAATTTCTCAGGTTTGTGGTAGGCAACTCTCACTATCAGTTCAAAGTCCTCCCATTTGGCCTGAAGTCAGCTCCTCGAGTATTCACAAAATGCGTGGCAGTAGTAGCGGCTGCTCTGAGGCGCGCAGGAGTCTTCGTCTATCCCTACCTAGACGACTGGCTAATAAAGGGCTCATCACCACAGAATGTGCGGTCACAGCTGTCGCTATGCCTGAACTTATGTTGCAAGTTGGGTCTCAGAGTGAATGCCAAAAAGTCCAATTTTACACCAACGCAGAGGATCCACTACCTGGGCGCAACTATAGACTCCGTAGTAGGAAAAGTGTTTCCTTCGGAGGAAAGACAGTCATCCATTATGCTAAAAGGCAGGCAGATTATAACCAACAATCTGTCGTCGGCAAGGCAAATCTCTTCTCTGCTAGGGGCCATGGCATCCTGCATCTTCCTAGTGCCCAATGCCAGGCTAAGGATGCGTCCTCTTCAGCAAGATCTCGAGGACAAATGGGATCAAAGGAACTCCCTGTGGGAAGAAAAGGTTTGCCTCTCCTCTGCAGCCAAACAGTCAGTCAAGTGGTGGCTGAAGCCAAGGAATCTACAAGTGGGGATCCCCTTCCATCAAGAGCCCCCAACTCAGACCTTAATCACCGACGCTTCCCTTCAGGGATGGGGTGCGCATTTTGGGACTCTGCAAACTCAGGGACAGTGGTCCAGCAGCGAGCAGTTGTACCACATCAACATGCTGGAGCTCAGGGCAGTCCACCTAGCCCTCAAAGCGTTCCTGCCTGCGATCACGACGAATACCATTCTAGTGCAGACGGACAATACCACCACAATGTACTACCTGAACAAGCAGGGGGGTACTCGATCCAGAACGCTCTCGCTGGAAGCTCAGTCCCTGTGGCACTGGATCCTAGCAAGGAACATCTCATTGAAAGCGGTGCACCTACCAGGAGAACTCAACGTGCAAGCAGACTTACTCAGTCGGCATTTTCAAGAGCCAGAGGACTGGGTAATCAACGACGAGGTGTTAGAAGACATCTTCGGGGAATGGGGGCGTCCGCAAGTGGACCTCTTCGCGGACGAGCAAAACACAAAATGCCGAGGCTTCGCCTCAAGATACCATCGACCAGGATCCCTAGGGAATGCCCTTTTGATCAATTGGTCAATGACATTTGTGTACGCTTTTCCGCCTCTCCCACTAATCCCCAAGGTGGTGACCAAGTTGCAGAATTCATCTGCCAAGATGATCCTCATAGCACCGGACTGGCCGAGGCAGTGGTGGTACACGGATCTCCTACACATGTCGATCCGACCCCACAAGCGGCTGCCGTGCAGGCCGGACTTGTTATCCAAGATGCAGGGGAAGATTTACCATCCCAGCCTTCCCTCGCTGAGCTTAACAGCATGGCTCCTGAAGTCCTCCAGTATGGCCATCTGAACCTCCCTCAAGAGTGTATGTCCATACTGAAGGAAGCCAGGAGGCCTTCGACAAGACACTCCTACTTCTGTAAGTGGAAAAGATTTTATATATGGTGTGCTCAGCATCATTATGATCCCACTAAATGCCAGGAGGATGTAATTTTGCCCTATCTTCTACATTTAGCGAGGGCAGGGTTGAAATTTTCATCCATAAAGGTTCACCTAGCAGCCATAACAGCATACAGGCGTTCGCCTTCACAGCAGTCATTTTTTAAAGTGCAGGTAGTGAAGGATTTCTTGCAAGGACTCAAGAAAGTCTATCCCCCTGTTAGACCTCCCTCTCCTTCCTGGGAGCTAAACTTGGTTCTGTCGAAGCTCATGGGTTCTCCTTTTGAGCCTATTCATAAGGCTACCCTACAGCACCTCACATGGAAGACAGCATTTTTAATAGCCATCACTTCAGCACGGAGGGTCAGTGAGATACAGGCCCTCTGTTCTAAAGAGCCCTACACTATTTTTCATCTAAATAGGGTGGTGATGAGAACTCATCCTTCGTTCCTACCCAAGGTGGTATCGGAGTTTCATGTAAACCAAGCCATCTCCTTACCAACCTTTTTTCCCAACCCCTCCTCTCCGGCAGAGAGGGCGTTGCATTCTCTAGATGTCAAAAGGGTCCTAAAATTCTACCTAGATAGGACTAAGAATGTCAGGAAATCTGATCAATTGTTTGTGAACTATGGGGTTGTACGTATGGGCTTTGCTGCATCCAAACGTTCCATTGCTAGGTGGATTGTTTCAAGTATTACATTGGCCTACCAACTGGCTCAGAAACCATTGGGGGCGCGCCCTAAAGCGCATTCGACAAGAGGAAAAGCGGCTACCGCGGCTTTTCTCAATAATGTCCCACTCTCCGAGATCTGCAAGGCAGCCACTTGGAGATCTGTCCACACTTTTACCAGGCATTATTGTCTGGATTCGGACACCAGAGCAGACACTCAAGTAGGACAAGCCTCCTTGAGGAATCTGTTCCATACATAATCATTTTCATGATTCTCTTTCTCCATGGGTGATACAACCTTAGTTTCATTTGCCTGCAGGTGGAAGGGGAGCTTGCTACTCTATTCAGTGCTTATGACTATTGATGAGGATCCCCTGGAAGAGAAGGGTAAGTTACTTACCTGTAATCCTAGTTCTCTTCCAGGGGTATCCTCATCAAAGTCATAAGCAACCCACCCACCTCTCCAGGCAAATGAGAAGAAGTGTATTATTCATTATGGAAAGGATATATCTTTGTGTTTAGGACTACGGTCCCGCAAAGAACAACTGACCTAACTGTCACCCCTGAGGCATGATGGGATATGGAAGTCAGGGCTGCCTTAAAGGCACGGTGCCAGTTTTTACCTGTACAGGGCTTTTTAGTCTCTATGGTATTATATTGCAATGCAGCCTGCAGGCTGGCAATGTGTTGTACATCTGTGTTTTTCCACAGTTTGTTCTCTTTATTTTTTGCTTTCTCATGAGTGTTTACCTCATTAAAAAAAAAAAAAAAAAAAGAGAGATTTAGGTGTATTGTTATACCTTTATATATATATATATATATATGTGTGTGTTATTGGATGTGTATATTTACATTGCCTAGCCTTTTATGGGAGCTGCATTTGCTTGGAAAAAATGATATATGTTTATACATATACAGAGCTGTATATATGTATGTTTTTACATATATAATTTTATTATTTCTGGGGTCCCCGCACATGGGCGGGAATATTCAGTGCTTATGACTTTGATGAGGATACCCCTGGAAGAGAACTAGGATTACAGGTAAGTAACTTACCCTTACACTGCTTTCTAATGTTACCTTGGGACTCCCACTTCGACAACAGGGAATGATTCAAGCATGTGAATCTATGAAAGATGCCCAATACTGGGGAACTACAGTTACAGGTAAGTAACTTATTTTCTTCCCCGGTCCACTTCAGTCCCTAATTCCTCTTAACGCACATGGAAAGGCACAGGCAGCAATTGTTAATTCTGGCTCACTGTCACACCCACGCATTAAAGAAAATCTTAGTTACCATAAAAAAAAAATCACTATAGTATTTAAGATAAATAGTAATGAGATTGAAATGATGCTTCACATAAACAATAGGTTTTTGATTTTACAAGCTTTTGCCCCTGCCCGTGTTCCCAGAGCTTTATGTAAAACCGTGTTGACCCATTTAAGACAATACAATTGTATATCTGTCACTTATGTTAGTTTTTTTAAATATTTTATTTCCTCTCTCTGTAGCTGAGTCGCCAAATCCAGGTGATAGAAGTGGTTACAGCAGCCCGGGCTCCCCCAGAACTCCAAGCAGCCGTTCCCGCACGCCTTCCAACAACTTTGTCCATAATAAGGACCCTAAGAAGGTGGCTGTAGTGCGTACTCCTCCGAAATCTCCTGCTTCTGTAAAGAGCCGTCTACAGCCTGTGCCAATCACTGCTCCTTTACCTGACCTGAAAAATGTGAGATCAAAGATCGGCTCCACGGAGAATCTAAAACACCAGCCAGGAGGTGGAAAGGTATTGTTAAGGGACAAAGCTTAGTTTTAATTCCAAACACAGACTGCCCAAGACCTCCACCACAATTACCGGCCCATAAGTGGAAAAATGTTGAGATGTGAGTAGTTGAAGAATAGTGGATGCTCTTTTAGGCACAAGTGAGTAGTCCTATTTCGTATTAGGAGCTTTAAAGAATAGAGCGAGCTTTCATTAGGAGTTGTGTTACACAGTTTAGCATTTTACCAACTACCATACTCGAGATCGCAGTGCAAGGGTGTCTGTATTTTTGGCACCTTCGTGCACAAAAACAATCCTATGAGGCATATTGCTCTTTCTAGGTGTCTTGCAGAATGCAGCACCTGTGGAAAGAGGAAAAAACTTTGCTTTGGGAAGGCATTAGTGGCGGTGCCTCAGATTTACGCTATATTGTATATCTGGGGCAGTATTAAAAACCATGGGTGTTACGTGGGAACACCCACAGCAACACCCAAGGAATGCCCCTGTCACGTAGAGTAATGCGTGAAAGTGGGCCATATTTACAAGTCCATGAAAAGCTATGCAGGGTAGGTTTGCGTGGCCTTGTAAATATGGGCTGGCACACTGCGGTACCAGAGCGTTACAAAAATGGCGCTCCAGCGGCGTAAAAGTGCCACGGGGGTATTGTAAATATGCCCCCTAGTTCCCAAATTTTTAGAGGCTTTTGGTGGGCTACCTACTTATATGGTACAAAACTATAGTTAAAAACGAATTTAATTTCACACTTATCCCCTGTAGGCTTGAGGTAGTTAAAAAGTGATTTGTAGTAAATTACTATATGATCCTGTGTTTGACTAAAGCAGGAAGTTCTGTTGTGCAAGTTTGTACAGAGTGACCTGCTTCTGATTTTAATTTTAAGAGATTCACTGAGGAGCATATTGTGTCTCATAATCTGTACTCTAGGCTCAATTAACTGTTGCTTTTCTTGTTTGCTGAATGAAGTACATTCCTAATAACAAGATACAACATTTGACCTCTGGCACATGTTTGATATACAACATCATATTTTGGATATGCCACACAATTGTAAAAATCATTTTGGCAGACATATGGATGAGGGCATGCAATCAATAAAATCTGAAATAAATATTACTCTCTAGGTCAGCCGAAAATAGGATTAATGATCTTACCCTGGAATCGTATGGTGTTGCATTTAAAGTTGTGCCATAGGGGAGAGCATGCAACAAGCGAAAGAAATTTGAAATGCGCCCAATAAGGAATTCTTGTTGTAACCCGATGATACGTGTTAGGATATGTTTTATGGCTGGAAGTTATGAAATGAACAATTTTAACTTGATAATTATGATGCTGTTTTACTGGTTATTGTATAAATTGTGACTTTTAGGCACTGTTTTTTTTAATGACGATTTTTTAAATATGTTTAAGGACTGTATAGTCCAAATAAACTTTGTTTTGAACTGAACTGATCTCTAGGTCTCTTTTAGTATAAGAGCCAGGTGCATTTATGAGAAGCAATGGATAGCGGGTCTCCATACTGGGGCAGTTTTCAACCTACCACTTTCCACTAAACCCAAATCACTCTCATAGGCAACGATACTACCCATTAGCATCTAACAGATAGCTCCTGTCATAATATTCCAGGGTGCAGACTAGGCAGAAGATAACCACTCAAAGCAAGCAGGAAGACTAGTCTTGTTGACAGTAACTTGCTGCTGGCTACAGCTTTTTCGATTCCTCCTTCAATCCCTCTTAGCCCGGAGGGCAGATGCCAGAACTTCTGCCCTTATTCACAGTTTGAATATGTGGGTTTTGTGCATAGTACAACACAGGCACACACTAACTTTTGTTGAAAACCTCTGCAAGTTCCACCACAGTGAATATCATCAGCACATGCAAATTTTGAAGACAGTTATTCTATCCTTGCTCGAAAAAGGATCCATCAAACACGTCCCGAACCCCAACAAGGCAAGGGATCTTATTCCAGATTTTTCCTAATAAAGAACAAAAACCTGGAGAATGGCATCCATTTCTACTTATTCAACAGGTGTAGTATTTAAGTAAACAGTTTTTCATATTAGTAACATTGCAGGAGGTTCTGGCCCTGCTACAAGAAAGGGAATATATGACAACACTGTCCCTGCAGGATGCATATTTCCGTGTTCCCATCTATCCCAGACACCCCAAGTGCCTAAGAATCGAGAAAGGTGGGTGTCACTATCAGTTCACAGTCCTGCCATTTGGTCCTAATTAAGTACCAAGGATTTCCCCAAAGTATGTGACCGCGGGTGGCAGCTTTCTTACATCGGCAGGGGAACTAAGTGTACCCATATTTAGACAACTTGCTAGTCAAGGTTTAGTCCTTTTGCATACTTGTAGGATCTAAGCAGGAGTGCTTACAGCTATTTGACAGAAAGGGCATCTCACTCAATGTGGCCCAATCCCATCTGCAGGCCAACTTCCCATTCCTGTGCACCCATACTGTACACAAAGGCAGGCAAAGCTTTCTGTTCAGAAGAGAGAATTCAACAACTGCAGCCCCGTTGACATCAAATCTAAAAATGTATCTTAATGTTCGTCTGTCTCTTTAAATCACTACTGTACATAATATCCTCCTGCAAATCAATGAGCCCCCAGGTTGTCAATGCGTCCTCTACAGGAGTAATTAGACGGCAAATGTTGTCAAGTGTCAGGATCCTTCGACAACGTCATGCTGTTTTCAGACAAGAAGACAGATTTGACATGGTAGCAAGAGCAAAGCAGCTTCAATCTGAGTTTTCATTTCCAACTTTAGAAAACACACTTTATCATAACTACAGAAGTGTTTGTAAAGGGATGTGGTGCCCATCTTCAAGAGCTCAAGACTGGAGAGTAGTGGTGAACCTTCACATCATTGTGCACAGGAACTTGCAATCTTTCCTTCAAAAGCTGAAAGATTAGTTGGCACTAGTGAGGACAGATAATACCACCTGCAATTCCTTTGGGACTGGGAGATACTGCACAGAATGTAATTACTAGAGGAGCATCTTGCAAGATTCTGTAATGCCTGGACAGACTCCATCAGCAGGATCTCGACTGTCTACCATCAATGAGAACTAAATAAATATGTAATGAACATGATCTTTTAGTAGTGGGGACATCCTGCACTAGATCTGTTTGTGACACAATTGAATAATAATTGCCAGTACTTTACCAGCCTTCTGTGGCTTCCAGGATTGAAGGGAAATGCACTTTTGATGGCATGGCCCACTGCTTCCAATCCTCCTGGGAGTACTTACCAAACCTGAGAGAGATCCCTTCTGGCTGATCATAATATCCCTATCCTGACCGTAACACTACTGATTCACCGATTTCATCCAGCTAGTGGAGGCTTCCAACAATACCACTGGGCAAACGGCAGGATCTTCTTACCAGACGAAGAAAGATCTGATTCTTTACTCCGACTGGGCTCCCTGAATTTAAATGTATGTCTCTTCGACATAATATTCCTCCAGATTGCAGAGATTCTAGCCTACGCTGGGGCTCAATCAACCAACTAAAATGTACCCAATCATTTGGAAATGCCTCTGCATTTGGTATACTGAAAGGCTACTGTGTCCTAAAACAGTTCCACTTCACCAAATTATTCACCTGATCCCACTGGCCCAAGTATACTTTCATCAGAATTCATTTAGCTTACATATTGAGGTTTGCAAGTTCCTTGAATTCTACATCACATTTATCAACATGAGGAATCAAGGTGTTCCTTAAAGGACTATTTAGGCCATGCCTACCATTACAGACTCCACCTCCCCAGTGGGAACTAAATGCAGTCCTTTCCCAACTAATAAGGGAACTATTTGAACCCCAACACTGAGCAGACATCAAGCATGTGTCATGGAAGATAGCATTCCTCTTGGTGCTCACACCTTCTAGGAGGGTGAGCGAGATTCACACCTTCACTACTAAGACTTTTTATATAAATTTCCACAAAGACAGTGTATTGTTACACACCAATTTTACTCCAGAGGTACCTAAGCACGTTTACCTGAACACGAGTTTTACTCATGTCTTTCCTCTAAAATCCACCAACAACTAAAGAGTGTGCTGCTGTTACACAGATGCTTAAAGTTCTACATTGACCACATCAAATCCTTTTGACGGGTCGTTCAACTGTCTGTTGCCTTTGATGAACCACAGAAAGGCTGTCCTCTTCTGAAGGTAGGCATAGCAAGGTGGACTGCGGCAGCAATATCTTTTCGTCATACTAAGGCTAGTTATCCCATTCGATCCACAGTCTGCCAGTTCAAGAGGAGTAGTAGTAACAGCAGCTGTGTAATGCTAACATTTTTTATCAGATATATACAGAGCACTAACGTGGAAGAGCCACCACATATTACGAGGACATTTTCAAGACCTTACAGCTTGAGTGTAGACTCAACAATTTAATCAGCAGTGGGCACTCTAATGGCATCTTTCATTTAATGAGCCTCTTTACACATTTCTTTGTGCCACTCACTTTCAATGTATGTATTAATTCCAAGAACATGTACTGAAGTGGACACTGCTTGTTAATGTAATTCAAGCATGTGAATTATCTATAAAAGATCCAGTGCTTTAACGGAAACTTATTACCTACCTGTAATTACTGTTCTCCTGTTTTGCTATCTTTCATAGACTCGCATGCAACCCTCCCTCCTCTCTGCACAGAGGCTCTGATTATTTATAACCATTTACACAGTGTTTTTTTTAATAAATTTGAGCTATTTTGGACACTAGAGGACTGGGAGTTCTGGGTCATATTTAATCAGGTGGCTCTAAGGGAGGGGGTTCTACTGTTCTTTCATTGGGGATTTCTTAGATCTGCTATGTCCCCATGTGTCTTTCAGTTCGATGATGGGGAATGATTCAAGCATGTGAAGTGACCAGCCTATTGGGAATGGCTGGTTTCTTCAAGCCCCCTCCTTTGTCCCCAACTACAGCTTTTACAAGCAACATGTTTTTTTTCCTTCAAACAAATCTTTTTATTAAGTTTTCATGCAAAAAAAGAACAGAGGAATGTAGCAGTGGGCCTGCTTATCTTTACTCTGTGCATTCAATCAGATACAGCTGATCCAGATCCCTATGTGACCCATACTGCCCGGGTGTTGGGGGTCAATTCAAAACAAGCAAGAGGAGAAAGAAGGGCAAAGGGGGGTTGGGGGTGGGAGAAGGAGGCCCGGGGAGGAAAACCATGAAATAGAGAGAGTGAAGGGGTAGGAAAAGTGGTGTCGGCATCAGAGGGTCCCAGATGCGGGAGATCCCTACTTGTAGTCAAAGAGTTGAAGGGTCCTGAGCCACTGATGTACATTAGAGCGGAATTTAAGGTGTGACATATAACATATGAGGGGTTGCCAGAGTCGATTGAATGTCTTGCCCGTGTTCAGGAGGGTATGTGTAATGTGTTCCATGGCTATTACCTGCCACATCCTAAAAAAACCACAGTGCGCCTGGTTGGGGCCCAGTTTTTTCCAATATAGGGCAATAAAGTACTTGGCGCCCATCAAATGGCGTATAAAGGTACAGTCTGAGACCTTTATTCACACCCGCGCAGCAGGTCTCAGCCCCAAAGGGATTATGGAGAGCTTGGCCGGAATGGGGTATCCCATTCTGGCTTTGATGTGCGTCAGAATCTCCTTCCAGAATGTCTAAATGAGGGTGCAGTTCTACCATATGTGGCAGAAGGTGCCCCTGGCGTCAGCGCATCTGCATCAAGCAGCTGAGGCCCAGTGCTTAATGTGTTAAAATTAAAAAGTACGTCCCAGGGCCCACGTCAGGAGGCTACTGCAGCTTGCACCTGCCAGCGCAGCCAATGACAGTATCAACACACCTAATAACCATCACACTCCTACAGGTGTGACCATTCAGACTATTCCAGGCACTCAAAGCTTTAAGAAGGGCTTGGGCGGCAGGTATTAGTTATTTTTAATGTGTATGGAACCAATAAACTATTGTTGTTTTGCTAATCTCGGAATTAGACAAACTACACCACCATGTGTCGGATGGTTCTAAGTGCCAGTGTTTACAATTAAGTGCCGGTGCTGAGTACTGGAAACCACTGGCTCAAATTAAGCCCTGCTGAGGCTGCAGGGAGCATGTGTTGTAGTTTCACCAGAGGCATTGAAACATTGCTTTCTATGCCTACTTTCTTTTGGGGGATACTGCACATTCAATTTGGAATGTCAGCCAACAATGTGTCCCATTCTTTAGAGGATATGTCTCTCTTTAAGTCCATTGCCCTGCTTGTAAGAGTGTGTTATTCTAGGTGTGGAGTCATGTAGGGCCTGGTATGTTCTTGAGATCAGCCTCTTTGTCCCTACAAATGAGCTTACCAATTTTTTTGGTGGCAGCCCTGCACTTAGTGGGGTGGAAGGCCTAGTGTCTAAGCAGGTTGTATAGGAGTCATGGGTTTTCTGGAACCCGAAGCTCCTGCTTGTATTGTTCGAATGTCTTAATGTCTGTGCCCTAGAAGGGGTCACTACAGATTCTGCAATCGTCCCCCTTCCAATCTGGGAAGGCGGCAAGGGTAGTGGCGGTGTGAAATCCCAGTTCCTAGCGATGGGGGTGTTGGGGGATGGGAGGATGTCAAGGACCTTTTTGACTGTTATCTGGTCATAGATTTCTGATGGATACTTCTGCCTGTGGATTCCTCAACTTCTGAATACCCCCTGCGCCAGCATTCTGCGGAAATTCTTTCCTAGCTCTCCCACGTTGATGAGGACGTCATAATAGCACGGCTCCCCTCGCGACACCGAATGACGTCATCGCAGTCATAAGAAAACCTCGGCGGCGTGCAGACGTCAGTTCCCTTTTTTCACGCGCCGTCAACGCGAAACGGTTTTTCTAGGGGCCCTCCATTTTCTGTAGAGAAAACTTTGTATCCTCGAGGATTTTCTATGGCTACTTCTAGGAAGTCTGGGTTTAAACCCTGCAGTGTGTGTGGCGGTCACATGTCGATCACTGACCCGCATGATGATTGCCGCTGGTGCTTATCGTCGGATCACGACATCGATGAATGCCGAAGCTGCAGGAAGATGAATCCGAAGGCCGTTAAGGAATGTGAGGCTAAGCTGTTTATAGTCAGAGCCAAGAAGGAGAAGAGGGATCGTAAAAAAACAAAGTCGTCGTCTTCTCATACTTCGAAGTCAAGAAAACATAAGAAGTTTAAGAGGAGACATGGCTCTCGGCGCCGTTCGTCGAAGGTCAGGGCTTCGAGGTAGAGGTCGCCTTCTCCAGCTAAGCGACTTCGAAGACAGGACTTTGTTTCTCCAACTCCATCTCCACTGGTGACGCCGGTTTCATCTCTGGTTCCGAGGTCGCCGGCGTCGAAGGGCTCTTCGTCGCATGAAGGTTCTCCGGCTCCTGCAATGTCTGACGCCCAGGGAGTCGTCTCCAGGCCAAGTGGCTTCACCTGTGCGGACGCTGTCCCCAGCTCCGCAGGCTCCAGTTCAGGCTCAGGTGGTTCTGCTTCAGGAAGGTACGGATCCATATCCTCCTTTTCCTCTTCCTGGATCAGACCCTACGCATTTTCTTAATGTGATGTTTGGCATGTTTGCAGGGCCTCTACTCCATCTGGTACACCTTCGGGCCCCGTGGGTCCTTTGGCCTTTGCCTCACCACTATGCTCAAGCACTCTTTGTGCCATTCTTGCCGTCGACAACGGCTTGGCATTTCCCGGCACCGAGGTCTTCCATTCCAGCTCCGCTGACTCCTTCGGCTGTTGAGTCGGCGCCGCCTCAAATTCGATCGACAGCGAGGTTTGAAGCTGAGGCTCCTCCATCGACGCCGTTGATGTCCTCACTGGCGCCGCGCTTGGCACCGCCGACGCGATTCTTAAACAGCGCCCTAGGAGAGAGACGCAGAGACTCCTTGAGGAGGAGGAATATGCACAGGATCAGCCGGAAGAAGAAATTGTTGAGTCTGTTGACGAGTTTGAGGGCTTACAGGAGGCCAGTGGGTTTGATACTTCTTGTGAGTATGATCTCTCATCCCCGAAGGCTGGAGTATTACAAGACATTGCTCCTTATCACGTCGTAATAAGGAAGGCAGCTGAATTGCTTGATCTGCAACTTCCCTCAGTAGAGGTCAAATCTAATATCCTTAAGGAGGTTCTTAATACAACTTCTTCAGCCTCTGAGCCGCTGCTACCCTTTAATGAGGCCTTAACGGAGCCGATAATGGAAGTTTGGCAGAAGCCCTTGTCTGCTCCTGCAGTTTCTCGTTCCATCTCAAGAAGGTACAGGCCTGCTCCTGGGGATCCGGCTTTTCTGTCTTCGCATCCATCACCAGAAAGCTTGGTGGTTCAGGCTTCTTGTTCGAAGCAATCTTCTGGTTCTTTCCCTACCATACCTGGTGATAGGGATTCTAAAAAAATGGAGCAGGCAGCAAAGAAGATATTCTCTTCTGCGAGTATGGCTCTGAAGTCCACTAATGCAACCTGTCTTCTTGGGAGGTATATCCATGCTCTGATGGATTCAGTCAACCAGCTAGCTCCAAAGTTGCCTGAAGAGGATCGGAATAATTTCTTGGAGGCCCTTTCTGATTCTCAAACTGCGGCCCATCAGGTGATACAATCGGGTCTGGACACCACTGACTGTGGCTCATGTGATGGGGTCCTCTGTGGCGACAAGAAGACAAGCTTTCGTTTTAAGGATAGCAGGGCTACTGCAATGTCTCTGGGCCTCCAGGTGCAGTCCAGGAGATACAGCTACAAGCGGTATCGTGGTTTTGGAAGAGCTGCTTCCTTTCGTGGCCGCCAGCAGACTCAACAGGTCCAGCACCAGCAGAATCCTTTGTACAAATCGTACAGAGGGAAGAATAAAGGGCGTCTTAAGGGAGCCTCTCTGCAGCAATCCTCCTCCTCCTCCTCCACTTCTCCTCCTGCCACCATTGGTACTTCAGGAACGCAGTTCTAGATCCCCCATCTTAGAACATGTTGGTCCGGTAGGGGGTCGGGTGTCCCACTTACTACAAGATTGGAAAGTGATCACATAAGCTCGCTGGGTTCATGTCAACCTTCTGGAATTGCGGGCAATACGTTTGGCACTAAAGGCTTTCCTTCCTTCCCTTCTAAATCAGTTGGTTCAAGTCCTGACAAACAACACTACCGCGATGTGGTATATCAACCAACAGGGAGGTGTAGGGTCGTATTGTCTGTCGAGAGGCTCTGCGACTCTGGTCCTGGGCTCAGAACCATCAGATGTGTGTGTTTGCAAATCATCTGGCCGGTGTGCTGAATGTTCATGCAGACAGTCTCAGTCAGCATTACTCGGCCGATCACAAGTGGCGGCTTCATCCAGAAGTGGTCCATCACATCTTCCAGATGTGGGGGTCTCCTCGGTTGGATCTGTTTGCCACCCACGAGAACGGGCACTGCCCGTTGTTCTGCAGTATCCGATGCAGGGAGCGCTGGGGGACGCGTTTCAATTGGATTGGAGTTCACAACTCATTTATCCGTTTCCTCCCATACCCTTTATTCCTCGGGTTCTGAGGAAGATTCATCAAGATCAAGCCCAAGTCATATTGATTGCCCCGGATTGGCCAAGAAGGGTGTGGTACACAGATCTTTACCTCTCATCACACCCTCCGCTCCGTCTCCCTCTCAGGGCAGACCACCTCTCGCAGTCGCAGGGGCAGGTTCTACACCCCCAGCTCCGGAGCCTGCACCTTCATGCCTGGAGATTGAACAGGGCAACCTGAGTTCCTTCTCTCTCCCACCGGATGTGGTGGATGTTATTTTATCGTCCAGGCGACACTCCACCAAGTCTGTTTACTCTTACAGATGGTCTAGATTCGTTAAATGGTGTGTAGAGAGGTCCATTGATCCTTTAAAGGCCCTCTTGTCAGATGTTCTTCAGTTTTTGCTCTTCTTGGCCCAGCAGGGTCGTGCTGTGGCCACTGTTAAGGGCTATTTGTCGGCTTTTCTATGCTTGCCAGACCAGCTGACTTTATTTAAGTCCCCCATTGTCATGAGGTTCATTAAGGGCCTTACAAATAAGTTTCCTCCCACTCCTTTCATTATGCCTTAGTGGGATTTGAATCTCGTTCTTACCTTTTTAATGGGTTCTCCATTTGAGCCTCTTCATACATGTCCTTTGAGGCTTCTTTCTTTTAAAACGGTTTTCTTGATTGCCATTACCTCGGCTAGGAGGGTAAGTGAGCTTCAGACTCTTAGTTCGAAGCCTCCATTCTTGACCATTCATGCAGATAAGTTGGTTCTAAGGACCAGGGCTGCTTTCCTTCCCAAGGTGGTTACTCCTCTTCATATGGGACAGTCCATTACTTTACCCACCTTTTATCCTCCCCCTTCCAAGGAGGAGGAGGAGAGACTTCGTTTGGACCCAGCTTTTATTTTGACAGAACAAGTGATCTGATACTGGATCATCAGCTCTTTGTGGGCTACGTTGGGAAGATGAAAAGCAAGGCTGTGTACAAGCGGACTCTCTCAAGGTGGATTATCTTGTGCATCAAGATTTGCTACGCCTTGGCCAAGAAGGACCCTCCTGAAGGTAGAGCTCATTCCACTAGAGCTAAGTCTGCTTCTTCTGCTTTGGCTAGAGGTGTTCCTGTTATTGATATTTGTAAAGCAGCAACTTGAGCCTCCCTCCATACTTTTGCAAAGCATTACTGCTTAGATTCGGAGGTTAGGAGGGATGGCCATTTTGCTCGATCTGTTTTGCAAGATTTTTTGGTCTAGTCAGGTGGACACCCTCCTCCGGGAGAGGTACGGCTTTGAGATTCTATTCAGAAGGTAAGGAATCCACAGGCAGAAGTATCCATCAGAAGAACAAGTTACTTACCTTCAGTAATGCTTTTTCTGGTGGATTCAGGATCTGCCTGTGGATTCCTCACTGTCCCACCCACCTCCCTGTTGTCCACCTGTTTCTACCAAAAAGATGCTTTAACTGTTTAACATGAGTGTTTTTTAAATATGTCTTAATCATGCTTATGTTTTAATAGTGGGAAATGCTTGGTCTATTGCTTTCTCTCTATATGCTTTTATTAGTTTTGTAATTGTGTATATATATTTTGTATACTACCTATACATGTGAAAATGTGTCGGTCCACCCGTTTGCCTTGGTGGCGCGGAAACAAAATGGGTGGTACTGACGTCAGCACGCCGACGAGGTCTTCTTATGGTTCTGATGATGTCATTCGGAGTCGCGAGCAGAGCCGTGCTATTATGACGTCCTCGACGACGTGGGAGAGCTAGGAAAGAATTTCCGCGGAATACTGGCGCAGGGGGGGTATTCATTCAGAAGGTGAGGAATCCACAGGCAGATACTGTATCCACCAGAAAAAGCGTTACCGGAGGTAAGTAACTTGTTCTTCCAGGACCATCCAGGTCGGGGTGGGCGCATAAGTGCTTGGAGGGTGCACAGTACGCCGGAGCCAGGCCATATTCCATATTGGCCGACATGCTGCCATCCTCTCCATGTTGAACCAGTGTTTCCTACTTTCCCAGACCACCCACTCCAAGATCTATCGGAGATGGGCCACCCAATAGTATTCCAGGAGTTGGGAAATGCGAAACCCCCCTTCCTCTGGGAAGCATTAAGGCCTTATTAGAGATGTGTGGTGTTTTACCTGCCTAGATTAAGACCTGAATGTTGCTTTGTAGCAGAGTTATGTCTTGTGAGGAAATGGGTGTAGGGAATGTTTGAAACAAATACAGGTCCCTGAGGAGGATGTTCATTTAAACCACATTTATGCGGCCAAGGCAGGAGAGGTCGAGTGGCCCTCACGTTCGCATGTAATCAAGAACGTTGGCACGTGATGTTAAGCCCTGGGTTATTAATGCAATGTTGAGCCCTTTGAAATAGAGTGGACGTTGCCAAAGGTGCGGCGCCTGCATACGGGATTGTAATATTTAGGATGTGTGATTTTGCAAGTTTGATCTTCAGCCTGACACCTTTTTAAATTCCTCCAGGAGAGGGATAAGGGATGTCAAGGATTGTGCTGGGTTGATCAGTGCAAGTAGGATGTCGCCTTTATACCCTGGTCTTGCCAAATCCTAATGGCCAGGATCTTGATGAGAAGGGCAAAAAGGAGGGGGGACTGTGGGCATCCTTGCCAGTTCCCCAGGCCAGGCTTATGTGCTCTGTGGGTTGCCCGTTCACCCAAATTGCTGCCGTGGGGCCAGTATGGGCCGCCAAGATCTTCTGGGTCATGACCTAGGCCAGATTGAGTTTGTGGAGACCTTTCGTGAGAAAGAGACAGTTGATGTGATGAAAGGCTTTCTCCGTGTCTAGGGATAGGAGCAGTGCTGGGATCTATCATTCTGTGTGGCTTTTCTATCAGGTGGGCAAGTCAGCTATTATTGTCAGCACTTTGTGGGTTGTGGACAACCCCCACCTGATCCGGTTCTTTCAAGCCGTGGTAGATGGGGTCTAGTCGCTTCGCCAGAATGTTTGTGTATATTTCGGCATCAACATTTAGGAGTGCTAAAGGCCTTTAGGATGCACATTCAGTCTTGTCCTTGCCAGGTTTAGGGATCAAAGCAATCTCCGCTTCACACATAGTGGGGTTATGGCCTGTACTTACAGAAAAGGAGTTGTAGAGCGCAAGTAGGCCTGTACTAACAGAAAAGGAGTTGTAGATGGTCCTATAAGGGATTCAGAAAGAGATAGATCGAGAGAGAGATTAGGATGAGAGAGAGATTAGGATGAGAGAAAGATTAGGATGAGAGAGATTAGAATGAGAGAGACATTAGGATGAGAGAGAGGGAGATATTAGAGAGATTAGGATGAGGGAGAGATTAGAGAGAGATGGGGGAGAGATTGGGGAGGAGAGAGAGATTGGGGAGGAGAGAGATATTGGGGAGGAGAGAGAGATTGGGGAGGAGAGAGCCCAGCCCGGCCTGGGATTTTGCCCGTTGGCATTGCTTTAATTGCTTGTTATAGCTTTGCAGCATCAATGGGAGCATCAGAAATGTCTGCAAAATGGGTGGGGATGGGCACCACTCACATTGGTCTAGTAAGCGTCGTATGGGTTAGGTTTGTACTGGGACTTGTGAGTATAGTTTCTGCTAGAGTGTCTGAAAGGCATTTTGCTTTTCCTTTTCGTCAACGCCCAGACCCCTGACTCCATTCAAGCCCTCCAAATACGGAGCCAAGTGTGCTGTACTCCAAGTATGTAAGTAAGGATGGTGTCTATTTTATCCCCCTGTTCATAGAATTTCTGGTCCTGTAGAGTTTCATCCGGCTTTGTGTTATCACCAGTTTGCATTTAAGGAGTTTCGAGGGTTGTTGCTTGTGTTGGGCCTTCAAATCATTTATCCCTTTCGTTAAGGAGTCCTCAACTAATCTGGCCTCCCTGGCCCTTCCCCTCTCTATGCTAAATGTAATGCCCTGAACGGCAGACTTGAAAGCGTCCCAGCGAGTGTGGCTTGACTCTTCTGGGGTACAGTTTGCTCAAGATAGTCACTTATGATGTGCTTTATATCCGCTGTGTTTACTGGGTCCCTGAGAATGTAGGGTTTGAGATGCCATGATGGATGAGGGTCTCGCCTCCACATGAACTCAATGTGGACGTGGTACAAATTCCGCTGAACTTAGTGCGGGGAGGAAAGCATAATTAAAATGTAATCTATGTGCAAGTAGAAGGAATGGATGTGGGATTATAATGAATAGTCTCTGGAGTCTAGGTGGCGGTACTGCCACACGTCAACGAGGCTCAATTCAGTGATCACCTTCTTTAGTAGGGCATACATGGCCCCCATGCCCTGGAAGGTGTTCGTGTTCCTGTCCTTGTTGGTATTCCAGGCTAGGTTGAAGTCCACCCCACCCCCCAACAATAATGTCCCCCGCACCTCTCAGGTGTTGTTGCAGTGTGGTATGCAGGAATGCATCTTGAAAAGATTTGGGGGCATAGACATTAAGCAGTGTGAAAGGTGTTGTGCTTGCCCGGCAAATGGTAATTGTAATAAATCTGCCCCCAGGGTCCCGTGTCAGAGACATCGGTGCCTCCGATGTGTGGTTTACACATAACCGCCACACCACCCATCTTATCGTGGAGGATACCCAATACTGAAGGGAGTAACCCTTGTGATGCATTCGGCGTTGGTCCACTGGTAGTAAGTGGATCTCTTGCAAGCGGATGATGTTGGGGTCATGCAGTATCAGATAGCGTCAAACTTGGCATGGTTTATTAGGGTAACTGAGACCTCCCGTTAAGTGAGAGTAGCTTAGATGCAGTAGTGAATGCCATGTCTACCCTGGGTCAGGGGGTGTTCAGCGTGTGAGGGAGAAAAGGTCTGCCTCTAAGGAAGGCCAGGGGTCATTGCACAGTGCATGCCCACCCTTCCCACAGTTCTCACCCCCGGGTTGGAGAGAAAAGAGGAGGTTAAAAAAGAAAAAAGGGAATCACTTCGAAAACTGTGCCCAACTGGGGAGCGACCATGTTGTAGGTGGAAGTCCCAAACCCAGCGATGCAGCCCCCCATTGAAGGTAGAGTCAATATTGTGGGGGGCCTTCAGAAGAGTGAGGCAGCCGTTTGTGGCAAGAACAAGAGAGGTGGTGCAAAGCCAGTGACCCTCTTAGGCACCTAAAGTGGAAGGACAAGTATATCGTGGGCATTCAGGTCTCTTCAGAGAAAGAGCTCCCGAAGTAGGTGCCCCCTAAATGGGTGAGTCCTGATTCATCCTAAGCTGATCGGGATATGACACCTACCTTAGCGTCATCTGCTATTTCATGCCTCATATAGTAGGGATTATGTTTGCGAGTAGTGAAATAGGTGAATCGTTGCTCCTTGAAAGATCAGATCTGCTTTGCCTCATGCCGCTGTCAGGATGGTCTCCTTCACCTCAAAGAAGTGAAAGCAGACCAGGACGTCCGGAGAGGCCCCAAAGCAGAGACGTCCGGGGAAATCTTGTGGGTCTGTCCAGTCTGGAGGAGGTAGTGCTGTGTCTCCTCTGATTGTCTGGAGTAGATCTCTGAGAAAGCCGTTGATGCAGATGTTCTGGCGGCTCCTATTTGAGGTCCTCCTGTTTCAGCTGGAGGTCGATGTTTTGCTCCTCCAGCCATTCAATCTTCCCCAGAGTGTCTCTTGGTCTGCGGTGTGAGCCTCCGATTCACACTTCAAGTGGTCCACTCAGTCTCCCAGGTCGGAGCCTCCCTATGGATCTCATGGATGCAGGATTTAAATTCCACCTTGATGGAGCCTATTTCGTAGCGACTTTCAGACAGCAAGCTCTCCATTTACTCTTGGGAGAGTGAAGTGGTTGGAGTAGCGCTGCCCTCTGAAGTCTCTCGCCTGCTGCCTGGCGAGTCCACATTTCCGTGACCGTGTTGTCATTGGTAGCTTTGCCCTTCACCATGATGCCATAGTCTGTATTGTTAATGTGGAAGGGTGTTCAAGTTACTGTCTTTTAAGGTGCAGGCTATAAGCCTAGAGGAACCCAGAACCAGTGGCGTGCGGCATGAGAGGAAGTGTCCATGGCTTCACAGGTCCTTTGGTGGGGTCCCCAGAGGCGAGGCGCCCACAATGCTTACAGGGTGCCTTTAGGGGGGCGCAGAAGACAGTGGGTTGGCTACCCAGAGCAGCCCAAATGCCTTGACTGTCCCGAGAAGCAGAAGTTTGGCCCTGACACTCTCAGTCTCCAACGCAGGCTGTTCATGTGGGGCATAGCAATGCTTCAGTTGAGGCCACCAGTTGTCCATGCTAGATTCCATTTGCTCTACTTATGCTGCTCCCTCAAATCGAGATAAGGATACCGACTTAATTTCTAGAATGCTAATTTCTTTTACATTTTTAGTTTTCAAGTTTTTTATATATATATATATATATATATATATATATATATATATATATATATATATCGAGAGAGCGAATCAGACAATGAGTCAACTAGGCACAATACCGGTTTGGGGTTTACAAGGCGCAAGAAGTAGATTGCCTGCGCCAGGATCGAAGGGCTACACTAAGACCCCAGAGTATCAACAACAAAAGCGCCAACAAGCCAACAGACAGCGCCGTGAGAGAAGGCAATGCCACCGCAAACAGCAACTCAAATACAAGCAACAAAAAATCGTTCACCACGAGAAAATGGATCCGCAAGTAAAGCCTCCACATGCCAGTTCACTATCTAACTCGGTCATTAACCTTACGACTACACCTTTAAGTACATCTGAATTATAAATTTTGTCATTAGGGCTATCATACAGCCCAGTTAGTGACTTTGATTATGCACAAACTCGTATTGACCTCTTCAAATATACTAGAAAGCTAAAATTACGCAAATTCCATCGCCTGAGAGGTAACAAAACTTCTACAGTGGTGAATGTAGAGAATCCTTCCCTGGCTGTTTCACCTGCATTGATGGTTAAAGATCTGCCGTTGTTAATGGACTTACAATCCCTCCACAAGGAGAACACGGGAAGTGAAGAATCAAACATTTTGAGCAAACCTGACATAACCAAATTTAAACCTAAGTCAACATTCACTCCTGTCACACTTCATGATATTTGGACATGGTCACAGTAGTACTAAAGAAACTATGTTCAAACACCAATCGGGTGCGCCATAAGTATAATGCACAAAACAACAAGTGCATTCAATTGATGAAGAAAATTCAGTCCAATGACAACATAATAATAAGACAAGCAGATAAAGGAGGCAACGTAGTACTATGGCCCCGTGACTTATATCTTGAAGTGGCATACAGCCAATTGAATGACCGTCAGTGCTACAAAAAAAGTGACATTAAATGGGTCAAACAATCATGGTATGACTTCTACGCCAAACTGGTAGCTTGGAAAAGTGCGGGCTTATTAAGCCAAGATGAGTTTAAGTTAAAAAAAAAATGACCATCCGGTCTTTCCGGCGATGTACTTCATCCCTAAAGTACATAAAAATATTGAAAAACCGCAAGGCAGGCCCATCATTTCTGCTAAACTCAGTCTCACTGAAAATACTTCCAAGTATGTCGATGCCTTTCTTCAGGAACTTCTTTGCCTTCGTTGGTGCAGGATACTGGGGATTTCCTACAAAAATTGAAACTGGTTGAGTGGCATGAAGAATATTTATTAATGACATTGGATGTTACTTCCTTGTATACGTGAATACACCATCAGAATGGCATCAAGGCAATAGAACACTTTTTGGGTACCAGGCCTATGCAATTTTACAATCATAACAAAATGCTATTATCCATGATTGTGACTTGCCTTAACAACAATTTCCTCACGTTCTCAGGTCAGATATTTCAACAGATCAGAGGTGTTGCCATGGGGGCTTGCTTCTCCCAAAGTTATGCTTGCCTTCACATGGGGCTTTGGGAGGAGCAAGTCCTCCGTGGCGGACAGGCTCAGTTATTTTCAGACAGTGTGGTACACTGGTTCAGATACATCGACAATGTGTTTTTAATCTGGAAAGGGTCTAACCAGCAGGCCCTCCATTTCATCGATGTTATCAATGACAATTGTATCAATCTACATTTTATGGGTAATACCAGCAGTACTAGGATATGTTTCTTAGATGTAGAAGTCTTCATTTAGAATAACAAATTGGAGACTAAACTTTTTAGAAAATCTACTGCAGGTAACACTGTACTACATGCCACCAGCCACCACCCTGGTCATCTTATACGCAGCATTCTCTTTGGGGAAATGTTGTGCATAAGATGTATCTGCAGCACCCAGGTAGAATGCAACTTAGCTCAAGAGTCCAGTAAAGAAAGGTTCTTGGCCAGAGGATATTCGCAACAATTGGTGAACAAAGCCATAAGTAAGGCTAATGGCAAAATTATGAATGTGGATTTAAAAAACAAACAACCTAAGACAGATACTCAAGCTAATGAGGATCAGTCAGTTACTAGACTAATACTAACATTCAATAGGCAGCACCAGGCTCTACGCAAAATTCTTAGAAAAAATTGGATCCTGGTTCGTAATGACCCCGTCATTGGCAGTTTGATGCCTGCTATCCCAGACATCGCTTTTCGTAAAGCTAGATCCATGAGTGATGCCTTGGTTCATAGTAGCCCCGAACTGTTGATCAATAAATCTTGGATCAACAGCAGAAAGGGATTTATCAAATACACGACCTGTAAAGCTTGCAGGCAGGGCATCAATAAAACATCTTTTTCTATCCCGTTTAAAGATACTCCTGTTTCCATTTCAAAATTGCTCACCTGCAAGACTGACTTTGCAGTTTATGTGCTGGAGTGTCCATGTGGCCTGCAATATGTTGGTAGTACCAAGTTGCAGGTCCACAAGAGGATACTCCAGCACATAAGAGCAATTAAAAGCAACCATGCTACTTATCCAGTGGCACGTCATTTTAAGGAGTTCCATAACAACAACTCGGAGCTCCTTAGATACTTTGCTATCGATTCTGTAATGCCACTGAGAAGAGGCGGCGACCGTGAAGCCCGCCTTCGCGCTTTGGAAACTCGATACATCCTAATCTTAGATACTAAGACCCCTAATGGTCTTAATGCCAGTGAGGATTTTCATACATGCCTATAATATAGTCTGCCCAAACCATATGAATTTTCAGCATAGCGTTTGTTTTTTAAGATCTACCTTTAACAACGCAGCCTCCCCTCATGTATTTTTAATATAGGCACACATTTTTTAACACTTAGCTTTTTACACTATCAATTCAACACACGTGAATTTTTTGTGTCACATCATTGACTTGATATATTATTTAGCGTTGGTGAAAGAATTTGTTGAATATTATTATGTGATGCTGTATTCATTCAGGTACTTATAGCTATGCCCAAAAATTGGGGCTAGGTATAATTGCACTATCGATTCTTCTGTTAGATCTTGTTCGATATTTCTTATATGTATTTATTGACATTTAGCAGGGATTTTATAGTAACCGTTTTTATATATTTATGTGTATGTATATTAAACATTTTGTGCATACATACATATATTTATATACATATATATATATATAACATTTTTTTAGCCTTTTTTAGCCAGTCTATTATTGGTTCTAAGTTTGCACCATTGAATTTATATACACACTGGGGTTTTATTTTGAATATATTTCATGATGACAAACACGCAATTTTTGAATGAATATTAATAAGCATGCTCAGAAATTCCCAGATTTACTATGACAATTATTAGTCTGGAGTTTATCAAAGTATATTATGTATCATGCATAACATTTTTTGCATTTTTTTCACAGTCGCAAATTAGATAAGGGTAAAAATGTTTTTATATGTTCATGTGTATTTTACAAAGAGCTGTTGATATCTAAAAACGTTTGAATGACACTCTATGTCTATTGATCATGTGACACATTGAGTTATGCACTTGGCACTTTAAATATTGTTCCGCCTCATGAGCCCGTCATGTGATCAAGGCCTCTTGCAGGCTGAAACGCGTCATGGCGGACAAACGGGTCCACAAATAAAGACTTCACCTTTGCACTGATTCTGGGTCTGCATCGTCTTTAAGCTGAGGATTGCAGTGGCGAATACGTCTATATATATATATATATATATATATATATATATATATATATATACGGACGTGGTCGAAACGCGTCGTCCTTTTCTGCCTGAAATAAACTGCTACACTGATCGAGCGGGCTCGTGTGGATCCTTCTTTTCCTTTGGATTAACATTTGGCGATAGATATATATATATATATATATATATATATATATATATATATATATATATATATATATATATATATATATATATATATATATATATATATATATATATTCACTGAAAAAAACATAGGTTTCAGGGGCGTTATAGTTAGCTGGACATTTCCCTCATACAAAACCCTAGAAATTCCGCCGTTATAGTTAGTTCAGCTAACTATAACTCGTGCCCCCGCAATGCACTGCTGATAGCGTCACATATTACATCACTCATGACATGGTCAGTGACATCACTCATGACATCACTGATGACATCATCCAGTGTCTGTGTCTCTATAAAGTTTAAATATGTTTATTATATATAGGGAAAGGCATATTCAAGAATGAGTGAGTGTATAAGTGTGTGAATGGATGATTTTGTAGGTGCGTGACTGACTATAAGTGAGTCATTAAATGTATCTTACTGAATGCATGAGTTAATGACTAAACTGTGTGAATGACTGTATGCGTCTGTCTGTTGGTGTGTAACCGGATGTATGGTTTTGTGAATAGGTACATGAATGTCTATATAAGTTATTGATTGGTTGTCTGGGTGTCTGAGTATATGTATGGGTACCTGAGTGTTTGTGTGGGTGGGATGTGTGCATAGATTATTAAGGGAGCGCGGAAGCCCGCGCTTCGGGGGTTTTTTTTTTCTTTTTTTTCCCGGCCGGATCCACGCACCCTGCGCGCATTTTGCCGTTTTAAAAACAACAAAAAAAAGGGGGGGGGGCCCCGGGATCCCCTAAGCAACACTAGAGGGTCAGAGTATTTCTACCCTGCCCCCTTTACATCTTTCACACACTTATTTCCCTTACTTAATCAGCCTCGCTTCTACCGAGGCACAAAATGGCTGCCAACAGTTCCTATTTTCGAATGTAGACTGACACTTGACAGCCAATTAGCATTCAGCGCATGATCGGGAGGGTGCGCGCTCGGTTCGCAGAGGGTGCGCGGATCCTCCGAGGCCATAGATATATCTATAATTTTAACTCTAATTTTCTCAGGAACTACTGAACGGATTTACACCATTTATGCAAAAGGCACGAGCCTGAACTGAGGACCTCTTTGCCAAATTTGGTGTAATTCCGTTCAGCAGTTCGGGCTGTAGCTGCGTCAACAGGTCCTATGGGAAATTGCATGGGGAAAACACGTTTTGGGACCCCCCTTTTTTCTCGGCCCCCGCTTGACGAATCACCACGAAACTTTCAGGATAGGAGCGGACCGGAGCTGGCCAAAAGTTTGGAAAATTTTGCCAAGATTCGTCAACCGGCGCCAGACTTATTGCGAATAGAATGTTGCGGATTTCCTATGGAAAATAGGTCCTAACTATAACTACCTATATATATTTTCACTGAAAAAAACATAGATTTTACAGACGTTATAGTTGGGAATTAGCATTTAAAAAACCTTTGAAATTCACTAAAAAACCATAGGTTTCAGGGACGTTATAGTTAGTTGGACATTTGACTCGTATAAAACCAGAGAAATTCGCCCGTTCTAGTTAGTAGAGCTAACTATAACTTGCGCGCCCGCAATGCACTGGTGATGACGTCACATATTACATCACTCATGACATGGTCACTGACATCATTGATGACATCTCAAATGACATCACTGATTACATCATCCAGTGAATGTATGTTTCTGTAAAGTTTAAATATTTTTCATATATATCTATGCCAAGGTGTATTGAAGAATGAGTGAATTTACAAGTGCCAGAATGGATTATTTAGTAGGTGCGTGACTGACTGTATAAGTGAGTGATTGAACGTGTCTTACTGAATGCATGGGTTAGTGACTAAACTGTGTGAAAGTCTGTATTAATCTCTCACTTGGTGTATAAGCGGCTGCATGGGTTGGTGAGTAGCTACATGTGTGTCTATATGGGTTATTGATTTGTTGTCTGAGTATCTGTATGAGTGCCTGAGTGTCTGTGTGGGTGGGTGGATGTGTGACTGTGCATAGATGTCTGAGCGGGTGATTCACTGGTTGTATGGATTCAAAAGTGCATCTGGGAAAGGCTGTATGGGTGAGTTAGTGTCTGTATGGGTGAGTTTGTGTGTGTATGGGTGTGTTGGTGAGTGAATGAATGTCTCAGTGGTATATGTGTGAGTAACTACATATGTTTTAAGGCAGTATATGCGAGTGTTGGAGTATATAAATGACTATACGTGAGAGCAAGTTATTTGAAGAGTGGGTGTATAAAAGAGTGTCCGCTTGTATCAGTGATTGTATAAGACAGTAAGTATGTGTTAGTATCTGCATAAATAAGTGATGTGTGTGTATAAATAACGCAGTTGGTGTGTATAACTGTATACATGAGTAAATGGGTATGTGATTGATTCTTTGCATGACTGACTAGGTGTGTGAGTAACTATGGATGAGTGGCGGAGTGTGACTGTATGTATAGGTGTACGAGTGCATATTATAGTACTGTATTGATGAGTAACTGCATGTATAAGTGAGTGGATGTGAGTGTAGACCTAAGAAATAGTGGGTGGTATGTAGTATCTGGCATTGTTGTGTGTATGGTTTCAAAAATAGTAGTCTGTATTTTAGAGTGCTTGTATCAAAGTTTATATTAGGCCATCAGTATGTGCATCAGATTATGACGTGGATGATGTCATCAGTGATGTCACTGACCGTGTCATGAGTGATGTAATATGTGACGTCACCACCAGTGCATTGCGGGCATGCGAGTTATAGTTAGCTCAACTAACTTTAACGGGCAAATTTCTCTGGTTTTATATGAGTCAAATGTCCAACTAACTAGAACGTCCCTGAAGCCTATGGCTTTTTAGTGAATTTCAAAGGTTTTTTAAATGCTAATTTCATATTTGAAAATGTATAAAACCTATATTTTTTTTTTTATATTTTGGAACTCTATTATCCTTTTTTTAAATTCATTTTAAAAATTATGTAATGTTTTATATCTTCAAAAAAAGTATGTATATCTTTTTTTTGTTGTTGAGAAAACTGAAGTCCTGTACCGGTAGTGTACCAAGCTCCATCAGCACGCGAATCCGATCTGCCTTATTGCGAAACTCGTAAATGATGCGTATTTCGTATCCGTATCATATACGTATGTGGCCGCGCCAGCTGCTACTTTGGTATGCTACGGGTACGCAGTACCAAGCCTCGCGTTAAGTCATGTACGTATGGGGTCGCGGCCGCTGCGCATTGCGTATGCGACGAGTGCACGCTGCCAGGCCCTGTGTTACGTCATAGACGTATGGTGTCGCGCCGGGTACGCTATTCCCTCATTTTTTTTTGTCTCAAATCTATATCTAAATAAGTTTAAAGTGTATATGAGAACAAGCGATAATCTAAATTATTTTAAACATTTATATATTTCTAACTGTAATAAACTTATGGTAAACATATTTTCTCAAAATCGCGTCGGGTGCGGCCTCCTTGCGCGCTCGGTGATTGCCATGTGACCTTCAAGAAAAGCATTTGATTGGTTCATAACATTTCCCATTGTAACAGTTGGAGGACTCCACCCATTTTAGTCATTCTCTCTACAGCGTTTGATGAGACTTTTTGCTATGTACATCTGACACTACACACATCATGCAACCATCATCTTCATTAATATTCATGCTCTGTAAAGTAGCCTTCCACCAGTGATAGCCATGCACCTAAAAGTTACATACCCAAAGTTTTCCCCACTGCCAGAGGTAACATGGTTGCATACGCTGTCCACAGCACAATGTAATGTGGTACGGCCCAGGGGCAGTATCATGCATAGATAATGAACACACGGACACAGATAGATAGTGGAAGTGGGTACGGGCACGTGCGCTCGACTCCTTTTTATTACCAGGTCCATATCCAGTGACGTCTGTGCTGAATGCGTGTGGGGTGAGTGTAAACCAGCCCTCAGGGAATGGTTGCTACTAGCATCAACTACAACAGTAATCATTGGATCACACACAGAGATTCAATAATAAAAGCATCAATAGTTTGTGCTGCAGTAAGGTAGGGACACTAGATGTGAAATAATACACAAAAGATTCTATCGTAAAAGAACCATAACTTGTGGTAAACTGAGATACAGGGAGTAGATCTGAAATAATACACAAAAAGATTGTATCATAAAGGGTCCATCAGGCCTAGTGCACTCAGATAGCCACATCAAAAGCATTCAGCATGTGCACAGCCAGCGATGATGCATGCTGCGGGCGGGCCGTACTAGGAACAATGTCTGTTGCCTACAGGACTGCCTCATCTGCAATAGCGACTCGATCTGAATTGTAAACACTGCTGTCTGCAGTGTAGGCCAGAGAGCGGTCAGCAAGGGCTCACAGCCACGTGGTGTTGACTTGAGCTGCCCAGTTTGTCATACGCGAAGCAACAAAAACCGTGTGCGGACCCTGCTATGATGCGTATGCGTGGTGCGGACAGAGCGCACTGGAGCAATGTCTTTTGCCTACAGGACTGCGTCATCTACAATAGCGACTCGATCTGAATTGTGAACACTGTCTGCAGTGTAAATTGAAAGCAGTAGTCAGCACAGTCATCCATGAATACTTTTTCTCACTTCCTCTTCACAAAATACAACAACATAAATTACAAAAAACTCTGCAATAAATAAATCAAAACAATTCGGATTGCGATCTCTGCTGTCCACAGTGTAGACTGTTATTCAGTGTTCTTTTCCACTACCAAGAAGAATTTGGTCATTGTACTAAACCTATAACTCATCTAAAAAAAGTTATTCAAGCAAGTATACTAAAAGGATATTGTGTATATTTCAATAGACGTTGTAGTTAGTTGCCTACTGGATTATGTAATTAAATAATCACCACTCGATCTGAATTGTGAGCCCTGCTGACCGCAGTGTAGGCCAGAGGCAGTGGTCATTAACGCCTCACAGCCACGTGCCGTTGGATTCGAAAGCACGGAGTTGGTTGCACCTGATCGGAGGGGGTACACAAAAATCATCAGACTTTAACTTCTGACATCCTCAATCACAGAATCAAGACCCTGTTGCACTGTTCCGACCTGCTGTACCGCGGTGTATTCCAGCAACTGCAGTCAGCCAAGCCCAATAATCATGTGCAGCAGTTAGCTACGGAAGCACAGAGTCTGGTGCACCTCAACAAAGGGAGTTCTGTGAAAAACAAGCAGCAGGTAATATCAGACATTGTCCATTCTGGGATCAAGGCACCATTCCACTGTTGGGACCTAGAGTTGGCTGCACCTGGTTGAAGGGAGTACCTTCATATCCACTCTCAGATGCAGTTCTAACATTGTCCATTGTGGGATCAAGACACCGTTCCACTGTTGGTACCTGTTGGACTACTGTGTTAGTAGTATACATAGCACACCACGGTGCTGGGCCTCAGGCTGGGAGCTGTCTGCTTGTGTCGCCGTAGCCAGCGTTGATCTCAGGAGCCTTCCCAGCTCGCAGACCTCAGCCCAGGAGCTTCCGCCGGCATGTGGTGGGCCCTCTTTCACATACAGCGGTGTCAAAAGGTGATCTGTGGGGCATATGTGCGTCGCAGCAGCCATGACGGTTTCTGGTTACCAGCAGGCTGAGAGCATTATTCCCGCAGCCACCTTTGCTCACCGCGTCAGCCTCGTGGCGGTGTAAGCTGCGCAGACCTGACAGACATGTTCGCCATTCCGGAAGAGAACCACACCCAGAGAAACGTGCCTTTTATTGGCAGGACATTTAGTCTTGGTCACTTTTCTTGATTGTTCGCTACAGAAAATCCCGCTCTCTGCACTGCTCATTGTTGCACTGAAATTGCCGACTATAGTTTAATCTTTTTTAATCAAATTTCGGTTTTAACTATATTGCGCTATTTTTGGTTGTGTTTTTAAAAACGCTGATCATTTCCACTGTTTTTTTAACTGTCCAATCTCACCTCTCAGCCTGAATCCTCCCAAATAACTGCCAGCAGCTCAGCGCTCGGCCCATGCGGTACCCGGATGTTAGACGGGACCGCACTGCAGTGGAGTTGACGCTCTAGTCTTTCTGCCTGCCACCACTATATCTAACACGCTGGAGCGATTGCGCAGCGGGCGCGTGCAGCCGGCGTGCCAAAGGCAAGCCCGTCTGCGCCCGGAGCTCGACCAGCGCCAGAACCCCTGGTCAAATCGGACCCCATACATACGGTAGGCAAAAACTGCTTGACCTACAAGGAAACGTGTTCTTCTCACAATATGCTCCCTCAAAATGTTGCTGGGATAGAGGCTCGATGCATATACTGCTCTTTTAGAATCAATTCCAAATCCTGCTTGGCCCCTACGTCCATAAACAAACCAGGGAAAGGGTGGGATGCTAAGGAGCCTGCCACTGGTAGAAACGGTAAAAATGTAAGTACACGCACAGGACATATAAGGACCCTAAGGAAACATCTATGGAGCATGCCAAGTGCCTGTTGCTTAATGCCCGCTCTGTAGTCAAGCACAAACATGAGCTGGAAGATTTAATCCAACTCTCTACACCAGATCTAATTTTTGTAACCGAAACTTGGACAGATATCACATCTGCGCCAGACTGGAACATTGCTATACCAGCAGGGTATGCCTTCTTCTCACTGGATAGAGTGATAGGTAAAGGGGGGGGGGGGCATGGCGATTATTTATTGCGATCATTTTAAAGTACATGTGGAGACGATCTCTGCTCTGCCCGCAGAAGCATTGCATTTTCGCATAAAGTTAAATAACCTTCAGATTTTTCAGGGGATACTGATTTACCGTCCACCCGGCACCAAAGCAGCTTTTTCCCAAGCTCTCCTGACGCTCTTGGAATCATATACGGACTCTCATTCCCTCACAATTCTTGGGGATTTCAACTACCATCTAGAATCTAAAAACAACACAGATACACAGATACAACCAGGCTGCTAGACATTCTTGAGGCTTTTAGCCTCAACCAAATTATAACTGAACCCACTCATCAGGCAGGACACACGTTAGATGGGATTTTTACAAGCAGCCCTGACATCACCCTGACTAGCCTGTTAGCCCTGCCATGGACAGACCATAAGGCCATATATTTCAACCTTAAAGCCATGCAGTTACATCCTAGTGCACAGGCTAAACCATCCAAGGTATTAATCAGGCGGTGGGACAAACTCAAGGACCACGACTTTGAGTCAGCCCTCGACCTTTTCCCTGCTATTCCAGAAATCGACAACAACGGGGCAGCCCTGCAGTTTAACGACTGGTTATTGTCAGAAACCGATCGGGTTGCACTAAAGAAATTAGTGACGGTTAAGAGAGTCAAAACATCGTCACCTTGGTATACCCCAGAGCTCAAATGTTTAAAGATTAGCTGTAGAAGAGCTGAGCGCCTCTGGAGACAAGATTACGACAATCAAAAGAAATCTATATATAATCGCACCATTTCACAATACAAGGAGGCAATCATTGCCGCAAAAAAAGTTTTTTTACAACAAAAATAAAGAAGGCGGTCATCTCCACAAAGGAATTGTTTAAATATGTTAATACGCTAGCCAAACCTCAACAGGACAATACTTTTAAGCCTGATCAAACCCTATGCAACAGACTGGCTGGGTATTTTCAAGAGAAGGTGCAAGGAATTTATAATGATTTTCTAAGTGCCCCAGGACCTCAGGACACGACAACCCCTATCGCACGCCCCCATTGTAGATTAACCTGCTTTCAGCCAATAAACAGTGTGGAAGTACAAAAACTTCTACTTTCTATAAAATCTGGTGCACCTACTGATCCCTGTCCCCCTTCCATTATGCATCAAGCTGCCCATAAGATCTGCTAAACTCTCACCCCAATCCTGAACCAAGTCATGGCTTCTGGCTGTTATCCAAAAACCTGGAAAATGGCATCAATCACACCTCTCCTAAAGAAATCAAGCCTAAACCCCAATGATCCTAAAAACTACCGCCCCATTGCTGGCCTACCAATTGTGGCCAAAGTTCTAGAGAAACAACTGAACACAGTGTTGACCGAATACCTGGATGTAAACAACCTGCTGGACACCTCTCAACATGGCTTCCGCTCACGCCATTCCACCGAATCTACCTTAATCCTTGCCGCCGAAGAGATTCGCAGGGTGGTGGATGAGGGAGGGAGGGAGGGCGGTCCTCGTGCTCCTTGATCTATCAGCCGCATTTAACACCGTGAACCATACTATCCTGGTGCAGCGGCTGAGGGACATAGGGGTAGGGGGGCCTCCATGGCCCTCCTGTCCTTCGTGGAGGCAAGAGAGCAGAAGCTGTTCTGGGATGGGCTGGAATGAAATCACTTCATTGGCTGCCCATTAAACAGCGTATAGAATTTAAAACCTTAAACCTTGTGCATAAGGCAATTCATGGTGGCGGTGCGGAGGACTTTCAAAATCTATTTTCACCGTATGTTCCTTCACGCGCTCTCAGATCGGCCAGTCTAGGTCTCATTAAAACTACAAAGATAAGACGGGCGAGATGGGGGGGCAGAGCAATAACACACTGTGCGGCTAAGCTCTGGAATAAACTGCCACTTCCTATGAAGCTTCAATCCAACCTTCAGCTTTTTAGGAAGAGTATGAAAACCTGGCTGTTTACAGCCGCATAGGCCTCTCAACTATAGTGCACCTTTTCCTGCCCACACGCCCCAGCGCCTAGACGCCTCGGCAATCGAGCGCTATACAAGCATATAAACATAAATACATTCATACCCCTATGCTAGCCTTGCGTACGCAGAGCCAGCTCACTACGCTAAAGATTTGGGGTTGGGGAGGGGGCACGTACACGCTATGTTTTCGTAATCTTCCCTACTGACTGTACTATCATGGTTGCGTCCACTGTCCACTTCACTCAATAGACCTTCAGTGTATGTTGACATGTATATGTCTGTGCTCTGCATACTCAAGTCTGTCTGGCACATCCCCTCAACACATTGCATTGTATACTTTTATAATCTAGAATCACTTGCCACCTTCGCACATACTTTGCTGCCATCTCTCCCCGCATTCTGCATTGTGTGGCAGAGGTGCTATGCCATGTTTGGTTAGTGTACACGGCTAGCCACGGTTTCCACAGTACGTAGTGTCATTGTGTCTGCTAGGTGTACATGTTGTATGTGATTATACAAGGTAGCGCGTTTATTTACGAGCAGTGGTTTCTCCCATTTACAGATCGCTGTCTTAAAGAGGATACAGAAGTTTTTCTCACAGGTGAAAAGTGCGACCACAATGGCAGTCATTCATTACTATGCAAGAATGTCCAACTGCACGACGCTTCTAAGCTTACCGTTCCCAATCTCGCGTGCTTTCTTAAAAGCACGGCAACTCCCACAATCAGACCAACATTCACACAGCTTTCTAATGGCAGTTATCTGCTTCTTAATAACATGGACTGCTACGGAATGTGAGCTGGCATACTGTATGTCCTTACTGTTTCAAACCGGGTAACATCCTGTGGCAATCGCTATGCCCACACACACAAAGTAACTCCCAAAGTTCAACTTGGCCTTCAATACCTACTTTGAAAACAGATGTTATTAAACTGAGCAAACAAAGCGCGTGTGTTTCAAACAGAAGTGTCCCTCACTTCTCCAAAAGTATTTTATCGACTGCAGATAGCACGAACGTCAAGTAAAATACACTCCTTTTAAAATACGAACCTCCCGTTACACTTTGTGAATTGTTACACAATTTTCAACACATCTGACATTTAAGCTCTGGCACACTTTTTTAACACTGCCTCCTCCGGCCTTTTCACAGGCTTTCAAACTGTGTTTCGTATAATACCAGACTTCATTCATTCGATCATCTCTGGACTAACAGGAACAGTGCCCATAATTCTCGCTCTGTTTGCGGCCATCCTACTACTATTTTTGCTTGTAAAAAACGGCTGCGCTCCTTGTGGTAACAATCATGTCTGACAGAATACGCCTCTACGCAAAGTTACATCAATACCGTGAAACAAATGGAACAACTTTTCGGCTGCCTGCCTCTATCTATTACCGGAGCCAGCTACAACATGACATTTATTTACACATATGCAATCTGCGTGCAACCATCTTTTTATTCCAAAACTTGTCCATTCGACTAGCAAATGGATCTATGCCTTGCCAACATCCCAGCAAACGCTCCCGATATCCAGCAGGTAATGGAGTATCTTGAAAACCATGAACTTGATTGTTCGGGCAGTTGAGCAATGGCGGATGCAACACAAAAAGGTATCCTGGCGGAATGGGATTTCTGCGCAGCTGCGAAAGATCTCCTGCAGCGTGCGACCTTTGACAACATCGCAGATTGCCTGCCAATTCAAATTGCCTCTCCAACATTCGAGGAACATTACTGTCCCTTCGAGGATATGAATTGGATCGCTTCGCTTTTCTCACACGATGGCAACAATCGCCTCTTGGAACATTATGCATCTCAAGCCGCTGAAGAACTTCCGGACTGCAATCTCCAAGACTTGTAAGAAATTAACTTTATTCTTGGATTGATTTTTTTCCAACTTTTTTGACTTTTTCCTATACATTTTTTAATACACTTCAATTGAACTATTTTCATATAATAACTTTCTAAGTATGCTTAGGCATTTGAACTCTGTTTTCATTATTGCCCCTTGCGTCTCCAGACTAACCAGGGATGGGTGATGTATGGCCTATGCAAATACTCTATTTACTTACTAAATTAGCCTAAACCCAACATCCATTTTGAAACCATGTCTATTCTTTGTGCACAAGTACTCTGCCTGCCTTTTATCCACGAAGCCCGTTCACACAAATTCGCTCATCCTCAGCCCACGAGCTGGCGATCAAGATCAAAAAACACTGCTTTGTTTAGGAACTGGTTGGTACAGTGTGGTAATCGTATCCTACCTTTATTTTCATTATACAATTTACAGTCATTCATGTCTAATAGGTATTGTTTATGTCACATGGAACTGTAACATGTAATGTGGAATTGACTGATGCAGGAGCTTAGGTTTGAATACAGCAGAATATAGCAGAAGCGGTTGGAGTTTGCCTCAGCTGGATGCCTTAGCTCTTGCACCAGTGGGTCCATTTATGGGACTTAAATAAAGACACTTTTTATATAACTTGCAGACTCCATCGCTTTATTACACACAGCCACTTTCTTAAACACACCTGATTTCACCATTTCTGTGGCATTGCAACATTCTGCATTATATTCTTCACGATTATTTCTTTATTCCTGCTTGCTAAAACACTCCATTCGAGTCTTCAGACCGGTAGGGGTGAGTAGTTTGCTTCCCACTCCCGCTATAGTCTAAACGCATACTAACACCACTTGCACAGCTATGCTACAGCGCCCAGTATGCTACAGCGCCCAGAGCACATCAGTTTACAGCAATCAGCTCACGGTTTCATCCCAGAGTGTACCGGCACCTCACCTCAGCACCATCTCACTCTGGGCAAAACAGCACTTTCACACCAGAAAGGATTAATACTTCGGTTCACACTCCCTGTATAGCACACCCTAACCACCCCACAGAGCTCACAGCGCTCCTACCCTCCTATTTCCTACTTTTTTTGCCCTTACTCGCTTCAACGGAATAACAAAATGGCTGCCAACATGTCCTAGTTGTAACTGTTCACAGACAATAAGCAGCAAGCTCGTGCTCGTAACGCCTCAACCAATCAGATGGTAGAATTCCCAAATATCGATATCTGTAAATTTCGATACTTCTCCAAAACTACTGAACGTACTCACACCAAATAAACAAAAGCGTGCTTTCTAGACCAAGACCCTTCTCCCTGCCAAATTTGGGGCAATTCCGTTCACCCGTTCGACCTGTAGCCTTGTCTAAAGTTTCCTATGGAAATTGCATGGAGAAAACACGTTTTTTTTTCCCTTGGCCCCCCCTTGACGAAACACCCCCAACCTTTCAAGATAGGAGCTGATATGAACAAAGAATTAGTTTGGAAAATGTCATGAAGATTCATCAAACGACGCCAAAGTTATAAGCAAAACAAAAAATGCTCTTCCTATGGAAACTTGGTCCTAACTATAACTACTTACTGGCAAGCGCCAGTAGGTAATGTAGGAGATATATATATATATATATATTTTTTTTTTTTTTAATCCAAACATTCCTGAACCTCCTGGCGCGGCGAAAAGGAACAGGCGAACACCTCTTAATGGCAAAAGAAGAATATTTTTATTGCTCTCAACTGCCTGCCATGACGCGTTTTGGCCGGTAAACGGCCTTGATCACATATGGCTGGCTTTGCGGAAAGACTATTTTTAAAATGCTGAACCCGTGTCACATGGTCAATAAACATGGAAAAAAAAGACTATAAACTTTTGTGCTAGATGCAGTTCAGAAAACATACTAGCGAATAATGCAAAATAGCAATCCTAATATACAACAGTAAATCCACATCAGCAAAACTGAAATATTGGTGAGACATGTATTATTTAAATATATAAATATATTGATAAATAAATAAATACATAAATATATCCCTGTATAAATACCAGTATAAAACATTTAAATGAGCCCTTTATATCAATATAAATGCAATGGGTCTACTCAAATGTAACCGGTGTCTCGCATATGTTATTACATATAGGATAAATGCAACACATTTATTCTAAAAAGTAAGATCATGAAAATTGATAGTCTGTAAAAACTCCATGATAAAATCTCAAACATCCACCTCCTAAAAGTGAAAAATAAAAAGATGATGCTGCGAACAATAAAAATCCTGTCAGTGCAAAAATATTAAAAGTGCTATAGATGTGCAAATATGCCCAAAACTAAAAAATCTTATGCAGCAACAGTGTCCTATAACAGTATATGTAGAAACTACAAAAATACCAGGAGGTGTCCTGAGATGTAATAACCAGAATGAATTCTTATTCTGCATATAAAACAAAATATATATGAATGCGAGGTAAAAGATGGTAAACAATGCAAGTAAATAAATAGGTATATACATCGGATGAAAAGGAACCACATCTAATTTCTGTTTTGTAAAGTGCTAAGGAAACAGGTCACAGTTCATACACAACTATAAAGAAGTATGCATATCTTCAGTAGTATTCAAACCAAAAGGGGCCTTTATGTCTAGTTCTAATATTAGAAGAGTCTCCAATTGTCTTAACATTCTCTCTCTATTACCACCCAACATAATTTGGGGATGGCATCAATTGCAAAATAAGTAAGACATTGGAGATCATTGTTCATGTCTTTAAAGTGACGAGCCACCGGATAGGTGGCATTGTCATTGACAATAGCTCTCAAGTGTTGAAGAATGCGGGCATGCTCTTGAAGCTTAGTACTGCACACATAGTTGAGGCCACAGGTACATGTAAGAACACAGACAGTGTATTCTGTCTGGCAAGTATAGTGCTCTTTGATCTGTATCTCTTTGGGACTAAACGGTGTAGTGTATGAAGTGCGATTAGTGCCAAATTTACAGGCCCTGCAAGAGGTGCATATATAGAAGCCCTTTCTTGGTGACAGCCTAGTATATCTGGTTATTATTTCACGGCTACTTTTAACTAGTTGACTTCTCATAGAGACAGCACGTCTATATGTAATGGATGGTTTGGTGGGTAGGCAAGGAGCCAGAACAGCATCTAAAAATGGGCCAATTTTTATTAATGATAGCTTTTAACTGTCTATGTTGCCTGTTGAATTTGGTGATAAGACGTGGAGCATTATCCTCATCTCCTTTTTGTCCTATCTCAGAAGGCCTATTGACTGTATTTAATAAAGATTCTCTTGTTCTGAGTGCCGCCTTTCCACTGGCTTCCTTAAGCATAGACTCACTATAGCCTCTAGCTTTGAATCTGGCCAGTGCCTCTTGGGTATATTTAGTAAGCTCATCATTGGTGCTACAAATCCGTTTCAGTCTTAGAAGTTCTCCATAAGGGATACTTCTAATGAGGTGGTTAGGGTGGGAGCTGAATGCGTGCAAGGTAGCATTTCCTGCAGTAGGTTTCCTAAATAATGTGGACTCCAGTTTATCCCCGACACAAAAATAGTAGTGTCAAGGAATGCCATCTGTGTGTGACTGATGTGTGATGTGAATCTAAGGTTGATGTTATTATTTAACTCATTGATGAAAGAAATGGCACTGTCTAGATCTCCACTCCATATCAGGAACACATCATCAATGTACCTTAGCCAGTACCAAACATTATTTTCATATATCCTGGCCAAAGTACCCCTGAGAACCTGCTCCTTCCACCAGCCAACGTGCAAGCATGCATAGCTGGGAGAGAAGCAGGCTCCCATAGCCACCCCACGTTTTTAACAGTAGAACTTATTGTCAAACATAAACATTTTGTTAGATAAGCACCACTTAATCATTTCAAGGAGCATTACATTATGGTTATGGAAAATCAGTGGTCTTTTGTCTAAATAGTGTTTCACAGCAGTTAAACCTATTTGATGATTGATACTCGTATAGAGTGATTCAATGTCCATGGTGATGAGCAAAAAGTTGTCTTCCCATGTAATTTCTTGGATCTTATCAAGGAAATCACTAGTATCCCTAACAAATGAAAGAAGTGTCTGTATATGGGTTTGCAAAAAATAATCCACGTACTGTGTTATCTGTTCACTCATACCACCAATTGCAGAAATAATAGGGCTGCCGGGAGTTGGGCTAATCTCTTTGTGAATCTTGGGAATTAGGTACAGTGTAGGAATAACAGGAAAGTCATTGATCATAAACTTGTATTCTTGATTCGAAATCAACCCTGGTCTTTTCCAACTCATCAAATCCTTTTTAAGATTCTCCTTATCCTAGTTATATTCTGCCATGGTGCTGATGACATAACAAGCGGGGTCAGATAGTTGTTTGTATGCCTCTTCAGTGTACTGTTTACGTGGCTAAATAACATTTCCCCCCTTGTCTGATTTGTTAATAACTATATCTTTGTTGTTGCGCAGTTTGTGAATGAGATCTTCATATTTGATATCACGATGTTTTAATCTTTCTTTGCTGTGATTGATCTTATGATATAGTTTCTTCATTTCATCAGTAACTCTCATGAAATACATCGATGGCATCTTTGGGCATCATGGGGTAAAAAGTAGATTTGACTTTACAAGGGCTGATGCCTGCACTCGGTTGAACAAGATTGAAAGCTGCCAGTCTTTCTTGAGTGTGTGTCTGACTGGTGCCACCCACTTGGTTTTGATCATTCTCATTATTAAGTTCATGTAAGGCCAGTAATGTTGTAGCATCCGAGGCTAAAAGAGTGGTAGTATCTGTAGCTACTGGATTTGTGTCCTTTTCCTTGATTTGGTTGCCGTTTATAATTCTGAAGAACTTTTTCAACTTGAGCTTTCTAATATACTTGTATATATCAACTTGAGTTCTTCCATAATTTAAATTGCTTTCAGGACAATAGGACAATCCGAGAGCCAGTAACTGGATTTCTGCTTTTGATAGGACCATAGATGATAAATTGATGACAGTTTTAGAATTATCTTCTAACGTCTGCGCCATTGTTGTTTCTTCGGTTTTCCTCTTCTTGTGCTTGCACCTTTCTCTGTGCCGCCGGTTTCGTCTTTGCCTGGCGCTTTAGTTACATTCCGAGTCCGTGGGCGTAGGGTCTGTAGACGATCCGTTACTAAAAAAGTCAGTTCTCTGAGGGGCTCAATATGTTGGGCATGTCAGGGTTATTTACTGTCCTTTGTGCTCCATCATCAAATTCATTGTCACTTGTCAAACAGCCCGTTTCAGAGCCCGACACTTCTGTAGTGATTCCACTTGCCACAGTTTCCTTTTCTTGACTTGTTGCATTGTGGGTAAAGTTTCCTGATCGGAGGATATATATACATGTGTATGTATATATGTGTATGTATATATGTGTATGTATATATGTATGCGTGTGTATATATATATATATATATATATATATAATCCCTGAATGTCCGCGGATGGCGAAGTGCTGCCAGATCGCCCGGGTGCACATAGAACTCCCACGCTTCGACGTGTTAACATCCAAATCCTTCTGTCTCTTGTTAAAACAGAATAGCACTCCTCGTAGTACTGTAAATTCGATTTATTAAAAGTTCATAAAACAGATACAAACTTGTATAGCGTCAGACGCGTTTCAGCCTAAAAAAGCCTTTGTCAGGACGCCTGTGCACGGGAACGCCTTCATTTTATAACATAGACATAAACATGGAAAATCGACAAGTTCCTTTGCTCCACATTTCGGCCATACTAGAATATGCAATCTCTCATAATACTGTTATGATTCAAAGAGGTTATGTTATGTTATTTTGATTTGTAGCGCGCACAGATACTCAAGAGTGTCCTGGCGCGAAGCAATGAGGGGCAAAAGTCTGGTACTAAACAAAGATGTGTTTTCAGGTTCTTCTTGAAAATCAGCGGGTCCTGAATGTTCTGAAGGGCGAAAGGAAGAGCGTTCCATGCAACAGCAGCTTTCCTGGCAAGAGAGCTGCCTCCAAGCCTCTGACATTTAAAGCAGGGGACCTGGGCGAGGCACTGGGACATGGAACACAGGTGTCGCGCTGGAGTATAAAAAGAAATGCGTTTTTGCAGATAGATAGGGCCATGACCATGAAGAGTGCGATGGGCCATAACTAAAGATTTAAATTTGACCCGTTCGGCTACAGGAAGCCAGTGCAGGAGTGTAGGTGGGATCTCACGCTAATCCTAGCGGGAATCTCAAGAAGAAGTCTGGCTGCTGCATTTTGGACCACCTGAAGCTTTTTTAACAGATAGCCCGGGATGCCAATGTAAAGGGCGTTAGCGTCGTCCAGCCGAGACAGAATAAGGGCACAGATAACAGTTTCTTTCGCTGCCCTAGGCAGGAGAGGAAGAAACTTCCTTAAGGTTTTCAAAAGGCCAAAACAGGTCCTGGCAAGTTTCCTGATCTGAGTAGAAAACGAAAGGTTCTCCTCGAACCACACTCCCAGATTCTTGGCGGGCTTCCCTGTCGAAGTGGGAAGAGGAAACTCAGGTGCCCAAAGAGTTTCCTTAAAATTAGAAGGAAACTATCCAAAAAGAAAAATCTCCGACTTCTCTTCATAGCACTTGAGTTGCACAGCAGCTAGCCAATTAAAAATAGAAGACAAGCAGTGTTGAGCAGAGGAAACAGAGTCCACGTTCTTATCCCAAGTAAAGAGAAGCTGGGTGTCATCAGTATAAGCCATAACCTTAGCCCCAAGCTCCTCTGCCAGATACACCAGAGGTGTAACATAAATGTTAAAAAGGAGGGGACTAAGGGAGGACCCCTGGGGGACTCCTGTGGTCACTAACTGGGAAGAGGACATTGGAAGCCAGATCTGCTGAGCCCGTCCTTCCAAGAAGGACCTGAGCCAGCCCCAAGCAGTACCCGACACACCGATCTCGGTTAGACGCGAGAGGAGGAGAGAGTGAGGGACAGTGTTGAACGCCGCTGACAGGTCAAGCAAAATTAATGCTGCCCTCCGCCGGCATCCAGACGCTCCCTAATTGCCTCCGAAACCTCCACCAGGGCAGACTCGGTACGGTGGAAGGCTCTAAACCCTGACTGGGCGGGATGCAACAGGCCCTCTCTCGCAACAAACTCCGTGAGTTGTTTGTTCATCACCTTCTCGCACATCCTAGCTAAGGCAGGCAGGAGGGAGATGAGACTGTAGTTGACTGGGCTAAGTGGGTCGAGCGACGGCTTTTTTAGAAGAGGCAAAATCTTGGCCTGATTCCAGACCTCTGGGCCGCAGGCTACCTGAAGAGACAGATTGATGATGCCATTCACTTCTTAACTAATGGTCCCAGCAACTGCTGCCAACAATCTGGCCGAACAAGGGTCCCAAGGCGAGCCTGACTTAAGGCCCATAAGAGTTTTAAGAGAATCCGGGAGGTCCACAGGCGTAAATGCATACAAAGAATGATCGGGGTCAGCAGGTGATAACACCAAATCTGCCCCAATGCCTTTGTCACAGGAGGAGAAGGACGCCTGAATGAAACGGATTTTATCCCTGAAGAAATTAGAGAGGCTCTCGCACCAGGTGTCTGTGGATGGAGACTTCCTGGATTGAGCGGCAGGGGACATAAAACTCTGGACAATTGAAAACATTTCTTTGGCATTATTTTTGGCAGAGTCAATGCGAGTTGCGTAAAATTGCCTTTTGGCTGGAGTTATAACCCCATAATAGATTTTTTGTTTGAGTCTGAGCTTCTGTTTAGCAGCAGGGCAATATTCACTGCGACGCCACACACGCTCAAGAATCTTGCATTCATGTTTAATCGCTTTGAGGTCAGGAGTAAACCAGGGTTTAGATGGCGATTCCCTAGATATCCTTGGACAGGGAGGTGAAGCATGCAAATCCACTGCCATGGAAACCCAGCTAGTAAATTCAGTAAGCCAGCCCTCAAGAGCACCTGAAAGGGTGGGCCTGGAAGCTTCCAGGGCCTGACTGAGCATAAGAGGATTGATTTTGCCATAGGCTAGTTTGCCATAAGATCGCGTTGATAGCTCGACAATAGAAACTTCCCAGGAAAAATACGTTAAAAAGTGGTCGGACCATGAGACTGGGCATGGATCCTCTATCGAGATGGGAAAATAAGTTTAGATTGGGTCTAGAATTTGCCTGCCTGGTGGGTGGGAAGATTGATCTACTGGGAGAGTTGAGCCAGGTAGTATCCAGGCAGTCAAGCGAATCCTTATTATCTGCCTGATCAAAGTGAATATTAAGATCTCCTAACACAATGTAATGGGAGAATTGCAACGCCCGGGGAATAACAGCATCACCCCAAGCTTGAAGAAAGGGGCCCGTAGGACCAGGGGGCCTGTAGATCAGGGAGCCTCCCAAAGTGAAGTGAGCCGAAAAGCGAATGTTAAAATCAAGGGCATCACAGTCTCCCCAAGAAGTAATATCGCCCACTGCGCAGGTCCTACTTATTCTTATAAATGATAGCCACTCCGCCCCCCCTCCCCTCTGGGGGATCGGCTCTGGAGACCTTATAGCCCTTGGGTGTAGCCAGAGTGACAATGGGATCAGATGTAGAGTCAGGCCAAGTCTCCGTAATAAACAGAAGGTCTACAGGTCTATCTACAAGGAGCTCAAAAATATCTACATGATGTTTCCTGAGTGAGCGCACATTAAGCAGAGCAGCGGAGATGGGTAGGACACTCCTAGATCTGCGCGAAGAAGTGCTAGATTGGGCATAAAAAACTGAACACAAACCCAGCTTAAAGCCACAAGTCGGGCAGGTGGTGTTAATGCATCCCGATTCCCGCCACGTCCCAGTTAACTTGATGGGGCAGGTCTGGGGACAGAGAGCCCACAAAAAATCCCTGGCATAACATAATCTGCCCTCCAACCCTGGATTTCGATGGGCAGCATCACTGGCCGCTTTCGGGGCGCTGACGGGCGCAGAAGGGCTTGACTTATGCACGCCAGCGGCACGCCCCCTGCGCGCTTCGGCTGCGCAGCACACATCTAAATAGGCCCAAGCCACCAAGAAACTAGAGAGCGCACTGCCTAAAGATGGCGACTCTCAGTGGCGAACCGGTGGGACCCAGAAGTAGGTCACGCAAGCAGCAATCAAATTCTACAGTGACAGTAATACATTACACAGGAATAAGTGCAGAGATATTCTTTTTTTGTTTTTCCTTTTTTTCTTTTTTTTTTAAGATTAAAAATTCATAAACAGATTAAAAGAATTAAAGGAGATGTGTAAGCAGCGAGTTTGTGCAAACTAGCAAAAAATGCGGAATCGGGAACAACAGACAGTAAACCCCTCAAGGCTAGAAACTAGAGAGCGAACTGTCTAAAGATGGCGACTCTCAGTGGCGAACCGGCTGTTGTGTCGAATTTACAGCATTACAACAGTGCTGTTCTGTTTTAACTATATGTATATATGGTAAACGGCGTTAACAATGCATGCGAAACAATGCATGGCGTTACAACGCGGTCATTACAACGACTGCGTTGTTAGTTTGCAAACCGTTACAACGCAAGTCGGAACAACGACTTGCGTTGTAAGGGGCAGAAGGTGTTGGATTTAAAATCCAACACCTTCCCTACTGTCCGCACAGACTGGAGTTGGAATAGTAAATTATACAATTCCAACATCCAGCGCCCCTTACAACGCAAGTTGTTGTTCTGACTTTCGTTGAAACGTGTTGCTTCTTTATTGCGTTTCACCAAGATCGCATTTTACATCCATGTTTTTCTTTTTCACCTTGTTTTTATTTCAGAATTGTACATTTATCAGTATACATTATGTCGCACATGGGTAACCAAAACATCCTTGATACATTCGAGTACACCCCCCCCCCCCCCCCGGACCTACCCGCAATGTCTCTGTAAGTGGCCCGGGTTTTGGCCCGTGGTGTATACATCGTGATCAACACTTCGCCGTACCAGATATACTGTACAATTCCAATGAAATTAATCATGAACAATAATAACAAACAAATCAGTTTGTGTTAGTAACTATACACTGACATAGAGTATACCTAATATCCAAATGTAGTCTCACAGAGGACCCCAACTCTGCTTCATGGAAGTCCTCTAGGGTCATGACCTGTCCTAGCGTAGTCTCCATTGCATGGCTCGCCACCTTCAGCACTCACTCCCTGTCCTCTTCCCCTATTCAGTAGCATTAATTTGACCGGCAGACCGGTCTCCTGTGTCTGCGTTTGTGTGGCGGAGGCCGCAGCCTGGCTCGAATCAGCTATGTCCTCTCCTGTCCTCTCAGCTGAATGTAATCTCTGCAACATTGCCCCCCAAGTTTCCGAATCATGTTCAGCATTTTTGTCCATACGAACTGAGCTTAGGCGGCGCTCTTCAGCCATACCCCATTCACACATATCAGTTCACCATTTAACCAGGCGAGGGGGCGCAGGGTAAGGCCAGTGTAGAGCAATATCGTCATCCATGCAGCCACCTCGTGTTGGGCTTTGACGTTTGCAAGTTGTTTTTCTTTAAAGAATGTTTACGAGTGATATACAATGTGACTCCTCATCAATCATTTTTATTATTGCGTGGCCGCAAGGAAGCAAATACACAGCTTAGCTGCCTACATCAGAGCGCCGGCAGAGCGAAAACTACTTAGAATGACACAGCGTTTAGGTCTACATCCCCGAGGACGACCTCGCGATGATGTCAGGCCATAGTTAGTCAGTAAGGCGCCAAGCGAGAGTGCCACTTTTATAAGAAACAGTAACAAAGAAACAAACCCCCCTCCCTCCGCATCAGTTCGAATCAAGTAAGGCCAGTTCATTCTTGTCACCGACCATTGGTCAGACAACTAGGAAGTCAATTCAGGGATGCACCAGGCAGTTCCAGAGGAATGAGATGCAAAACTTGCAGATACTTAGGGCACGCGACTTCTCTCATATCTTTGGTAAGAATCCGCAAAAAAGGAGCCCACAGTTTTGCGAAGTCCTTGCCTTTTCCATCTACACTCAGAGATAACCGCTCCATTGCTAATAGTTGCCAAAGTTTCTGAATCCAATCTCGAGAGTCTGGAATCGTCAGCGATCCCCCAACATGCTAGGAGCACCTGTCGCGCTGCCAACAATGCCATGGCTATTTGCTTACCCTTCAGTGATTTCAGCGGAAAAAACTTAGGATGGGGGAGACCTAACAAGGTGTGCTTGGGAGTACGTGGCAGAGTAATCTGAAATGCTGCATCAATGTCCTCAATGATTGCTGTCCAATAGCGCACCAGTTTGGGGCAGCGCCAAAGTAAATGCACCAGGGTGCCAACAAGACCACACCCCCGCCAGCAGAGGTCTGACTTAGAGCTGTCCCAACTCTTAACGCGCACTGGAGTATAATACCAATGAGTAACCACCTTATAGGCAGATTCCGCCCCTGCCGTGTTGAAGGCAGTATGGTGCACTCTTTAAACAATGTGTTTCCACTCTTTGTGCGATAAGGGCCTCCCTAGGTCAGTTTCCCATTTGACTTGCGCTTTTGTGCGGTGTCTCTTCGCTGGAGTAGTGATCATGGCATAAAGTTTAGAGATGAGTTTACTATCGCCTTTTTTAAACCTCAGCCATTTTTCAAAGGACGTCAGGGGGCGATACATTAGAGTGAAATTATCCGGCCGCGTGACCCAATGTACGACCTGCGAATTAAGGAAGATATCGGACTCCGGCAAATCATAATCCCTACGTAGATGGGGAAAGGGAATCATGCCCCCGAGATCAAACAGGGCACCCACCCTTTTGAAACCCCCTCCCGCAACCGTTGGAAAATCTGGGATGCACATCCAGGCTGAAAGTCGGGGTTATCTACGATGGGGGACAGAGGGGAAGGGAAAGTAGTCCACCCTTTCGGGCCCGCTAATCGGTCTCAAACTTTGAGAGTCGGGGAGGTAACCGGAGAGGAGTACAGCCCCCACGCTCTATGCCGGCGCGGAAGCCAGCTCCCGCCTTATGTTCTGACCCGCTACCATCTGGTCCATACAATTCCAGTGCTTGCTGGATAGAGGTCTGTTCCATTCCGTGATGAAACGGAGACATGTTGCCTGATAGTAGGCGCTCACCATCGGGAAGCCGAGCGCTCCCTGCGCTTTCGGGGAAGTCACATGCGCAAATGCGCGACATGGTTTCTCATTGTCCCATAAGAACTTATTAAGAAGTCCCTGCAGTTTGCGAAGCGCACCTGGTGGCGGGCTCAAAGAAAGCATTTGGAAGATGTAGAGGATGCGCGGTAACACAGTCATCTTCACTGCCGCCAACCTGCCATACCATGCCAGTTTGAGACACAACCAGGCCGCCAGTGCCTTGGTCGTCTGCTCCAGCAACAGGGAGTAATTAAGAGTGGCCGTCCTAGCAATGGAAGAGGTCAGACGAATGCCCAGGTAGGTAATATCCGTGAACACCCACTGGAATTCAAAATCTTGTTGGAGATCCTGTATCTCAGTCTCCGGAATATATAGATTGAGGATTTGCGATTTTGTGAGGTTGACCTTAAACCCCGCTACATTTCCAAAGGTAGAGAGCTCTTTAGTCAAGTACTGCAATGTCGTTCGGGGTTGTGTGAGTGAGAGGATGACATCATCAGCGTACATACTAATTTTATGAACATCAGCTCCAAACTTCAGGCCCGCAATGTCAGGGTTGGAACGGACGCGTTGAGCAAAAGGCTCCATGTAGAGCGCAAATAAGAAAGGGGACAAGGGGCAACCCTGCTGCGTGCCCCGCGCAATAGAAAACAGGGACGACTTGCAGCCGTTGACCCGCACCGCCGTCCTGGGGCAGGTGTAGAGACAACGAACCCAACGGATGAAATTATCTCCGAACACGAATGTACGTAGCACCGCGAATAAATACTCCCAATCAACCCGATCAAAAGCCTTCTCCGTGTCTATTGAGAGCAGAAAGGCCGGAGTATGTGATTGGTGAATAAGATCAATGAGGTGCAATAGTCTTAGTATTATCCCCGCCTCGTCGGGATAAAGCCGGACTGATCCGGGTCTACAATGTTATCCATGAGGGGATTAAGTCGGGAGGCTAACACACCCGCAAACAACTTTGCGTCAATATTAAGGAGTGAGATCAGTCTGTACGACCCACACTCCTCTGGATCTTTCCCGGGTTTTAGAATTACAGAGATGGCCGCCTCAGACATGGAAGGCGTCACCTCCCCAGTGTCTAGGAAAGAGTTAAAAAGCTTTGTTAAAAGGGTAGCCAGCTCTACACAAAATAGCTTGTAGAACAGGGCTGAAAAGCCATCCGGGCCTGGTGACTTAGCCACTTTGAGCCGCGCTATTGCCGATATCACCTCTTCGAGACGAATAGGGGAGTCCAAATCGTCAGCCGACGTTTTGAGTAAGGGGGTGATATTACAGGAGGCCAAATATTCCCCTGGGTCATGCAAAGGGATGTCCTCCTTCGAATAAAGGCGTTCGTAAAACTGACGAAAAGTATTGGCAATCAGGGCATCCGTGGTATGTTCTACTGCATACTGACCCCGTATGACAGGGATTGCGGTCATCTGTCCCTGCGCCCGTAATCTATGAGCGAGCATCCTCTCAGATTTATCCTCACTGAAGTAGAATTTTTTGCCGGAGCCGCAGGAGCGCATGCTCGGCCCTATCCAGATGTTTCAGCATACGGCGCCGCGTTTCAAATTCCCTCCACACTCTCGGGCCCCCGTGTGCTTGTGAACTGCCTCTAATTCACCAACCTCCTTTTCTAGCTCAGCTCCCTTTCTTTTGCGAAGTCACGCGAAAGATGCCACAACCGCGATAAACCCACACCCCCCCCCCTCCCCCCCCCCCCCTCTGTACTACTAGCTTCAAGGCCTCCCAAACTGACGTGAGGGGTGTCTCACCCTGATCTTAGCGATGTAATGTTTTATAATGTCCCGAATCCGTTGAATGACGTCGTCCGAGTGAAGGAGGGAATCACGAAGACACCAGCCCGGAGGAGTAGACCGCGCGCAGGAAGTTGGACTGAAATGAGGGCATGCTCTGAGAGGGATCGAGGAGTAATGTCCGCAATGCACAAGTGAGGGAAAAGAGATGAAGAGGCTAGAAAGTGGTCAAGACGCGCATATGTTTTGTGTGCCGCTGAAAAGTATGTATAGTCGAGCTCCTTCGGGTGCTCCATTCGCCACACATTCCGTAATCAGAGAGCCATTGTTTCCCAGCTCGGGACAATGCCCCGGTCTGATTGGATCGCTTCCCCGACCTATCCAACTCCGGATCCATCACCACATTTGAGTCTCCCCCAATCAGAAGCGCCGAATCAGGAGATGCAAGAGCCTCCGACAGGGCTAAGCGCGAAAAGGGTTCTTGTCGCTCATTCAGGGCATATAAGGACCCAACCGTAAAATGCATATCCCCCCATTGCACCCTGACTGCCAAGAAACAACCCTTCAGTTCTGCTATCGTAGAAACTAATTTGCATTGTGAACGTGCACTAAAGAGGATCGCCACCCCATTTTGTTTGGACTGGCCCGAAGACCAAAACTGTTGTGGGAAGCACCTATCCCTCATACGCTTGGTGTCTTTAGGCAAAAGGTGGGTTTCTTGTAGCAAACAAATATCCCCCCCCCATCATTTTCTAAAAGGGAGAGTATTGCCAACCGCTTGACAGGACTATTCAGCCCCCGTACATTCAAGCTGACAATGTTCAGGTCCCTACTCATCGGAACAGTGAAGGAGAGAATATCCATGTACTGACCCCATACCACCGAGATCAACTCTAATGAAGGTCATTCCCTCAAACCGGGCTACTGGCTTATCGCGTTCGTGAACTGATGCGGAGCCCCAAAAGAACACCCAAAAATATCCCCATTCAACAGCATAAAAAAACCCTGAAAAAGACATACCAGAAAGAAAACAAGAAAACATGACAAAAGTTTGTCGTAGTGACCAATATCCAGGGGAGCGTGGCACAGGTCCATCCGCCCCAAGATTGACATGCCTATCACACTGATGACAAGAGGAAGGCAACACCGTGTACTGTCGAGGACCCCCCTCCCTCCGACGCCAATAGTAGTATTCAGATGAATGCCAAGTACTTCAAGGTGTCGCGGGGTGTCTGTAACCTGTGCAACTGAAGAGAGGGCTGCTTCTCTTTCCAGCTTACTAGCAGCCATGTCAGGGGCAGGGCTCGGCATCTTCCCCCCAACTCGCTGCCAGTCAGAGGAGCGACGTCGTCTGCGAGTGAGCGGTGAAGTATCTTCTGCCCCGGATGGGGGCCCCTCCAATCCCAACTTGTCATACGCCTCCGCAAGGGATCGGGAGGCGGAACGGATGGCCCCAGGAGTAAGGAATCTTCTGTTCCCGGAGATGATTGGTAATGGGTTTAAAGTCTCTGCGTTTAAGCAGTGTGGAAGCCGCTAAGTCTTGGTAAAGCGTAGGCTGGTGGCCGCGGAATTGCACTTGGTGGTGATCTCTACCCCTGCGCAGGATACGCTCCTTCAGTTGGAAATTATGTACAAAGACGAGTATGACTGGAGGGGGGGCCTTAGCACTACGCGGAAGGCCTACACGGTGGGCACGGTCCATTTGTATCTCCCGCACCTCGTCATCCCCAAGAATCTGCAGGAACAAGGCATGAACATAGGCACGGAGCTCATCACCCTTACCCTTCCACGGAACCGCCCGGATCCGGATGTTATTACGCCTGGAGCGATTCTCCAAGTCCTCCGCGTGGGCTTGCAATTCTATGTTCTGCTTCTGGAGGCGCAGCATCTCCTGCTGTAGCTGATGGAGATCATCCTCCCTGCTTAGGTCGTGCTCCTCCAACGTCGCCACTCTGTCCCCAATTCCATCAACATCACGCCGGACTTCACGCTGATCCGCAGAAAGCTGTGAACGGAGGTCCTAAATGTCCTCCTTGATAGTGGAAAAGAGCTCAATCATAAAGGCCTTAGTCGCCGGTGCATCCCCCTCATCCACCAGCGCCGATCCAGCGGCAGTTTGTGGCGTGGCGTGTCCTGCTGTTTTCTGTAGAAGATCTTTCAGAGGCTTGTCTCTCTTTCCCCTAGTCAGTGACATAGTGATCACAGGCGAACGCCGCGGGACATCCACGTGCCCCTTTCCACGAAGACGGGTAGCAGGCCAGAACACACACGACCACCAAGCCCACTGCAACAAGTCCAACGACCTTCTTCAGTGTACTGCGGCGCGCAGGAGGGCACACCCCCGCAGCTCCTCACCACCGGCCTGCTCTACTTACACACTCCGTGCTGTCCGCCGGTCCCGGGCAGCACCGCTCACCCCCAGCAGCATGCCCTCCGGTCTGTCAGCGGAGGATTGACAAGGGGAGTATTGTGAAGCAGCGGGCAGCCAGGTCCAGAGGCCCGCACAGGAGACAGCACCCCGGAAAAGCTAGGGCCACAAAAACTACCACCTCACTACCAGCACCTTCAGGGATGAGCACCGGCAGGAGGACAGGGTGCTGCAGCCACCTAGTCACTGATGCACAGCCCGCCCCGTGACCTCTGACACAACAAGGGAGCAGCCGATAGGATCCACCGGGGCAAGGACTCGCTGCACACACGTACTATTGTCCAGTGGGAGGCATAGGTGTATCGTCAGGCACTCAATGCACCATCAAAAGCATTGCCTTCTTAGTTCAGGAGAGAGGTGGCAATAAAAGTGCTCATGGAAACATGCAGAAATCCCCATGCAGGCTGACACCAACAGACATTCCCCTTCCTGGGGACAGACTTCCCAGCTGCACCACTCCCGTTAAACCCAGCCGCTATTGTGAAACCAGCGCGCAGCACCGGCAACGCTGCAGCACTCCCCCTTTATGCTCCCAGGCACCAGCAGTAGCCCTGACCGGGCCGACTCACCGTCCGCCGATCAGCGGACCGAGCCTTGACTCCGTATCGAGCGCTCCACACTCCCGGCTCGCCGCCTCTCACCTGTGGGTCTCCTGGGGGATTGCCGCTACATTCACGCTGCCGCTCTCAGCTACCTCACAAGCTCAGGAACCCTCGTGGTGATCGGGGATTCGGGGCAGGAACTTCCGCACAGCCCGGGTACAGGCCCTTGTTAAGAGGCTCTGCCGGCCGCCATCTTCTGGGAAGATCGAGTGGGTCGTCCCCCAGCCACCTTAAAATGGCGCCGCCTCCAGATCGCGTCCCACCGCGATCATGCCAATTCCGCCCCCGGCCAGTGCAGCAAGTCACATCGGGGGGTACCTGCGAGCACCGCGTAGAGCTCCAGCGCCGGCAGCCCCAGGGAGCAAGGCTGTCTACTCCTCCACTCAGCGGCCCGACCGGCCGGCCAGCCAGCTCCCCCCAGGCCGCAGCGACACAGGGGCCGGGAAAGCACCGATCTGCAGGAAAAGGCCCCAGAATCTCAAAACGGAGCCCGCCACTGAGTCCAGGACACCGTTGCTATGCAGCGCATCCGCCGGTAAGTGCAGATGGGTGCCCGAACGGGCGATAAAACAAAGCGAAGTCGTGGTGGCGCCGAAGGGATAGGGACCCACGTCCTATCTCGCCACCATCTTAGCCATGCCCATCCATGGTTTTTTTACCCTCTGTTGGGTTTAGATGTGCAAGTTGGCTCCAAATTTAGTGTGTTCCTCATGCATCGAGTCCTGTTGGTGCCCTGCTTCATTTATTATTGATACTGGGAAATATCTTTCAGCAGAAGACCAGCGGAGCCTCCATTCTTGGCCACCAGCGTCGGAGCCTAGCCACTCTTCATCCGAGAATCACCCACTATGATAGAAAGAACACTGTTCCAATACTGTCCTCAATCCCACACTAAGTATATGTGGACGGGCCGCAACAAGGTCTGTAATCTTTGCAGATCGTCTGATCACGACTTCGCCAACTACCTTTCATGCCTAGCCTTCTTCTGATAGAAAACATTTCTGTACTGACAGGAATGTTGGTTGATGTGCACCATGCAGCAGCAAGACCTGTTGGGGATCACTAACATCTTCTGGGGAAAGGAGGAAGATCCCTTTAGCACTAATGCAGAGGTAGAGGCTGGACTATCAGGGCTCATCCTCGCCCATTAACCCACAGCCGCTTAGGGGAATCCGAGGAAAGTCATTTGCCGGAGATAGCCTGCCATAGAAGCCTGGCCCTCAGATGAAAACCACTCCGAGAACTGCTGGCACATCAGTTTTAATGCAGATGTAGAGTGCCACTCCCAAGAAAGTACGGCATTGAGCCACTAGCACACTGGTAGAGACCAGCTCACACAAGGGCCACCACTCTCCATTGAGTCAAAGGGTGCCAAGCCTTCCACAAAGGCTGATCACATTCAATCCTCAACTCCAGCAAAGAAGGCCTCTTCAGCTCTAAAACCACCTGGGGTTGCCGCATATGCTTTCATTTAGACTCCCTACTGCCTTAAACTCGCTATGCGACAAACAATCCAACATAGAACCAGTGCCCATGCTCAGTGTATATCGAGAGAAGGAGTTACACTGCATCTCGTGACTCAACATACTTAAAAGAAAAATAACTTGCAGAGATGTCAAAACCCAGTATATATAAAAGGAGCAAATGAGTGAAAAAAGTATGGCCTAGTACCTCAGCATTTAGTGTAAAGCCAGCTGACGTGTCAATTTCCCAACTAATTGAGGACCTGCCCTTGTCATCAACCTTTGCGTCAGAAGCGGGTAATGTAATTTACAATAGCGAAAAATGCCGGCGGTGTCCTTATAATGTGGACAACCTAATACACAGCAGGTTCGGAGACCAGCTTCTATCCTTGTTAAAATGCCAATACTAAACAATGTTTAGGTTTAAAAATCGAATCCAGCATAGTAGAAAAAGTTGGGTTCAGGGACTAGACAGATATAGATTATAGGGAATAAAATAAAATTCTTTAGCTTTGCTTAGTAGAGGGCAAGTACCAGAAAAAGCAACATCTAAGTCATGATGAGTTACTTAAAACTTTTGGTAGGATTGCATGCCTTATTAGGTCAAGCCTAGGCAGTGTGCATGCGCGGTCTGCAAGACCTGCTGTAATCAATATACGGAGTGTAATCCCGCCTGCTGCTTGCCGTTGGTTCACTCCTGCATCGCTCTTCTTTGCTGGGTCCTCATTGGTTGGTGCTCCAGATACAGCTCTTCTGTTTTTTGCTCAGGAGCACTGGCCAACTACAGTTTCCGTACGATGTAGGTGTTGATATGTTCCTAAGGGGACTTCTTTTATTTCCTGCTCATGTTAGAAGATGTTTGGTTTTTGTTTCAGTGCCCCTTTTCAGCACTAAGGTTTAGCTTGTTATGAGAGCCCTGTAGTTTGTGTTTGCGCAGTGCATTATTGTCTCTGCTGAGGCTGGGCTCTGAACTTGCCTGCTTGTCACCAGCCGCGTGTCCTCCTCCTTCCTAGAAGAGTCGCCTATCCCATCCCTGCTACTGCTGATGTGGGTTGTACTTCTGTTGTAACTGCTGCTGGAGTGGTACGAGCTACCGGTGGAGTTCACCAGGTGGGTTCTGCTCACCACCCTCAGTCCCGGGTGGCTCTCAGAGGCATGGGTGGAAGTGGGGCAGGTGGAGCCGGAGAAGAGTGTACCTGGCCTCCACCGCGGCTGCAGAGGTGGCATTGCTGGGCAGGTAATTTCTTGCGGTCTCAGTGGCACTAAAGGGGTGGGAGGTTGCCTGCCCCATGCTCAGTTCCATACCATTGTATACGTAGCTGTAACAACTGCAATGCATGCCTACTGGCTCCCTGCACAGCTTGCTCACCAATCTGGAGTCTCCATAATTGTGGATCGGGTAGTCTTGGACATTGGAATAGCGGCAGCAAAATAAGTTTACAAAATAAGAGCTCATTTGTTTTTTTTCTATGTCTGGTTGATTTGTGGCTCATTGGTCCTTTTTTTAAATTTATTTTTTTAAGGTGATTTATAAAGCACGCGATTACCAAATAGGTGTCCTGGCGCTGACTACTTCTCCCAGGATAGGGCCAGGGCAGCGAGAGTTAGTTAAAAAAAAGCCAAGTCTTCAAGGCCTATCTGAAGCTTAGCAGATTGTTGGCGTCTCTCAAGTGAAAAGGCAATTTATTCCATAATTTGGCAGCGCCGGAAGAGAAACTGCGCCCGACCCATCGGGCTTTTTTTATAGAGGGGGCTGCGATCAATTTAGCTTCTGAAGATCGGAGCAGGCGCGATGGGGAGTACCATTGAAATTGTCTTTTAAGATGGTCCGGCCCCTCTCCATGTAACGCTTTAAAAACCAAGCAAAGAGCTTTAAACTGAACCCTGTTCCCAACCGGGAGCCAGTGCAGTTTTTTTTATCACATTAGAGATAGGAGCAAATTTGGGGGTACCTGTAAGCATCTGAAGCTTGTGCAACAGATTTTGCTGTAAATTTAAATAAAGGCTATTACAGTAGTCCAACCTAGATAAGACCAAGGCCGTGACCACAGTTTTACGGCAGTCTAGCGGCAGCAGAATCAGGATTTTTTTCAATGTTCTTAGGATGTGCCCTGTTTTAGAAGCTACCGCCTTGACCTGGGCAGACATAGATAGTTTTCCATCTAACAGGATCCCCAAATTTTTGACCTTCTCAACTGGGGTAGGGAGAGACCCCAGTGAAGGCGGCCACCAGGAGGGCGTCCAAAAGTTAGGGTTGTTTCCAAACAACATCACCTCGGTTTTATCCGAGTTCAACCTCAGGCAATTACCTGCCATCCATCGACCTACTTCCGTCATACATGACTGGAAATGAAGATCCAACCCCATCTCCCTACCCGGCAGTAGAGATACCACAATTTGTGTGTCGTCTGCATACGCGGTGATCCCAAACCCGTAGCGACTAATGATAGGCGCCAGGGTAGCAACGTACACATTAAAGAGGGTCGGGCTAAGCGATGACCCCTGCGGGACGCCACATGGTAAGGAGAAGGGTTGTGAATGAAATTTGCCAAGTGCGACTATCTGACTTCTGTCAGAGAGAAATGAGTTAAGTAACTCCCAGGCTTTCCCTTGAACCCCGCATTTCCTTAAACGGTCCATTAAAAGCCCATGATGGACCGTATCGAATGCGGCTGAAAGGTCTAAAAGGATCAGGGATGCCCTGCCTCCCTGATCTACTGCTGATCTGATTTCTTCCGTCGCTTTAATCAAAGCAGACTCAGTGCTATGACCTTCCCTGAAGCCGTATTGGGACGGATCAAGCTTATGGGTTTTCTTTAGAAAGGCACTGGGTTGTCTGTTCATTACCTTTTCAACCAGCTTGGCAGGGAGAGGCAGGCGGGAAATAGGCCGAAAATTATTCGGATCAAGAGGGTCCAAACTGTTTTTTTTTTAACAGAGGTAGTATGGAGGCCTTCCTCCATTGTTTCGGAAACTGACCGCCTTCAAACATCCCGTTAAAAATGGGGGTGAGATAACAAGCAATAGGGAGAGGGACCATTTTAATAATTTTCAAAGGGCATGGGTCCAGTGGTGAACCAGATTTCGCATCTGTTAGAAGCTCCATTGTGTCCTGCACGGTTAGTGATTTAAAAACCTCCAAGGTCTCTGCCGGAGAATCAACATCTCCCGCTTCAGTAATTGCCTCCAAGGCATCCTTTATAGGATCACAGAGGCTTGAAAAAATATTAGTAACCTTAGTTTGAAAGAACGAAGCGATCTCTGGGCAGAGCTCCGGGCTGGACTGGATAGTAGCTGGCCTAAGAGTGGTCAATTTGGAAACAGTGTGAAACAGCTCTTTAGAAGAGTTTTTTGCTAACTCTATTTGGGCTGCATAGTATTTCTGTTTGGCCAGCCGTACCGTTTGTTTATAAGTATACAAACTTGCTTTGTATATCCGCTTCTCTTTATCGAGATAGCCCTTCCTTCAGTTACGCTCCAATCGTTTGCAAGTGCATTTTTGCAGTTTTATCTCCTCAGAGTACCAGGGGGGCGAGGGGACAACTCTTTTAGGCATAATAGATTTAGGTGGGGCTAGTTCTTTGCAAGCCTGCGAAAGCCATCTTGTATATGAGGCTCCTGCCTCCTCCGTTCCACCCGATCTAAGGGCTGCTGAAGAGGTCAGTACCTTAAGCAGGCTCCCCGCCTCCACCCTATTCCATGCTCTAGTTTCAATTTGTTCTATTGAATCACTACCGTTAGGCTTTCGACTCTTCACGTTGAGATTAAAGAGGGCCGCGGCGTGATCCGACCAAACCAAAGGCAGAAGGCCCACGAAGGACAGACCTGGAAAGTTGGAAAAAACCCCATCCAAGGTGTGGCCCATTTTGTGTGTCAATAGCACCCTTGCACAATTTATGAATTATTATGGAAATGACTGAGACATGTAGTTGCTTCTCTCCTACGTAGGTGCCGGAATATGGGGTGTGGCTCGTAGTCACGTGCTGTTGTTATCCAGTTATAAATCCTGCCTAAGTACTTTGAGAGGTAAACTCGTGCAGTGTAGAGTGGGAAGCGAGAGGCTGCTGAGTGCGGGAAGCCAGGCGGATTTTCCTTTCCCTCTTTTTGCCCTAGTGAAGCATTGTTGAAGGGGCCGGGTCAAATTGAGGTTACTTCCCATTATAGGAAAAATTACAGCATTGCACTTTGAGTATCATTTGGGGCAGTCAAATGCGCTGCCTGTCAGCTGCAATGTGAAAATAAGAGGTGCAAATAAATCATTCTGCTAATATGTTTAGTTGTTTTTGCGGTATTGGTAGCAACAAACAATTCTACTGCCTTTATTTCCTATAAATAGGCATACATACATAAATAAATATATAGTGCATAAATGTGCATGCATCCATTCAGAAAAAGTATTTACACTAGTATGTCACGCTTTATATAAGGGAAAATACGTAACAGTTTATTGCGAATAATGTCCCAATCTGTTTTACAGCTGAATAGAAAAACCAAGGTCTTTATACTGATATATACACCCGCACAGGAGGTCACCCACTGCATCCAGGGTTAGACCAGACCGCTGCACTTCTGGTCGCCGCGGTCATTGCTGACACAGAGTCAATCAGAATCATTCTAGTAGCTCACTAATATTCTACTACACGTTTCCCAGGAGCACACTGGAGTTAATTTCCTCCAGTAAGCACAGGGAACATGATTATACATTTTCTGCTCCAGCCAAACATTCTTGGATCTTGTAAACACTGCTTCTCTTCCAGGGGATACTCATCAATAGTCATAAGCACTGAATAGTAGTCCCGCCCATGTGCGGGGACCCCGGAGCAATGACAAATTTTACATATATATATATATATATATATATATATATATACATACATACACACACACACACATACATATATATATATACACACACATACATATATATATATACACACACACACATACATATATACACACACACACACACATATATATACACACACACACACACATACATATGCACACACATATATATATATTCACTGAAAAAACCATAGGTTTCACACACGTTATAGTTAGGAATTATCATTTACAAAACCTTGCAAATTCACTTAAAAAACCATAGGTTTCACACATGTTATAGTTAGCTGTACATTTCACTCGTAAAAAACCAATGAAATTCCACGTTATAGTTAGATCAGGTAACTATAACTTGCGCGCCCACAATAAACTGCTGATGACGTCACATATTACATCACTCATGACATGGTCAGTGACATCACTCATGACATCAATGATGACATCTGAAATTACACATTGTGGATTGCGGTCGCGCAAGTTATAGTTACCTGATCTAACTATAACGTGGAATTTCATTGGTTTTTTACGAGTGAAATGTACAGCTAACTATAACATGTGTGAAACCTATGGTTTTTTAAGTGAATTTGCAAGGTTTTGTAAATGATAATTCCTAACTATAACGTGTGTGAAACCTATGGTTTTTTCAGTGAATTTGTACGGTTTTTTAAATGCTAAGTTATGTATTTATTTATTTATTTTTTTCTGATTTTTCACTGTGCGCACACCCCGCGCGCACGGTGCACTTCGCGCACCGTGCGCGCGCTGTGGGCGCTCGGTGCGCTTCGCGCACCGAGTGTTGTAAATTGCAACTTCGATGTGATTAAGCATTTACTAAAGACATGAATTCTCCTTCCTTACATATGTTCCTTTTGTTATGTTGACTGAAGTCTGGACTCCATTTTGTATTGTCATGTCTCCACGTGCTCAGCACGAGAAGAGTCTTATCTTTGTGTTAGTTGCTCTTGTAATCTGCCTAGTAACAGTCTATAAATAGTTTCTTTGTCCGTCTGGCGCATGCCCAGACTTGACCACATCTGTTATCAGTTAGTCCTTGCTTGACCATGTTTTCGCGGGCTTAAGGAGTATGTCAGCTCCGCCCACATATCGATCTTGTATTGCAAATGTCCATAAAAGGTAACATTTCTTGTCTCATGTCGTATCCTCCCACTTATGAGCCCCTCTGTTGTGTATAAAAGGGGACCATGTATGCAAGTTCTTTGTGCTACTCTATGCAATACTGAAGGGTATTGTATGGATTGTAGGACCACCCTTAAGGGTTAATAAACCGTGTCTTTGTACTTTGCAGTTTCCGTGCCAACTTCCTTATAGGCTTCTTTACAGGAGAGCGAACCCTTGTGTCCTGCGGGCCTAGCTGGGGCCTGTACTCATCAATTGGCGCCCGTCACGTGGGGCTCATCGGCGACTCGGATGCTCGAAGGATTGGTCGCGACGAAGGTGAGGAATTTGGCCGGGGATGTGATCACTGCCAGAGGCACTTTAGTCCTGGCATCCCGAGGTTTTTCTTCCTTCCCTTCCGAGCTGACCATCTGGGTGGCGCCGGTCCTCGACTGAGACCTCTTCTGTCGGTTCTGCCGTGACAGCCGTTTGGGCGAATTTCGGAGCTTGGCAGTTGGAATCTGGACTCTTGATTGGTAAGAACCGTTGTACGGTACTTGCTCCGAGTTTTTTGAAGCCTGGGTTGGCTATTTGAGTTTGATTTGTGATGACCGGTCATATCTTGTATTGATTATTGTGAGAATATATGCGTTGCAACACATATAGGCAGGTAATGTGGAGATATTTCTCCGGAACTGTGTAACTTTGAACAGCACAACGTTTAAGTGCCATTTTTTTGATAATACTGCATATTCTGCATTATTTTTGAGCATGCCTGCTTTTAGCGCACTCCGTAAGTGGTGCTGCTGCTTTGGAAACCGGTTAAACCTCGAGGAATCTGCTCCAGCTCCCCCAGAGGGGACTCCTAATAGGGATATGTATGTGAAGCATGGTCTTTCCTCCATAATGTACAGCACAGTATGGAGGAAATATACCAAGAAGGATCCTGAGTTACGGTGGCCGTTGTATGGGTCGTTTGATATACGTAAGATTGAGTATGTGGAACAGTGTATGTGTAAACGGCGTGCGCGGCAAGACATGTTTGAATGTGTGCGACTATGGGTGAAGGAAGTGCGTGAGCGAGAGAAACGCGAGAAAGCGCTGTTTGACAAAGAGCAACGAAAGAATGATCATGTGAGAGCGCAGGAAGCAAAGCGTCGGGAGGAAAGAGAACAGACGGAGAAACAAGAGAAAGAACATAGGTTACAAGTCTCGGGTCAATATGCTGTTCGTCAGCCACTCTATCCTGTCCTTAATAATCATGACGATGATTTTTATTTATTAGATCGTTCTCCACCTCCTTATGTCGGCGCGTCTGCCCCGAGGCCACAAGATTCTGGATCGGGTTCGAGTAAGGTAGACACGCGGTCCATGTTATCGGCTGAGCGAATGGGTGAGCTTCGGCAGGTTTCTTATCGTGCATGTAAGGGCAAGTTATCCCTTGATGAACTGTTGGCTTCTTGGGAGTCGTGGCAGGATAGAGAAAGGTTGTATTTTTTGGGACACTTTTCTGATGAAGTGATTGGTGCCTTTCGGAAATATTCCAGCGTCTTTGAACCTGACGATGTGGTATTGGATGCTAAAGCATTGCGTAATGGTGTTTTCTCTCCCTCTAAGGCGCCTGAAGCAGTTCGGCGACTGTTTGCGTTGCGGGATGCGGCAGCAGACCTTAAAGAGAAAGCGCGCCAACATCTTGAGGAGGAAAGGCGGTCGGATTCGCGTACTGGAGGCGGCCATTCATCCATCTCTCAATCAGATAAGAGCGATCCAGTGCATGCTAAACCAATGCGCGAGGCGGCGCCTTTGTATGTTCCTCCTAAAGGAGCGGGGACTAGCTCGGATATTACCTCCGCCGATGCTAAGGGATATTTTGTGTATAATTGGGTTTATACTCCCTGGCACAGGGCTGACGTCATGGCATTAAAGAATGCGTTGCCTGATCCCCGCAAGAATCCAGCGGCCTTTTACGAAGAAGTCGAGGGGGCCTTGAATTCTTGTATTATGACCTTAGCGGATATAGATTTTCTTTGGGCTTATTCTACCACCAGATATGTGGCGATCCGTGCGGAAGGTAGATGATGTTGCCACTTTTAAGGCTCGATGGTCTGAACTTGAGGATGAGGATAGGGAGAGAAAGCCTGCGCAGAAACCACCTCAGATTATTTTAGATCTCCCCGCTGCTATTTTGACTAAGTTGAAGACCATCATTCCCCCTAAAAAGATTGACTGGAATATGCTAGCCTCGTGTAAGCAGAAAGCCGATGAATCAGTTGCAGATTTCTTTACGCGCTTTGAGGAGACGTTCCATGATTTTAGTGGTCAGTCTCTTACGGATGATACGGGTCGGCACCTTTTTGCTGACAAATATGTGGCGAATTTATTACCGGCAATTGCAGCTCGCCTCAAAGCGAGTGAAAGTTCTTGGTCCACTACGACCCCGACAGCCATTCTGACTATAGCTCAGTACTATGAGCGCCAGGAGCTAGAAGCGAAGGGGCAGGAGGAAAATAAATCGAAGGATTTAAAAACGAAGGTGATGTTAGCACAAGTATCTGGTCCGCCCCGACGGGGTGTAAATAGAGGTAGGGGAGGATTTTATGGTCCTCCCTCGGGCCGATCTGATCTGAATAGGAATCAATGTGCGTATTGTAAGCAATCGGGGCACTGGGCCAGAGAATGCCCAGCGTTGCATGCTTCACGGCAGGGGCACGGTCAGGGACACACTCAGAGTGGCCCCAGAGGTAGAGGGGTTTTTTCGAATTTTAGAGGGAATTCTACTGATCACGCTCGTTTTGACCTTGCTGGGCAGCAACGAGATATGTCTAATGTTTTTGATCGACAAAATCAGTATCAAGTGTCGGGAATTGACCGGTCTGGGTATCATGATTCTCAGCATGCATAGGAATGCGTTGGATGGGGGTTAGAATCAGTTGAGGTGCCAGTTGATCAGAGGGGTCCTTACGTATCAGCTGAGGTTTTGGGCTCCACTGATCAGTTTCTAGTGGACACAGGAGCGACTCGTAGTGCGCTGTCTAAACAATTGGTTCCGAGGGCTCCCCCATCTGGCTTAATGGTTACATCGGTAGGGTTCGATGGAACACTCTCCCGAAGCCCTCTTTCGCAGCCCCTCACATTTCAGGTTAATTCCTTTTCTGCACCCTGTCCGTTTTTGTTAGCTCCGAACACGCCGGATAATATTATGGGCCTTGATATGCTGAAGCACTTTAGAGCTACGATCCGGTGTTCCCCTGCTGGAGTGCGGGTGATATTGAATGACAATTATCCCCTGTCTGAACGGATGTGTGTGGTCACAGAAGATGTTGTGTTAGCTGCCCTCCCCCGTGCTCTGTGGGCCACCTCGGATACTGATGTGGGACAGATGGTGATTCCGCCTGTTCACATTACTGTCCAGGAGGGGGCGGTGTTACCACGCCTTCCCCAGTATCGTATTTCGCAGGAGGGGGAAGAGGCTCTTATACAGATTGTGCAGGATTTGATTAAGGTGGGAGTGGTGGAAGAAGTTCCCTATAATGTTTGTAATAGCCCAATTCTACCCATTCTGAAAAAGGATACGGATGCCAAAGTCTATCGGTTTATCATTGATTTGAGAGAAGTAAACAAGATCGTGATACCTCAGTACCCAGTGGTTTCGGATATCACGACGTTGCTTACTTTGGTTCCGCCTACGGCGACCACGTTTTCAGTTATTGATTTGAAAAATGCCTTCTTTTCGATTCCCATTCATTCGATACCTTTTTGGTTTCACTTTAAATAATAGGTCTTACCGATTTTGTAGAATTCCTCAGGGCTATACGGAAAGCCCTAGCATCTACAGTCAAGCTTTGAAAAGACAATTGGACTCCTTTGTTCTGCCCGAGGGTGTCGCCCTCATTCAATATGTCGATGACATCTTGCTGGCGGCTGACACCCCGGAGTTGTGTGAAACGAGTACGTTGTCTTTGCTTTCCTTTTTGGCATCCCACAATCACAAGGTCTCTAGGAAAAAGTTGCAATTCTGTAGACCAAAGGTGACTTATCTAGGTCACCTTTTGTCTAAGGAGGGACGTGCACTCACACCAGATCGTGTCCAAGTGATTCTGGATACACCGACGCCGTCCACGCAGAAGGACGTGCGCGCATTTTTGGGTCTTGTTTCGTTTTGTAGGCAGTGGATATTAGGGTTTTCGTATATAGCCAAGCCATTGTTAGCCCTTTTGACAAAAGATACACCTATCCCGCTCCCCTGGACGAATGAGTGTGACACTGCCTTTCAGAAACTGCGACAGGCCCTCTGTTCAGCACCAGTATTAGGGACACCTGATTATACCAAGCCTTTTTCGCTGTATGTGCATGAGAAAGATGGATGTGCATTATCAGTTTTAGTGCAGATGCACGGCGACAAGCAGCGCCCTTGTGCATATTTTTCGGCTGTACTTGATCCTGTTGCTCGAGCATTGCCTGGTTGTTTTCGCTCGGTTGCGGCAACAGCTGTGTCAATACGCCAGAGCGAGGGAATTGTGTTATCTCATAAGCTGTTGGTATTAGTCCCCCATGCTGTTGATGCCCTGCTTAATCAGACAAGGACGCAGCATTTGACCAGTGCCCGTTTAACGGGATATGAGCTGACGCTTTTGGCTCCTCATATCACGTTGAAGAGGTGCGTGACGTTGAATCCTGCCACATTGTTGCCATACCCCGAGACTCGGTCTGAGGCACGAGAAGCACATGATTGTATCCTTATGACCGAGGAACAAACAAAGGGTCGTATTGATCTCCAGGATACGCCCTTTTCAGATGTAGATGGAGAACTGTGGGTGGACGGGTCATGCCTGAAGCTACCAGATGGTACGACTTCGGCAGCGTATGCGATTACCACATTGCAAACAATAGTGGAGACAGCACGCATACCACAGAAATCAGCTCAAGCAGCGGAACTGATAGCATTACCACGAGCATGTGAGCTCAGTACAGGATTGTGTGTGAATGTTTATACAGATAGCCGCTATGCCTTCGGAGTAGCGCACGATTTCGGCCTGCTCTGGAAGGAAAGAGGGTTCTTAACGTCGCATGGAGTACAAATAATGCATGGGGAGTTAGTTCATAATCTTTTAACTGGATTGACATATCCGAAGAGAATTGCCATCGTTAAATGTAGCGCCCATAGGAAAGTAGTCGATAAAGTTGGAGAAGGGAATGCGTTAGCAGACCGGGTGGCGCGGGAGACTGCGATGCAGCCCGGTGCTACTGCCATGTATGTAGTGAAGTCACAAGTAGAAAGATGGCATGATGCGAAGGAAGAAGTGCGAGAAATACAGAGGACCGCTTCTGATAAAGAACGGGAGCAATGGTCCAGTGAGGGAGAATTGGATGATGAGGGTTGCTGGAGAAATAAGCAGATGGATCGATGGAAATTACCCACAGCTTTTGTACAACCTATGGTTCAGATGGCACATGGGCTAGCACATGTTGGAGCTTCCGCAATTGTAAAATTGCTTACCCAAGTCTGGGAGCATCCAGAGATTGCTAGCACGGCAAAGAGAGTGGTGCAGACCTGTATGATCTGCCTGAGGTACAACCCAGGAAAGGGGACTCGGACCCCAGCAGGAGGGTTCGTAACGCCTACTGCACCCTTTGAGGTTTTACAGATGGATTACATTCAGCTCGAGCGTTGTAACAATTTGAAGTATGTTCTAGTAGTGGTGTGTGCCTTTAGCAAATGGGTTGAGGCCTACCCTACGAAAGACAATACTGCAATGACTACCGCTAAGATGCTGTTGAAGGAGTTCTTCCCTCGATATGGCGTTTGTAGACTTCTCTGGAGTGATAACGGGCCCCACTTTATAGCGGATGTTATAAAGTATGTTCTGAAGGGTCTAGGCATCACCCAGAAGTTCCATTCAGTATTCCACCCTCAATCTGCAGGACTAGTCGAGAAGTATAATGGTACACTGAAGCTCAAGATCGCTAAAATTCAAGCTTCAACGTCTTTGACTTGGCCAGATGCTTTACCGCTGGCATTGTTGTCAATTAGATCGGTACCGCACTCTCGAATCGGTCTTACACCGTATGAGATTGTCTTTGGACGTCCAATGAATATTTGGGGTCCACCAAAACCTAAGACTGTGTATGATGTACCTTGCGTAATGATGAATGATTATTTGGCACAGTTAACGGATAACTTGGTTTCCATTCATCAACAGGTCCGGGAGGCGCTCCCTGATCGGTCCACCGGCGAAGGACATAGTCTCCGGCCTGGAGACTATGTCATGCTGAAAATCTTCGATAGGACGAACAGCCTGGAGCCGAGATGGGTGGGCCCTGAGCAAGTCTTGCTGGCAACAAGGACGGCTGTGCGAGTTTCCAACAGAAAGAATTGGATTCATTCCCTGCACTGCCGCAAAGTACCGCCCGGATTGGTGGAGCCCGCTGTACTGACCGATCAACGAGAGATTCTGACCACAGAGAAAGGCCGTGCTGTGGAATCGAACGACGCTGAGGAGCTCTTTCCGGACCACGCGACTCCTGGAGGAAGGCGATATCATCTGAGGCCAAGAAAGTGAATCCTTCAGTATTGGGACATGTTGTCAGAACGGCCCTTGGGTTAGTGAAACGGAGAGCCAGTGAGGCAAGGGGGGGGATCAGCCCTGCATTAGTGTAGTGACACCCGTCTTGGCCCGTTGGTGAAGAAATCGACCGCTGCCCAAGGGGAAGAGTTCTGACAAACCTTTAGTTTCAGGAAGATATTGATTTTCTATTTTGACATGGAGAAAAAGAAGATCCTTTGTGCAATAGGTTTTATGCTCACAGTAGCTATTGTTGGGATAACCACATGGTTTGTGGAGAATGTGACTCCTGCCCGAGAGTTGCTTGTGTTGACCACTCCAGTGCCTGCGGAGCACTATTTCTATACCCTTCCGTATCAAGAATTGAAGCATCGTCAGTCCTATTTGAATAACACTTTCATCCAGATGTTACATCATACCCATGTTGCCACCAATGCTACAAACTGTTGGATATGTGGTATGATGCCAGCTCATCAGAAGAAGGGAGGAACGCCATTCATACCTCTTCCTTTCTCTCATAATGGCTCTTGTAGAGCATGGTACACTTTGCTTTTTGCCACTCGGAAACCCACAGTGGGACGATTACTCTTCAGACTCAATAAAGAATGTCATCAGGATAAAGATGGATATCCGCAAGCGAATGGGACAATTTGGGAATGGGAAGAGTATCAACCAGACAATGAATCGATTCCATATGTTTTCACGAACACCAGAGACACTGTGGGAAAAGACAGATTTGTGATTCAAGTGGCACAAGCTCAAGCGGATCTGTGTGTCCAAAGTGTGGGTTACATTCCTGTTGGTGTTAGTGATTGTATTACCATATTAAACATCGATGGATTGAATAACAGTACTTTCTTAGCATCCCATAATACGTATTTTGTGTGTGGAACTAAAGGTTATTACCGTTTGCCAGCCGGTTGGTCTGGAGTATGCTATGTATCATTTTTGTTACCTCCTGTATTTCTGGCACCTGCATCTTATCATAAGGATTTAAAGTTGTTGAATAATGTGACTGTAAATAGGTATAAACGTACTTTATCAATTGATGATGTGGATCAAACTGACACCAGTTTACAGCAGTATATCGACTTCAATCTAGGATTGTTTTTCTTCGTTGGAGCTGCCCTAAATAGTAGGAAAATTCGAAGATTAACACGAGTGGTAGAGGCTGTGACAAACCAAACCGCTGCTGCTCTTGGGAATCTTACGGAAGAATTACAGATTACCAGAATTGTTGCATTGCAGAATCGTATGGTGTTAGATGTTATGTTAGCTGATCGAGGTGGAGCTTGTAAAATTATCGGAAGTAGTTGCTGTGTGTTTATTCCTGACCACACCCCTTCAGTCTACAATGCAATTAACAGGTTGCATAAAATTGCAGCTGAAATCCATACAGAAAATGGCACTTGGTCCTTTTCTGGATGGTTTTGGGCATTGATCACTGCTTGGGGTTGGAAGGTTTTGACTGGTCTCTGCATAATTATAGCAGTTCTGTTTTCTTGCTGTATCTGTATTCAATGTGGTCCTTTGCTCTGTTCCATATGTGTATCTTTTTGTATCCCCGATAAGAAAGCTATTGCCAATGTCACTTATCAGAAACGTTTAGCTAAGGAAGTAGAAGAAATGATGATAATCGATATATATGATGATTATTCTAACAAGCCGGATGTCTTCAGTAAATGCTGAAAGGGTCGTCTGTTGTAAATTGCAACTTCGATGTGATTAAGCATTTACTAAAGACATGAATTCTCCTTCCTTACACATGTTCCTTTTGTTATGTTGACTGAAGTCTGGACTCCATTTTGTATTGTCATGTCTCCACGTGCTCAGCACGAGAAGAGTCTTATCTTTGTGTTAGTTGCTCTTGTAATCTGCCTAGTAACAGTCTATAAATAGTTTCTTTGTCCGTCTGGCGCATGCCCAGACTTGACCACATCTGTTATCAGTTAGTCCTTGCTTGACCATGTTTTCGCGGGCTTAAGGAGTATGTCAGCTCCGCCCACATATCGATCTTGTATTGCAAATGTCCATAAAAGGTAACATTTCTTGTCTCATGTCGTATCCTCCCACTTATGAGCCCCTCTGTTGTGTATAAAAGGGGACCATGTATGCAAGTTCTTTGTGCTACTCTATGCAATACTGAAGGGTATTGTATGGATTGTAGGACCACCCTTAAGGGTTAATAAACCGTGTCTTTGTACTTTGCAGTTTCCGTGCCAACTTCCTTATAGGCTTCTTTACAGGAGAGCGAACCCTTGTGTCCTGCGGGCCTAGCTGGGGCCTGTACTCATCACGAGCGCCCACGTTGCGCAGTCCATGCCGTGCGCGCCTCGCCTTTTTTTACACAGTAACATTTGTTTTTTTCTCCCTTGTGGGTCCTTTAACTTATTTAATAAATGTGATTGTTACTTCTTTATTATTTTTTTTAATTTTTTTTTGCCGTGCGCGTACGGTAAGCTTACCGTACGCGCACTCCGCGATTTTTTTTTTATATTATTAAATGTATTTTCCGTACTTTTGGGTCCTTCTTGGACCCCCTGACAAACACTAGGGGGTCAGCAACTGTCTTCGTTGCCCCCTTTTCACGTTCCCCACCTTTGTTTCTCAGTGCGAGAGACAGAAAATGGCGGCCGACACTTCCTGATTTCGACCGATTCGAATGTTTACAGTCATGTAACCACCAATCAGAATTGAGCTCGCGCACGGCACCGTACGCGTACGGTAAGCTTACGGTAAGCGCACGGAGCGCGCTTACAGATATATATATTGATTTAAATGCTATTTTCTCAGGACCTACTGAACAGATTTACACCAGACCTACAAAAGGCACATCCTTGACCTGAGGACTACCTCTCTGCCAAATTTCAAGTAATTCTGTTCAGCCGTTCGGGCTGTAGCTCGGACTAAAGGTCCTACGGGAAAATGCATGGGGAAAACGCGTTTTGGGACCCCCCTTTTTTCTCAGCCCCCGCTTGACGAATCCCCCCGAGACTTTCAGGGTAGGAGCGGAGCGTAGCGCCCCATTAGTTTTGAAAATTTCGCGAGGATTCGTCGACCGGCACCAAAGTTATTCCAAATAGAATGTTGCGGATTTCCTATGGAAACACGGTCCTAACTATAACCAGTAGATAATATACACATATATATATACACACACACATACATATATACACACACATATACATACACGAATACATATGCAGCCTGGAAACATATTACTAGGCTCAAAACTGCCACAATTGCATTGTAAATCTTTTACATTTGAAATAATAAAGAAACATTCATCATGATATTTTCATGATACAGATAAAGAAAACTTCTTTCAGTTTGCTTTGAAAAACACAACCTTGATTTTCAAAGGTAAAAAGGCAAGATCATAGAGGCAGAATTAGCCTAGAGAGGCTGCATATAGAACAATTGGAAAAACTGGTGCCGTGCCTTTAAGACCTCCAGGATCCCCCAGGCTCCCATCATGCACCACAGGTGACAGGCCAGTTCTTTTTTCCGGCTTCTTCTGTGAGGATCCTGGAGCATTGAGCTCGCCAGTTAGTGGTTTTTTATCACTAATTTCTGGTCTAAAGTGGAATTTTTTTCTTTCACTCAGCGTCTTTAGTACTTGGCTTACTAAATCCTGTTGTTTTTCTGGTTTTTGTCTATTTTTTCCTGTCATAATGCCGGCCTTATTTAATAAGTGCCCGGCCTGTGGAAAAAAGATGGCTAAATCAGTCTGTATTGCTGGTCTACCTTCATCTCACAAGCCAGACCAGTGCTACTACTGCAGCAAGTTTTCAAAACGAACCCTTAGAGAAAGGGAGAAGATTAAACTGCACTCCTCTCAAACAAGGCTGGAGCGCAAGGAAAAAGGTAAAAAAAAAGAAAACACCGGTCTCACATGCCGTCGAGGGACAGATCGACTTGCAAAATACCTTTGTGCTCCGAGTCAGCGTCGTAATAGATGTCGAGGCCTCCTTCGCCGTCGAAGCAAACGATTTCAGGTTAGAAGTCCCTTCACAGGCCGAAGTCGATGCCACTGCATAGGCGGTCCAGATCTGGCTCACCTATGACGGCAGGCGGGCGTTGCTCGACATCAGCACATCAACGTTGAAGCCCACTGTCGAGGGTGTCCGTGGCAACCTCGAGAACACCACTGACATCGAGAGGTTCACACGCATCGACGTCGAGCCGAACACCGAGGGCCTCGACACCAGTAAGGTGCAGTCGCTCTCCGACGACACGTCAGCACAGGCATTCGCTGTCGAGACGCATGAGATAAACGCATCTGTCATCGAGGAGGTCACCGTCGAGATCGCCGTCTAGACCTCACACATCATCCTCTGGACCTAAAAGGTCAGGAAGATCGCGGTCCAGATCGACAGTGAGAAGATCGACGTCAAGGAAATCGACGTTGAGGAGATCGCAGTCCAGTCACAGGTCTCCTCCTGCCAAGAGACCTAGGGCGACATCGAAAGACCGCTCGACGCTGAAGGACGTCCAGGTAGTGACCTCCAGGAGTGTCTCTTCCTCCCCGGGACTTCAGATAGTGCAAGTCAATCGTGAAACCTCACCAGTTCCGGCTCTAGCCCCTGCTACTAACATCTCCCCGAGGTGGCTGGGGGACATAAGGGTGTGGAAGATCCGAAGGATAACAAGACCTTCACATACCCAGAGCAGATCCAGATCTCCTGTAATACAAACAGTGCACTCCTCTGAGCGTCATGACCGGCGTGCCACTCCGCAAAGGTCACTGGCTTTGAGAAGGCGCACATCACGTTCTCCTAAGAGTCGGGCATCCAGATCTCGCCACTGCTCTCCTAGGAGACAAAGCCACAGATCTTCGTGGTCCTCAGACTCCAGACCATCAAAGGCCGACTACTCTCCTACTCTTTCTTCCTCTCCTCCGAGTAGAGTATCGCCCATTGATGACATTGTAACCTTCAATGAGGTCTGGTGTAGAGGAGCTAATAAGCTTCGTATTGAGATGCCCGTTTCTACTCCTGCAACGTCAGTCATCTTTGAAACACTTCATCACAGGTCTTCATCTAGACCTTTGCTTCCTCTGGTGCCTGGCTTGCTAGAGCCTGCTCTTCAGAAATTCCTGACTCCAGTGTCGGTGGGGGCGGCCCGTCGCGGATCACTAAGCAGTACAACGATCCTGAGCAGGACCCGCTTTTTCTGAGAGCTGACCCTCCTCTGGACTCGGTTATTGTGTCAGCGGCACGGAAACCAGACGGGGGAGTCATCATCTGCAGTACCCCCGGATAAAGACAGTAAGGCCATGGATTCCGTCGGCAAGAGTATGTACAACACCTCCGCGTCCTATATGAAGGTAGCCAGCGCCTCGGCCTTACTGGGTCGGTACGACCCCTTTCTGTGGGACTCTCACGCTTCACAGAGAAACTACCAAAGGAAGACAGACAGGAATTCCTGGAGGTCCTCCATGAAGGAGGTCTGGTGACCAATCAGGTCATCAGTGCAGCAGCTGATGCTTCTGACTTAGCTGCCCATGGATACTCACATGGGATTTGTGCCCGTCGCTCTGCCTGGCTGAGATTGACGGGTTTGAAACCAGAGGCTCAACATCGCATACTCAATCTTCCTTTCAATGGGACATCGCTCTTCGGCTCTCATGCTGATGTCGAAATGTCCAGGATGAAGACTGAACTGGACACTGTGAAGGCGTTTGGGCTTGAGAAGAGGAAGGACTTCAGGCGATGCTACCGCCCCTACAATCGATGCCAATACCAACATAGGGTTCAAACCCCTCAATGGTCCTCCCAGAAACATCAGGGAAGATCACAGTCCAACCAGCGTCGTCCTGGTAGAGGACGAGGAGGGAACTCTAGAGAGTCTACACCTGTTGCCAAGCAGCAACAGACAGTGAGTGCTTGCTTTCCCTAACTCTGTTACCCACTCTGGTGTGGGGTGGAGGGGGGGGGGGGGAGAGTGTCCATTTCTATCTGGAAGAGTGGACCAAAATCACACTAGTCAAGTGGGTGCTCAAATTTGTGAAGAATGGGTACTACATCAGGTTCAAGTCCCCTCCACCTTCTATTCCCCCTTGAAAAACTGTCATCCATTGCATAAATCTTCTGAGAGAAGCGGTATCCGCTCTACTCCTAAAGGAGGCCATCAAGGAGGTCCCATGGCACCAACGTCGACAGGGGATCTACTCCCGATATTTTTTGGTCCCAAAGAAAGGTCAAAACAATGAGTTCAGGCCTATACTAGATCTCAGGCTTCTCAACAAATTCATTCTGAGAGAGAGGTTAAGAATGCTGGCATTAGATCAAATAATCCTGCACTTACATCAAGGGGACTGGATGGGTTTTATAGATCTTCAAGATGCCCATTTCCACATCCCAATCTCTCGAAAGCATTGGAAGTTTTCTAAGATTTCACATTCAGTCAGACCACTACCAGTTCACGGTCCTGCCTTTCGGACTGAAGTCGGCTCCTCGCACATTCTCAAAGTGCATGGCAGTAGTAGCTGCGTTCTTGAGGAGGAAACAAATCTTCGTCTACCCTTACCAAGACGACTTTCTTCTCAAGAGTGCGTCTCCAACTCTTCTGCAGCAACACCTCATTCACTGCATTCAGCAACTGCATCTGCTGGATCTGAACGTCACTTAAAAAATATCCATCCTCAATCCAACACAGAGGATACATTACCTCGGCACAACTCTGGACACAGTAAACGCAAGAGTGTATCCTTCGGAGGAGAGACTATCATCCATTCTTTGCAAGTGTCAGACCCTCTTGAAGATACCTCATCCCACAGCCCGACAGGTTTCGTCTCTACTGGGTTCGATGGCCTCGTGCATTTTTCTGATCCCAAACGCCAGACTTCACATGAGACTTCTGCAGCAAACTCTGGAGGATTAATGGTCTCAAATCTCCAATCGCTGGGAAGACACTGTAACCATACCTCTATCTGTCCGGCTCTCCATCAGTTGGTGGATGCGGCAGTCTCATCTCCTGATAGGAGTCCCCTTTCACGAGGAGCTTCCCAAACAGACTCTGGTGATGGACGCGTCCCTTCAGAGATGGGGCGCTCACATGGGGTCCCTGCAGATACAAGGTCTGTGGTCAGAAAGAGAACAGCTATACCACATAAACATGCTGGAGCTCAGAGCGGTTCATCTGGCTCTCAAGGCCTTCTTCCCTTCCATCAGGTCGACTGCTTTGCTTGTACAGACGGACAATACAACAACGATGTATCACCTGAACAAGCAGGGAGGCACCAGGTCCAGACCGCTATCTCTGGAAGCGTAAGCGATTTGGAAATGGCTGCTAGCACGAGACATGAAGATATCTGCAATTCACCTACCAGGCGTCCTCAATGTCCAGGCGGACGGTTTAAGCAGGCACCTCGCAGAAGCCCACAACTGGGTGCTAAAACAAGAAGTTGCGCAAGACATCTTTCGCAGCTGGGAAACACCAGACATAGATCTCTTCAAGGACACAGAAAACGCAAAATGCTGCGTCTTCGCCTCCAGATATCTGCAATCAGGATCCAAGGGGAATGCTCTGTTGATAGACTGGTAGGAGACATTACTCTACGCCTTTCCACCAGTACCCCTCATTCCCCTGATGATCAGGAAACTGTACGAATCCAAGACAGAGATGATCCTGGTTGCTCCAGAGTGGCCTTGCCAGTAGTGGTACCCGGACCTCCTTCATCTGTCCAAAGTACCACACAGGAGGCTACCATGTCATCCGGACCTGCTGACCAAGGCAGGAGGCAAGGTGTTCCATCCCAACCTACCTTCCCTGCGGTTAACAGCATGGCTCCTGAGTTCATCCAATATGGACATTTAGGTCTCTTTCAAGACTGCATGCAGATCTTGAAGGAGGCTCGGAGACCATCTACAAGAAAGTCTTACGCTTTCAAGTGGAAGCGCTTTTACATGTGGTGTACTACTGAGTGATCATGACCCTATTTGAGGTCAGGAGCAGGTACTGCTACCTTACTTACTGTATTTAGCCAAAAGCGGGTTTGCAATATTCCTCCATAAAGGTTCACCTGACAGTGATTACAGCATATAGAAAGTCCCCCACTCATACTTCCTTCTTTCAGATGCCAGTGGTTAAGGATTTCCTTGAGGTTCTAAAAAAGGTCTACCCACCCGTTAGGTCGCCATCCCCTTCCTGGGAGCTTAATGCAGTCCTCTCTAAGTTAATGGGTCCCCCATTCTAACCTATCCACAAAGCTTCCCTTCAGCATCTTTCGTGGAAGACTGCATTTCTCGTGACAATCACATCTGCTCGCAGGGTGAGCGAGATACAAGGCTTATGCTCTACAGAGCCTTATCTCGTTTTTCACGCAAACAGAGTGGTGTTGAGAACTCACCCGAGGTTCCTTCCTAAGGTGGTCTCGGAGTTTCACATAAACCAGTCAATCACTCTTCCTACTTTCTTTGCGAACCCTGTCACTCCTGCTGAGAGAGCTCTGCACTCTCTCTAGATCTAAAAAGAGTGTTAAAATTCTATCTAGATAAAACAGAGTGTACGAAAGTCTGACCAGCTTTTTGTGAATAATGGTCGGTTGAACACTGGTTTCCCTGCCTGTAAAAGGTCCATTTCTAGATGGATAGTGTCATGTATCATGTTATCCTATCAGCTGGCACACAAGCAGCTCCAGGGCAAGCCAAGGGCTCACTCTACAAGAGGCAAAGCTGCTACGATAGCGATGCTTAGAAATTTACCTATTCAGGGAATTTGTAAATCAGCCACATGGCGTTCGGTTCACACTTTAGCACACCATTACTGCCTTGATTTTGACACTCAGGCAGATGCTCAATTTGGACAAGCATCCTTGAGAAATTTGTTTGGGTAATATATGTTTTGTATACAGGTTATGATATGCTGGTATTCGTCGGCAGGGTATGGGGATGGGCTTGCTACTCTATTCAGTGCTTATGACTATTGATGAGTATTCCCTGGAAGAGAAGGATAAGTTACTTGCCTGTAATCCTAGTTCTCTTCCAGGGGTATACTCAAAGTCATAAGCAACCTTCCCTCCTCCTCGGACGAATACCATGGCCATATAGATGTATCCGTTACCCATGCTGTGTTTACACTGTTATACGCCGTCCAAAAGAACTGACCTAACTGACACATGTGGTGTATGATGGGAGCCTGGGGGTTCCTGGAGGTCTTAAAGGCACGGCGCCAGTTTTTCCAATTGTTCTATATGCAGCCTCTCTAGGCTAATTCTGCCTCTATGATCTTGCCTTTTTACCTTTGAAAATAAAGGTTGTGTTTTTCAAAGCACACTGAAAGCAGTTTTCTTTATCTGTATCATGAAAATATCATGGTGAATGTTTATTATTTCAAATGTAAGAGATATACAATGCAATTGTGGCAGTTTTGAGCCTAGTAATGTCTTCAGGCTGCATATGTATATATATATGCATATTATATATATTTCGTACCTTTTCCCACACAGGTCTTCCTCGCGCACTCACTAATTCAGGAAGCGGTTGCACAGTGATAAATGCAATTCAGTTTTTATTTCAGCATGCCAGTAAAGAAACTCTACGCGTTTCGGTCTCTACGGAGACCTTGTTCACGAGACTGACAAACAGGAACCACCATTTTTTTCAAATATAAACCTCACATCCCGGTAATTACATAATTTCCTGGTTGAGGCAACTAGGCATTCTGGTTTTTGTTTTACGTGAACAATAACACAATATAAAGAAATTTATATATAAATTTAGACATGTGAATTTGATTGTATATCACATATTATTCGACATTCGTGGAATTGTATACCCGATGTTTAAAATCACCAAATTTCCGCATATATAATGTATTTGTAATACATTCTAGCCTGATTGAAACAGTAATGACTGCACTATCATTCAATGATATTTTATCATAGATTATTAGAATTAAAGCCCTCCAGTGGGCAGTTATACTTACTAAATCGGTCTTTCAGTTTTGCTTTATACTCGCCCTCTGGTGGGCTTCAATTCAAACTAGAATTTAGTACCTTCATTATTTCTCAATACACTGCGGTATCCAGATCTCTATTACTAACATACAATTACTGTGGGCTTGCCAACATGGTTTTTGCCCTATATCACCAAAAACCAATAGTAAATAAAATTGATTCTTTTTAGACTTTTTCTAAAATTATATACCTCCTTTTTGCCCCTGTTGCCCTCTATCTACCAGCTAATGTGACTAAAGAAATCTGTGTAAAATCTATGGTTAAAATATTAGGGAGGCTATTTATAGCTCTATCTCTAATCTGATTCACATATTTAACATTTGTTAATGGTGGAGTTCTCTCACAGTCAGTTCATAGATGATAATGAAGCTCCTCATCCTGGTTCAGTCCATAAGGCGTTAATGTTCGAAAGTTCAGAATGCATCGCGATTCTTTCTGCCTAAGAAATTTTCTCTGTCCCCCCCTCTTGGATGCATTCCCACTGCTTCCACAGCATAAAATTTCAGTTCTTTCCAATTTCCTCCGTGCTCCTTCTCCATATGTTTGGCCACAGCATTACTCCTATCCGTTTTTATTGTAGCCTGCACATGTTCCAAAATGCGTTAAGTTCACATTTCGTACTCCCTATATATTTTATCGAGCACGGACATTCAATCACGTATATTACAAACTGACTTTTGCAGTTGATCAACTGTTGGATTTTCCACATGCGTCTATTGGCCATAATTATTTCCTTCATGTTCTGAGCGATTGCACACACCTTACAACTGGTGCATTTGAAAAAGCCTCTCGGTCTCAGCCATGTTTCTGGCTTCTTTTGATTTTGAAAGTGACTATGGACCAATTCGTCCCGTAAGTTCTTAGCTCGTCTGTAAGTAATATTGGGATGATCTCCCACTATTTTAGATACTGTAGAATCCATATGTAAGATGTGCCAATTCTTGCGCAGTATTTTCATTAGTTGTTGATTTTCCGTGCTATAAGTCGTTATAAGTCGTATTTTATTGTCCTCTTCCTCATAACTTTGTTTCTCTTTTATCAGATCAGTTTTCTTTACAATTTGCGTGCATTGCAGTGATGCATGAATCATTTTAGAGTTGTATTTTCTTTTTGGGAATCTTTGTATTGCTTGACTTCGATGTTTTTGCCATTCTTCTTCTTGAGAGCATATCCTTTTAATTCTGAGAAATTCCCCGTAGGGGATATTTTTGATTAGACTGGTTTGATGAAAGCTTTCAGCATGCAGAACCGCATTTGTGGCCATGTTCTTTGGATGCAAGGTGGTATGCACTACATCATTTATAATGTAAATCTCAGTGCCTAAGAATACAACCCGTTCATCACTGATGTCATATGTGAACTTGAGGTTGAATTCTGAGTTGTTCAGTATCTCAAAATACTCGGCAAATTCATCCTTGGTTCCATCCCATATTATTAGCAAGTCGTCGATATACCTCAACCATGCTATGGTCTTATTAACATAATGGTCATTTTCACTTTTCCAGGCCCAGATTTTTTCCCATAGCCCCATGGTGAGACAGGCGTAGCTTGGACTAAAGGAAAAGCCCATCGCCATACCTTTCACTTGGCGATAGATCTCTTCCCCAAAAATGAATGTATTTTGTTCCAGGTAGATTTGGATCATTTCAAGCAACATTTTATTGTGATCAGCAAACTGAATGTTTCTCTCTTGTAAAAAAAATGTTCGCACGCTCCTAGACCAATGTCATTTCGAATGTTGGAATATAGTGATACCACATCCATCGTTATCAAACTATATGTTGCCTGCCATGGTTTTTTACCTGCAAGTGCCTCAATAAGTCGCCTGTGTCTTGTAGGTATGATGTTAAACCTTTAACATATGGTAACAAAAATACATCTAGAAAGTTGGCCATAGGTTCCAGTAATGCCCCTTTCGCCGATATTATAGGCCTCCCAGGTGGTTTTGTGGGGTTTTATGAACCTTAGGGAGAAAGTATATGGTCGCCATTTTGAGATATTTTACTTCATCCTCATCCAATAAAGTTTTGTTGCATCCAGAAATCAAGTTTAGCATCCTGCTCCTCTTTCCATTTCTTTGTTGGATTAGTTTTCAATTTTTCATAGTATTCTCTATTTCTCAACTGTGAATATGCTTCTCGCATATATGTTTCTTTCTCCAGGATGATGATATTTCCTCCCTTATCTGCCATTTTTATCACGATTGTATCGTCATTCTTCAGATTTTGTAATGACCTGCTCTCTTCAAAAGAAAGATTATCTTTTTTCTTTGAGTGATTCAGTTGATACAAGTCTTTTATTGCACAGTCATGGAATGCGTCAATTTTGATGCCCTGTGATAATTGCGGGTAGTATTTGGATTGAGTTTTTTTTTTACTACATCCAGCTACCAATTGTGTGCAATGTTTCCGCAATTCTCTCATTTCACACTCAGGATTTTGGTCTAATTCCATAAGGGCAACAAAATGTTATGCATCTTTCGCCATCAAATTCATGTCCGGTGTCAGGATCTTTTTACTATATTTTGCCATCTTGGGATTTTCCGCAAAAAGTTTCGCTAATTTGATTTTTCGAACAAATTTATATAGATCTATCCTTGTTTCTGCCAGATCGATGGTGATAGTAGGGCAAAAATTAAGACCACGTTTTAAAAGTCGCAATTGTATTTCAGCAAGTGTGTTTTTTGAGAGATTGATCACTTCCAAGTCCTGGGTCTTATTGTCTGAAGACATCTCTAACTCCATTTCTGCCACATACTCCTCGTTGTTGTTCCCACTCGGTTTATATTGGAACTTGGATTTGGTGTGCCGCTTTCCTCGTCTTGTTGATTTCTGTGGGCATTTCCTCGCCCCGCCTCTTCCCCAGCTGTTTCCTGCTGGCGATCCCACGGTCTTTTCCCAATTCTTTTGTTGAAGCGCCAGACTCATTTTGCCTAAAAAAGAGCATTTCGGTCTTACATCCCTTTGATCTTCTTCTCCATCACTGGCGTCAGTTGATGTAAGCGATGATAAACTGCCTGTATTAGTTGCCAGATCCAATTTCTCTTGTTGTTTGAATCTGTCACATTTTCTAGCATATGTGAAGATGCGACCCTCTCAGTAATCTTCCTTGTCTCTCTGAAATTTAGATTGTTTCCTCAATCGTACTGTTTCTTCGTGCTTCTCTATATAATGCTCAAGTTCCTCTTTGAACTTGGTTAATTCTGAGCTCATGTCCAAAGTTGTCAGTTCTTTTTCCATTTCTTTCAGTTTTCAGTTTTCTCTAAGGCCACTTCAATGTGTCTCACTAAGATTGCCATTAATCCCAATGATGATTTCAAAATATATTGCCCCCACTCATTGAGTAGGTCATTACTGGTATCCTGGTGATTAGGCATCAGGTTTATGTGTAATCCGCGTGGGACACGTTTCACCTCTAAATACTTCTTTAGAGACGCTACCTCCCACCATTTATTGATTTCTTTCTTTGAAAGTTTTTCCCAAGCGCGTAATTTATTTTTGGCAGCCGGTTTGTATGAGCTACTGGGTGCACCACTCCCAGTACTGGTAGTTGCTTCTTGTTCCAAAAATGTGTCTATTATAGCATTCCTATTTGCCTCCCTTTTTTGGGTCCCAAAACGCGTTTTCCCCATGCATTTTCCCATAGGACCTTTAGTCGAAGGTACAGCCCGAACGGCTGAACAGAATTACTTGCAATTTGGCAAAGAGGTAGTCCTCAGGTCAGGCATGTGCCTTTTGCATATATGGAGTCAATCTGTTCAGTATTTCCTGAGAAAATTGCAGTTAAAAGTACATAAATATCTATAGCCGCGCACCGTGCGCGCACCCTAACGTGCGCGAGCGTATTTTTTTATTTTTTTTTTAAACGTGTTTTTATTGCAGAATTAAGAATGAGAACTCCATAATAGCGACCTGTGCCCACAAGGTATCTCAGAGCCCCCCCATCATTGTAGTGCTGTACACAGCCATTCAGCCCACATCCCGGAGGCCGGGCGGCACATCGTTACAATCCTCTGAGTATCCTAGCTATCCTGTCACAGAAGAGCTGGTCAACCTCCCAGGTTAATATCTGCTTTTTACCCAACCGCCTCAGTCCCCAGCCATCCGTCCTTATACTGCTACAACACCCCAATAACCCCCCAACCTACCCACCCCCCCATTACTGCTGGCGTGGGCCCCGATCGTGGGGTCTAGCATACTGTTTCTACTGCTATCGGTTGTTCGCCTGTAGCTCCTAGGCCTCGTGGAACCCCGCCCTCCCGGTCTTCCTGCTCTGTGCTCTCCAGCCGGTAGTCCTTCAGAGCCTGTACTATCAGCTCCCATGCCCTCACCCATTCCAATCCCTTCTCATCCCCCGCCCTGGTCGCCTGTCGCCTCCTAAGCACACTCTCACAGCTAGCCCACTTCAGCAACTCAGCCATCCATCTCTCATACGACGGACCCTCCCGGGATTTCCAATGCCATGTAATTTCTCTCTGGGCCAGCATAAGGCCCAAGTCAATGAATTTACTCGTCACTTTCGTCTTCACTGTGTGAGGGAACCAGAGCAATAAACAGGCCGCCATGTCGAACGGTCCGTGACAGCGTTCAAGAGCTCCCCCACCTCAGCCCAATACGTCCCCAGCCGGGGACACCCCCACAAGAGGTGGTCGAGCTCCGCTCCAAGCTCCTGACATCTCGGGCACGCCGCATCCTGCACCTGAAAATACCGTTTAATCCTTCCCGGGGTCAGATAGGCCCTATGCAGTACGAAGAAGTGTACCTGCTGGAAGCGGGCATTCCTACTCCCCTTCCATGTCCTCCGCATAATATGACTCCACACGGTATCCGGGATGGGTTTGCATATACTGCCGTCCCACTTCTCCTTTAGTGCCGTAAGCGGCTCCAAACCCTCCCGCAGCAGTCGGGAGTGGATGCAGGTGACCGCCTTGATTCTCCCCGCCGCCATCACCACATACTGGCAGGTCTGAACCACGGCGTGCTCCACTAGTCCCTCCCTCCAGTGCCTTTGTACCGCCGCGCACACCGCCGCGTGCAGCAGGTAACTCCCATCCGGGAGGCCAAACTGTTCCTGCAGCACCCCAAAGGGCGCGAGCGCCCCGTCCACATACAGGTCTCCCACCATCTGCAGCCCCAGCTCCTCCCACTCCGCCAACGGTGACCAGTCACCGCCATGTGGCAATGCTGTCAGCATCCCTAGCGGGATCTCCGGCGCATACGGGCGTGCCGCCTTCGCTCTCCTCATGCTCCTGTGCCAGCACTGCCGGAGGGTTCTCTCCTCTATGGAGAGGTCTCTCAAGTCCAGCTTCTGTTGCAAGACTATGTAGGATAAAACGTGCCTCTGGATACCGGACTCCCTCTCATGCTCCGGGCCTCTAAATACTTTAGCGACATTTTGCGTTAAAACCTGTAGCTGTGCCGCCAGGTAGTACAATTCAAAATCAGGGACCGCCAACCCTCCATCGAATTTGGGTCGCACCAAAGTAGCCAAGGCCACCCTCCGCCGTCCCCTCCCCCACAGGAAGCCGAAAACCAGTGTCCTCAGCTCTGCAAAAACCCGCTGGGGGATCCAGACCGGCAGGGTGCGGAAATAATAAAGCAGCCGTGGCAGGGCCACCATCTTCAACAGCGCCACCCGGCCCAGCACCGACAGCGGTAGGGAGGCCCAAAAGGTCATGCATCCCCTCAGGGCCCGCACACTATGCCCTATGTTACCATCCATCAAGTCCCCGACGTCGCGGTAGATCCGGACCCCCAAGTAGGTGAAGCACGTGGCCTCCCACACCACCTCCACAGTGAGTGGGGGGTACGGTACATCCGCCCGCAGCGGGAAGACACAAGTTTTAGTCCAATTTACCTTGAGGCCCGACAGCCCCCCAAAGCCCGACAGCAACTCCATAGCCCCCCCCCCCCCCCCCCCCCAGGGCTTCCTCTGAATTCTCGAGATACAGCAAGAGATCGTCAGCGTATAACGAAATATAGTGCGTCGTCTCCCCACACCGGACCCCACCGTACCTTGACCCCGTCCTCGCCCGCGTTGCCAACGGCTCCATCGCCAGGGCAAACAACAGGGGAGACAACGAACAGCCCTGTCTCGTGCCCCTGCGCGTGTGTAGACTACCTCCCCTGTCTCCGTGCTAATGCTCATTACTGGGCAACCTCTAGGTTCCGGGTTAGCCAGCCGGGCCAGGAGCGTTCCCACCTTATCCCTCTCCGCATGCACTCTGGCAGCATACAGCTTGTAATCAAAGCACCTCAGCCACTCCGTCTCAGTCGCAACCAGCTCCTTCGCCTCTAGCAGCCTATCCTGTAGATCCGGTCGCTCAGGCCTGCGCCGCTCCAAGTCCCGCAGCAACCCCTCCGCCTTCGCCAGGTCAGCCAGGACTGTCGTCCGCGCATTCGAAAACCGGCCCATACAAACGCCTCTGGTCACCACCTTCATTGCATCCCATTCAATCGCTCTTGTGGTAGTTGACCCCTCATTCTCCCTAAAGTAGAGTTCAATGCCCTGCAGGACAGCATCACTAAACACCGGATCTTCTAATGTCTCTGGCCGTAGCCTCCACGTCGGAATTGCCGACCTCGGCCTCTGCCACTGCAGCGTCAGCAACAGCGGATTATGATCGGAGACAGTCCTAGTTAAATACTCCGTGTGCGCCATTTTGGGAGCCAGGGAGCCACTACACAGAATGGAGTCTATCCTAACGTGCAGCGCATGTAAAGCGGAAAAAAAGGAATAGTCCCTATCGCCAGGATGTTGCTCCCGCCACACATCAACCAATCCCCACCTCTCCTGCCAGTCCGCCCTGTGCGCCGCTAACCGGCGCACCGGGCAGTCGGCCAGGGGCGGATGCGACCTATCCAATGCTACATCAGTTATCGAATTAAAGTCCCCTCCTATCAGAATGGGGCCCGCCAGGAAGTGCGCTAGCGATCCCGTCAGGCCAGCAAAGAAGCGCGCCTGATCCACATTAGGAGCATAGAGACTACACAGTACCACATCCTGGCCATACAACCGCCCCTCCCCCACCACATATCTACCCTCAGGGTCTACCAACTGATTTGTAGCCTGGAATGGGACCCCCGCTCTCACCCACACCAATACTCCCCTGGCAAACGCCGAGTACGTGGTGCCAAACACCTGGCCATGCCATCTCCTCTGCAGCGCAGTATGTTCCTGCTTGGTTAAATGAGTCTCTTGTAAGAAAGCAATTTGGATGCCTCGCCTCACTAGCTGGGCGTGCACCTTATACCTCCTCGTCATGGTCCGGAGTCCGCGGACATTCCACGTGAGGCATTTCAAATTAGGTAATGTCCCCATTGTAGCCAGTCCTCAACCAATGACCCAGTGCCCAGTAACCACCCCCAGCCATGCAGTATTGCCCCTTAACCAAAACACCCCAACAAACTCCCCCCACCCCTCTCCCCAGAACAGGACCCAATAACGCTATATCAGCCCCCATCCAAACCTGCAACCCTCCAAACATTCCCTACTCTGTAGTCGTCACCACAGAAAGCCTTAAGGGCCACGAGGGGGTGCTTCAGAGCCGACCCGGGGCAGGCCCAGCCCTCGCCCCCAGCCCACGATCCCACAGGTCTCTCAACACAGTACCTTCCAAACCGCAGAGCACCAGGGCGCCCCGCCGGACTCGGGGCTGCGATTAAAACCCCCCACTCCCAGTGTTAGTCGTTGAAGAGACCATCCGCCGTCTGTGGGGTGACCGCTGGCCTCCCTGAGCTCTCAGCCTCCGAGACTTCACCACCGGACCGCCCGCCATCGTCACCAGAGTCTGTACCCACCGATGTCCTTTAGTGCGGGGAGCCCGTTATGATCGCCGTCGCCGCCAGCGCTCCCCGCCTGTCATCCGCCATCTGGTCGTCCCGCACCCCTCTCCTGAGGTTATCACGTTTGCGGAGGCGTTGGGATTTCCACACCTGAACCGGCTGGCGCCTCGCCCTCGCGCCTTGTCCCCGTGCGGTCCGTGCCAGCGCGATGCAACTCAAGCCATGCCCACGCCTCGTCAGGAGTCTGGAAGAAGTAAGTCGTTCCGTCCACAATCACTCTTAGTTTCGCCGGGAAAAGCAAGGAATATTGTAAACCCTCGGCCCTCAGTTCCTTTTTCACCGCCAAAAAAGAGGCCCTATTTTTCTGGACCTCCTGCGTATAGTCAGGAAACACCGTTACCGGGCTGTTCGCCACCTGAAATGGGCCCTCCGATCGTGCCCTCTGGATCAGCAAATCTCTGTCCTTGTAATGCAAGAGTCTGACCAACATCGGCCTGGGTGGGCGGCCCGGCAGCGGCGGGCGGGCTGGAACCCTATGCGCTCGCTCCAAGGAGAAGAAGGGGGAGAGCCCCTCCGGGGCCACCACCGTTTTAAACCAGTTCTCCATGTACGCCACCGCATCCTCCTCTTCACTGTTTTCCGGAAGGCCCACCACCCTTACGTTGTTCCTTCGATTGCGGCCTTCGGCGTCCTCCGCCCGTCTCTCCAGCGTCGCCAAACGGCCCAGGATATCAGCGAGTTTGTGGTCCGCGGCCACCACCGCTGGCCTGAGCTCCTGTAGCTGCATCTCATTGTCCTTAACTCGGTCCGACAATTTGGCATGGTCCGCCCGCAAGAGACCCAGCCCAGTGGCGACCTGCGCGATATCGTTGTGCAAGGCCTCCTTGGTCGCCGTAATCGCCTCCAGGATGCCATCCAGCCGTTTATTCAGGCGCCGTTCCTGCGCCGAGCCCTCCGAGTCATCCTGGGCCCCGACATCCGCGGCCGGCGCCGGGCCCCGGCCGTGCCCCACCGGCATCTGCGGCGCGGAACCCTTAGTCGCCATCTGCTCAATGGGAACCCCCGATCAGGGTGAGCGCGAGGGTCCCCCGCTCAACTGTGCCAAAGTCCGCCGCCCGGCGTGGCCGCCACCCACGAGGGCCGTCGCAATCGCAGCCCGTGTGCTTCCCTCAGTCAGCCATAGGGCCACTCCTCGGTCGATGCCTCCAACCTCCGGCAGCACTCGCCTCTCTCTAGCCGCCGATGAGGGCCACGCAGTTCAGGGCCTTCCTCCGCTCCCCACAGCGTCGTCAGCCGCTCCGGACCTCCTTGTCATGAGGCCCTCACCGAGTCAGCCCAGGGCTATCCGCCCAGCGGGGTCAGCACTGTGTCCCGGGGGGAGGGGGCACCCCTCCGCGCCCGCCTGCAGCACTCCTCAGTCCCCGCACTGCCAGCCACAGCCCAGCGCCGGGACCCGCACCACTCCGGAGCCGCCGGCGGGGACCGTCAGCCCGCCCCGATGCCGGGCGCGCGGTCCAGCAACGCCTGGTCAGGCGTGGTCTCTCCTGGGCGACACCGTTCACGCTCCGGCTGCCTCCGCCGTCCCGGGTCTCAGCCAGGCGCCTCGCCAGCCCAGGCAGTCGTCGCTCTCCACGTGGGGGGAGGGGCGGCTCCGGCGCTCCGCGCCTCACGCAGCAAGAGGGGCCCCGACCCCCAGCTCGCAATACCAGGGGCACCGGAGAGCCGTCCTCTTCCAGCGCAGCTGGGGTAGTCCCCGTCTCCCTCCGGCCCCGGTCCTCCGTCCTCCGCCCTCCGCCCTCAAGGCTCCGAGGTCGAGGCCGCCGCCATCTTGCCTGCTGGTCTCCGCACTCCGCAGCCCCGGCGTCGGGCTCCAGCACCGCTCCTGGCCCTCCTCAGTCTCTCTGCCAGCAGCCCCTGCAGCCCTGGTGCTCCGCACTGTCAGTCCGTCCTACTAGCAGCCCCTTACGGCAAGTAAATCAGGAGTAATGACGGGATCAGGCTCGGAGCTACAGGCTCACGCCGCCATCCCGATCGGCGTCCAAGCCACGCCCCCCTAACGTGCGCGAGCGTAATTCTGATTGGTGGTTATATGTCAGTCAACGTTCGAATCGGTCGAAATCAGGAAGTGTCGTCTGCCATTTTGTTTGTTTTGGGTGCGACAGTGAAAAAGAGAGGTGGCGAACGTGAAAAGGGGGCAGGGTAGAGAGTTCCTGACCCCCTAGCCTTTGTCAGGGGGTCCCTAAAGGACCCCGAAGGGTGAAAAAAACTTTTTTTTTTTTTTTTTTTAAATCGCGGGGTGCGCGCACGGTGAAAAACCTTAAAAAAATATATATAATGATACATAAATAACTTAGCATTTAAAAAAACGTACAAATTCACTTAAAAAAACCATAGGTTTCACACACGTTATAGTTGGGAATTAGCATTTAAAAAACCTTGCAAATTCACTTAAAAAACCATAGGTTTCACACATGTTATAGTTAGGTGGACATTTCACTCGTAAAAAACCAATGAAATTCCCCCGTTATAGTTAGTTGAGATAACTATAACTCGCGTGACCGCCACTCTATCACAAGGATGATGTCATCAGTGATTTCATGAGTGATGCCACTGACCATGTCATGAGTGATGTAATATGTGACGTCATGAGCAGAGGATTGCGGGCGCGCGAGTTATAGTTATCTCAACTAACTATAACGGGGGAATTTCATTGGTTTTTTACGAGTGAAATGTCCACCTAACTATAACATGTGTGAAACCTATGGTTTTTTAAGTGTATATATATATATATATATATATTACCTACTGGCAGTCGCCAGTAGGTAGTCATAGTTAGGACCTATTTTCCATAGGAAATACGCAACATTCTATTGCCAATAAGTCTGGCGCCGGTTGACGAATCCTCGAGAAATTTTCCAAACTTTTGGCCAGCTCCGCTCCGCTCCTACCCTGAAAGTTTTGTGGTGATTCGTCAAGCGGTGCCGAAAAAAAAGGGTGGTCCCAAAACGCGTTTTCCCCATGCAATTTCCCATAGGATTTGTTGTAGCAGCTACAGCCCGAACCGCTAAACGGAATGACACCAAATTTGGCAAAGAGGTAGTCCTCAGTTCAGACTCGTGCCTTTTGCATAAATGGTGTGAATCCGTTCAGTAGTGCCTGAGAAAATTAGAATTAAAAGTACATAAATATCTATGGCCGGGGAGGATCCGCGGACCCTACCCGCACCATAAGCGCACCCTCCCCGAACCGAGCGCGCACCCTCCCAATCGCGCGCTAAATGCTAATTGGCTGTCGAGTGTCTGTCTACATTCGAAACCAGGAACTGTTGGCGGCCATTTTCTGCCTCGGTAGAAGCGAGGCTGAAGAAGCAAGGGGAATAAGTGTGTAAAACATATAAAGGGGGCAGAGTGGAAATACACTGACCCTCTAGAGGTGCTTAGGGGGTCCTAGAAGGACCCCCTGGGGTCCCATTTTATTTTTTTTAAACGGCAGAATGCGCGCACGGTGCGCGCATCCTACCGCGTTGGGTGCACGGATTCTCACGCGTTGGGTGCGCGGATCCACGAAAATTTTTGGGGAAAAAAAGACAAGAAATCATTGGTTGTATGACTACTTTCTACACTGAAAGGTAGGGTGTATATTTCTGTTTTTTAAAGGTATGATTCTCATTGGTTGGCAAAAACAGATTGTAAGGAACATTATATATGATAAGCTGATATGTTGAAAAGTCAAGCACACTTCCTGTCTTGTTTAGCAACATTGTGTGCTGAACTTGTGACCTGTGTGCTCAGTGCAGTGTTCCATGAGCTGTTTCTATGGTAACAGGTAGAAGGCAGATTGGGGGAAGGGTTGAAATGTATTTCAGTTGGAAAGGGTTGAAATGTTTAACCAATAGAAATGTGTGTTTGCTTTTGAGTTTATGTGTGAAGGATTGTGATTTGATGTTTACATGTATATGTGTGGAAAATGAAAGGGAAACTTTTCCATTCTTTGTTTTTGCTGAGAGGTGCACAGTGCAGAGATTCTGTAAAAGAAAATATGGTGAGTGACTGATATACTTTTTAATCCTCAAAACAACTTGAAAGGTGAGTTATTTAATTGTGAGGGGATGCATGTAGACTATTTTCATTTTAATCAGACTAATGTATTTCTCCTGCTAAAGTGTAGGGAGTACTTTTTTTCTCTACAATCTTATTGACAGTGTGTGTGCATGTAGAAACCATTCTGTGATAATCATTTGTGTTTTTCATGTGTTTGCAGACAGATAACTGTGCTGTTTTTATATTTTGGTAGAATTAGAAACCAGTCATTGTTTTTGAATTTGTGAAATGAGTTATGCTATGTATCTATGCTAAAATGTAGTACTTCTTCTAGATGAAGAAATGTGTTTTGGTATAGTGCAAGGGATAGTGTTGTTTGTCTAGAATCACACAGTGAGTATGTGTGCATTTGGGAACCACTGTGAGAGAAGCATTTGGTAACATTGTGTATTTGCTGACAGATAACTGTTTTAAAACCTGTCATGTTGTCAGGTTTTAGTAGCATTAGAAGCCAGTGTTTGCTTATGCATTGATAAAAATAAGTCATGCTTTGAGACTAATGTGCTGTACTTTAATATGTAGATTGTGTGTAGTCTCCTTACCCCTTGCACAGTAGTGAATGAGTTTTGGTAAGCTGCTAGGGATAGTGTTGCTTGTCTAGAATCACACTGTGAGTCTGTGTACATTTGGGAACCACTGTGAGAGAAGTATGTGGTAATATCGTGTATTTGCTGACAGATAACTGTTTTAAAACCTGTCTTGTTGTCAAGTTTTAGTAGAATTAGAAGCCAGTTTTTGATTATGCTTTTATTAAATGAGTCAGGCTTTGACAGAAAAGTGCAGTCCCGAAATATGTACATTGTGTGCAGTTCCCTTATCAGTTCCACAGTAGTGAATGATTTTTGGTAAAGTCCTAGGTATAGTGGTTGTTGTCTAGAATCACACTGAGTCTGTGTGCATTTGGGAACCACTGTGAGAGAAGCATTTTGTAACATCGTGTATTTTTTAGCAGATAACTCTTTTAAAACCGGTCATGTTGTCAAGTTTTAGTAGCATTAGAAGCCAGTCTTTGCTTATGCGTTGATTAAATGAGTCATGCTTTGACACTAATGTGCTGTACTTAGATATGTAGATTGTGTGCAGTACCATTACCTCTTCTAGACTAGTGAATGAGTTTTGGGAAACTGCTAGGGATAGTGTTGCTTGTCTAAAATCACACTGTGAGTCTGTGTACATTTGGGTAAGGATTGTGAGAGAAGCATTTGGTAACATAGTGTATTTGATGACAGATAACTTTTATTTATTTATTTTTCAAATTTATAGAGCGCACTGTTACCCGGAGGTGTCCTGGCGCTAACTGTTTTAAAATCGGTCATGTTGTCAAGTTTTAGTAGCTTTAGAAGGTATTCTTTGCTTATGCATTGATAAAATGAGTCAGGGTTTGACACTTAAGTGCAGTACCATGTACTATTCTCTTCACTGTGCCAGAACTGAAAATTTAAAAGTTTTACCCAGGCACTAAGCTAGCAGTAGTCTGATGATTTAGTCAGTTTCCAAGTACTCATGTTGTGAACCATACATTACCACATAGATTGTTTCAAATGTCTATGTAGTATGCATGCAGTCTTCTACCATACTATACACTTGTCTTTCACATTTTCAATTCGCTAGTCAGTATCCATACACTTCCAGGAAACACCCTGTAACTCCCTTTGCAGACCTCTAGTGACCCATTCAGCATCATGTACTAAACCATTCACTGTGCCAAAACCCAAACACTTATAAATTCACCAAGATACTATCTTTGGAGTACTCTAATCATTCAGTCAGTGCCTAAGTATTCATGCACTGAGCCAGGCCTTAGCACATGGACTGCTTCAAAACCCTATCCACTATGTATGCAGTCTTCTAACCACCTAGATACTTGTCTTTCACACTTTCAATTCCCTAGTCAGTATCCATACAGTCCAGCAAACATCCTGTCACTGCCTTTGCACTCCTCTAGTGACCCATTCAGTACCAAGTACTAATCCATTCCCTGTGCGAAAAGCCTACAACTTATACATTCACCTAGGCACTCTCCTTGCTGTACTCTAATCATTCAGTCAGTACCCAAGTAGTCATGCAGTGAGCCAGGCCTTAGCACATGGACTGCTTTAAATGCCTATGCAGTATGGATGCAGCCCTCTAATCACCTACACAGTTGTCTTTCACACCTTCAATTTCCTAGATAGTATTCATACACTTCTAGCGAACACCCTGTCACTCACCCTGCGTGTCTCCTTATAGTACTGTAATCATTTAGTCAGTTAGCATGTAGTATTTTAGTGAGGTAGGCTTTAGGGCATGAACTGCTTCAAAGTAGTATGCACTATGCATGTAGTGTTTTAACCATCGTCACACTTGTGGTTCAGGGCTATAGTTTCTTAGTCAGTTTTTATATAAAATGTGTTTGTACAGTAATGGAATAGTATAAATTTGAAAGTTATTAATATACATTTATTTGTGATTCTTTTTTACAGATACAGATTAGGAGTGTTTCTCATCTGTTTGCACTCTTCTCATGCAAGATTGTTTGGATGAAGGGTCCTTAGGTGTTTCATCATACCTGTTGTGCCGCACAAGTATTTTTTGTTAGGATCCCCTCGTAACAGAACTCTTTTGCAAATCTTGCGCGCGACACAGGTGGCATTGGTCTTTGTTTGCCCCTCGAGAAAAGTAGAACATTTCCACATCACTGAAGGAAAACGTTGTGGGCGTGGTGCATCCTCCAAAAATTCATCCTTGGATTCGGTGAATATTTTAAAGTGACAACATATACAGTTTTTGTAAGTTAAACTTATAAGATTTTGTTAGCTGTATGCATTTTATATATCTGTGATTTGTATCTTGTTTTTTTTTTTTGAGAATAGCATGTTGGGTTTTTTTTAACAATCTTTGAGATTGTTTTTTTTTTGCCCGCTGTTAAGTGACGAGTACGATTGAAATCACTATTTTTAGTGAAATTTAATATATTCTGAGAACAGCAAAAAAGGCAAAAAAATTACTTTGTGGAAATTATTCTGTGTTGTAAAAAATGTATTACTACATGTTATAATTTTTTTTTCCTTTTCTTTCACAGATCCAAATTTTAAAATAAGCAATTTTTATGAATTTAGATTGGAATGAAAATGTGAAAAAAACGTGTACCATTTTTTATTCCTATTACTGTGAAGGTAAGTTTAACTAAGTCTTAATATGCAGAATGAGGAGGTCTGCAAGAAGCTACAAAGTTGAAACATGTTTCTAAAAACACTCTGTTTATACCTTTGTAGTTTTGAAATCTGACCATAATCAGATATCATGTGACCTGCTAAAAAAGAGATTTGAGGGATTCATAATATTTCCTATTTTAGCTATTGAAGGACCGCAATTATTTCAATCATTCTTCTTTGAACATCTTTGCAGACAAAACTCTGTGCTTACCTTTAATCATTTGCAAGGAATTTTAAAACTGGAAATATGTCACTTTTTGTAACATAGTTATTGTGTAAGATACTCTTTCATATTTACAAAGAGAGGAAAAGGCAATCTGTGCACTTTTTATACTCCATGTAAATACAACCTCATCATGCAGACCACTTTGGTGCCGATTCCGATCCTGTAAAACCCGGGTACAAATGGTCGTACGGAGCCTTTTCTCCGTACGACTCGTACCCGGGAATTCCACCGTACAAACCAGCAAGTACGATTCGTACAGAAATACCATTTCCGTACGAATCGTAAAAAACACAGTACGGCTAAAAAATACATATTACTCCGATCCTGGACAGCCCTATGCGACGTCCGCACGGAGTCAGGCAGCGTTTTACGGACCAGCAAGTACGATTTGTACCCACAGTACTCCGCACGTCTATATTTTTACGGGAGCCAATAAGTGCCGGAAAAGCTAAGTACGCCGCGATGCACGAGGAAAAGGGGTCCCGCTACGCGACTTACACACCATCACCCACATCGTACGTGTCATCATGTACAGTGCGTACCCCAACATTGCAGCGACTGCTCACCATAGCACAAAGTCGCATTGCACTTAGTGCAGAGCACTTTTAAAAATTGAAATTGAGGACGGATGTCCAAGGTTTGGGCTAATGGATGCACTCTTGAGGTGCTCGGCTGCAATGAGGTGGATGGCGCAGGAGCAGGAGTGTTTCTCATCTGTCGGCACTCTTCTCGTGCAAGATTGTTTGGATGAAGGGTCCTCATGTGCTTCATCATACTTGCCGTGCCGCACGAGTATTTCTTGTTAGGATCCCCTCGCGACAGGACTCTTTTGCACATCTTGCACGTGACCAAGGTGGCATTGGTCTTATTCTGCCCCTCGGGAAAAGTAAAAAATTTCCACACCACTGAAGAAAAACGTTCTTTGAGTGGTGCCTCTGCCAAAAATTCATCCTCAGAAGTATGAGGTGATGCAGGTGATGCCTGCTGCCCTGAAACCATTTTTGGTTGAAAAAAGTTAGAGCTAAGTGTAAACATAGTCTAAAAAAATCTTCTTCTCTCCAAAGAGATGGTGCTCTAAAGAAGGTCAAAGAAGAATGATTGAAATGGATGGGGTCCTTTAATAGTTAGAAGAGGAAGTGTAATGAACCAATCAAATCTCTTTTTTTGCAGGTCACATGGGATCCGCGCACCCGTCGCTTACGCAGCACGCACCCAGCGCGCATCCGCGAAATTGAATTAAAAAAAATTATAGGATTAGATTTGAAAATATATTCGTTTTAAGACTAGTTTAGAGTTTGTCTTCAATTAATATTCACATGAAATACATATATATATGTTTTTTTAAATGTTAAATATTTCGCGGGATCTGCGCACCTACCGCGTCATAGACGCAGATGACGCATCGCGGAAGCGCGTAAACGTTGCTTTACGTACATCGAACGTGTCGCGTATAGGCTGGGAGTCACGTACCGGTCGCATTGCAATCGCGCACTAAACACGTACCCAACGCTTACCATGCGCGGATGGTATCGCGTAGGGATCGAGAACGGTGCGCGGATCCAAAAACATTGAAAAAATATATATAAAATAAAGTTTTGAACATATAGTTAAAAAAATATGTTTGAAAAACCCATTAAGTTCAAATAATATTTTTTAATTTTTAAGAGAATTAATTGAAAAAATAAGTTTAAAAAATGGTGATAAAGTATTTTTTTAAAGCGTAATTAATGAAATTGACACACTGAATTTGAAAAATATACAAATCCAATGAAAATCATTAAACATGATATCTTCAGAGATAAGTTATAGATAGGAATTAGCATTTAAAAAACCTTTGAAATTCACTGAAAAAACCATAGGTTTCATGCACGTTATATTTAGAAATTGGCATTTAAAAAGCCTTTGAAATTCACTGAAAAAACCAAAGGTTTCAGGGGCGTTATAGTTAGGAATTGGCATTTAAAAAAACCTTAGAAATTCACTGAAAATTAGCTGGACATTTCCCTCGTACAAAACCCTAGAAATTCCCCTGTTATAGTTAGTTCAGCTAACTATAACTCGCGCCTCCGCAGTGCACTGCTGATGACGTCACATATTACATCACTAATGACATGGTCAGTGACATCACTCATGACATCACTGATGACATCTCAAATGACATCACTGATGACATCACTGATGACATCATCCATGTGGTAAATTACTGCATCTTCTCACACCCTAATTTAACCTTTGATACACCAACTCAAAATTTCAGACGTCCATTCTCAAAACCATAGATACTCCAATACCAATAGCTACATACCCTTATGTATGTAGCTATGTGTATGTAGACTCTTAGGTCTACATACACCTCCACTCACTCACCTGTACAGTCACTCATACTTACAGTCACTCCGTACAAGACTATCATATGCATTTATACACCTATATAGACACTCACAGACCGCCAATCATCCATTGAGGTACTGACACACCTAGTCAGTCGTGCAAGTAATTAAACACAGTCCAATTTACTCACCTATCCAGTTAAACACACTCAAGTTCACTTACTCATAAAAATAGTACCACATTCTTACGCTCTTATACAATCATTGATACAAGCACACACTCATCCATACAGCCACTCTCACAATTACACACTCTCACATATACCCACTTATATACTCTTACACGCATATATACTGCCTTTCACATATGTAGTTAGTCACACATGTACCACTGAGATATACATTCAATCCCTAACACACCCATACATACACTCACCCAACCATACAGTTGATCACAGATGCACTCTTAAAACCATGCACCCATAGAATCACCCACTCACACATCTATGCATAGAGTCACACACACCCTACCCATACAAACACTCAGGCATCCATACAGATACTCAGACAACCAATCAATAACCCATATAGACACTCATATAGCTATTCACAAAACCGTGCAGCCACTTGTACACCTACACACAGACACATACAGACATTCACACAGTTTAGTCACTAGTCCGCAGTAAGATACATTTAATGACCCACATAGAGTCAGTTACGCACCTAGAAAATCATCCATTCACACACTTGTACACCCACTCATTCTTCCACCGGCCTTTCACTATAAATATATAAAATATATTTAAACTTTACAGAAACACACAGTCACTGGATGACGTCATCAGTGATGTCATGAGTGATGTCATGAGTGATGTCATGAGTGATGTCACCGACTATGTCATGAGTGATGTAACATGTGACGTCATCAGCAGTGCATTGCGGGGGCGCGAGTTATAGTTAGCTGAACTAACTATAATAGGGGAATTTCTAGGGTTTTGTACGAGGGAAATGTCCAGCTAACTATAACACCCCTGAAACCTATGGTTTTTCAGTTAATTTCTAAGGTTGTTTAAATGCCAATTCCTAACTATAACGCCCCTGAAACCTTTGGTTTTTTCAGTGAATTTCAAAGGTTTTTTAAATGCCAATTTCTAACTATAACGTGCATGAAACCTATGGTTTTTTCAGTGAATATATATATATACATACACACACACACACATATATATATATATCTTGCAACAATGTAGCCCAAAAGCTCTCGACGCCTGCGCTCTTTGATGGGGCGGTGCGTTTCTACCGGCAGGGCTACGCCGGTGAAAATCAAAGACGGTTCTCTGCCTCACGGCAGAAATTATGAAACGCACTCACTTGTAAACAGAAATGCTGGCAGTTTTATTGTTAAGGTCTCGTCATGCCCAACGCGTTTCGCCTTCACACAAGGCTTGTTCACAGGATGTTAACACAAAGAAAAAGGGCGTCTTTTATTTCAATATCCACACAGTTACTTCCTGTTTGTGTTGCAGTGCATTGTGGTCAGTGTAGTTGATAATTTATCAAGAACTTGTCGCTGCAAGTTTCTTAGTGTAGTGTATGTGCTCAGAACTTTGTGATATAAAAACATTTTACATTTTATTCTTTTTATGTCATTGTATGCTTATTGTCCTTTATTGTCCCTTCAATTCTTTTACTCACTAGTGAGTATTTCTGCTGTTATTCAGTGTTTTTAGCCATTCTTGGTAATTGGCATTTAAACAACCTTAGAAATTAACTGAAAAACCATAGGTTTCAGGGGTGTTATAGTTAGCTGGACATTTCCCTCGTACAAAACCCTAGAAATTCCCCTATTAGAGTTAGTTTGGCTTTATCAAGGGCTGCACTAAGTTCTTTAAACTTGTAACCTCTCGTTCTAAATCTTTGGAAAGCTTCCGATTGGCACTTTTTAAGGTCTCCTTCGTGACTACAAATACGTCTAATTCTAAGAAATTCTCTGTATGGAATACTCCGAATAAGATGCTTTGGGTGGGAGCTGCTGGCGTGGAGTACTGAATTACCAGCCGTGATTTTTCTATGCAGTTTAGTGTGGATTGCCCTGTCTTCAATGTATATCTCAACATCAAGGAATTGAACTCTATCCTTGCTGATATCAGCCGTGAAGTTAAGATTAAGTGTGTTAACATTAAGACTGTCCACAAACTGCCTGGCCAATTCAACCGACCCTTTCCAGATCAGACAAACCTCATCAATGAATCTCCACCAATGGAGCACATGTTCATCATACACTGTTTTGTGGGTGGCTCTGAGAACATGCTCCTCCCACCAGCCAACGTGTAAACACGCATAGCTAGGGGAGAAGCATGCTCCCATCGCCACCCCACGCAACTGCTGATAAATTTCTTTGTTGAACATGAAGTAGTTGTGGGTTAAACAGATTTCAATCATTCTTAAAATCATTTTGTTGTGTTCATATAAATAAATGCTACGTTTCTCTAAAAGGTATCGTACTGGCTTAATGCCTTCAGAGTGGGGGATACTGGTGTAAAGCGAACAAATGTCCATAACAATTAAAAGATAATCATCGTCCCATTCCACTCTTTCAAGTTTACTTAAAAAATGACCAGTGTTCCTAATGAACAAAGGGAGACATTCTACAAAGTCATGTAAGAAGTAATCAGCATATTTGGACATCGCTTCCAACAGACACTTTTGTGCTGAAATGATAGGTCTCCCTGGCACTGGAACAACATTTTTATGAACCTTTGGGATAAAATACAGTACTGGTGTAATAGGATATTCATTTCTTAAAAAGCAGCATTCATTTTTAGTTAACAGTCCCCCACGGTTTCATTGGGCCAACTCAGTGAAAACAGTATCTTTGGTTTGTCTTAGTTCTGCAAAAGTGGCTTTTCTATAGCATTCAGTGTAGTTAAGGTGGCGCAGGGCTTCTTCCATATATAATGTCCTCGGCCACAGCACCATGTTCCCACCTTTATCTGCCTTATTGATGATGATGTCTGTATTTTCCTGTAGTTTGTGAATGAGTTTTGAATATTGAATTTCAGAGTGTTTACGTTGTCTAACTTGTTGTGTGACTGTTCGATTTAGTTTTTTTTTCCAAGTCCTCTGTAACACACTCATTAAAGATATCTATAGCATCTCTCGGCATCATGGGGATAAAGGTAGACGGTGGACGAAAAGGGCTGTTTGCGGGAACTGTTGCAAGTTCCCGCAAGTCTTACTGGGTAGAGTTGGATGTAGATTCTTCACCAGTAACAAATGATTGTGCTGCCCTGAGTGTACCAATATCTGATGCTTGCAAAGTGGAACTGAGTTCTGGAAGTTGCCTGATGTTAGATGCAGTTTCCAGAGCTTTGTTGAGTTGAAAATGCTTGCGGAGTTTAAGTTTGCGGATAAACTTGAAAACGTCTACCCGAGCCTGGGTGTATTTGAAACAATCAGTGGGGCAGTATGATAGGCCAAGAGCTAGTAGTTGTTTTTCCGCAGTTGACAGAACTATTTCTGACCCTCGTCGCTCTCAACCCAGGAAGGACCCACACCTGCTGCAAGGCCGCCCCGAGGCGCACCCACGGCCCCTTCACATGCCGGAACTGCAGCTTCTCCTGCCACGAAAGCGCCAAGACGCCTGCCACGACGGAACCCAACCAGCTTAGATGCATCCTGATCAACACCCGCTCCGCACACAAACATGCCGTCGAACTCTGGGACCTACTCGACACCGCATCACCGGACGTCGCCTTCCTAACCGAGACCTGGATGAACGAAACCTCCTCGCCAGACATCGCCATAGCCATCCCAGACGGGTACAAGATCACCCGCAGAGACCGCACCAACAGGGCCGGAGGAGGAATCGCCCTCGTCCACAAAAACACCATCAGGGTCTCAACAAACACCAACGACACCCTCAGCACCGCCGAACACATGCACTTTCAGATCCACACGGACCCCAAGACCACCCTAAGAGGCACCCTCGTCTACAGACCGCCAGGACCCCGGCCTCAATTCTGCAACTCCATCGCCGACCTCCTCAGCACGCACGCGCTGACCTCCACCGACTACATCCTCCTCGGAGACCTGAACTATCACCTGGAGAACAACAACGACAGCAACTCCTCCACCCTGATCGCCAACCTCGCCAACCTCGGACTGAAACAGCTCGTCACGACGCCGACCAACACGCTAGATGCCATCTTCTCCTCAAGCCCACACGTCACATTCAGCCACACCTCCAAACTCACCTAAACAGACCACCGCTGCATCCAGTTCTCCTTCCGAAAACCCCTCACACACCACCACACACTACAGACCCCCCGCCGCTGCTGGGGCAAAATCACCCAAGAACAACTACAGACAAGCCTCGCACTCAACCCTCCGACGAACCCCACCAACCCCGATGAGGATGCACTCACCCTCGAATGCTGGATGAACGACAGCGCCAACACCGTCGCCCCGCTGAAAAATCCCACCAGCAGAGACACCAGCAGAAGAGTCAGCTGGTTCACCCCGGAACTCCTCGACTCAAAACGCAACTGACGGAAACTGGAGAACATATGGCACAGCGACAAGACGCCAGACAGTCGCGCTGCCCACAAAGACGCCATCCGCAACCACCACCACCTCATCAGGACCGCCAAAAGGACCTCCTTCACAGACCGACTTGACAACAACGCACACAACAGCAAGGAGCTCTTCACCATCGTGAAGGAGCTCTCCAACCCCAGCTCCAACGCCAACGACATCCCACCATCACAAGCCCTGTGAGACTCCCTCGCTGCCTTCTTTCACCGGAAAATCACCGACATCCATAACAGCTTCAGACCCCGGACGACCCCTGCAGACCGCACCGCACCGAACCCACCGCACCCCTCCGCCCACGACACCCTGACAGCCTGGGCCAACGTGAGCATCGAGGACACAATCAAGACCATGGGAACAATCCACTCCGGATCCCCGTCCGACCCTCTCCCGCACCACATCTTCAACAAAGCCAGCAATTCCATCGCACCCCACCTGCACAAAATCATCAACCTCTCCTTCGAGACCGCCACCTTCCCTGAGAACTGGAAGCACGCACAGATCAACGCCCTACTGAAGAAACCGAAGGCGGATCCGAGCGACCTCAAGAACTTCCGACCCATCTCCCTGCTTCCGTTCCCAGCAAAGGTCATCGAGAAGATAGTAAACACCCAGCTCACCCGTCACCTCGGAGACAACAACATCCTAGACCCGTCCCAATCAGGATTCCGCAGCAACCACAGCACCGAGACCGCCCTAATCGCTGCCACAGACGACATCAGGATCCTACTAGACAACGGCGAGACGGCGGCCCTCATCCTCCTGGACCTCTCCGTCGCCTTCGACACCGTCTACCACCGCACACTACGCACGCGCCTCCACGACACAGGGATCCGAGACAAGGCCCTGGACTGGACCACCTCCTTCCTCTCCGGCAGAACTCAGAGAGTCCGCCTCCCCCGTTCCGATCCGAGGCCTCCAAGATAATCTGCGGCGTCCCTCAAGGATCTTCCCTCAGCCCGACGCTATTCAACGTCTACATGGCACCACTAGCACGCATCGCCCGACAGCACGACCTGAACATAATCTCCTACGCAGACGACACTCAGCTGATCCTCTCCCTCACCAAGGACCCCCTCACCGCCAAATCCAAACTCCACCAGGGAATGAAGGCCGTCGCAGACTGGATGGAGGACAGCCGCCTCAAACTGAACAGACAAGACGGAAATCCTCATCCTCTGGTCCAACCCCTCCGCATGGGACGACTCTTGGTGGCCCACGTCACTGGAGTCCCCGGCCCCCACGACCACGCACGCAACCTGGGAGTCATCCTCGACTCGAAACTCTCCATGACCAAACAATTCAACGCAGTCTCCTCCACCTGTTTCAACACCCTCCGCATGCTCCGCAAGATCTACAGATGGATCCCGACAAACACGAGGAAAACAGTCACCCAGGCCCTAGTCAGCAGCAGACTCGACTACGGAAACGCCCTCTACGCCGGAGTCTCGTTCAAGCTCATCAACAGACTACAGACAATCCAGAACGCCTCTGCACGCCTGATCCTCGACGTCCCACCCCGCGACCACATCACCCCCCACCTGAGGAACCTGCACTGGCTCCCCATCGGCAAAAGAATCTCCTTCAAGCTCCTGATCCACGCACACAAGGCACTCCACAAAACCGGCCCAGCCTATCTCAACAGTCGACTCTCCTTCTACGTACCCAACAGGAAACTCCGCTCCGCTGACCACGCCCTGGCCACGGTCCCACGCATCCGGAGAACTACTTCCGGAGGCAGATCCTTCTCCCTTCTCCCAGGACCTGGAACACCCTCCCCCTCTACCTGCGACAAACCGAAGACCTGCTGACCTTCAGGAGACAACTCAAGACCTGGCTCTTCGACCAATAGCAGCACCACCCCCACCCCCCCATCCCAGCGCCTTGAAACCCTCATGGGTATGTAGTGCGCTTTACAAATTATGTGATTGATTGATTGATCACTGTATTATCAGATACAGTTACTTCTGAACCCAGTTCTTGGATTTCTTGCCTCTGCCTCTGCTGTTGTATATTGAGTTTCGGCCTCTTCCTCGTGCGTTGGTTCCTTCTTCTCCTTGTTTCTGTGCAGGATTGCGCGGTCTCAGCGTTTGGCGTCGATCCTCCACTAAAAAATTCAATTCCTCGCCTGGGGCAAAGCTAGTTGGTATTTCTAAAGTTTTGCTGCTATTACTGTCATCCGAGTCAATGCTACTTTCAGCTGTGCTGGTGTCAGTATAGGAAGATTGTAGGTTAATTTGGGGAGTAGTTGTATGTGTGTGTATATATATGTATATATGTATATATATATTATTTGTTATTGCTCAGGGGTCCCCGCACGTGGGCTGGACTATTTAGTGCTTATGACTTTGATGAGTATACCCCTGGAAGAGAACGAGGATTACAGGTAAGTAACGTATCCTTTTGTTTTGCCAACTCCAGTATTAGGAATGTGAATATAACTATGGCCAGTGACATACTCACTGTCCCACTCAGTAACCTGTACTCCCATTATGGAATGTCTCTGACCAGAAGGCAACCTCTGTAGTACAACTCTAACTCCCTCAAATAACTTTAAACACAGATGCACCACACCTTAGAGTGTCGCCAGCCAGTTTCACTTCTCCCTGTATTTAAAATTATTATTATACAAAGGGGAGGGTCTCCACAGCCAAAATATTTTTTAACAAGCATTGGTAAATGTAGTAGGTTTTGCCTATGGGATTAATAATAAGAGCTATGGAAGCAGTGGAAGAAAGTGCAGAAAGAATAGTTTGAGTGCTCGCATGGAGGGTGACTGAAGGTTGATAACTGTCTGAGTGCAGCCCTTAAGAGTGGGACACTGCACAGAGGTCTCAGCATGACATCAGGTATCAAGGGGTAGTAATGTCACAGTTCCCTCGGTTTTGCATGTGAATGGGAGGTCCACCTGCAGCAGAGAAGAGGGGGCACACTCGATTGGCCTGCGGGCACTCTCGGCCAACTAGTCCATCATTTTAACTTCCCTTGCATACTGTCTTGCGAGCCGTGGCTAACAAGAAGGTTGCTGTTGCTTGACTGGATAAAGTGATTTAAATACGTTCAAAGTGAAGCTGTATGGCAGAAATGACTACTGTATGGAATACCTTACACAGTTTCTTCAGCAAAGCAATACATTATTCTGCAGCCAGGCTGCACCGCTGTGTTTCTCTACAATATGCGGCTCTAATGCAGAGGAGCGGGCCCAGCTCTGTTCATATTTTTATTACAACCAGCCAGTAACCTCAAGCATCCCTCCGACCAGGCCCGGCTCCAGGAATTTTTATTTGGGTGGGCCAAGGGTACATTCAGGTGGGCCACTGCTGGTCCGATTTATCGCTTATATATCTAGCCGGGCCTGCTTCTGGGCCCTCCTTTATCTCTTCTTAGTCTTACAAGGCACAGTAAAACGCACTCTTTTCTAAGTCTCTTTCTAAATGTTATCACTCTCAAAAAGTGCTTTTCTTCCATGTAATGACCCTTTGGTGGGAAGAGGAGGTTTCTAAGGTGGGAGTATCAAGCAAGTGACACTACTCGGGGTCCCTCTGTGTGAGCATTCAGGGAGAAACCCCTTCATTACTACCTCAACCTGACCCCTGACTCTGCAGCACACTCCCTTACAGGCTTGATCATCCACTTTTCTACCACCCCTCTCCATTAAACCTTATCTCACAGCTGACTTTGGCCCCAGCCCCATATCAGCCACCATCCAGCTCCACTTTCATTATTCCCAGTAAAAAACAATAGTAAAATCACCTTCAAACTTGAAACATTAAATATAGCAGTAAATGTAATTGGCATTCATGTTTAACCCCTTCCATGCTGCGCAAATTCCGCCGCTGTGCTGACGGAATCTTGCGCGGGCGTGGTCATGACGGAACGGTTCCGTCATGAGCACAGCTCAACCGTGGCTCATGACGGAACCGTTCCGTCATGAGCACCGAAGGGGTTAAGAATGCTCCACAGGTGTCCTAATCACCTGACTGTTAATTAAATAAACAAAAACAGAAAGGCCATGACAGGGCCGGTTTAGTGCTGGTGCAAGTCTTTTTGACCTATTTTTCTGAAGATAACTTAACTACCACCCTCCAACAGTGCCCTTCAATTCTCCGTAGCCACTCCCCCTCATGGCCTCCTCCTCGGACTCCCCAACTACCACCCTCCACCAGTGCCCCTCATCTCTCCGTAGCTCCCCCACACCCCATGACCTTCTCCTCAGATTCCCTCACTACCACCCTCCACCAGTGCCCCTCATCTCTCCGTAGTTCCCCCCCACCCCATGACCCCCTAATCAGATTCCCTCATTGCCACCCTCCACTAGTGCCCCTCATCTTGCTGTAGTTCCCCCCCCACCCCATGACCTCCTCCTCAGATTCCCTCACTGTCACGCTCCACCAGTGCCCCTCATCTCTCCGTAGTTCCCCCCACCCCATGACCTCCTCCTCAGATTCCCTCACTGCCACCCTCCACCAGTGCCCCTCATCTCTCTGCAGTTCCCCCCACCCCATGACCTCCTCTTCAGCTTCCCTCATTTCCACCCTCCACTAGTGCCCCTCATCTCTCTTTAGTCCCCACCACCCAGTGACCTCCTCCTCGGATTCCCTCACTGCCACCCTCCACTAGTGCCCCTCATCTCTCTGTAGTTCCCCTCCACCCGGTGACCTCCTCCTCGGATTCCCTCACTGCCACCCTCCACTAGTGCCCCTCATCTCTCTGTAGTTCCCCCCAACCTGAGACCTCCTCCTCTGACTCCCTCACTGCCACCATCCACCAGCACCCCTCATCTCTCAGTAGCTCCCCCCACCCCATGACCTCTTCCTCGGATTCCCTCACTGCCACCTTCCACCAGTGTCCCTCATCTCTCCGTTGCCCCTCTCTCATATACATTTCATTTGTTGTATTGCGCTACGCATATCAGCGTAGGGTGTCACAGTAGTTTACATAACAGCACACATTATACAGAGACAATAAATCAGTCTACGGGGAATGTCACATAAACCAATGAGGATTACAAGGTGTAGAAATCACGCCATCCATACTGGTGGGCAATATATTTTATGGGAGTTTGGTCTGGAGAAGCACAAACTCAGGATTTACAGAATACTCCAGTGGTTGGGGGTTGGCTTTACTGATAAAAATGTATAACTGCCCAAACAAACTCTTTTTAGTAACATTAGAATAATGAAAGATTGGAGAAGTTCTAACTATATCACAACACAAAAAAGCGAAGTTTGTATGCAGCTCTTTGATGACAGTTCATAAGTCACTGTCCTATGTTAGGATAGTAACTTCTGAACTGCAAGTAACACAAGGATATCTGTGACAGAGGTAGTAACCCACTGAGCTATCCCCATAACATTCAGTTTATCTGCATTTAAAAACAACCAACAGACAAATGGTTGCTCTGCAGCAGGATCGTAAATCACCAGTTATCTGAACAGTTTTTATTGTTGTTGTACATCGGTGGCAGATTTACTGCGAGGGCCAAGGCTCATTTGTTTGGGTGGGCCAAGCTCATGTTTGGGTGGGCCTGGCCCACCCGGCCCACCCTCTAGAACCGGGCCTGCCTCCGACAAGCGGTGTTCATGAAATACAGTGTTGTATTTGTGGGCTGTGGTAAGTTAGCCCCAGACGTGCACGTTCCAGCTCTACACCTGTGTCAAGAGGCTTATACAACTCTGTTTTATACGCCAGATGTATCCTAAGGGAGGCAGGGGTAGAGTGAGCTTATTCTGTGAATGCAGTCGCGGTCAAACCCTGACATCGGAAATGCAGCGCTGCACCCGGTCAGAAATGCAAGCAGAACGTGTGGGCTTCGTATCACCAAGTGAATATGAAAAGATCAGCAAAGCCATAAGGGTCTTCCTCATATTACTGGCTACTGCCGAAGCAATGCAGTGACATCAATCACCTGCGCAGGTGTGAGTGCTGGTTTGGCTGCAGCAGCCCCTAGAACTTGAAGTCTTTGATGGCCTGCTCGTCCTCCTTGTCCGTGGGCCCGTGGCCTGGCCTGAAGCAGCTGGTGGTGTACCTTCTTGAAGAGACTCTTAATGCTGGCTGTGAGGTAGATGGCTGCGTGCTCACAGATGCGCAGAGCCACTCAACTATCCAGCAGTAGAAGCGCCCCACAGAGTGAGACAGCAGCGGGCAGACTTGCCCCTGTTCCGGCGGTCAGCGCCACCGGTGCTCATGTTGTAGAGAGAGAGGGCACCCTCCCAACATCGAATCTTTAACCGTGATTCGAGCACCGGAGTAGAAGATAACTAGCAACAAACCATGTGGGCTGAAAGCAAGACTTGGAGAAACATGCTTTCCAAACCTTATGTAATAATAATTGAAAGAACGAAAAAAAAACAGAGCCGGCATGCACACCTAAATGCTGCAGCCGGAGTGATCATGATTAAGTAAACGCACTCAGAACTAATGAAATAGCAGTGGGAGAAAGGAAAACCAACAAAGGAGCAATAGAGGAAGGGGAATGATGGCTCCATGGCAAAGAAATAGTTCTAGAAACTAGGATGGAAACAGTACTTCAGCGCGGGAAACTGATAAGAGAAGCACAAGGGAACAAGCATTGGTAAGAGCAGTAAATAACATGCTACAGCCAATAGAAATGGAGGAAAAGTGTCATGTACCGGAACCAATGAAAAGCAAGGAGGCGTGATGAGCGCCTTTTAAGATTTATGTTAAATACAATAGAGTTCACAAACACAGAAACCTAACAACTTCTCAGAGTATGGGCGTGCACAGAGGCTGTCTGAAACAAGGGTGAGAATTACCATACTAAATAGAATTCAGAAAATCTCAATTTTCCAATAAGCAAAAAAAAAAACTTTTGTAAAAATTTTAAAGAGACTTTATCATACTTTCATTACAAAACATGAAAGCCCATCCTTCGGTGTGTATGGCCATTCACCAGTGGCACATGAAGTAACAGTAAATGAAGCACCCAGGATAATATACTGCATGGCAAAATACTTCTAAGGACCCAAATGTACAGAAAAGGGATGTAGTGGTTTAGAGTGTAGGAAAAGTGGCGCCACTTAAGGAGAGTACCATCTAAGGAGTATCCTGAACAGTCTATATTAGTAACGGTGCTGAAAGGTGAGGAGCACCACTAATCTCTCCAGGTAATCGGCATATGCCAATTTGACTGAACAAATAATGTCCCCAGCACACGTAAACAATAATTATATTAGTTAGATTAACACGCTGTGAGCATTAAGTAAAACAAAGTGCGATGATTCTTGAGATTTTCTTTCTTTTATTCCTTTGTTCATCCAACAACCAACACGTGTTTCGTCGCACGTTGCATATACAAGCCTGCTCACCACTTGCCTCGTATTCCGTACTCGGATCGAAACGAGAGGCGACTGTTTGGATTCACGGACCACAACAGACCGGAAGAGTGTTTTTGAATATTGGGACATATTTGGATCCCTGTGACTGGAGTATTACGAACATCGCCTTCACTCTAGAACCCCCTTTTGCGGGTTGGAATTATCACCGCAAATTAAATCCAACTAAAGAAGAACATAGCCTTGATAAAGTCGCGGGTGCAATACCTTGTGCGACGAAACACGTGTTGGTTGTTGGATGAACAAAGGAATAAAAGAAAGAAAATCTCAAGAATCATCGCACTTTGTTTTACTTGATGCTCACAGCGTGTTAATCTAACTAATATAACTATTGTTTACGTGTGCTGGGGACATTATTTGTAAGGCCCCAAATGTATAGATCCAGTGGTACAGCAGTGACGGGGAGCTGGAGGCTTTGCGGGTTGAGAGAAGCATATACATTCTGGCGAGGCTGGATCCATGCGGACTGCCTTTTCTACACATTGGGGCATTTTTGCCCGCTTGTGCAGCATATGCGCAGTATATATTGTTCCTGTTTTTTGTCTCATTGTTGCGTCTTAATTTGAGCACTTACAAGTTTCTGTTTCAGTTCCTTGCAGCCCATATTCTTCTCAGGCATTATTACCTTATGTGGGGTTGAGTAGATTCACAGTTTCGCTTACCTATAGGCATAATTAGCCTTTCTTCACTTGTTGAAAATGGAGTCGATGAGTGTTTCATATGAAGCAAGTTGCCTGGGTGTAGTGTAAAGGCTACCCACTCAGTAATGTACATGGCATGCATCTGCATTTAGTCCTTGTAAATACTTATTTAGCCCCATCATATTATAGGTTCAACATATCAAATCTTTAAACTTTTTCCTTGTAAAATGAAACGTGCAAATATGACGTTTATTATGCAGGTCTCTTTCAAATAGCATTTTCTGCTTGCCCCTGCCATTCAACATCGTATAACTGTAGTTCACTACTGCGAATTTGTCTGTTGTGCCTTTTTAAGCTATTTGTGTATTTTTCAATTGTGCCTCATCCCCAAAAGATGTCAGATTCTCTACGGGGCACTAAAAGAAATGACGTTTATTTACAAATGTGCATACATAATATTGGGATGTGAAGAAGCCTCGTGGGTGTCAGTATTGTGCTACGTAATGCAGTATATCACTCCTACAAAAAAAAAAACCGCACAGAAGGTTGAGCCGCATAAAAAGGTAAGCACCGGCTTCCTTCTGCCATAAACATCAGGTGGATTGTTTACATGCACGAGGGCTGCCTATTATTGACAATTTATTTTCGTTTAGCTAGCTGCCCAAGAGGCAGCGTTTTTGTCCCCAAGCCGCACCTTGTAATAAGTCTTTAACTCGTCTCCTTTGTGTTTCTTCTCTGGTCGCATTGGATAATTCCTCATTCTAAATTCTGTACACAGTCCTGTCCTCATCGGTAATTACTCATTCTACGTCCTCTAGACAGTGCTTCGGCTGATTCTCTAGACCTAGTGGTAATTCCTCATTTTAACTCCTCTAGGCATTGCTGTAGCTGTGTCTCTGTTCCCAGTGTTAATTCCTCATTCTAAGTGCTCCAGCAAGTGCTGCTTGCTGTTTCTCTGGTCTCATCGTTAATTCCCCCATTCAAAGTCCTCTACACAGTGCTACTAGCTGCTTCCCTGGTCCTAGTGGTAATTCCTCATTTTAAGTATTCCGCACAGTGCTGCAGCTGTGTCTCTGCTCCCAGTGGTAATGCCTCATTCTTAGTTCTCTACACAGTGCTGCAGCGGCTTCTCTAGTCCCGTCAGTAACTCCCCCATTCTAAGTCTTCTAGGCAGTGCTGCAGCGGTGTCTTTCGTCACAGTGGTGATTCCTCATCCTTAGTCCTCTATGCAGCGCCGCAGCTGTGTGTCTGTTCCCAGTGGTAAATCCCCATTCTTAGGCCTCTAGACAGTGCTACAGCTGTGTCTCTATTCATACATCCACTACACTCCAAACCAAAACACATAGGTAAAAGACACTGTCATTTACAACGCCAATAGCTCTTACTCTAAAAAATGTGAGACCTATTGCTCATGTCAGAGACTAAGACCTTAGATTTTGTCACTGTTACTGATAAATTGGGAATATATTAGCAAATATATTTCTTACCTGCTGATGTATAACAGAGGCTCAACAAAAAGAAGGTGCCTTCCGAGGTGGGTGAATTCGGATGCCAACATGGAACCTACAAATTACTGAGCCATGGAAACTGGCTCAAAAGGCAGATGTTTTTTATCTGTACAGTTTTCATGTGTAATTATTTACTTGGAATTAAAGCATCACTCCTTATAATAAACGCCAAAATCACAGTCATATTAAGTAAGCAGTTCAGCCGCCACTTTTGGGTAAAAGTATATTCATATTATTGATGTGATAATCAGTAAAGACAGTATTCTTTACTGATATTCCAAGAGACTAGGTGGCTGACCTCCCTCACCCCCCAAATTAGCAAGCTTCAAAGATTTTGCTACGTGCACGAGAGGAAGGGCTGCAGAAGTTGCAGTGACTTTTGTTAGTAACAATATAAAATGTAAAGCCCTGAAGGCACTCTCCGATTAGAACAATACTTTATTTTTGCAAGTTAAATCGGAGATTTATCGGATAGATAGATTTGACTCTAAGACTAACCCCTAAGTCTTTGCAGGTCATATAAATAGTCACATGAGGAAGCTTTGCACCTATGTTTTGAGCGGTAACCTGAATGCAAAAAATAATGGACATTTTATGTATGCTAGATGCATTGGTGTTGTATGATCAATAGTCTGACCAGTAATATGGGGTAAACCTTGATAATGAACTTGGGGTGGGGCAAATGAAACTAAGGACCCAGTGTACAAAATGTTCTTGTGGCCAAAAACTCTGCGAATTGCAAAATCATATGGTTTGCTACTGATAAATAATATTCTCATTGTACAAAACCTTATTTAGATTTGGAAATTCGTTTATAAATCACAAAAGGAGCTTTGTGACTCATTCCAAATTGTAGTAAGGAGAGGTGTACAAAAGAAAAGGTTTTCCTTTGAGAATGCAAACACGGGAAGTTGATCTGCTGTTCCTTGTAGACCTCCATCCTCCAATCTCGGGGTGGTCACAAATAGCAACCTTCCTAATTATTTTTTAGGCAGGGTGTTTTGCGCACCTTCCACCCACGAAGTGACCTGTTAGTGCATAGTTTGCAACATAAAATGAAAAGCAGGTCGCAAAACATTGGTGCCACCCAATAGTTGTGTTCTGCCTTTTCCAACATCAGGCTCTAATTTATGTTTGACGATGCTACATAAAGTTTCTTCTTATGAAGACTTTGGTGTAATTTTTAATGGAAAACTTAAGTCTTCAAGGCTACAAACATATGGTACTTAACAAGGGAATGAGTATGGCTTTGGGATTTTGCCATTAACCATAAATAGGCTTATATACATAAAACTGTACCAGTTGTTACATATGAGAAGGCTAGATTAATTTCCGAGGAGCCTTTACATTTTAGGACGTTTGAGGACAAGGTAATTATAATAGTTTCAGCTTGCCCTAAGTAATAGGCGCGAAATCACTTTACTGCGAGTTTGGTCTACATTCCTTGCAAACAAAGTACGAAGCACATAGTATCAGGTTTTTTTTTGCTTCAGCAACCAGAGAGGAGACTCTTGCCCTGATCTTGTGTTTGGCGGACGTTTACTCTGACACAAACGCGCCATAGGATATAATTCATGTGTAATAAGGCGTATGGAAACCCGTCACGTTTGTGACAGATTAATCCGTCCACCAAATTGTAAATCCATCCCCTTGTATCTTGCCACTGAATGCCTCGGAAAATTCTTTACAAGCGAATTACTATAGGCAGCTCGGGGGAAGATAAAAGATAGGTAAATTGTTCTTGCATATGAGTTGAATTTCAACCTCACAATTATAGGAAGGAATGAAGTGTATGTAGTTCAGAAATACTTTTGTAAGAAATGATTGAAAACTCACTGCTGTTAGGAATTTTGTTCATAGAAGAAGTTCTTTATATTTGGGTTTTACATATCTAATGTGGTTCTGGGCATGACTAATTACCTATAACAGTAGTTCTTAACCTTTCGCGTTTTGTGGACCCCCAGTTAAACATTCCTGGAACCCAGGGACCCCCACTGAATCATTATTCGGATGCGGGGACCCCCCGCAAAGTCGTCACTAAAAGCTGGGGGGTCCCAGCACAAGCATTTTCGATTATTTGAACTGCAAAACAATACACAAACAATGCAGAAACTAGCATTTATTAAACAAATGAGGACATTGTATCTAATTCACAAATATAAACACATCTACATTTTAAATCTACAGGGATGGAAGGAGCTTTTCTAATTTCAAATTATGCCGCTCTTTGTCCTTACTGTATTCTGTTTGCTGCACTTTCACTGCTCCCAAAAATCTGTCTTAGAGTTCTAATTACATTTTTTGCCTAGGCTTTGCAGATATCCCAGGGGTCCCCCGATCACAGGTTAAGAACCACTGATCTATAGTGTACACCTAACCCCGTAATGTGCAGATTACATTTGATTTCAGACAGAGAAGTTATTAAAATGTTGTTCATTCTAAGATGCCCATACTTATTAACATATCTGCACATCCTGAAACCCACATGTGCTGATTTATAGTTTGCTATCGTGTCCTGTTATGTTGACTCAACGAAAGGAATTCTTAAAGCCGTTGTTAGTTGAAGGGGGTGTCAGAAGAAATTGCCATACATACAGTTATCTAATCACTTTAGAGTTGGATAAAATGGCGATATGGGTTGCATTATTTTTTTAAAGAGCGTACTTAAAGGAAGTTAATAACTGTTATAGTGAATGGTATTTTTAACTGAGTGTACTGTTTTTTATTGATTGTTTTTATATATTGTGGTGTTTATAAGGACATGCATTTAAAAAAGACAAATATAATTCTGGTTCTGATTTGAAGTAGTTGAAGCAATTCTACGTAACAAACCTGGCGAGGTTGGCCAATCACTTAAAGTTCTCCTTGGTCTTCTGTGGAACTCTTGATATCAAAGGGATCAAAGATTGGGCCACAGAGTTCCCAAGGAATCTTCCACTTTTGGGCTGATCGGAGATGCCTGCTCAGGCTATATGCTCTGGTTGTTGTTGAGACCACAATTCGCAGAGATAAGCTAATGCATGCTAGCAAAACAAAAATGCTCCTAATAGGGGAAGACAATCACTCTTGGGGTGACCATTGGTGGCCTCCCTCCCAGAGACCCCTATACCCAAGACCGATATTAAAAACCTAGTGTCCATAACTTTTGAAACACAGGCCAAATCAGTAGCAGGCTCGTGCTTCGGGCTCCTGAGAGGGCTAAAACCCAATCTTCGCTTTTTTTATCTAGATATTCGACAAACAATTATTCAGGCATTTATCTTAACCCGACTGGATTACTGCCACATCCTGTATTTGGGAGTCAACAAGTCTGTAACTAGAAGACTCCAGCTGGCACAAAATGCAGCGGCCAGATTATTGTTCTCCCTTCCAAGGTTTTGCTCTGCCTCTGGCCTTCTTCGCAGACTGCATTGGTTCCCTGTGGACTGGCATGTGCACTTTAAGACCTTGTGTTCTGCCCAGGACATTCTGCATTCCCAGGGTGCTCGTATTTTGTCAAACCTGATATCTCTATATTGACCCTCACGTCCCTTGCCTTCAGCTGATCTCAATCTGGCCGCTATTACATGTGCTGAGAGTAAAAGTAGGATGGCACTCTTTCCATGCAAAGGCCCCTGCTCTCTGGAATTCGCTCCCCCTTTCTATTAGAAACATTCAGAATCCCTTTCAGTTCAGGAAAGCTCTGAAGACCTGGCTTTTTTCTATTTAGGGACCCTTTTCCTTTTGCTGGTCTAAAGCTGCATGCTGCAGTCTGTTTCTCATTTGGACTAGCGCTGGGAAGCCCCATTTCTGGGGCAGCTACGCGGTTTACAAATGTTAAAATATAAAATGCAATTTTTCAATGTCCACTACCACAAGCTCACTGTAAGTGGCAGAGCAGTGGGTAGGGGTGTCCCAATAACTCGTATATATATGAGGATCTTGGTGTTGTATATGGTACTCTCATCTCATGATTGACAGAAACTGTGTCCGTGTTTAGAAAAGAACCTTCAGCTAAAAAAAAATGTATGTTAAGGAATGTATCTGCTATGTCCCACTTGTAACTCATGTATAGGTCCATGCTCTGTGCCCCCATCCATACTCTGAAGAGTCTGGTGACCACCAGCTGTGGACAGGGCTAGAGGAAGCAGTTTGCCACTAAGAGATTTAAAGCATGTTTTCTCCATTATTGGAACTTTCATAGATTCATGTGCCTGAATCATTCCCAGTCATTGAGATGGGAGTCCCCAGTATATCAAAACAGCAATGCAAAGTTAGTATAAACTAGAAAACAGGCCTAGGCTCATTTCAGTTTTGTAACATATGCATATATTGTTGCAAAAGAGACCAAATCTAGGCTTAAGCCAATCGGAAAACTCCTGAGAGAACCATAGACCTTCAGATTTCCTACCGCACGTTGTGCTAGGGAGTCTCCACTGAGCTCTACTCTGTTTTTTCCTTATCTACTCTCTTGTAAGGATTTTAAAACCTTTTTCTTCAGAATTCTACTTATTTGGCTTTTTAAATCTACATTCCTGATGTTAGACAAGGAGAAGGGTCTTTTTAGAGCCTGTGCCACCTGCTCTAAGAAAATACTTCATTATGATGACACTCACAGGGACTGTATCTACTGCCTGTACCCTGACCACAAGGCCAAGGATTGTAATGTTTGTCATACCTTCTCCATCAAAACGCTGAGGGATCGTGAGGGGCGCCTTCTAATTTAGCTCCAATACCTGAAGACCAGAAAAGAGCTTCTGTCTAGTGATGATAGTGATGTGGCTTCTTCTTCCTCGTCTTCCCGAAGGTCTCACAAGAGGGAAAGATCTCAACCTCATTCATCTGGTCAGCGCCCCGTTAAAGCCTTAAAAAAGACCACCAATGGGTCTTACAGGCATAGTCTAACAAAATCTCCTCACCAAGGTGAAAAAGAGAGGGCAGGACTTCATATAGGGGACCAAAGGTAAAAAAAGGCGAGTTCTGTGCCTCCATCAACACCTCCTGAGGGCAGGCAAGCCTTCAAAAAGCCTTCTTTTTTCCCCCTGAGGAGAAACAGTCTACAGAATCATCAGCATCGACGACAGCGCAGACAGAGACCATCGTCGACGCGGAGGGATGCCTCCCAGGTATTTACAGTTGAGGAGCTGTCATGGCCGCTACCTCCTCCAACGACAGCTTCGGCGATGGGATCGCCGTTGAAGGCTTTGCAGACATAGCCGGTTATTGTTCCGCTGACATCTTTGTCATCGATTACAACAGCGACGACAATTGCGTCAGGGTTCAGTTTGCCTTCGACCGTCAACAACGACAGTGGCACCATCGACGACCTCATCGACGAGGAAAAAAATTCCTGCAGAGAAATTAAGAGTTAGACAGTTAACTCCAGAAGTCACATCACCTAGTAAGGTGACTCCTTTTATTCCTTCACATCTCGTGGAGGACCAGAACTTGGACGATGACGATGTCCCCTTCGATTACGCCCACAGTCCATCGAAGTTTCTTGTAAAATGCCAGGAAGATGACTTCAAGGAGGGCTATGAGGAGGAGCACTATTATGTGCCTCCTCAGGACTTCCACCAACAGTATCAGGAGGAGATGATTTGTATGCCATCCTCTTTGCTTTCCAATCTGCAGTTCATGCTTTCGGACTAAGGGAAAAGATTTCCATTGCCTTCTGCTGATGCAGAACCTGCTTTGTGGCCTCTTAAACAACATTCAGTTCCTTCCACCCCACAATTAGAGGCGACACTACACACAGTGACTATCAACACCACCTCCTGACCAGCACCCTGTCACCTCAGATGACGACTAAGAGGAGAGGGAGCTTCCAGATCCACACAGGGAATAGGAAGACTATCTTATTCCCACTCAGTCTTCTCCCTTACCAGTTCCAAAAGATTCTCATCAGTTTTATAATCTACTAGAAAGAGCAGCCAAAAGATTCTATTTGCCAATGCCAACTTCCCAAACGGAGTGTTTTCTTTCACGTTAAAGAACCCTTTAGGAAGTCAGTGCAAGCCATTCCCATTATTGGTTACATATGGGAGGAGGGCCTTAAGGTCATGAAAACCTCAGCCACAGTGATTCCTGTTTTTCCTAGATTGGATAAGAAATATAAAGCCCCAGAGGATAATCCTGCCTGCCTGCCTGCCTGGTGGGCCCCCCAAAGCCAGACTCCGTAATCTCCCAGGTGGCTCAAAGGAAATCAAAGAACCTGTCTGCTCCGATCATGGCACCTCCGGACAAAGATGGCAGACGCCTTGACAACGCAGGCAGACGACTCTCTTTGATGTCCGGACTTTTGCTCAAGGCAGCTAATGCTGTAGCGATCTTAGGTCGCTACAGATGCCAGATTGCTGCGACCTAGCCCCTTACATCGACCAGCTTCCTGCTGAGGGTAAATCGGAGCCCAAGAAGAACCTCCAAGAAGGTGAGAGGGCCTCCTCGGAGGATATAGACTGCACGATGGATATCGCTATGACAGCTTTTAGGTATCTGGCAGGAGCGGCAGTCTTACTCCGACAAAGTTGGCTCAGAGCGACCTCTTTTTGGCCTGAGGTCCAGAATAAGATATTGGATCTGCCCTTTGATGGAGAGGCCCTTTTTGGAAAACATATTGATGAGGCTCTCCAGGACATAAAGAAGGATACTGAGATGGCAAAGTTGTTGGGGATGCTCCAGTACCGTATGGACCTTTGAGGGTCTGCCCTCATATAGAGTTGGATACCAACAATACAGATATCGCTCTTACACCTCCCCTACACAACCTTATCGGCCGCAATACACTCGGAAGCAATACCAATCTACGGCCTATTCCAGATCGGCAACCAGAGGGGAGAGCAGGGCGGAAGAGAGAAAGATTCCTCACGTCGCCTATGACAACTTCGAGGCTCCGGCTCTTCTTCCTTCCCACGCCCATGGGGGGAAAAATCCACCAGAATTGGTGGAATATAACAACGGATTAGTGGGTGCTCAACATTATTCAGTTTCTCCATATGTTAGAGTTTATTCACATTCCACCATCCACTCCACCTTGCTTACAAGCGACAGAGCATCTACACCTCTTGCGATTAGAAGCCTGGTTGATGTTCCATAAAGAGGCAGTAGAACCAGTTCCGGCATCCCAGAGAGGGAAAGGGTTCCACTCCTGTTTCTTTTTGGTACGGAAGGCTTTCAGAAAATGGAGTCCTATCCTAGACTTAAGAACTCTCAACACCTACCTCAAAAAACAGTCTTTCCGCATGGTCTCCTTGCAAGACATATTACTTCTTCTAAATTCAGGAGATTTCATGGCCACTCTAGACCTACAGGACGCCTACTTCTATGTTCCCATACATCTATCGCACAGGAGGTATTTCCGCTTCACTGTAGCCAGGAGCCACTACCAATTCAAGGTCTTGCAATTCGGCCTAAGATTATTGCCAAGGATATTTACAAAGTGTCTTGCCTCGGTGGCAGCTTTCCTCAGAGGGCAGCATCATCAGGTCTTTCCTTACTTGGACGATTGGGTAATCAAAGCACCGTCTATTTTGGCAGCCAGGGTATCCACTGCGGCTTGCACAAGTCTGTTAGAAAGTCTAGGCCTTATCTTAAACCAGGAGAACTCAAGCCTACAACCCTACAAAAGCATTAACTCTCTGGGAGCTATATTGGACACAATAAAGCCTTTCCATCGCTCGAAAGACAGACCAAACTGATATCTATGGCTCAACTCTTCCTAAGAAACAAGTACCTTTCAGTTCGCCATTACAAGTCTTTCCTAGGGTCAGTGTCATCTTGCATTTCCCTCATTCCCTTCTGCCACCTTAGGATGCGTCCACTTCAGGAACAACTAGACTTACAATAGTGTCAAGTGGTCTGTTCTTTCAAGGATATCATCAGAGTAATTCTGACCTCTGGTTCAATCCATCTCTTGGTGGACCCAGCAGAAAAACATTTCAAAAGGTCTGACTTTTCTGGCATCCCCAGCTCTGTGAGTAATAACAATAGATGCACCTCTAGAAGGATGGGGGTCGTTCCTGCAAGATCTTCAAATAAGTAGTCGATGGCAGCAACATTATCGCCTTCTCCATATCAATTTGCTGGAACTAAGAGCAGTTCATTTAACCTTACAAGCATTCCTACCAAGGATATGGTACTCATAGGTTCTCATCAGGACTTACTATACAACAGCGATGCATTATGTCAACAAGCAAGGGGGCACAGGGTCTCCTCTATTGTCGCTGGAACCTCAATGCATCTGGGAGTGGGCGATCCAGAATGGAGTTCCACTAAGAGCAGAACTTCTTCCGGGGAATCTCAACGCAACAGTGGATACACTCAGCAGGCTCAAGTCTGCATATTACAAATGGAAACGGCACTGGACAACATTTACGGCTATGGGGCAAACTAGCTGTAGACCTGTTTGCGACTCTGGAAAACAGGAAATGCCGGTACTTCGCAATTTGGCCTCACCACCCGGGATCCTGGGGAATGCGTTTTCGATGGCATGGTCAAGTACCTCTGCCTACTTTTTTCCCTCTATTCCCCTCCTGCCAAGGCTTCTCACGAAGATGAAGACAGAGCCCTGCAGGATGATCCTCTTAGCCCCATCTTCGACGCGCCAGTGTTGGTACACAGATCTCTTTCTCTCGGAGAGAGAGCTGTTCATTCTCCAGATATTCAGCGCTGTGTAAAATTCTATCTCAAGAGAACTAAAACCTTCCGGAAATCACTCCTTGTGACCTATGCTGCCCCTCGTAAGGGCTGTCCTCTCTCCAAAGGAGGCATTGCATGTTGGATTTCTAGTACCATCCAGTACTGTCATCAGGCTGCAGGAAACCCCTCCAGGGGGAGAGTCCGTGCACGTTCTACTAGCGCAGTCTCTGCCTCGACCGCCTTGTTTGCCGGTGTCCCAATCCGGGAGATCTGCAGGTCAGCAACCTGGAAGAGTATCCACACCTTTACCAGGCACTATTGCTTGGACTCCTCAGTTCGTAGTGACACTGCAGCGGGCCAGGCAGTACTGAGGAACCTGTTTCAATAACAGTGAGCTTTCTTTTTCACCCCTCCTTCCTTTACTTTCTAAAGACCTTGCACATTTTTCTCTTATTACTTTTCTTACTCAATTCTTTCACTTTTCATCACCAGTAGATCAAACGGTTGAAACGCGTCATGGCAGGCACTAGCCTAAATAATACGATGTGCCGTGATTTTATTAAAGCACTTTTCTGCAACTGCAACCTAACGTCTGGTGGTCCGTACCTGGTTTGCCTCACCGTTTTCATGGTGGTCTAGGATTGCTTTTACTTCAATATATATATTTCTCCAAATGCACTTTTTTACAAAAAGTGTGGCGCACACTTCTCCAAGATTTCAAAGTTGCTTTATTCCGCTCCCATATATATATATATATATATATATATATATATATATATATATATATATATATATATATATATATATATATATATATATATATATATATATATATATATATATATATATATAAATATATATATTATCTACTGGCGGTCGCCAGTAGATAGTTATAGTTAGGACCGAGTTTCCATAGGAAATCTCAAAATTCTATTTTGAATAACTTTGGCGCCGATTGACGAATCTTCGCGAAAATTTCAAAACTAATGAGGCGCTCCGCTCCGCTCCTACCCTGAAAGTCTCGGGGTGATTCGTCAAGCGGGGGCCGAGAAAAAGGGGGGGTCCCAAATCACGTTTTCCCCATGGATTTTTCCATAGGGACTTTAGTCGCAGCTACAGCCCGAACGGCTGAACAGAATTACGTGAAATTTGGCAGAGAGGTAGGCCTAACGTCCGTTTGGTGCCTTTTGCAGGTTTGGTGTAAATCTGTTCAGTATTTTCTGAGAAAATAGCATTTACATCAATATATATATCTATACGCGCGCAGCGTGCGCGCAGGGTGCGCGCACTCGGCCGTCCGCGAGTGCACTTCTGATTGGTTGTTACATCTTAGTAAACATTCGAATCGGTCGAAACCAGGAAGTGTCGGCCGCCATTTTGTCTCTCGCACTGAGAGGGGGGTGAAACACAAAGGAGAAAAACATGTAAAGGGGGCACGCTGGACAGTTCCTGACCCCCTAGCAGGGGTCAAGGGGTCCCAAGAGGTCCCCCAAGGGCAATTAAAAAAATTTAATTTTTTTCGGTAATTCGCCGAGTGCGCGAAGCCTGCGCGCACTATAGAATTGAAAAAAATTCCGCGAGGTTCGCTCAGCGTGCGCGCACGTTGTAAATGCTTAAAAGTAAAATTGCAATGTCAGTCCCCCCGTGTGCGCATGCTTTGCGAATTGCAGTGTGCGAGCATGGCAAATTAATCTAATAACAGTTTATGCCAAAACCCTTAACAACAAAGCGTATCATGTGTCCTCCTTGTGCGGACGGTGCGCGAAGCGCACCGTGTGTACATGGCCCATTAAGCGTAACGCGGGCGCGCGGTGCGCGTAGCGCACTGCGTGCCCACCGTGCGTGCACGGTGCGCAAAGTGCACCGTGCGTGCACGGCACTAACTGCGTAAAGTGGGCGCACGGTGCGCAAAGCGCACCGCGTGCTCACCGTGCGCGCACGGAACGAACTGCGTGAAGTGGGCCCACCGTGCGCGCACCGTGCGCGAAGCACGGCACGGCACGATCGGCGTAAAGTAACTTAGCATTTAAAAAACCATACAAATTCACTGAAAAAACCATAGGTTTCACACACGTTATAGTTAGGAATTAGCATTTAAAAAACTAAAAAACCTTGCAAATTCACTTAAAAAACCATAGGTTTCACACATGTTATAGTTAGCTGGGCATTTTCCTCGTGAAAAACCAATGAAATTCCCCCGTTATAGTTAGTGCAGGCAACTATAACTCACGCGACCGTAACCCGCTGCTGATGACGTCAGATATTACATCACTGATGACATATGTGTCTTTCTGAAAAAAAAAAAAAAAATATATGTATAGCTAAAAAAAAAGGAAGAAGACATGGGTATATAAATGTGTAAATACAGTGATGTAATATCTGACGTCATCAGCAGCGGGTTACGGTCGCGTGAGTTATAGTTGCCTGCACTAACTATAACGGGGGAATTTCATTGGTTTTTCACGAGGAAAATGCCCAGCTAACTATAACATGTGTGAAACCTATGGTTTTTTAAGTGACTATATATATATATATATATATATATCCACTCAAAGGTTTGCCTGCTGTGAGAGGACACCACACAGGTGAGTTCGTTATATCGCTCCATTTATTCAACGAAGGCATGCTCAGAAAGAACCAGCATCTCGGCTAAAATCAAAGTCCCTCCCGACGCGTTTCGTGCTCTGAAAAGCACTTCATCATGGGGTGCTGGGATACTGTTGTTGGAAGCCGGCAAAGTCTGCTTGCACATTTAAACAATCAGTCCCCGCCCTAGTGGGCGTGGCCACAGCCTGCGGCCTGATGGTAAACGTAGTGCTTGTATTCCTCAAGTGAGTTGCCAAGTCCCAAACAACAACTTGAAATAAAATCCACAGTGGGTGAGCACACAGTATGCCAGGTTCTGTGCTGCCTCTCAATTCATTGAAAAGCACTTGCCTGCCCTTAGTGTTGAAATGCCAAGTGACACCGCAACAGGACTGCGCAAAAACGTAGCAGGGTCTCTCCCGCGGCTCAGGCGGGGCCGCAACAAATCCACTCAAAGGTTTGCCTGCTGTGAGAGGACACCACACAGGTGAGTTCGTTATATAGCTCCATTTATTCAACGAAGGCATGCTCAGAAAGAACCAGCATCTCGGCTAAAATCAAAGTCCCTCCCGACGCGTTTCGTGCTCTGAAAAGCACTTCATCATGGGGTGCTGGGATACTGCTGTTGGAAGCCGGCAAAGTCTGCTTGCACATTTAAACAATCAGTCCCCACCCTAGTGGGCGTGGCCACAGCCTGCGGCCTGATGGTAAACGTAGTGCTTGTATTCCTCAAGTGAGTTGCCAAGTCCCAAACAACAACTTGAAATAAAATCCACAGTGGGTGAGCACACAGTATGCCAGGTTCTGTGCTGCCTCTCAATTCATTGAAAAGCACTCGCCTGCCCTTAGTGTTGAAATGCCAAGTGACACCGCAACAGGACTGCGCAAAAGCGTAGCAGGGTCTCTCCCGCGGCTCAGGCGGGGCCGCAACAAATCCACTCAAAGGTTTGCCTGCTGTGAGAGGACACCACACAGGTGAGTTCGTTATATAGCTCCATTTATTCAACGAAGGCATGCTCAGAAAGAACCAGCATCTCGGCGGTCGCCAGTAGGTAGTTATAGTTAGGACCGTGTTTCCATAGGAAATCCGCAACATTCTATTTTGAATAACTTTGGCGCCGATTGACGAATCCTGGCGAAATTTTCAAAATAGGTGGGGCGCTCCGCTCCTACCCTGAAAGTCTCGGGGGGATTTGTCAAGTGGGGGCTGAGAAAAAGGGGGGGGTCCCAAAACGTGTTTTCCCCATGCATTTTTCCATAGGACCTTTAGTCCAAGCTACAGCCCGAACGGCTGAACAGAATTACTTGAAATTTGGCAGAGAGGTAGTCCTCAGGTCAGGGATGTGCCATTTGTAGGTCTGGTGTAAATGTGTTCAGTATTTGCTGAGAAAATAGCATTTAAATCAATATATATATCTATAGGCGCGCTCCGAGCGCGTACGGTAAGCTTACCGTACGCGCACGCTGTCGTGCGCGAGCTTAATTCTGATTGGTGGTTACATGACTAAAAATTCGAATCGGTCGAAATCAGGAAGTGTCGGCCTCCATTTTGTGTGTCTCACACTGATAAACAAAGGAGAAGAACGTGGAAAGGGGGCAACGAAGAGAGTTGCAGACCCCCTAGCGTTTGTCAGGGGGTCCAAGAAGGTCATAAAAGTATGAAAAATAAATGTACATTTTTTTACAAAAAATCGCGTGGTGCGGTAGAAAAAAAAACACAATAAAAAAAATAGAAGTAAAAAACAAATTTAAGTGTTAAGATATTAGGGGGCTCTAAAAAGAGCCGTTGTGTTTATGAAGTGTTTTTTGGTACCTATAAGTAAGTACCGATGCAGAGTCTAAAGTTCAAGAGGAAGACTCTGTTGCCTTCATCAGTGAAATGTACACCGTCTCCTCTATAAATGCCTTGCATGTTGTAACGCAAGTTGTTGTGGTATATAGAACCCATACCATAGTCTCTGAGGAAAGCAGAAATAGATTTGTTGACGTGCTTTCTTGCTTTGTCAATCTGCGGACAGAATTGGTTGGACCAGTTCCACTTTTGCCTTTGGCATATGTTAGAATATACAAAGGCAGATTGAGGAAAAAGCGACATCAATTGTACAAAGGTGTCCTTAATAAGCATTTCCAGACCTACACCAGTTAAAGTGCCTAGGTAATTTCCACCACAGTGCACAATAATAAGGTCAGGCTGTGGGAGATGTTGAAAGGTTTTCACCAAAGGCATTAATTGGTGCCACTTTAACCCTCTCTGACCAATCCATTTAATGTCTACATTTGGCAAAGCAAGGTCTCTTTTAAAAAAAAAAAAAAATGTGCGTACCGTACGCGTACGGTAAAAAAAAAAAAAAAATTAAAAAAGTGATTAAAAAAATTTAAAAAAAGTTAAGAGGTAAGGTTGGCTCTTAAAATAACCGTTGTGTTCATAAAGGGAAAGAGGAAAGAAAGAATGGGAATACTAACAAGAACCACAGATGTGCTGGTCTATCCTATTGTTTATTAGGGAAACACTGGTCTCCGCATGAACAATTAGGCCATGACATCTTGTGCACCTCATTGAAACCCTCCCAAAACGAGGGTTTATATCCAGAGGAGCAGAAGAGGGTGATGCTCCCACCGCAGAGGAAGGGCTCAGCTGAGCTGCCTAAGATGTACTCGGCTGAGCTTCTGCGGGTGTGCTCGGGTGACTTAGAGGAGATGTTTCTCCAGTATTTCGAGCATAAGTCCTGGGATGTTTATCCTTAATGTGTCTAACCATAGAGTGATTATCAAAGGAATACTTCTTCCTTGGATTCCCTCTAGATAAGACACGCTCACAAAGTGAGCAGGTGACTAAAGGAGCATTTACCTTTTTCTGCCCCTCTGGATAGGTAAAATATTCCCATACAAAAGAAGTCTTTTGTTTCCTCCTTCTCTCTCTGATGATGCTGCTACCAGGCTTACTCTCAGAAGAGGACTGCTGTTCTGCCATCGTATCGCAAAGACAATTCAGCTCCTTCTCCTAAGGGGTCACAAGCAGTAATGAGGGGAATGGGTGTGGTGTAGGAAGGTTCTAGAACTGAAAGTAGTTTAAACCAATCAAAAGTGTTGTTTCTGGATCACATGATCAACCGTACGCGCACGTTAAGCTTACCGAGCGCGTACGGTAAAAGTACGCATGCGCGTACGAAAGACACGCGCGCATGCGCATTACAGGCACGCTCGAACACTTCCGCGTAACGTGCGCGCGCGTGTAAAGCATGCGCTTACGCGTCGCGTAGGAAGTACGGACGCCTACGCAAATTGCGTAACCATACGCAAACAGAGTAGAAATATTACGTACATAAAGCGAACCGTGCGCTTACGGTAAGCTTACCGTATGCGCACGGTAAAAAAAAAATAAAAAAAAAAAAAAAGTTTGTTAAAGAGTTTCACTATGTTATACAACTATATCTTACCTTTTTTTTTAAAAAAGGTGAAACTTTATATATTGCAGAATGCATTAAATTTTAGCATAGTGTTTAAAGGGAAAAAAAAGTTTAAAAAAAAGTTGTAAAAAACCTTGCAAAGTAAAAAAAAAACGAAATGTTTCACACACGTTAAATTTAAGAATTAGCATTTGAAAAACCATACAAATTCACTGAAAAAACCATGGGTTTCACACACGTTATAGTTAGGAATTAGCATTTAAAAAACCTTGCAAATTCACTGAAAAAACCATAGGTTTAACATACGTTATAGTTAGCTGGACATTTCACTCGTAAAAAACCAATGAAATTCCCCCATTATAGTTAGTTCAGCTAACTATAACTCGCGCACCCGCAATCCACTGCTGATGACGTCACATATTACATCACTCATGACATGGTCAGTGACATCACTCATGACATCACTCATGACATCTCAAATGACATCACTGATGACATCACTGAGGGCATCATCCTTGTGATAGAGTGGCAGACCTCCTCTCACCCCAATATAACAATTGATACACACATTCAAAAATAGAGACTAAAATTTTCAAAATAATGGACATACCAATACCAGTTACAACAATCTCTTCAGTAATTCTAAGATCCACATACACATCCACTCATTCACCAACAGTCCTATACAGTCACTCATACATGTACTCACTCATATGTACTCATACACCTATACATCCTGTTACACAATGCCACTCATCCATAGATTTACTCACACACATAGTCACTCATGCTAATAAAGAATCAAACATACATTTACTTGCATATACACTTATACACACACCACCACACTTACTTCGACGGAAACTTACACATACTTAGTCTTTTAAACAATCACTTATAGAAACACATACTTATTCATACAGGAACTCTTTCAATCTCTCACTCTCACATATACTCACTTATATACACCAATAGTCACATATACTAGTTTAAAACATATGAAGTTACTCATAAAGACACTATTGAGACAGTCATTCACTCACTAACACACCCTTACGCACACTCATCCACCCATACAGTCCTGCACACATGCTGTCTTCAACACATACAGTGAGTCACTCATTCATGCACCTATGCACTACGTAATACCCCCACCGAACCATGCAGACACTCAAACTGATACTCAAAAAACCAACTAATAACCTATATAGACACCCATGTAGCTACTCACCAACCCATGCAGCCACTTATACACAAAGTGAGAGACTGATACAGATATTTACATATTTAAACATTACTCACTAAGCCATGTATTCACTATGATACACTTAATCAGTCAGTTACACAATACATTTTTCCAAAAAAAATCATACATTTAGACACTTATATACCCATTTATTCTTCCATCGACCTTGAGATATACATATATAAAACATATTTAATTTTCAGAAAAACACACATTCACTGGATGATGTCATCAGTGATGTCATCAGTGATGTCATTTGAGATGTCATCAGTGATGTCACTGACCATGTCATGAGTGATGTAATATGTGACGTCATCAGCAGTGGATTGCGGGTGCGCGAGTTATAGTTAGCTGAACTAACTATAACTAAATATCACCTTTAAGAACTTTACGAATATGCTTATTGCACTGGTGCTGTGAAAATCTAAAGGTCTGAGGTTCTCTCAGGAGTTTAAAGGGTAGGATGTTCTGATTGGCTAAAGCCTAGATTTGGTCTCTTTTACAAAAAGATCTGAATATGTTACAAAACTGAAATGGCCTAGGCCTGTTTTCTAGTTAATGCAAAATTTACATTCCTTTTTTGATATACTGGAGACTCCGATCTCGATGACGGGGAATGACTCAAGCATGTGAATCTGTGAAAGACTCCAATACTGGAGAACTATAGTTACAAAAGGAGTGATGAACCAGTGCAAACTACTCCTATGTTTTTTGCTAGCGGAGTCACACAGAATGCCCTTTGAGCTTGCATGTGGGTCCCCTGCTATGCAGGAAACCTGTGAAACTCCTGAACCATCAGGCTGTCGGACTTGTTGAATATCAAGTGATCCATTGCCTGGGAGATCCCTATTTCTCTATATGGAGCAAAGAACACTTGTGGCAAACTGGAGTGAAGAATCATCTGTTTGATCTGAGTGCTCTTAGGAGGAATTAAAATGTTTTAGGGTTGTTCTCTGAGAATCCAAGTCTTAAAAGGGACTTGAATCTGAGTACTAAGCCACACTGCTTTCTGCTTTGATGCTGATGAGACAGTCTTTTAGGTAAAGAAGGCTGCCACGGGGCATGATCTTGGAGAAGACCCAAGGAGTGGCAACGTCCTATACTGCTCACACATAAAACAGAAGTATGTCCGTTATTCTTTCTGGACAGGTTTATAGAAAAAGGCACCTGTATGGTCCAGTAATCACAGCCATTCATTATTTTGGATAGCTGCTATCAGTTAGGGCAAAGATAGCATCTTTGACTTCTACAGGGAAAGGCACGGTCAGATCATTGAGCTTTAATATGGTGCTGAAAATGTTTCCCTTTTTCCTTACAAGCTAGAAAAGGAGCAGGATCCATTACAAACGTTGAGGAGGTGGGACCAGCTCGAATGCTTCTAAAGGAGGAGTCTGTACCTTCTGCAGAGGATTTTCAGATACTAATTGGAGCTTGAGCAGATGGAGGTAGCTATACTGAGCACAGCCCTTCTTAGCCACTGAAAGGACCTTGTGTGCCCCTGGTTATTTGGGTGAATTGGTCGTAAAAGCTTGTCTCCTGAGAAGGGTGTCCTGTCCCTGCAAGAATGACTGAGACTTCCTTTCATCTGTTGAGGCCTGTGAAGCAGACTTGTTCTTCCTCGTGAAGTGCTTTTGCCTTGACTGCCTGTTGCTGTATAAGAGGTGTTAGCTGAGGTACTGGAGGAAAGGATTTTAGATAGCGCAAAGAGTTGGCACTAAACTATTTGGACATAACCATGCCTGTGCCTATCTTGACTAGCGGGGTGATCTCATTCATTGAAGGATCAAATTAGGTCTATAATTAGAAGGGGACTCTTTCTGATAGGCTGGAAATGATGAAGTGTGGCAGAGATGGTGTGGGCAGCTGACGATGATTGCATTGATGCCTTCTGCTTTTATGATATCCATCATTTCCATTTGAGACTGAGCTGGGAGTGTCTCTGACAACTTGAACTGTCATTGGGGTTGTACTACTTGCCTTCCAAATGACTTTAAGATGGCAGATTGAAGTAAACGTTTCATCCAAATTTCCCAAACCTCTAGAGCTCAGATATTTTATATTCTATGATGGTGTTTGGGTTAAGGATAATAGTACCATGGAGTGATTTTCTGGCCCTAGGAGCCAGCTGGAATGTGTTGAAGCTGCTGCAGGGACGCTGGTACCTACAGGAGAGCAAATGGGAGGTTTACCGCTACCAAAAGGCTGGGAATATCCAGGGGTCTTCCTACCCTTCATATTCAGACTGAAGGCATCAAGGAAGGTATGGCCTGCACTCAAGGAGTGCTGGGAAATTGTTATCAAATCCTGGTTATTCTTATTTAGGTCTGAGCAGTCAGAAGAATTTAGCTATGAGCCATAGGAGACCGAGCCCCGGCACACAGATTGTTGGTACTGGCCAGGCTTTTGAGATCCTTGCAACTGCACCACTGAAACTAGTGCCAGCTCTTTCTCTAGGAAATAAACCTGCCTAGCAAGGTCACCTAAACAATGGTATGGTTCTCTTCCTGTTTTGGAATAGATTTACAAGAGGACAAGAGCTGTTGGGAGTAGCAAGAGGCAAGCAATTCTGTTTTCTGTTGGGGACTAATAGTGCGCCCGAACACTGAACGTGGCCTGACTACAGAGCCTCTTGTTCTGAGCTGGCGCTCTCCATTTTAGCTACCATCTTCTCAGTGCATGCTCTGTGCTCAACCACCAGAGTTGGAGGAGTAGGTAGGAGATGAGTCTGCATGATTAGTTTGGGACAGCAACAGAGAATGGCTGCAAGAGGAGCTGGGCTCGTATCTCCAGTGTAAGCTGCCAGAGGCACTAGAGCGAATTGAGATATGGTCCTCTGGTGTTCCCAGTGAGGAAAGCTGGGTTTAACTCTCTGTGCAACACGACTAGTCACACACATACACACAGATTGAGACTGACTTCACCTTTTGGTGCAGCAGCTTCGGATCTACATGTCCATGCAAAGAGCTGGCCTCGAGTCAATAGTGCGATGAAGCCTTCAAGAGGGGATGCAAGTTTGATCAGCAAAGGGCCCTCGGCTGCTTGGGGGTTCTTACCCCTGTTGTGGACAATAACTTGGTCAGATTGTAAAAGTTTATTGATACTGGAGAAAAAATCAGTCTTGTAACCAGGTAGTTTACCTACCGCGTCATGAAGAGGCAGCAGGCCTTACTACCTCACCGGCAAAAATGATGCTCTGTACCATGCCTGGTGGCCAAAGGCATGTTGGCTGTTCTTCCAGATAAAAAGTCTTTAAGGAATAGTGCATGCATACATTGAATGCAAGTCAGGTGGTTGCGATAGGAGCAATTGGAGAGCCAGTGGTCAGTGTAGGAAAGTGGGGTTCTATTGCAGTAACCCCCTCACTTTTTGCCAGGTTTCTGATGCACTTTGACTTGATGGGCCTGGGTCTCTGCCAATCAGGTTCCCAGGGCCTATGTTCTTTCCCAAGACTGTACCTTTGTACCCACAATTGGCATATCTCTGGTTATAGGTAAGCCCCTGGTAAAAGGTACCATGGGTACCCCAAGGGCACTGTGACCAGGGAAGGCATGTAAGGACTGCAGAACCATCGTGACACCCTTAGAGACCCACACCTTAACACCCACACACTGCCATTGCAGGCTGCATGTTTTGGTGCAGAGAAAAGTGAAAAGTTGACATGGCACACATCCCCGTTTGCCATGCCTGCAACCACTTCCTGGGGCCTAGGAAAGTTACCCCTCTAGCATGGTGCACGAACTCCCAGGTGAGGGTACTGTTGCATGAGCACCGTCCCCTATAGTGTCGAATTCCATTCTTAGACATTGTAAGTGCAGTGAAGCCATAAAGAGTATATGGTCCTGGAGTTGGTCATTGCAAACTCCACAGCTCCAGAAGGGCTCTAATGAAACCTGGGACGTATGGTAGCAAACTTCTCAGCACATTAAATCCATACTGATGCCAGTGTGGGATGTAATGTAAAATGCCCTCCGAGGGCATTTCAGAGATGCCCCCTGAAAAACGACCAGCCCTGGTGTGGTTCCTGAATGGCTGCCCTCCATGTGCCACCAACGGACAGGTTGCTGGACCTCTGGGTAGAGGGCCTCCGCTCTCTGGGTCCAGCAACAAAGCCCATCCTGGGCAGAGGTGTTATGCCTCCTCCCCCAGAATGGGCTGGGTCCACGAAGGAGTAAACCACCTACAGCGATAAAGGATTGAGTCTCTACTTCCCCCTCTTCCTTTACCAACTCTGGTGGGGGAAAGCATTTCGCCCCAGCTGGAAGGGTAGCATTCCATCACAAAGATACACAGAAACTGAATATTGTTCAAAATGGGTACAGTCTCAGATTCACTCTTCATTCTCCAGCAATGCCACCAACAGCCAGAGATGCTTCAGAAAGAAGTAAAGTACTGTTGCAGAAACAAGCTGTGGACACTGTTCCTTCTTCCCAGAAAGATATAGCAATTTATTCCTACTTATTCCTGATGAGAAAAAGAGGGCCAAAGAATACATTTAGACCTATTGTGGGTCTGAAACTCGCAAGCAAATAGGTAAAAAAGAAGACAAAAAAAAAGGTCCAGGATATTAGTATTACATCAGATCTATCTGCAGATCCATCAAGGTGGTTGGCTACCCTCCATATATTTTCAAGATTCATATTTCCATGGGCCTATAGCCTGGAAGCTTTGTAAGGTCCTGAGATTCGTGGTTGCCAACCAACATTATCAGTATATTCAGCTTCATGTTTGCGTCTCAAAATGCATGGCTGTCATTTCAGCGCATTTAAAGAGACAGAAGATCTTCGTTTATTCATACCAGGACAACTGGCTAATCAAGGTATCCAATATTTCGACAAGCTCGTCAGCATTTTCATATGACAGGTTCTACTCTCAATCACACATCAATCATGAGAAATCAAGTTCAACTCTAGTGCAGTGCCTACAATATCTAGAAGGGATTTTGTATACTTTAATAGAAAATAATATCCTTCAGTGGAGAGACTGTTAGCTATTCATCTGAAATCTACAGTCTGCTGAAAGCAGCGCTAACGTGTTGATACGTGGACCTTCGTTGCCTGTCAGAATGGCTGCCCAGGAATCTGCTGTGCAGACAAAACCTTCTACACAAGTACTGCCACCAGATACTGCATCCCAACCTACCATCCTGGAGTTTGGCAACTCAAGTAAGGACACTTGAGCCTTCCATACGATTGTATGGACTTTCTAAGAGAAGCTAAACGTCCATCTACAAGAGATTCTCACTCTTTCAAATGGAAGAGGTTCTATTTTTGGTGTTCTGGGAACAATTTTTATTTGACCATCTACCAAGAAGAAGCCTTGCTCCTATATTTGCTTCATTTAAGCATATGAGGCTTACAGTTCCCTTCACATACCTCTTTTCAAAATCCCAGTGGTTAAAGACTCCGCAGAGAACATTAACAGTCTATCCCCCAGTATGGAAACATTCCCCCCGGGGCTTCAGCAGTGTCCTAATGCACCTGATGGGTTCACCATTTGAAAAAATTCCCAAGGCTTCCTTACACACCTTTCCTAGAAATTTGCTTTCCTTGCGGTTATAACTTTGGCTAACAGAGTGTATTAGACACAGGCTTGATTGCAACAGGGTAGTAATGAGTACTTATCCAAGTTTTCTACCTGAAGCAATTTCAGAATTTCATGTAAACCAAACCATTACTTAACAAATGTTTTTTTCAGAATCCTACTTATCTGGCAGAGAGAGATCTCTCCACACACTTGATGTTAGAGTTCCAAAATGCTGTCTTGATAATACAAAAGAAATTAGAAGATCCAAGCAGTTGTTTGTTAGTTGTGGTCCTTTACGTGCCTGGTTAGCCATGTTCAAGCAATCACTGTCCAGATGGATAGTTTCTTGCATTCTGTTATGCTACCATAAAGTAGTGAAATTGTTACCTGGCAAGCCGAAAGGCCATTCCAACAGAGGTAAAATGGCTATGGCTGCTTTACTGAGAAATATTGCCATTGCATTAAAGTTGGGATTACCCAAAAGCAATATAAACAAGTGTGTTGATGGCACAGAGTATTTGACACAGATTTCACCCCAGATCTGGGAGATGTCCATGACAATTTTAAACCGGAATTGTTTGAAATAATTGAGATCTGACAGTCAAAAAACAAGGAACCTAAAAATCAGACCCCAAGGCCACTTGATACCCACTCCAAGGCAAATGAGTCAGAATCATGATCAGTTAGCATATTCCTAATAGGAGAACCAAAGGCAGCCCAAAAATAAAGCTTAACATCCTAAAGTTGAAATCCACCTTGTTTATACAGCAATATCAATTATTGTATAGCCCGCATTGCTCTCTTATATCCCTAGATATAGCTACCAATGGCCCCATCAAGCAGCTTAAAAAATGAATCCGTGACTCCAAACGTAATCGCACGAAAGAGATAGAGGAATTTAGGCAGAATTTTAATTTTAGCAATATTACACCGTCCTATTATATGAATTTGAAGATGGTTCCGAGCCTGCATCTTGGTGATAGCCAACTGTAGAATGGGCTCATAGTTCAATTGCAAGATGCCATCCACTTTGGCACAGATCTTGACCCCTAAATAGGTAGCAGATTGGAACAGTTTGGAAATTGTCCTTTTTGCTTGAAAGTTGATCACAACATACATTTTTGATAGATTAAACTTGTAGCCAGAAACAGCTCTAAACAGCTCTAAACATCTCAGCCTCAATTGATGCTTGGTCAATAGCTAATATAGGATCAGGCATATAGATTGCAACATTATCGGCCTATGCGCTAATTTTTATTTCAACCCCATCAAGTTTAATCAGCCGAATCTATTGATTAGCGATGTGTAACCTTAGGTAGGGCTCGATATAGAGGGCAAATAGCAGGGGGGATAACGGCAATCCCTGACGATTTACTCCTACAGATGTTAAATAGTGGGGAGCTATGCCCATTCAAGACTAGCCTAACCAAAGGTTTTTATATAGAGACCTGCTAAGGGATCAAAATCGGGCACGGATACCAACGGCAGTCATAGTTGACCAGAGGAAAGCTCATGAGACCTTCTCTGCATCCAGTAATATCATACCCACCCTGTCGCCCATTGACTTTGCAACATCAAAAACAGCAACTGCTGAGTTTTTATGGCTAGTGGTATCTTTGCCATATTGTTGCAGCAAAACTATATGCTGGACCAAAGGAGCCAATCGGGCAGCAAGAATTTTGGCAAAAATGTTCTTATCAGTGTTAATCAGGGAAATAGTCCAGTAGGACCCTCTCTTATCAGGAGGTTTCTCTTTCTTTAAAAAAAACTATAATATTGGTAGATTTCCAGTAGGCGGAGGCTTCCTCCCCATCGTCAACATTTGACACCAGATTCATGAATATAAAACTCTTAAGGGATAGTGTCCTCCCCTGCTGCCACCCATTTTTCATGATTCAGTGGTCAGATTATGGTATAGACGGAGGTTAAAAACTATTGGTCAGATTATTGATCAGAGTTTTCTGCTTTACAAATAAGTTACGGTCTCCCACAACAGTTCTTTTTTAAGTGTTTACAGATTCGTGATTTTATTTCTTCACAGCTGTTTATATATGCCACTGGGAAGGACTCTGGTGTTATGACATATCACACACAAAAAAGGGGGAGGTGACAAACTCCTACCCAACCTCCCCTATAGATATACACATACAGAAAAGAGAGGCAGGAGTGTTTGGTTTTGCACTTAACTAATTAAAGTAGCATGTGCTAGTTGTGTAAAAACTCACCCGCAAGTTGTGACATGCTTCATCATAGGGCTTGCTGACTAACACTCCTGCGTAGACCAACGCCTAGGGTGGAGCAAAAGGGAAGGGGGAGACAGTACAAACATAAACTTAAGGGATCAAAAATTGAAAAGATGTTTGTGCAGATCGTGAAACCTAAAACTTGCTTGGGAATATCCACTGCTATGTTTATTTCTGGAATTACCAGCCAGGATCAAAAGTAAAAAGAAGGATGGTGGTGTCTGGGATTTTTAGTAGCTTGTCACCCCTCCTAGCTGCATACTTGTTGTCAAGATGTTTCTGGCGATTTACTGTAGCCCTAGCGCATGTCTATACAGCTTTTGTCAGGACTTCTGATCCTCTTTATTCCCCTTCTTTCCTACCTTGTTTTTGTAGGTTTGGAGTATGTCCTCTATAGTCTTGGGCTGTTGAAATCACACTGCGGAAATACTTATGGAAAATATGATTGTCAATTTAATCATAGAATTCAGGTTCAGGGCAATGGACGTATAATGTAAACATCGAGAACCCTCGTATACACTCTGTTATATTTCACAAAGTCAGTTATCATAGGGATCATATATATATAAGTGCATGTATACGTTTTAAACGTTTTCTGAATGAAGTGTACCTAGGAGATTTACTTCTAACTATTTTATTAGAGATAAGTCGAGCTTAAAAACCTGTACTCAGGTGACCAGAGGGGGAGATTATATATATATATATATATATATATATATATATATATATATATATATATATATATATATATATATATATATATATATATATATATATATATATATATATATATATATATATATATATATATATATATATATATATATTGTTCAAACCTATCCCATTTTGGTCTATAAGGAGGGATGGGATCTCCAGAATACTTATCAATAATAAGCACTTACCGAGTTTCAAAGTAGTAGAAGCTCTAATTGCCCAGCTTCTTTCCTTTCATCGAGGCTATGATATACACTTATCAGTTAAAGATATAATGTTAGCACATAAACGGGACATCAGCCACAGAATCTTAGCGGTGATCTCAATCGCAATTACTACTGCTCTACTCTGTATTGCTCGTTCTTGGGCTAATCCCTCACCCCCATTAGTCTCTGAATTGTCGGTACTCTATTTCCAAATTTTCCAACTCAAATCAGCTATTTTTAGAACTAAAGGCGTTAAGGGTCATGCACGTCTTAAACATATTTGGACCAGAATGTTAAATAATTGAGGTTTGTTGTTTATATCTCTGCTATTCTGCTTAACTTTTCTCTGCAAAATGTTTCTCTTTTCTTTCTATTAAGTATGTTTTGATAAGTATCATTGTACGATTTCAGTGTGATTCTATGTGATCATATGTAACTCAATAAAAAAAAAGTAAATATTGCCATTGCTTTAACCTCCAAAGCTGCCACCTGGAGATGTGGTCACACATTAACGAGATATTAGAGACTTCTATTGGATTTTAGTACAGATGCCTAAGTAGTGCAGACCAGCTTGAAAAATCTCTTTGCGTGCGTGGCTTTCATTAATTTATCATTTTTACCTTCCGTCATGGTTATTGGGTATGAGCTTGCTATTTTATTCAGTGCTCATTATTAGTGGAGAATCCCTGAAGGAGAAGGAAATGTTTCTTACCTGTAAACATAGTTATCCTTCAGGGAAATCTCAACTGAAATCATAACCAACCCTCTCTCCTTCCCGGGGGGCGCTAGAAGGCGCACAAGCAAGATGGCCGCACTTGCATGAGGCTCTTGCTGCTCAGGGGCCAAAATCAATATTATCCTCCTCATATGCCGCAAAGTCAACACCAAAAAGCACCATAGCGCGATTGGAAGACTGCTGCCACGATTTGAAGCCGGTGACACCAGCGAAACAGGCCCAGCCAAAGTGGAAGTCTCCGCCGAGCTCGGCGCTGCAGATCTCTCAAGATGGCAGCCGCACTCACCATCTAACGGCTGATATCACCGAGAAGACGCCTGAGTGCCATGCTGTATGGGGAGGTGAGCCAGACCATCACGGGTCGGTGGACCTGCTTGGGAAGGAGGACACATACGCTCCAGTCCTAGCGGTGAGGAGAGGTGCGGCGCATGGGGCACTGGTGCGAGACGTTTCAGCACACTCCGTGGACGCACGCAATAATGGCTTCAAGCCTCAGCTGCCGCTTCTGAAGAGGGCTCGCGCCCGCCGCCACCAATGCTGGCAGCAAACACCTTTACCTGACATTGCCATTGAGACCACTGCAGGCGCTGCGAAACAAGTGCGGTGAGTGGGGGCCACTCTAAAACACAGTGCTGCACCAAGGGATGACAGCGCACTCGCTTCCTCCCCTCCCCTTGCTCCCCGAGGCCAACGCACTCCACTCCGTACCGGGAGTGCCTGACCCTTTGTTTTGCTGGCTAAATCTGGGGGCTGCGGACTGTGAGGCGGGCCGAGGCAGGCCAGCCGCCTCTCCCCATGTTCCAGACTCCCGCGTGCAGCCTGGGGCTCCTGGCTGCGGCGCGGGCACTAACGAAGCGCTTCAAGAGAAACCTGCACCGGATGCTGCGGTCACCACGGTGTGAACACCAGACCTGCAGCGCATACCTTGCCAGTCACTGTTGAGACACCCTTGCACGCGGTGCTCCCGCCTTGAAAGGACACAACTAAAGACCTGCTCACACCCTAGATAGCCTGGTAAATGTCTAGTCACTGGTGTGGACAACTGAACTGTAGTTACTCCATGCTCTAAAGCCCCCTTCCCTTGCGGTCAGTGCTGATACACCCCCTGCAGCACCTCCTGTAGAGACAGCGAATGGGAACAAGCCAGACATTGTGAGCGCCACAACCCAATATTACGGGTCTCCTCCTTGACGATTGCTATTGGCGTTTAATGCCATCTCCTCCAGCGAGGCAGAACCTACAGCTGACAGACACTCAGGCACTCAAGGCCACATACTCCCTAAGCAGACGGCGTGAACCAACTACCCAACGAACTCCTGCGGGGCCGATCGTGGAGCACCTTTTGCAATCTTGCAGAGCAAGCACTTTTACCTTTGCCATTGCCCCATAACGACAGACAACACGTACCTGCTCTTCCGCTACTAAGCATTCCCTCCCAAAATTGTTCTGCCATAAAAAGCTGAAAAAAAATCAACGCATAGAATGCATAATGGGGAAGACAGATGGGAGATAAACTAAAATACCATTTGAGGCTCGCAAGTCCGCCAGAATGCAGGTGGATGTCGAAGAAGACACAACAGATGCTCCCACCACAGGGATGCCCACATCCACGGAGGATCTGAAGGAGCTCCTCCTCACTATGAAATCTAGCCTAACCTCAATAGAGGCCAAGATGGTCCCCATGTGTATGCGTCTAGATAATGTTACACACAAGCTCGACCAGCACGAGGAGCGCATTAAAGACACGGAGCATTGCATCTCGGAACTAGAAGATGCCTCCACTGAAAGTAAAGAGAAGTTGCTAAACATGGAAAAAGTCCTGAAAGTGATAGCTGCCAAAAAATGAGGACTTGGAATCTAGGTCGCGGAGAAACAACCTTAGAATTCTTGGCGTACCGGAATCCACAAACACGGGCAAAATGGAGGAGTATGTTGAACGCCTGCTCACCACGCTATTTGGCAGAGAAGCATTCTCCCAATGCTAATAGTGGAAAGGGCGCAGCGATCATTGGCCACCCGACCTCAACCGGGAACCCCTCCGAGGCCAATAATCACGAGAATACTAAATTACCGTGACCACGATGCTGCTTTACAGCTGGCGAGAGAAACAGACGCTGTCATTCGAAGGCACGGAAATAGCCATATACCCGGACTTTACTATGGCAGTCCAGGAAGCTCACAAAGTTTCTCCCTGCCAAAAATAAACTCCAACAGGCGAACATTGTGTATCCCATGTTATTTCCAGCCCGCTTAAAAGTCACATTTCAAGGCAGGCAGCACTTTTTTACTAACCCTCAACATGTCAATGACTTTTTGAAAACCTTACCCAAGAAACCCTCTGGACAAGCGTCTCCCTTAAGCCCAAACACCGCCACTGCTGCACTATCAGATATAGGACTGAAACATTAAGGTATGTTTGCCGACCGGCAGTGGATACAGCTTTGTGCAGATGCCGAGCGACACACACGCTTCATACTGAGCTCGCACAGCAGAAGGCATTCCATTACGATCAGTGACACTAAGCGTGGAATAGGTACGCCTGCTGTCCCATAACAAAACGCTGGGACACCCGGCCATATGAGACATCGTACTAGTCCCCGAGCACCCTCATACCTTTGAGGAGGCTCTGTGTTGCCTTTTACCCTCTACCCAATAGGAGATCCCTAAACTGATTTGGATCTTTGTTACAGGTGTTGTCACATGTTCCTCTGTTGGGAGCCTTGTTACGGGGTGGGTGGGGTGGGAGGAACACACACCACAGCAGGATTGGGCTGTTGATGGGGGGGGGGGGAATTATTCCTATGCCACTAGATTACAACACGATGACAGTTCGCCACACTAACGCAGTCCGACCACATGACATGACCACGACGCCCATCGTACAGATTAAATCATGCACTCGAGATTAACCACCCTGGCCCAATATCCTCACATGGAACGTGCGCGGCCTTGGCAACCACCCGCAACCGCAGACATGTTCTAGCATACTTAGACAGCCATAACATACAATGTGCTATGTTACAGGAGACACACCTCGGCCCCACTGCCCCACCCACGTTCGCAGCCCGCTGGGTGGCACAACGCTGCTTCTCCTCGTATTCCACGTATGTAAGAGGCACTACAACACTGATCAAGCACCGTCTCCCATACACATCCATCGGCTCATACACAGATCCACTAGGACGCTATTGCATTTTATGGGGATGGCTGGCCTCCCAATCCATCACATTTGTTTGATGCTTCGTCCCAAATGCTGAAAATCCCAAATTCTTCCATATCCTATGGGGGGAAATCCTGGACATTGGCTCTACGCATGTAGTCTGGGGAGGGGACTTCAATACCACATTGGATCCTGCCATGGATCGATCACACCCACAACTGCACCATTATTCATATGCCCAACGCCATTTTAAGAATATCACCATGGACCACGGGTTGATTGATGCCTGGCGTAGTCTTCACCCAAACGGTAGAGAAGACACCTGCTATTCTTCAGCACACTCCTCATGGTCACACATTGATGGGTGGATCCGCTCCATGGGACTGAAATCATAGCTAACCCAAGTAATAAATGTTTTAAACAATACAGAACCAAGGATACCAGCCCTATATGGGCTACCGAAAGTACATAAGAACAGTGAAAATCCCCCAATGAGGCCAATAGTGAGCAGTATTGACTCACTGATGAAGCCTTTGAGTAAGTATGTTGATCAATTTTTGCGCCCACTTGAGAGTGATCTCAAATCATATGTTAGGGATTGCTCGCACATTATTTCCCTCCTCGAGGGCAGATTGTTTGATAGGGAGACTCAGTGTCTGGTTACTCTAGACATTGAGTCTCTTTACACAAACATTCCTCAAGAAGCCACAGTTGCGGTGGTTCACAGTACTCTGACCAATGTGGATCTGGAAGGAGTAAATAAAGGTTTTATAGTGGAATGTGTAAGGATGGTTCTGATGAACAATATATTTTTGTTCAAAGACCAATTATTTAAACAAAAGAAGGGCACCAGCATGGGGGCTACCTGTGCTCACAGTTTAGGATGCCTCTATGTAGGGGAGTTCGAGAAGAAACATATTTTCTATGAACTTGCACCATTCTACGAAAATGTAGCGGGCTGGTACCGCTACATTGACGACATGTTTTTTTATTTGGGATGGTGATTCTGAGCAGCCAGAAGGATTTCTATAATCGCTTAATATGGGAGATCCCAATCTAAAATTTACATCACAATTCAGTAGGTCAAGAGTTGATTTTTTAGATATTACGATTCTAGAGAGAGATGGTGTTTTAGAAATGGAATTATTTAGCAAACAAATGGCCAAAAACACCCTATTGCTCTACTCCAGCTTCCACCCTAAGTCCCAGAGGGATAATATCCCTTTTAGTCAGTTTCTCCACTTACGGAGAAACTGCTCTAATATAAATGATTTTTATAAACACGCTGAGGTGCTGAAGAAAAAATGTAAAGATAGGGGTTACCCCAAAAAACTAATTTCTAATTCCTGTAAACGAGCCAGATTCTTTGATAGAGAAGCAATGCTAAATAAAACTGGACAAAGAAAAAAAGATGGAGAAGGTAGTCTTTGTCAGTAACTTCTCTCACATTAGCAATAAAATAAAAAATGTTATTAATAGCAACTGGCACATAGTTAATGATGAGGAACAACAAACTAGAGAGACCTATATTTGCTTTTAAAAGAAATAAGAATTTGAAAAATGAATTGGTTCACACCTTTCACACCTACAGAGAGGGTGCCCATAATGTACAGAGCACACTAGAAGGTAGACCAGTTGTTGGGAATATTAAATGCAGCACGTGCAATATCTGTGCCTTATGCATTGAGTCAAAGAGTCTTGATTACAGCGGGTGTCATGTGGAATGAAGAACACTGAACAACTGCAGAAGTAAAAACAGTGTATTTCCTACGTTGCCCATGTGACAAGGGCTATGTAGGAGAGAGCGATAGAGAATTACGCACTAGGCTTCAAGAACATCGTTTGGCCATTAGGACTAATAAGGTTAATGCTCCTCTGGTAGCCCATGTCTGTGAAATGAAACCCAGTGATACAGACATAAGGTGGTTTAACTTGGAAAAGATTTTCATGGATAAATGAGGTGGTAATATGGAGCTAAAACGGAAAGTTAGGGAGCAGTGGTATATCTCCAGATTCAACACCGTGCGGAATAGCCTCAACTCTAAAGAGGAATGGGAGCGTTTAATAGGGGCTACATGATAGCCCCTGTATTAATCCTGAATAAATTCAGATTTTTCTGCATCGAAATATGAAGTGGTGTTTAGGTGTTCATTTAAGCTCCACAGATGATTACTTTGGTAACCTTCTTGCCTTTTACATTAGGTTCAAAGTAGTATAACACCATGATAATAATCTATTTGGTGTATAGTGTATGGGTATCACCATGTGTTTTTACTATAAACAAATAAGCCAAGCTAAGATGTTTGTCAGGGGGTCTGAAAAAGCAATTTACATCTGGTGGAAGTGACGGAACGGTCACAGAGAGAGATATATTTATGCGTGTGTATATATTTATTATTATATGTATGTTATTATATGTATACGCATATAAAAACATTTTTGACAGAACTGTTTCGGCTGATTTACATATCACGAAATGGTACTAGAATATAGGCAGATTATCAAAGCGACCTTTGCCTAAGTAAATGGAATAAAAGGACTCGCCCAAAAAAACTATATATGAGGGATAATTTGGTGTAATACGGCTCCGCAGCACTGTGCCTTGTTTATTGAATTTAACGCGGCTGTGTTAAGATGGCCGACACGTTTTCATTTCATTTGATAACTTTATTTCGGTCAAAAGACCATAAAAGTGTACATACATACATCCTCAATTACATAGACAGAATAAGACAATAAATAACATTTAAAGTTAAAAATTCTTTTAAAAAAAGAGATTAAACTTGAAGTCATCAATATGAGAATAATTAAGTTAAGAATGTTTGTCTCCTTCGCCACATACTGTAGAGATAGCGGGATACAGCAAAAACAATTTTTGGATCAGTATCATAGACTAGGGTCCTAGAGGCCTGCTAATAGTGGCGAAAACCCAGATTCCTACAAATGGGGATCAGCCAACTTTTCCTAATTAAGTGATAAGCAGGGCAAAAAAACAGAGCATGTGCAACAGACTCTGTTTTGTAGTTACAAGCAGGACAGCTTTCCAAATTTTGTGTCTGCCACTTAGAAGAAAAAGACCTAACCGGTAAAGTACCATACCTTAGCTGAATGTACAATTTGCGAGCAAGTGGGGGTTCTATTTGATCCATGAATTCCTCAAGTTTAAGATCTTGTTTAACCATGAGGAATTCTAAGGTCAGCCTACCCGTGATTGAAGAACTCGAATGTAAAGAAGAGTTTTTCAAGGACACCAAAGAAAGGATTTCCTTCCTTGGTATCGCGAGGCAACTTGCCTCCGGGTTTGCCCACATTTCCGAAAGTCCTAGTAGAGTACAAGCTTTATTAATATGCAAAAGCCAAGGGATCTTTTTAGATTTAAGTGCAGGCCAGATCTCAGCAAATTCTAATTTAAACGAGGTCAGTTCGGGCACTGACCATAGCCTTTTCCAGTACAGAATAGGTCTTGCACTGATGATCTCCTCTATTGGGACCAACCCAAGATCAAACCTAAGGGAGATCAACGGTGTACTGGAGGGAAGCCCTAAAAGAGATCTTAAAAAGGATTGCTCAGCCCTTGAAAGAGACACTGACTGCTTATGTCCCCAGAGTTCGGCCCCGTATGTTGCAGCCACTCTTGCCTGTCTACAGTAAATTTCAAGGGCGGGAGAGACTGGTTTAAAACTCGATCTTTTAAAAACTTTATTCAAACCCCCTGCCAATTGAACAAGCTTGAGCGTGGACTTATTTTCCGTTAGAGTCACACCCAAATAAACAAAGGTTCTAACTCTCTCGAGGGGAATATCAAATAGAACTGGGTTGGGACGCACCCGCTTAGGGGGGTTAAAAATCATATATTTAGTTTTTCCCAGATTTATTTCAAGTCCTCTTGACTCACAGAACTTTGCAAAGCCGTTCAGCGTATTTTGTATGCCCGTCGACGTTCTAGATAATAGCAGGGTATCGTCTGCGAACATCAATGCGGGCACACGTCCTGATGCTAGTCTGGGGACGTCGTTATTTACTATACAGTTCAAATGGTCAATAAGACCATTAATGTAAAGGCTGAACAATGTGGGGGCCAGGACACACCCTTGGCGAACTCCCTTTTGAACGGGAAAACGATCAGTAAGTTCACCATATTTGCCACATCTTACTTGGGCATAATTATTGGCATGAAGCCTAAATAAGACGGCCAGTAAGTAGGGTGGAAGGCCCAGGTCTGCCAAAACTTGCCATAGTTCAGCACGGGGGACTAGATCAAAAGCTGCCCGCAGGTCCACAAACACCAGGTAGAGGCTGCCACCCTCAACCAAGGCAGTTTTCCAGTACAGGACCTGCAGGCGAAAAATCTGATCTAGAGTGGAAGTACCAGCCCTAAAGCCTCCCTGAAAAGTGGTCAGAATCCCGTTCTCCTCAATTCAGCCAAGGACCCTGTCCAAAAGGACTCTCCCCATTAATTTTTGTGAAGTGTCTATTAGACTAATAGGTCTATAGTTGGAGGGAGTCAATGGGCAGCCCTTTTTAAAGACAGGTACTATTTCAGCCCCGAGCCAGGTATAGGGCACTTCACCCCCCTGTAGAATGCTATTAAATAAAACAACCAGGTAAGGTGCCCAAATCTTTGGTTGGGCCCTAAATAGATCTCCAGGCAGTTTGTCCAAACCTGGTGCTTTATTCAAGAGCATTTTCCCAATTGCAGATTCCACCTCAGTCAGAGTAAAGGGTTTGGTAGGGGCAAGATCCACTGAGGCTAGGGAAAAGTAAAAGATGTCGACAGAGACTCTATCAAGGTCATGTGTGCCATACAAGTCACAGAAATGTCTTTCCCAAGTTGAGGCAGCGATATTAGGGGCGGGTACAGAAGAATACCCACTGACTCCAGTTGCAACAATAGACCAAAATAGTTTAGTGTCCTTACAACAGAGCGCATGGCCCAACTGTTCCCATAGTTCAACCTCCCCAGCTTTCTTAGCATCACCTATTGCTTTTTTATATAGAGAACGATTTATTCTAATTGCTTCTCTATCCTTGGTTTTTATTACAGACAGCAGGGCCTTTTTAGCTGAACGGCACGTTTTATTGAACCATCGAGCTGTATCAGCCATTGGCTGTGTAACCCTTTTTACTGGATACAGAGTATCCCGTAATGCAATAACCAGTTTTCCATGGATATCGGTAGGGCTAATCAAAGGTCCAGCTGCCCCCATCTCTTCAATAAATGGAATTATTGTTCCATACAATTCCGCCAACTTACTGTTAGACATTTGGAATGCTGGCCACTTTACTCTCCTTCTACAGTATCTAATTATCAATGGTTCAGGCGCAAGGTTTTCACCCGGGACCGGATTTTTAAGCCCAAAGCTTCCTAGTTTAAGGGTCAGGACTAAAGCGTTGTGGTCACTATCCGACCTCTCCATGACCACAAAATCATAAAGCCTATCCCAATGTTTAGCTTCAATAAAGATATAATCAATTATTGAGGCATAGCTTGCTCTATTGAACGTTGCTTTCCCGGGTCTATCTGACATTGCCCTACCATTGCATGCTCGCAGTGATGCAGCTAAAGAAAAAGACTGCATTTGCAAGACAAGGGGAGTCCATGCTTTTACTGAAGGGGTAAGTGGATCAGGGATGTTCCATAATATATCTACGTCATCACGGTCTCCCGTATTTGGATCCAGTAGGGGCTCAAAATGGCAGTTGAAATCCCCGTCCAAGATTATCACAGTAGAGGAGCCAAGTGACTGTAGTAGGTTAGACAGTACGGTAATGGCCTCTGATTCAAGGCCCCTCTTAGTGGGTCTTGAATAGACATTTATCAAAGCAATGCTCGGGCCATTCTCTACTTCCAGTAAAACAAGTTGTACATCCCGTGAGTCAGTTGTAATAGCCTTTGCCTTTACACCCAGGTGGGAGCCAACCCATAGGGACAACCCTCCCGAAGGCCTTCCCCTGCTACTCTTGCATGCCAAAATATCAAATGTTGCAAAGCCCGGAGCCACAATCTTTTTAAGCATCCAGGTCTCTTGCAGCATGCAAATGTCAAATGAGGTGATAAATGAGCGCCACTCCGAATTGGAAAATTTATTTTTAAGGCCCGCCACATTCCATGAGATAATTTTAATACCTTCAATATTAGGTGATTGGTTAAGCATTCGGGAGTCTGGTAAGCCAGCACAGCTACTCAATATGGGAGACCCAGCTACCTCCTCCTGGTTAGATACACAATTAAGGTGGGTGAGTAAAATAGAGGAGGGGGCGATTAATTCTGAACTCAGAGTCCCCTTCGTAAAACTTTGTCGTTTCATTGGATCAAATCTGTCATTATGGGGTAGCCCAATATTCGTTAATGGGCCAGGCTGTATTTTGTCAGAGGGTAATAAGGTCTTTTGCCTCGTCTGTCAATCACACCCATCAAGATTAGAGAGAGCCTGATATCTGTTTGAAACATCCAATGGTGTAAAAGGGACAAGGTGTTCCGGCCTCCTACTGTAATTTCCATATCTCTGTGGAAATACTGTATCCAGCCTTTGGAATTTATCAATGGTCATTTGTTGGGGGTTAGTTTCAGGCATATTATGCTCATATATGCGGGATGCGCGAAAGTTAATCAAGGACATGGGCAAAAAGGAAGCCCCGGGGTGTCGGTCTCTACTCACATGATTTCTGGGGTAAAAGAAGGTTAGCTCCAAGGGAGTAATAACAGTACCTAAAGTCTCCGCAGGGTAATTAAGGATGTACCTTACCACTGCAGGATCCCTGAAGTTAACAACAACTAAATCCCCGTTAATATCCTTCGCTCTACTACCCAGCCAATCTAGTCGGCGAACATGGAGTATTTCGCCATTGATGTAATGGGGGAGTGGGCGATTTTGACTCAGCCAATGAACGATCTTATTTTTGAGCTGGAAAAATCCCTCCCTCTTACCATCTGGCAATCTAGGAACTCTCGCCAGCACTACCACATAGGGGACTGCTTCAGGAGGCAATTCAACCCGGGGCTCCCTGCAACTAGTACCCCTGATGACATTAGGACTCATACACTCATCATTACCCGTGTTTTTTGCATCTCGTTTTTCCCCACTCCTCCGGGTTCCATTTGGGGCTTGTGTAGCCAACTGTCTTACAGGTCTAGGGGTTAATATAGCCTGCTTTTTAGGGCCAGTGGTCATCTCTTTGGATGGATCGCTCTGTGCTAAACTTTCTGTGCAGAAGTGACGTAATAGGTCACATGTTTTTTAGCAGGGGATTTAAACGTCACCATAAACACCCGGGGGTTAGAGTTTGGAACGCGGAGGCACCCTGTACATTTCGTCTACACATACAACAGGTAAGACAGAGGGTCTAGCTGTTTTTAGCCGACTTTGAATAAAGCCCGCTTTGTAAATAGAGTAAAGAGTTTTTTAAGCTCGGAAAGAGCGTTATATATTCGAGTTGTAGCAGGTTTTCTCCTTAGCCTATTGCTTAAGTTTAGCATTTAGTCACCCACTTTCCTAATTTTTATAATGATGGGGAGTTATGCCACTTATGACATGCTGCCTATTGTCGAAATAATTAAATAGTATTAAAACGACAATTTTTTCTATAGACTGCTAGAACGAGTGGTGATCCTGTGAGGGAACTACATCGTAACGGTACATCCTGAGAATACTTCTACGAGAACTAGGGGGTGCCTAATAAAGTTTATGCATCGGAATTAAAAAGGTAAAATAGCAGTTTATGTGGTATGAGAGAACAAATAATATAGAAAACGTAAATATTTCCGCTAAACAAAATAATTCTTTCTAACAGATAGAAACATATTGCTTTGATGTACAACTATCGGGTGGTGGTTCTACAAGTCGTCTGGAGCAAATGTTACCCCAGTTCACTTTTCAGTATGAAGACATGGTGTTTGTGAGTAAGTGAGAAAGGTTTTCTTGTTCTACACCTCTTACAGAAAATCTCCATAAATTTATTGAGTTTTTAGACTATTAGGAGGTCTTATTACCCCTCCGTCTGTGACTGCAGAGATCAACTTGCAGTTAATACCAAATAGATTCTTTGGAATCTAATCAGGTATCTGATTTTTTGGTAGATATCCTTCTATGGTAGAGTGTTTGAGTATGAATGCCGTCTTTACTCATTCCGTTATGTGACCTCTAACATATGAGGTTTTTTACTATGAGTGAGGTTTAATCACCCCTCTGAATATGTTTGCAGAGGTTAATTTGCATATGGATTCTATTGAATTAGAATGGGATATCAAATCTGAGATAAGGGTGATGTGTATCCCTCCATGTGAATTTGGTTAGAGGGATAAGAATGTCTGAAATATAACCTGAATATAAACACCAGTTATATTTGCAATTTAAAGGCTAACTGCTGGTTTTAATTAAACTGTTTCTTTTTGTGATTTTATACAGATATTGAATGTTTTGTTGGAGTTACCGTTTTCTGTCCTGAAGAAGGTGGTGTTTAAGCAGTATACCCACCGAAACGCGTCAACGCCCTTGTGTCAACAGGCATATTGTAGACTTGATTGGTCAATTTGTTTCTATTTTGTTAAAAGTTATGACACAAGACAAATCCTAGATCAATGAATTGGGTCTAATATATCTGCCCGTCAGCTTACAGAAATATTTTTTCTTGCTGGCTCTCCCAGTTTTGGTTTGTAATTTACTGCCTATTGTTTTTAAATTTGTATTTACATATATTTGCTGAATTGTGTGTTTTTAATCTTTTTAATGTTCTATAAATAATAAATTGAAAAAATATAGATTTTTATCAACACTTGGCCTTTGATGATGTTTGTGTTATATTCTGGTGATATGATTGAGTGTGGAAGCATAAGATTTTGGTAGTACTTTGTTGTCCAAAGGGGAGTTCTTTGTGACTGAAGTTCATTTGGCGCCCTACTCCTTTGGCTGTAGAAGGGGCCCCTCAATTTCTTTTGAGATAACCCAAGCAATACACTTGCTGCGTACCTACTCAGACTACTCACCCGTGCTAATAACTCTTATTCCCCTTGTGAGGATTCACAATACAGGTCTTGGCACCTACCCACACATGCATTGTTTGATCCCGTCTTTAAGTCTGAACTGGAACAAGAGATAGAGGACTTCTTCCCACGAAACATACATTCAGTGACACAATACTCCACGGTATGGGAGGTGTTCAAAGTAACTATCTGCGGAATATGTATTGCCAAGGGAGGAAGAATATTAAAAGACATTCGGAACGCACTTTACAAACTAGAAAAAAACCTAAAACACCTAGACGTCCAAATGCAGAAGACACCTACCCCAGAGTTACAGGCGAGGGTGAGTGAGATGGTGACTGAATATCAAGAAACTGCGGACATAGAGTGCAAATTCAGGGAGGAAATATTACCAGGCCCGACAGTACAGGGAGGGAGAAAGACCAGGGAAGGCGCTTGCAGCGATAACCCGACCACCTAGATTCTCGAATACCATACTTGAAGTAATTGACGGGGAGGGTCATGTGCACAGAAACACCCCAGACATCTCAGCCGCATTTTACAAAATTTACAGCACACTATATAAGTCCCACAGAACGCAACCCGTAGACTTTGCCCCCTTTTTTGAAGATACTGCAATAGGTTGGATGGGCGATGCCTAAAGGGGTTTCTCCTGGCAGACTTCGAAGATGACCAGATAAGGGCTGCTATCATGCAACTACAATCTGGCCGAGCCCCTGATCCCGACGGACTTACAGCCGAATTTAATAAACATTCAGCTCCACCCTCAACCCAATTCTTTGACAGGTTTAGGAATAGGCGAGAGAAACAGGGGCCCTTCCCTAGACAATGCGCAAAGCGCTCATCATATCCCTCCAAAAACCTGATAAACCAGCGGATCAGTGCAACTCGTACAGGCCGCTCTCCCTCATTAGCGTCGCTGCTAAAAGCCTAGCCAAAATAATAGCGAATCGCATCATCCCACTCATGACTGCCCTTGTGTTGCCGGATCAGTCTGGTTCGTTCTAGGCAGGGGGACGTCGCATAACCTCCAAACCTTATTTGCTGTCCTTCAGTACATTGACCCTGAAGCAAGTGTGGCGGCTGTCTTCTTAGACGCTACCAAAGCCTTTGATTCCCTGGAATGGGACTATCTGGCTTTTGTCCTTAGACGGATGGAATTCCCCATACCCTTGATAGCTTGGATCCAACTGCTCTATACCAATCTACAGGCTAGCAAACTAATTAATGGTATCTGCTCTCCCACTTTCATCATAGCTAGGGGAACGAGACAGGGGTGCCCTTTGTCGCCCCTCCTCTTCGCTCTTGCGATAAGAGCCACTAGCAGTTAAAATACGCCAGCATCAAGAACATGCCCTAATCTATCCAGAGCGACAAATTCTTATCTCATTATATGCCGACGATCTCACCCTATACCTCCACAACCCAGAAGACAGCCTCAATCCAATACTGCGCATACATTTTGGTAGGTTGTCTGGAGTTAACATAAAGTGGAGCAAATCTCAAATATTTCCTCTCATTCCCGCAACCGCAAAGTTTGATACAGACTATCCCCTCGCCTGGTGTGATGGCGCAGTCACATACCTGGGTATCGTGGTGACAAGAGATAGGAATTAATGAGAGCCAACTACAGGTGGGTGCTAGATCTCCTGACTGACAAGATCACCAGATGGATTGCCATGCCAATCTCAATGGCATGGAGAACATCATTGATAAAAATGGTAATCCTCTCCAAGTTATTGTATTTATTTATCAACATCCCATACGCCCCCAGTGGATACTTTAAAAAAAATCTGAAATTCCAACTCATCCGTCTTACCTTGGGGGGTAAACAGTCTATATTAAAATGGGGAACACTTACTCACCGATTTGTTGCTGTAGGGTTTGAAATTCCAGATATGGAATTGTATTTCAGCTGTGCACAGGCTCACTACGCTGCGTACTGGATGGATCCACCGCCCTACATGTCCCACCTACCAGTGGAGAATGGACGCATGGCTCCAACCCCCTACTCGGCTTATCTAAGCTCGCCCACAAACGCAACGCCTGCGCACTATGAGGAAGAATTAGGTCTCCCCTTAACAGACTATCAATGGACTTACTGTTGGCAACAGAATGGAAAAATATCTGCTAGCAGTAGGCTACGAATGTATCCACTATAAATATTTGCACCGCCTATACTACACATCTGCAAAACTTCTGCGCTTTCAATTGCGAGACACTGACTGTTGCGACAGATGTGGAAGGGAGGGCGTTGACTTTCAACATCTTGCTTGGGACTGTGCCCCTGTACGGAGATAGTGGGTGGAAGTGCTACAGGCGCTTGATCAGATGACCGGACTACACATACCGGACGCTCCGCTTAATACATTACTAGGATATACCAAAGACCTCGATGTCCGGTCCAGGAGGTACATATCCTTGGCGTTCTTGCTGGCCAAACGTAGGGTAGCCTGCAGATGGGGGAGAGGGAGAGCACCCACATTTAAAGAATGGTTAAATGACCTCATATTTTGTCAAGAACAACTGGGACGCACTTAAAGCCATATCTTCATGAGCCTCGCTCCACGCTGCCTCAGTATATTCCCGGTACTGCTACTACGGCGCATCGCATTTTAAATACACTTGCACTTTGCACTCTGCACACCGCTTTTAAGACATCTGATTTTAATTGCTCATTTCTTTAGCACTTTAACTCTTACCTCTTGGTCGCCATCCAAGTACTCCTCCACGGTCCAACGCGGGCACGTCCGATGAGTGGAGGGAGGTTGTGCTGACGGACGTGACCAGAGGCATTTCTGGCGCCAACCAGAAACAAGGGTGACGGTCTAGTAGCCAGAATCCCTATTTTAGTTCATGGCTGGCGAGACACGCAGCGGACGCGCCAAAGGCGTGCTTAAGGCGAGCCCGTCTGCGCCTGGACGTCGCCAGGAGCCAGAACCCCTGCTAGTTTCCCCCAGATATCTGCAATGTAGCGAATCTACGGTGCTCCTACACACGATACGAGCAGCTTATGATCAGACATAACTCCTGTGAGCTCCTGACACATTTACACATCCTACTTGAAGGCCCTCTTTCTTGCAGGGCATGCAGATTTCAGAGCACTCCTCCCCCTCACTCTCTGCATCACAGCTTACTCCCTGAACAGATCAAAGGACCTGGGTCTCTTGGGAGAATTCCTTATAGCTGTGTCCATAGGCTGGAACTGCTTCTTAGCTAACGTCAGGTCCCTCCCTAAACATGCTATAAATATAATGGGATCTCCTGACTGAAAATGATCCTCACATTGGATTCCTCAGTGAAACTTGGATCAAACCCTCTTCTAGCCCAGTTATCGCAATGGCACTCCCGGATGGCTATCGAATCCAAAAACTAGACCGGACAGGACGAGCAGGGGGTGGTATAGCCTTAATATATAAGGAATCCATATCCATCTCTATTCTAGATCAGATGTGCACGGACGACAACATAGCTGGAAAGGGGCTCTCGTTTATAGACCCCTGGGCCCGCTACTAGGTTTTACTAGCCAACTGATGGAATTTATCTCCCTTCATGTTATTTCCACTCGAAACTTCCTACTCCTGGGGGATTTTAACATCCACAGTGAGAATGCCCTCAATCCTGACGCCACAGCTTGCCTAAAAGATCAGGCTACAACTGGTCTGTTGAAGATAAACAACGCCCCTACCCATTCGGCAGGGCACACTTTAGATCTTATTCTATCTAACTCCACGAATTGTGGGGAAAGGTGTCCTTTGACTTGGTTTGACCACTCTCTGGTGAATTTCCAACTTACAAGTCCCAGAAGCTCTTCCACCCCTACATCTCACACCACACGCTGGTACAGACCTTGGCATAAACTAAAGCCCGACCAATCTGAAAGAGACACGTTAGTGATAGATTCCTTACCTTAGAATATCCCCAGGCGTCAGACTGGATTCGGTAAGTTTTTGCTAGCAGTACCCCTGCACGTCAGTAGGTGGCATCGTGCGGCTCCGAGTCCATCGCTGGCGTCGTAAGCGCCGAGATTAAGTCACGGAGACTACTTAGGCGCCACCCATGCTCGCTGACGTCAGTTCTTTCTTTTTCCGTGCCAGCAAGCCCAGATCCGGTTAGAGCACGTACCTTAGTCACTTTTTTGACTACACTTTTGAGACTTTTAGTCCCCCCCCAACACCCCCCCCCACCTTTTCTCCTGGTGCCCGTAGGGATGCATGGATTTAAGTCTTGTGGGGCCTGCCGTCGCTATGTCGCTCCTCGGGCTTCAAGTCTTTGCCCTCGGATTCCGGTAAGCGACGACATAAAAAGAAGTAGAAGAAGCGTGTTCGCTCTCCGACGTCCCCCCGCCGGTCCTCGGATGTGGACGAGGGGGACAGGGGTTCTGCCCCTGCGACTCCTTTGGAGCCTGGGAGTCCCGTGGCTTACCCGCCTTACCTGGGTCCGTCGCCGACTCCCGAACAGGTGCAAGAGTTTCTTGCCACCATGGGCCTCCTTTTTAGGCCTTGGGCTCCCGCTGGCGCGCCTTCGGGCCCCGCGGTCCCATGTCCAGATCCTGTTGGGCCGCCGGCGGATCCCGCTTCGGCACCACAGGATCCTGCGCCGTTGGCTCCAGCCCCGGCGCCACGAGGTCCTGCGGTGCCGGCTCCGGCCCCAGCGCCACCCTCGGCTCCGCCTCCATCGCCACAGTGGGTGCGGTTTGTTCCGCACTTGCCCCAGTTCCAGGACCATTTAGTTCCTACCTGGGATCCAAACTGAGAGGCGGCGCCGGCCGGCGCCGTTTCCGACGCCGTATGTTCCTTCTCCGGCTCCGCGGTCTGTTCCCCCTGCAATAGAGGAGGAGGATGACTGGGAGGGGTCCAAGGACCCTCTTGCCAGTCAGTGTGACTCCGAGCAGGACTGGGTGGACAGCTTGGAGGACGCCGGCGACCTCGATGTCTCTTCTGACCTGGGTTTGCCTCTCCCCCGCCTACCATGGAGGAGGGCGCCTCCTACACGATGGTGCTCCGTCGGGCTGCTGAGGTCCTCAACCTCGATCTTCCTACGGCGGCCCTCAAAACTAATCTCCTCACTAAGGTGCTCCAGACGGCGTCTACTTCGTCGGAGCTCCTGCTTCCCTTCAACGACGCCCTCACTGACGTCTTGTTGGGCACTTGGTCGAGGCCGGCCACAGGGTCTCCTGTGGATAAGAATGTCGCCCGGCGCCTGGTGACCCCGCGTTTCTGACCACTCATCCCACGCCTGAGAGTCTGGTCATCCAAGCCTCGAGGTTGCAGAGTGCCTTTCCCACGGCTCCGCCGGATAAGGACCCTAAGAAGCTGGAACAGTTCGGGAAGCGGTTTTTCTTTTCGGCCAGTTTGGGGCTGCGGTCGGTCAACACCCCCTGCTTATTGGGCTGCTATTCCCACGCGGTGTGGGATACGGTTGCTCAGGTGGTGCCTCAGTGTCCTGAGGAGATTCACGCTGGGCTGTCCCAAGCAGTTGCTGAGGGTAAGGATGCGGCTAAGTCCGCCATTCGGTGTGGTTTGGACACCGCTGACTCCCTCGGCAGGGCGATTTCTACGACGGTGGCGCTTCGTCGCCACGCCTAGCTAGGATCCACCGGGTTCTCGCCGGATGTTCAGAGCTGGCTCATGGACATACCCTTTGATGGCACTCGCCTGTTTGGCGATAAGGCCGACAGTGCACTGGAGCGTTTTAAGGACTCGCGGTCCACGACCAAGTCCTTGGGTCTTTCCGCAAAAAGCCCGGCCACTCCTGGGTTTCGTTCCTTTCGTGGCCACGGCAAAGGCACCCCGGCACCTTCCTTCAGAAAGCCTGTGCAGAACCAGCCTCAGCGCGGCCGTGGACGTGGCTTCCGCAGGGGCGGCTCTGGGAATCAGCGTGGGGGTCAGTCCACCTCCGCCCCCACTGCTTCTACCTCCAAACCTTCCTAATCCGAGCTTTGTGGAGCACCTCGCGCCGGTGGGTGGCAGGATCCGCCACCACCTCCCCCACTGGCGCGATATCACATCGGACAAGTGGGTGTTGCAGATCATCTGCAGGGGTTACTCCCTTCCCTTTCAGTCCTCCCCTCCAGCCATGCCACCTTGGTGCCACCGCATGTCGGGGGATCGCTTAGTACTTCTCCAGCAGGAAGTCACGGCCCTCTTGGCCAAGGGGGCCATCAAGTGCATTCCTGGGCCGGTAGTAGGGAGTGGTTGTTATTCCCACTACTTTCTGGTCCCCAAGAAGGACAAACGGGGCCTGCGCCCCATCTTGGACCTCCGGAACGTCAATCGCTTCCTCTGGAAGGAGAAGTTAAAAATGCTGACTGGCTCAGGTCCTGGCTGCCCTCAACCCTGGAGACTGGATGGTAGCGTTGGACTTGCAGGACACATTTTCACATCCCTGTCCTGCGGCCCACCAGCGTTACTTGCGGTTCACGGAAGGCCTGGAGCATTTTCAGTTTGCTGTGCTCCCCTTCAGCCTTACCAGCGCCCCTCGGGTGTTCACGAAGGTGATGGCAGTGGTCGCAGCTCACCTGCGCAGGTCGGGGGGTGTCAGTCTTCCCTTACCTCGACGACTGGTTGTTGAAGGCGGGCTCGCCCCAGGCAGTCGTCAAACCACCTTCAGACTACGGCCGACCTCCTGCATTTGCTGGGGTTCTCCATGAATGTGCCGAAGTCGTACCAGAGTCCCTCTCAGGAGCGGTTCTGGATTCAACGCTGTTTCGGGTTTATCCTCCCGAGCAGCGAGTCTGGGATATTCAGGCTATGATTCCTATCTTTCAGCCTCTGTCCCGGGTTTCAGTCAGGATGACCCTCCGGCTCCTGGGCCTGATGGCCTCCTGCATCCTGCTAGTGCAACATGCCAGATGGCATATACAGGCTCTGCAGTGGAACCTTAAGTTCCAGTGGGCGCAGCATCAGGGCAACCCGTCCGATTATGTCCAGATCTCGGAGGGCACTGCACGACAATTGCAGTGGTGGCTCACGAATCGCGATTGGGTCATTGGCAAATCCCTCTCCCTTCCCCAACCGGAGCACACAGTGGTGACGGATGCATCCCTCCTGGGATGGGGAGGCCACCTGGGAGAGGCGGAGATCAGAGGACTCTGGTCTCCGGCGGAGTCCCGGCTCCCTATCAACCTTTTAAAGCTTCGGGCGATCCGTCTTGCACTGAATGTATTCCTTTCCTCTGTCTGGGGGAAGTGTGGTGCAGGTGTTCACGGACAACACCACCGCCATGTGGTTTTGCAAAAAACAGGGCGTAGTGGGGTCCTGGACCCTATGTCAGGAGGCTCTGCGCCTCTGGACATGGCTGGAACATCAAGGCATTACCTTGGTAGTTCAACACCTGGCAGGTTCTCTGAACACCAGGGAGGACGAACTCAGCTACCGGTGCTTGATGGATCACGAATGGCGTCTGAACTCGGACGTGGTTCAAGGTCTCTTTCAGCAGTGGGGAGAGCCTTGGTTAGATCTATTCGCCACCAAAGAGAACGCGCAATGTCTTCAGTTCCGCACGTTGGAATTTCCAAGGCGGCACTCGCTCGGCGACGCTTTTTGTCACGAATGGAGTTGCGGTCTGTTGTACGCTTTTCTGCCTATACCACTTCTGCCCAGAGTGCTGGAGAAGATTCGGCGCGACCGGCCCCAAGTCATCCTTGTGGCTCCGGATTGGGCACGAAGATATTGGTATCCCGAGCTACTCAGCATGGCGATCGATCCCCCGATCCGACTGCCTCTTCGGGAGGATCTTCTGTCGCAGCAGCAGGGGACGGTCCTCCACCTGAACCTGTCCAACCTCCACCTCCATGCGTGGAGATTGAGCGGCGACAGTTGACAGCTTTTGATCTTTCCTCCCGAAGACTGTGATGTCATTCTGGCAGCCAGGTGTCCCTCCACTAAAACGGTATACGCCTGCAGATGGGACAAGTTTTTGGCATGGTGCACAGCTACGGCTGTGGATCCCCTTTCTGCCCCTCTTTCCGAAATCCTTCTGTTCCTTCTTTCTTTGGCCCAGCAGGGCTCTGCTCTGGGCACTATCAAAGGTTATCTTTCGGCCATCTCCGCCTTTTTGCGGCTTCTAGATCAGCCTTCTCTTAGTAAGTCCCTGGTTGTTAACCGTTTCCTAAAAGGCATTACGCACACGTTTCCTCCCTTGCCGTTCATAATGCCTCAATGGGACTTAAACCTTGTCTTGACATATCTGATTTGCGCTCCCTTCGAGCCCCTTCATACCTGTCCTTTGCGTCTTCTCACTCTCAAGACGGCTTTCCTGGTAGCTCTCACCTCTGCCTGAAGAGTGAGTGAGCTCCAGGCTCTTTCTTCTAAACCTCCTTTCCTTTCTGATTATCCAGACATGGTGGTTTTAAGGACCCGTCCTCCTTTCTTACCAAAAGTTGTCACGCCCTTTCACTTCAGGTAGACCATCACTTTGCCCACCTTCTTTCCGCCTCTGCATCCTTCCAAAGAGGAAGAGAGGCTCCACCGTCTGGACCCAAAACGTGCGCTCTCGTTCTACCTGAATCACACGCAACAGTTCCGGGTGGATGACCAGCTCTTTGTTGGCTACGTGGGCGCCAAAAGAGGTCAGGCTGTGCACAAACGGACAATCTCTCGGTAGGTTGTTCTCTGCATCAAGGCCTGTTACTCGTTGGCTAAGAAGGAGCCTTCTATGGGGCTGCGTGCCCATTCTACCAGGGCGACGGCAGCCACTACTGCCTTGGGACGTGGCGTCCCCTTGCAGGACATTTGTCAGGCAGCTACGTGGGCCTCGCTACACACGTTTACCAAGCATTACTGCCTTGACAGTCAGGTCCGGAGAGACGGCTTCTTTGGCCGTTCTGTTCTCTGTGACTTTCTGGTGTAATCTATTCGCAGACCCATCACCGGGGTTGGTATTGCTGGGGCATCTATTCTAAGGTAAGGAATCTTATCACTAATGTGTCTCTTTCAGATGCACGAGTTACTACTTGTGTAACGATATATCTGTAGTTAGTGATAGATTTCTTACCGCCCCACCCATTCTCCCCGTTCTGCGACCTGATTTCTAGGGTTAAGGTCATCCCTTTCAGGGCCCTAGTTTCATGGCACCAGCGGTCAGTTTTTTGCATGGCTCTGCGTTCTATCACCAACTAATGTCTCTTACAGTTATATTGTTACAAAAGTAGTACCTTGTGCATTCCTGTCGCCTTTTTGCTCTTGGAACACCGAAACTAGCACTTCTAGTGTAGAGAAACAGCTAGCTCATTTTAATTCTGTTATCCAAGTCACCATAGATAATGTAGCCCCTATGAAGCCACAGACCCACTCTCCAAAACTTACACCCACTAGCTGGTACTCTCCTGCCTTACGAATCGAAAAGAGCCAAAGCAAAAAACTGGAACGGATTGGGCGACACTTGCACAGTGGGCAAGACAAAGAGAGATACAAAGGCGCACTGTCCTTCTATCATAAAAATATGAAATCTGCTCGCAAGCTACACATCACTCTTCCCCTGTAGCAAACTGGGAACAATTCTAGAACCCTCTATCAGATCCTTAAGTCCTACACCAATCCCAGGGCTTGCAAAACTGCGGAATCCCCCTCACAACTGCTGTGCAACAATATTGCTTCCTTTATAACCCAGAAAATCGAAGACATCTACCAAAAAAATATCTCATCTAATGAAATTTCATTGCACTCTTTAACAGTATTTACTATTTCCCCTAACAATACCTCGCAGCTCGTCTGCTTTCCCTTACTCACTCCGGTAGAGGTTGATTCTCTCCTTACCAAAATTAAATCTGGTTCCCCCCTAGATATCATTCCTGCAAAAATCTCCTCCAGATTTTGCGCAGTTAGCTGCACCCATCTGTACCATTCTCAATAGTTCCTTGAGGACAGGCAGACTCCCCCTAGAATGGAAAGCAGCTCAAGTTGTACCGATTCGTAAAAATCCTAAGATCTCCACAACCGAGCTTTCCAATTACCGTCCCATATCCTTGCTCCCCCTTCAGAGCAAACTTATTGAAAAGCACCTAAACAGACATCTGTCTGATTTTTTGGAGACCTCTCACTGCCTTGATGTCTCCCAGTCAGGTTTCCGGGCCAAGCACAGTACCAAAGCTCTGATGGAGGTAACTGATAACATCATAATGGCCCTGGACAATGGTCAGGCAGCACTACTGGTGCTGCTTGACCTATCGGCGGCGTTTGACACCATCTCGCACCAGATCCTACTGGAGAGGATTCAGGGAATTGGAGTTCAGGGGGTTGCGTTAAAATGGCTGACAGACTTTCTTACAGATAGAACCCAGGCGGTTACATTGGGGGCCCTTAGATGAAAAACCACAAAAGTTACCAAGGGCGTACCTCAGGGCTCCTGCTTGAGCCCTACTCTCTTTAACATATATGTTACCCCCTTGGCCAAACTAATGAGGAACTTAGGGTTCAGTCCCATCTCCTACGCGGACGACACCCAGCTCCTCCTCACCTTTGATAAAAACAGACCCGATATACAACTCATCTTTTCTGAGGGCATGGAGACCATTTCCGCCTGGATGAGAACCAACTTCCTCCAACTAAACACCGAGAAATCTGAGATCATGCTGTTTGGAGCAGAAGATTTAAGCTGGACTCCCAGATGGTGGCCGGAGGAGCTGGGCAAGGCACCTTCTCCTAAGGAAGTGGTCAAGAATTTAGGAATCGGGATCAACCAGAACCTCACACTCTAAGCTCACGCCACTACTACGGCTGGCACCTGCTTCCACACACTCAGCTTACTCCGAAGAGTCTTCCCCTGTTACCTTCCTCCACTAAAAAAACATTGATGCAAGCCCTAGTATTAAGCCGTCTGGACAATTGTAACTCACTGTTGGCCTCAGCCAGCGAAGCCTCCTTAACCAAGCTACAAGTTGTGCAGAATACGGCTGCCCGTCTAGTAGCAAATGCCCCACCCAGAACGGCTTCTATCCCACTTCTTAAACTCCACTGGCTCCCTGTGAGAAAGCGGGTGAAATTTAAAATAGGCGGCACTGTTTACAAAACCCTTAATGGACAGGGGCCTTCCTATTTATCTGCTAAACTTATCAAGTACACTCCCCCACGGCCCCTTCGATCAGGCTCCAAGCTACTCCTTTGTACCCCTAGAATTAAAAAGGCTCGCAAGGGTGGCAAAGCATTTACACATCTTGCCCCCACCCTCTGGAACGAATAGCCCCTCCAGCTTCGCGATTGCCAGAGCCTCTTTCAAATCAGGAAGCGTTTAAAAACCTTTCTTTTCTGAGTCCCTTGGGTCTGGCTGCAGCACACCGTCCTAGGCGCAGAGATACCCCTTTGGGGTGATTCAGCACTATAGAAATTATTAATAATAATACATATGCGGAACTGTTGTCGCCATCATCCCGTCCACAAGACATTTGGGACCCTTTGAAACTATACCTCCTGGTGCAATCAGAAACAGCTGAGGCAGCCGCAACAGGAAATGACTGAATACAGAGTCCTGAGGGTGGCGTACAGGAGCCTGCTGGGGCATTGGCTTATCTGCAATACAGATCTGAAACAACTTGTTGCGGTTGGATGCTATAAGCTATAAGAAACTGCATTATGTCACTGGTTATGTCGTGTCTTACTAACATGGCAGATATGTACTTGCTATGTCGTGTGGGAAGTTTTCACATGTTCTGTCTTTTCTGTATAATCAAACCTAATAAAACAGATTTTTTTTTTTTTTACCTCTCTCCTTCCCAGCAGCAGGAAGAAAGATGCATAATGTTGTACATATATCGTTATCCTTGAATTCCATTGTTAAAAAACATAACTGTGGTAACCGCCACCTAACGGGCATAATGGGACCCTGGAGGGCTGGGAGCGCTGAAAGGTGCAGGGTCAATTTTCATCCTAATGTAGCTGCAGCCTATATGGCTACATTGTCCTGGTTCCTTTCACTTTGTTTTTTTCAAAAACGGTTTGTGAATGTTTGTTTTCAAAGTCACCTAATCTTTGTAGTGACTATTCTATATTTAAATGTTTTAAGCCTTTTTAAGTACATTAATGGAATTGGCCATTCTGGCATATTTTCTGGGCTGCCAAAGTATTTAGCACTGAGTTAGAGTACATTTACAAGTGCATTGCCTCCTAATGCAGATGGGATATCTGTCAACAAGTGTGGCCAGGTACCTGTCAGCCAGACTCTAAATCAGGCCTAAATGTCAGATTAAAAGACTTAGCCTGCCTGAAGTAAGCAAAAATGAAACACACTGGAATATACATTCAAATATGCGCTCTGAGATCTTGCACCTGAGCGATATTCAATGCGTATTATTTCAGTGGAGAATCCCTTAAATGAGAACAAGGATTACACATAGGAAACCTTTCCTTAGTATTACCCCAAACTAATATTTTGGCATTTAGAAATTACTTTGCCAATTTTTGACACATTTGAAAAGTTTAATATATCTAGCTTTGCCCCAAGTTCTGAGCCAAACCTTTTGTCATAGCAAGGAAACAGAAACGGTAGAGAATATGCAGAGGTATGGCGCCTGCAGAATATGATACATATATTTGTACTACATGCAGCTCTGTGTTTAACAGCTCTGGAAGCATTTTACATCCCTTCATTGTTTGGCAGATATCCAGCGGTTGAGTATAGGAAATATATGGGTCTTAAGAATATACTTACTACATACAGTTGCTTTATATTTAAAAGAAACAAAAACAAAAAATATTGTTAAAGAAGCCTCTAGTGTTTAGAAATTATTTTGTATCACACACCATGCATTGTTCATGAGCTCTACGAATAATTCCATGATTTGGGAATAATAATACCAGTAAGTCATTTCTTATTTGAGTTTAGCTGGTCCTTACTAGCTTTACAATTCTTCACTATATCTGGGTCTTTGTAACAAGGGTTTAGAATAATAGACTTGAAGGAGAAAAAATAATGTTCTCAACAACAAGATATTCTTTCCAAATGTATGTTCTTATGAAAGTTTGTTTTTTTACCCTAAAAGGTGCAGATTGTACACAAGAAGTTGGATGTTAGCACTGTGCAGTCAAAGTGCGGCTCAAAAGACAATCTGAGGCATACCCCAGGAGGAGGCGCTGTGAGTATCTTTAAAAACTTTAATCATATAATTTTGTTAATTGATTTTGGTTATAAGACACTACAGAATAAGAGGCGTTTTTGTAACTATGGAAACTGTGGGACTTAAGTTAGAGATTGGTATAAATGGAAGAGCCTCCAATTTTTGTGAAAGTGGAAAATTCTCCATTGGATGATTCTCCTCTGGCACTTCTTCACAAACTGAACGACTTGTTTTCTCATCACTTAACTGCAATTCTGATCCCTTGTGTTTAACCTTGTGAATTAATTTTTTTGCAGTTAAGCTATAGACCTTAAGGATTGAAAGATTTTTGATATTATATATATATATATATATATATAGAGAGAGAGAGAGAGAGAGAGAGAGAGAGAGAGAGAGAGAGAGAGAGAGAGAGAGAGAGAGAGAGAGATAGATTAAGGTGCCTTCAATATTTGACTATCTTTTCAGAATTGTTATTTTTAGAGAGTCATATGTTAATTATGATTGAATTTTCACTTAGAGTGTTGGCAAATTAAGCCCTAAATTCAAAAGTAGAAAGCATAATCCAGGCTAGGAAAGCATATATATATATTTTTTTTAAACACTGCACATAAAGCAACTAAAATTATCTTTATAATGCCTCTTTAAGCAAGGACAAGGTAAAGAAAAGGGAATGTGCACAACATTATCTAAATCAACCACTTGTCTACTGCATCCTATTTCTGTAGCAGCCCCATTCTGAAGTCTTCAGAACCAATTATCCAGTATTGGGGTATCTTTCATAGATTCACATGCCTGAATCATTCCCCGTCGTCGAAGTGGGAGTCCAACGGTACATATAACAAAGTAGTAAATAGTAAATTCAATAGGCTATCATGGAGGTAACCATGTATTCAATAGCCTATCAGCCTCCTTTTATAAAAAGGACCAAACTCAAAACATGACCAATCAGCAACCATCACCCTCTAAAACGTTCCCAAGAGAAACTGAATCCCTCAGATTTTCACTGCACGTCGGGTGAAAGGGAGTCTCCCTGATTTCTGCTCAGTTCTTCAACTTTTTCAGATAAGTTTTGTTTCTTCACTCTAAGAAGAATGTCTGATAAAAAAGGATTATTTAGACCTTTTAAATCCTGTGGAAAGAAAAGGGTGCATGTGGATGATGCCCACAAAGATTGCATTTATTGCCTCTATCCCAACCATGAGACAAGGCAATGTAAAATATGCCGCACTTTCCTCAACTAAAACCCTAAGAGATATAGAGGTAAGACTTTTATTGTGGCTGAAAAAGAAGCAGAGTGCCTCAATGGATGGTGAGAGCGACACGTCCTCCAAGTCTCATAAGAGACCCAGGTCGCCTGAGGGTCAACCTGAAGAGAGAGAAACATTCTAAAGTCTCTCATCTGACCAAAGAATCTTAAAAACAGGAGTAACATCTCCTCAGAGATTGGGTTCCCTCAGTCTTCGGGGACATCCAAAGGAAAACCGGAATCTTCAAGCTTTTTTAGAAGAAAAATCAGCCACAAATCTTCATCGGCGTCAAGTTCACCGTTGACGCCTATTACTTCTTCAACAGCGACGACAATGACTATCGTCGTCAAGACAGTCGACGGCGTTGTCTATGGCAAGTATCAAGGGTTCCATACCGTTGACGTTGCCTCTATCGCCAACGACGACACGGTCGAGGAAGGCACTACCACAGATGAAGATCTCAGTCGACGAGACCGTCGACGAAAACCTCGTCGCCGGCAAGACTCCCAATGACGACTTCATCGTCGACGACCCCTCCATCGTTGACGACAGCTGCATCGTTGATGGCAATCCCACCGTCTACACCAACTCCACCGTCTACGGCTATATCGCCGTCAACTACGACAAATGTTACTGTTGACCACGGCATCATTGACAAAAATTCCAATTTTGTCTGCAGGTCCTTTAACTCTGTCCTGCAATCTACATAAATGGAATTTAGGACACCAAAAATGTCACCACTACCTCTCAGTCATCTTTTAGATGTGGAGGATTCTGATGAGGATGAGGGCCAATTTGGAACTGCGCATAGCCCTTCTGAGCTCAACGTGAAGTATCAAGAAGAAGACTATGACGATGAGGAGCAATATTATCAACACTATCCGGTCCCTTGTGCTCAGTATCATCATTTCAGATACTTTGAACAGCTTAGGCAACAACCTGCTCAACTTCCTCCGACACTAATAGTGGACCTACAAAATATGTTGGCAAAATATAAAATGTTTCCTCCTCAAGAGGACAATGTCACAGTGCCCCTACCTCTGCCTGTAGCTCCTCAATCGCCGCCGCCACCACCTTCTGGCACACCCAGGTTAACGCCACATCCCATAATTCCTCTACCTACCAGAGAGGATCCTACCACCTCTGAGGAAGAGCCTGAGGAGGGAGAAATCCATGATCCACCTCCACCCACTGATGAATGGGGTGATTATATGGCACCAACACCGTCTCCTCCACCTCATCATCCTTCAGACTCACCTCCGGAGGATATTGGAGGTTTCCACACTATTATGGACAGAGCCACTACCAGATTCCACTTGTCCACAATTGTACAGCAGTCGGACTGTTTTCTGTGCGACTTTAAAGAGCAATCGAGAAAGACAGTCAGGTCAATACCTATAATTGATCACATTTGGCAAGAGGGTGTCAAAGAAATGAAGACGCCAGCTTCAGTGGTTCCTGTACTACCAAGATTTGATAAAAAAATATAGGGCTCCAGAGGACTCTCCTGCGTGTCTCACGGGTCATCCCAAGCCTGACTGATCTCGCAGGCAGCCCAGAGAAAATCAAATAATCAGTCTACTCCATTGGAAAAAGATTTTCCTCAATGGCAGCAATTTCAGTCAGAGCTTCTAACGCTTTAGCCATATTGGGCCTCTATGATCGGCAAATGTGGTCCGATATGGGGACAATGAGAGACCTTATCCCAGAGGAAAACAATGAGGAGTTCAATAAGATCCTTACGGAAGGCAAAAGAGCAGCGTCAAATCATTGACTGCACAATGGACATTGCCACTACAAGCTTCCATCAGTTAGCAGGTGTGGCCGTTCTAAGGCGCCAGGGGTGGCTAAGAGCAACAAGCTTCCGGCCAGAAGTACAGTCGAAAATTCTTGAAATTGCATACGTCGGCGATAGCCTATTTGGCAGTCACATTGATGAGGCGCTTACTGCAATTAAAAAGGATACGGATACAGCCAAAGCGCTAGGTACCCTTCAGTACCGTAAGGTGCCCTTTCGGGGAGCTCAAGGCTGTGGTTTTTCTGGATACAGGGGAAATTATCAACGTGCCAAGACTTACCAGTCCTACCAGCCACAATATCGCCAAGGATACCAGCAAAAATCCTACCAACAACCAACAACGACTGGTTTCTCAAGATACGCCTCCAGACAAAAGCCAGGGTCTCAAGCCTGTGACTCCGGTCGCAAGCAGTGATTACAAAAGGGTACCAGTTGCATCTCCTTTCACCCCAACCGGTGCGAAGATTTCTAACCATATTCACCAGTGGTGCAACATCACTTCAGACAAGTGGGTCTTAGATCTCATCTCTCATGGCCACACTTTGGAATTTACCCAAATACCTCCCAATTCCTCTCCCAGGGGAATCGCACCCCGCTTGTCTTCACTTACTCAAAAAGGAAGCAAAGATCATGCTCCAGAAAGGGCCAATAGAAAAGGTCCCTTTTGCTCAGAGAAGGAAAGGTTTCTACTCCAGCTTCTTCCCTATTCGCAAAAAATCGGGGGAGTGGAGGCCTATCTTAGACCTCAGGAAATTAAACAAATTCCTAAAAAGTCAAACATTCAGGATGATCACGCTTTCTGACATCTTGTGACGACTCAACAACGGCGACTTCATTGGATCTAGAAGCGCATATTTTCATGTCCCTATACATCCAAAGCACAGAAAATTCCTCCGGTTCACAGTGGCTCGTACCCTCTATCAATTCCGACTCCTTCCATTTGGCCTCAAATAGGCTCCACAAACTTTCACAAAGTTTCTGGCTCCTGTAGCAGCAGCCTTGCGAACAAATGTCATCAGGTATTCCCATACTTAGACGATTGGCTGCTGAAGGCCCCATCAGCTAGTCTAGTAAAAGCTGCAACAGACGATTGTCTAACCCTGTTCCACAAACTGGGACTGAGTAAATTACCAAAAATCTTCTGTCCACCCAAGTCAGACAACGATATTTCTGGGAGCCAGCTTGAACACCGTTCAGAACAAAGCCTTCCTCTCACAGGAAAGACAACAACGGTTGCAAGCATTGGCACTCAAACTTTCCAGAAAAAGGTAGGTTTCGGTGAGAGTGTTCAAGTCTCTGCTGGGAATGCTCTCTTCTGCAATCGATTTAGTGCAGCTGACTCGCTTACATATGAGGCCTCTCCAAGAGGAACTACAATACCAATGGATTCAAACCACAGGATCTTTTGACGACGTGGTAAATATCACCCCACGTATGAAAAAGGCTTTCCAGTGGTGGGCACAAAAATCACATCTGTCCCAGGGCGTATCCTTTCTCCCAGTTATTCCAGAATACATAGTAACAACAGATGCTTCTATGGAAGGTTGGGGAGGACACTTGCAGGACCTGCAAGTTCAAGGAAAGTGGTCCGCTGCTCAACGTCAAATGCACATAAACAGGTTGAAGTTGAAAGCCATTTTTCTCTCCCTTCAGGCTTTCCTATCTCAAATACAGGGATCATCGGCGTTGATCCGCACGGACATCACCACAAGCATGTTCTATATCAACAAGCAGGGAGGCAACAAATCCCTCTCTCTCACAGGGCGCCCAACAGTTATGGAACTTGTTGACTCTCCGCCAAATTTCCCTAACAGCGAAGCATGTTCCAGGACTCCGGAATACCTTAGCGGATGTTAATGAATCAAGGCAGTGGTATACTTTCTATAGGTGTATGGGCGCCGCTAGGGGAATGGCACTAAATTATATACTGGGATGACTATCTAGCTGACGGACGAATCACACCCACACAGACAGCAAACTAAGAATGGTAACGGGATATAATAACTGGTCTAGGGTGTTGATGCGCAGTCTTAACAGACATTGGCACCTTTTAAGGGCAGACAAATCCCTGAGCAAACATATCATGGACAGACCCAACATAACATATAGATGTGGGAAGTCCCTTAGGAATTTACTGAGTCCATGCTACCCTAGGGATGAGCTGAGAGAGAATTGGCTTATACAACGGACAAGAGGCTTCCATGGTTGTGGACACTGTGGAGCTTGCAAATGGGCGTATAGCAAGGAGACCCATTTTGAGGGACCAGGCAACAGGACCTGTGACATAAAGACAAATATCAACTGCCTTACCAAGTATGTTGTGTACATCATTGATTGCAAATGTAAGAAAAAAGACCTGGGTAGCACTATAAGGACGCTACGGGAGAGAATAGGTGAGCACATGCAGGCTGTGAAACAAGGGTACCTTAGATACCCCATTGCGGCGCATATCTCACAGTGCTCTGCCCAATTGACTAACAAATCTTTTCAGTATTTTGGCATCGAACAGACACTATGACATCCAAGAGGGGGTAACACAGAATTAGCCCTAGTTAGGAGAGAGGCTCTGTGGATACTCAGACTGCGGAGCACAGACATCGGGCTTAACATTGATCATGAATTACATTATTTTCTGGGGAGATAGAACGCATGGAGCAGCCACACTCCATGAGAAATTATAAATGTCAGTATCTGTGTAATTCGAATGTAGTAAAAGTTGCAAGTATGCATTGCATTGTAATCCACCTTTCTGTTTTCGTTTGAAGGAATATACATTGTTTATTTCTATTGCACTCCCATGCCCAGATATGTTGATTGGAACACCAGGCATATACAAAAAATAACATCACCTGGGAGGGATGGAGCTAATACGACTAATGACCACATTTTTACAGATAACTGTGCACTCACGTTTTTCTTCTAGAAGACTCGTAACCTTTGGCATATGTTATCCAAGCTTGCAGACAGGACCCTGTTTAAATACCATTTTGAATGAAATACTATTAATTATGGTTTTTACCGATCACAAATGTTAAATTCTAAGATGGCCGCCATACAATTAGATAGATATTGTAGTCTGTCCTCGATCTTCTTGAATCAAAGACGATGTAGTGTTCTGTCCCTCCGTTATGACGGCATACAGGAAGAGAGGGTTTCCTTGATAAGCGCCGAGAATCTGAAGTCTCTCGTGTACCGTACTCGGCATTACACAGAGAGCGACGTTAGAGCGAAGGCACTTCACAATCACGGTGAGAAGACTATCGGACGTATAAAATAGGCGTCTAGGTTTGAGATGGCACTTTAATGAGTGCTCGTATGATGTGATAATTGGTTGAGTTTTGGAAGGGTCCCACATAAAGTTCTCTGTAAAATAGAGATCATTTTGGCATTCGTTCCTTTAGATTCTGTGTTATTGGGACATATTTCTAATCCTGAGTTTCGAGACCCATTACAGAGATACGTAGCGAGATACAGAACCCCCTGTGGAATGGAAATATCACCACAGATTATGTAGGTACCCTACTGTCATTTACATGATGCGTATTAGATCGTGTCGGCAGTATTCGTTTATACTCCTGTTTCAATACTTTATTTGCATTGCAGAGTTATCGACTGAAAGGACAGAGGTATTTATGGAATCCCTCTCTTGCACAATACATTTTGAGATTTATAGGGCTAATCTTATCGCACCTTTGTTTTACGATACTATTACACAATCATCACGCATAGAGCATGGACATATGTCATCACGATCATGCCAGCCTTTTGGTTGCTTGTTTCTTTTGAAGTAGGAGGTTAGCCTTGGGCACACATAGGAATTACAGCCTTACCCTATAGTACGCAAAAATTCACTTTTTCCTTGTTGTATTAATTTTTCTATTCTCCATCTCTACTCTGGGTGGTGTTCTTGTCCATATTTTTGGACGTATTCCCTTTGTAGTCACCAATTTGCTTTTCCATCTTGTGCATGTTTCGCTTTGGATACTCTGAAATACTTGACATCATTTGAATGTATGGCTGTGTACTCCTGTTTATGTAAGGAGATACATTGATTTTGTTTGTACTTTAGAGCCTTGAAAAAGTCATGGGATATTGCCCTTTTTGCGACGAAACACGTGTCTGCTGTTTCTGTCTGAAGACTTAAGGAAATAAAACAAGAGAATCCATATGTGTTTTAAAGAATTTATGCTTACTCTGTGCATGCACTGTAATTTATGAGACCCCCTTTGACGTGTGCTGGGGACAATTTCACGTTTACCTTAGCGGATGCTTGGAGCAGAACCAACGGCAGTTCCCACGAGTGGGAACTGGAACAGAACCAACTGAACAGAATATTTGCAGTCTGGGGAAAACCAGTGCTGGTCCTGTTTGCGACCCATATCAACTCCAAATGCCGATTCTTCACAAGCAGATTCTTTCTCCCTAACTCTCAGGGGAATACTCTTTTAATGCGCTGGTCCGGGATCTATGCATACGCTTTTCCCCCCATTCCTCTGCTACCCATGGTCCTCACAAAAATTAAATGGGAACACTGTCGCATTTTACTAATAGCCCCCAGGTGGCCCAGATAACATTGGTACACGGAACTGCTCCTGTTGTCGGAAGCTCAGCCAATCCGCATCTAGCCAACACCAACACTGTTGACCAGGAGCCAAGGCCACATATGTCATCCGGAGCCAGCTACTCTGCAGCTGCATGCGTGGCTCCTGAATTTTCCGGATTTAAAGATCTGACCATTGCACAAGAATGCAAAGACATAATTACTAGATTCCGTGCTGACAGCACCAATAAGACATACAGACTGAAGTGGAAGCGTTTTTGTTTATTATGCAGGCGTAATGAAGTACATCCTTTACTCTCTGCTCCAGAAGATGTTTTGCCTTATTTGCTCTCCTTAGCAAAATCTGGATTAGCACACATCAGTTCACCTCGCTGCTATATCTATATACAGACGCTCATCTAAATGTCCATCCTTATGGTCCTTAAGAATCGTAAAGCAATTTATGAAAGGGCTGTTTCGAACTTTCCCACCAAACCGAGCTCTGCCCCCAGAGTGGCAACTAAATGTAGTATTATCTCAACTGCTAAAGCAACCCTTTGAGCCCATCTACAAGGCAGAAATGAAGTACTTAACATGGAAAGTCGCTCTTCTTTTGGCACTCACATCAACAAGAAGGGTTAGTGAAATACAGGCTTTTACTATAGCGCAACCTTTCTTGCGCTTCACTGATGAAATGGTCATTCTTAGAACGAATCCTAAATTCATTCCTAAGGTTTCCTCTCAGTTCCATTTGAATGAATGTCATCCTGAGAACTTTCTTCCCTAACCTTTCGACTCCTGCTGAAAGAACGCTCCACCCTTTAGACAAAAAGATGTTTTGAATTCTACTTGCAAAGGACTAAAGCTGTACGCAAGTCAGATCAGCGATTTGTAGCTTATGGAGAAATCCGCCAGGGCGTTGCAGTTTCTAAAGCTACTATTGCCAGATGGATAGCGAGCGCAATTCAATTTTGTCACAACAAGGCTGGCAAACCATTATCAAGGACTGTAAATGCGCACTCCACCAGGGCAGTTTCCACATCAGCTGCTCTGTTTGCCGGAGTACTACTTAAAAAGAACTGCAGAGCTGCAATGTGGAAAACAACGCACACGTTTACGCAGCATTACTGCCTGGAGTCTTCACAGCTTGCCGACTCATCCGTGGGACAGGTAGTAAAGGTAAGCCTCTTTAAACGGAGGACTTGTTAAAAGGATGTTGCAAATCAAGTATATATGTATATGTGTGTGTATATTACCTACTGGCGGTCGCCAGTAGGTAGTTATAGTTAGGACCACGTTTCCATAGGAAATCCGCAACATTCTATTTTGAATAACTTTGGCGCCGGTCGACGAATCCTCGCGAATTTTTCAAAATAGGTGGGGCGCTACGCTCCGCTCCTACCCTGAAAGTCTCGGGGGGATTCGTCAAGCGGGGGCTGAGATAAAAGGGGGGTCCCAAAACGCGTTTTTCCCATGCATTTTTCCATAGGACCTTTAGACAGGGCTACAGCCCGAACGGCTGAACAGAATTACTAGAAATTTGGCAGAGAGGTAGTCCTCAGGTCAAGGAAGTGCCTTTTGTAGGTTTGGTGTAAATCTGTTCAGTAGATTCTGAGAAAATAGCCTTTAAATCAATATATATATCTGAGCCAGCTTACGGTGCGCTTACGGTACGCTTACCGTACGCGTACGGTGGCGTGCGCGAGCGCGATTCTGATTGGCTCTTAGATCTTAGTAAACATTCGAATCGGCCGAAACCAGGAAGCGGCGGCCGCCATTTTCTCTCTCGCACTGAGAGTGATGTTGAAATATAAAGCACAAAAACATGTAAAGGGGCTGTTTAGACAGCTCCCACACACATAGCCATGTTGAGGGAGTCCCCAAAGATCCCCCAAGGCCAAAAACGGAATTTTAATTTTTTCGCTAATTTCGCCGATTACGCTTACCGTACGCGTACGGTAAAAAATTATAAAAAAAACCAAATTATCCACACTCTCCCCACCCCGTGTGCAATTGGTGGGCGAAGTCCACCAATTGTGCAAGGCTTATTCAACATGAGATAAACTATAATATTTAAAAAAAAAAAATTATCCACACTCTCTCCACCCCGTGTGCAAATGGTGCCCGAAGGGCACCATTTGTGCATGGCTTATAAAAATTACGAAAAATTAAAATATTACCTTTCAAAACGAAGTGCATCATATGTCCTCCATGTGCGCACGGTGCGCGAAGCGCATCGTGCGTACATGGCCCATCTAGAGTAACGTGGGCACGCGGTGCGCACCGCGTGCCCACCGTGCGTGCATGGCACTAACTGCGTAAAGTGGGCGCGCGGTGCGCGAAGCGCACCGCGTGCTTACTGTGCGAGCACGGTGCGCGAAGCGCACCGTGCGCGCACAGAACGAACTGCGTTAAGTGGGCGCGCACACCACGAACGGCGTAAAGTAACTTAGCATTTAAAAAACCGTACAAATTCACTGAAAAAACCATAGGTTTCACACACGTTATAGTTAGGAATTAGCATTTAAAAAACCTTGCAAATTTACTGAAAAAACCATAGGTTTCACACATGTTATAGTTAGCGGAAATTTTACTGATAAAAAACCAATGAAATTCCCCCGTTATAGTTAGTGCAGGCAACTATAACTCACGCGACCGCAATCTTCTGCTGATGACATATGTGTCTTTATGAAAAAAAAAATATTTGTAATATATGTATAGCTAAAAATGTATGGAAGAAGACATGGGCAAATAAGTGTCTAAATACAGTATTAGCATCAGCAGAGGATTGCGGTCGCGTGAGTTATAGTTGCCTGCACTAACTATAACGGGGGAATTTCATTGGTTTTTTATCAGTAAAATTTCCGCTAACTATAACATGTGTGAAACCTATGGTTTTTTCAGTAAATTTGCAAGGTTTTTTAAATGCTAATTCCTAACTATAACGTGTGTGAAACCTATGGTTTTTTCAGTGAATATATATATGTTTGTTTTTTCCCCCTTAAGTAATACCATTAATCAATGCGATATAACATTGTTTAGTATTCAAGCCATTACTTTTGGCATTGCATTGAAGGTTATTTTAGCACTACCCACCGTCCATTCAAGTGCTTGCTTGAAGGACGGACGCGCACGGACGGGCGCACACACACGCGCGCACACACACATAGACACGCACACTCTTATTCTTTCTCTCTTTCTCTCTGTCTCTCTCTCTTTCTCTCTTTCTCTTTCGAGGGTGCTGGTTGCTGATTGGTCGTGTTTTTATAAAAGGAAGCTGATAGGCTATTGAATACATTGTTACCTCCATGATAGCCTATGGAATTTACTACTTTGTTATATGTACCGTGGGACTCCCACTTCGACGACTGAGAATGATTCAGGCATGTGAATCTATGAAAGATACCAATACTGGATAACTACAGTTACAGGTAAGTAACTTATTTCTTCACCTCACTCAATGGAAGAAACCAACTTTAGTCAGAAAATTTTATGTTCATAGGACTCGTATGAAAATCCCAAACCCTAAAATCAATAGTGACTTTTAGAACAGTTCTTCAAAAAATCCATACGTGCCCACCTGAAAAAAATTCCAGTCCCTCCCGATTCTGGCATACCACATCTTTTGCATTGCTTACCTCTTCATTTGTGTATCCTGACTATAAATTAGGAAACAAAATGGAACCATTTCTTCTTCATGTTGAGTGTCTTTTTCTTGGCCACCTCAACAGCGCTCCAACAATACCACAGCTTTACATCCTTCTTGCAGTCCTTGTGTAACTAATCAGTAGGTTTTTACTGATTCTGCTGAGAACCTAGTTGTTCTTGCTTCAGGAAATCCTGGACATTATCCACCCAGTATCTTCTTTGAGCACATGAAAGCCAATAATGTGTTGAAAGGCTTATTTGTATCACCTTTTCCACCCTCTACAGCAGGGGTCTTCAAACATTTTGATGCTGAGGCCCCCTTCTCAAACCTTTTTAGGCGTAAGGACCCCCTTCTGACAAAAATTTACACAACCTGGTACTCCTCATCATCGATAACTATTGACAACCATAAATGCCCCTGTTAAACCTGGCATCTTTTGGCGTGTTTCCCCAGTCTTTTTGCTTTCTGACCTCCTAGATATGAGACTGTTTTGCTGGCTTATGTCTCTGTGCACTTTCTCACTGCTGTTCAGTGTTATGTTTAAATTTCTTTTATTGGTTTTCAATTTGATTATACGACATACAAAGAGTGAACATGTGCTATACCTATTGTATATAGTCCTCCAGAGGACTGCTGCTATGGAGAGACAAAAAACTCAACATAAAGCAAACCCCTCCGCTCGCCCCCTCCCCCACTCCATCACAAGGCTGAGGCGAGTATAATGTTCTTTCAGACACTTCATTGGTCGCTTATCCCTGGTGGGTTTAGGCTTAGTGTTGTCCATGATCTTCTGGCGCTGCCTTTTGAGGTGGGTCCGCCAATTGTAGTAGTCTCAAGTATTTGGGGCAGGTAAGTTCCGTAAACTCCGAGGTCAACAGGCTTAGGAAGGGCTCCCACATGCCCTGGAAGGAAGCGCCAGGGTTCGTGAGTGACATTGACATTTTATCCATCTCAAGAATACCCCATAGTCTATGGAGCCATCCCAAGCGAGTCGGAATGGTTGTAGTATCCCCATAGCAGAGGATGTTTCGTAGGGCCACCCCTAATGCTAACGCCATTTGTCTGCCACTCCGTGTCCTGAATGGGTTGGGAAGACCCAAAAGAGTGTAAGCTGGGAAACAGGGAATATGGGTGTCGAATTGAGAGTCAATGTCGTCCAGTATCTGCTTCCAATAGCCTGCCAAGTGGGGACATTCCCATAGCAGGTGAGTCGGAGTGCCCAGGGACCCACATGCCCTCCAGCATTGAGGACTGCGTGATGGGTTATCTCTGTGTAGTTCGGGGGGGGGGGGGGCATTTGGGTACCAGTAGGTGGCTAATTCTGTGGCTGTTTCACTATTTTCTACATTACCGCTGTGTTCCGGGCTCTATAATATATATCCGACCATTCTTTCTCGGACAGTGATCTACCCAATTCCCCCTCCCATCGCAGCTGACCGGGGGATTTCCCGGTGCCAGGGTCGCGCTTGATTAGTTTGTACAAGTCTGATGTGAGGCGAGCGTCCTTGTGCCTCGTGAGTAGCCGTTTCTCGACAGGTGTGAAGGGTCTTCCAGCACCTTCCCGTACCTCTGTGTGCGTCACCCAATGTCGGATATGTAAATAGCGATGGCGTTTTGTCTCCAGGAGGTCATGTTCCCTACAAAAATCAGAGAAAGACAGGGGGCCTGTCGTGTCAGAGATGCCGAGCGCTGGCCTTCCCTAGTGCAGTGTATGAACCCTGACGAGTCCAGCCCGTGTGTGAAGTCTGGTTTGTAGACTATAGGTGTAATTGGGGTTGGAAAGGTCGTAAGCCCTCGGGGGCCAGCTACCATGTCCCAAGCTAACAAGGTGGGATGAATCACCTTAGAAAGGTATAGGTTCCGAGGTGTGGCAGCTTTAGTAAGGAAGGGGACCCCCCAAGAGGGGCTGCTTGGCTATGGCTCGATCCATAAACAGCCAGTGTTTCTCTAATTCTGGACGAGATCACTCCACCAGCGGCCTCAGCTGCACTGCCCTCCAATAGGCTTCCAGATTGGGAACACCCAGTCCTGCCTCGGGAAGGTCCCTGTAACTTAACTCCCTACTCAATCTAGGCCGCTGGTCCCGCCATATAAATCGCTCTAAGTCCCTCTGCAGTGAATGAAGTACGCCCGAGGGGGGAACTAGTGGAAGCCTCTGGAATAAATATATTATTTTAGGGAGTATGGTCATTTTTATTGCCGCGATACGGCCCAGCCATGATAGCGAGTGCGGCCTCCACTTACTATGACAGTCTCTCACGTGCCGCTGCAAAGCCGTGTAGTTCAGCAAGTTAGTTTTCTGGATACTGGCCGTGAGCTGCAAACCCAGGTAGGGAATTGTGTCCTGTGCCCAGTGAATTTGGTCCGACCGCTGAAGCCCTCTCTTATAGGTTGAGGGCTTGTGACTTATGCATGTTGACCTTGAAGCCTGACACTTGAGCAAAGCGTTCAAGCTCCGCCAATAAGTCTGGAAGAGAGTCCCTAGGCTTCTCCAAGGTGGCCACCACATCATCGGCATAGAGGCTGGTTTTATGCAAGTCGCCCCCAAATCGCACCCTCAGATATTAAGGGGTCGTCCTGTTCTCACTGAGTCATAGGCTCCATGTACAAGGTGAACAAGAGTGGCGAAAGTGGGCACCCCTGCCTAGTTCCTTGTTGGATAGGGAAGGTGTGTGATATGAGGCCATTCACGTGCACCGAGGCAGAGGGATTAGTGTAGCTGTCTAACACCCATTTGATAAAATGCTGCGGCAAGCCAAAGTGGGTTAAGGTTGCCCAGAGATAAGGCCAGTGGACCCTGTTGAATGCTTTCTCTGCATCAACAGAGAAAATCATGCGATCGTCATTGAAGCTTTCAGAATTGTCCACTAAGTGCAAGAGGCGTTTTGTGTTGTCGGAACACTGACGCCCAGGGACGAAACCTGACTGGTCAGGTTCTATCAACCCTGGTAAGTGAGGGGAGAGTCTGTGTGCCAGAATCCCAGTGAAGATTTTGAGATCTATGTTGGGGAGGGAAATTGGGTGATATGATGCACAGTATCGTTTGTCCTTTCCTGCTTTAGGGATTACTGTCACCAATGCCTTCGACGGCAGAATGGGGGTGGACGCCCCCATCGAGTTGTACACCCTCACCTGGAATGGGGCCAGAGTAGAACAGGTTTTAAAAAAAGTAGCGGAAAATACGTCCAAACCCGGTGACTTGTGCAGCTTCAATTTGGATATGGCAGAGATAACTTCCTCAATCCTAATGGGGGACTCAAGGTCCTCAACTTGACTCGGGACTAGTTTGGCAGTGTTCGCTATCGAGCTGGACCCTCCTTAGGTAACTCCTGAGCCACGTACAAGGACGCGTAGAACTGCCTAAATGTCTCCGCTATGCCCTGATCAGTGGTCTGTTCCTGTCCTAGCTGGTCTATTACCGTGGAGATGTTAGATGCCTGCCTCTGCGCCCTTAATCTATTGGCCAGGAGCTTCCCACTTCTATTCCCACCCACATAAAAGGCGTGTTGGACAACAGTGTACCCGGCTCTGTCTGTATCGAGGCCCGCCAATTGGGCTCTCGCTATTTTGAGTTGTTTCCAAACCCTAGGGGCACCTGCTCTATGGTGGATTTGTTCTAATTCTATTACTGCGATCGAGAGCTGCTCTCTTTTCTCTCTCCTGGTCTTATCGGCTGCAGAGATCACCAGGAACTCCCCCCGACCACCGCCTTCAGGGCGTCCCACAGAAATGCAATTGGTGTATCTGGAGTGTCATTGATGGCCAGGTATAATAATAATAATCCACATTTGTAAAGCGTGAACAATCACCCTCAAGGGTCTCTAGGCGCTGGGGGCCGTCGGGAAGATTAAGCAAGCTATTGCCCAGAGTCACATGGTGCTGGGCTAATCTGCCGCCGGCGCCGGGGATCGAACCGTGACCCCCAGATTCCGGAGTCAGTCGCCCTGGCCGCGGCGCCACACCTCTTCCCTGGTAGTCAGTTATAGCTTTGGTAATCTGCTTGGTTACGGAGGAGCGCTACTACATTGTCTCTCTGAGGCGCCATAAGCGGCGAGACGAGCCATAATAGGGAAGAGATAGAGATATACACACAGCTGAGTGATCAGACAGGGGGCACGGGAGAATCTCTGGCGTTTGTGTCTGCTGTGTCATTGTGTCAGATGTAAGCATGTAATCTATCCTGGTGTACGTTTTGAGGGAATGCGAGTAGAATGTGTATTCTCTGGAGGATGGTGGTGCAACCGCCAAAGGTCCGTAAGCCCTGCCTCAGATAATAGTTGTCTCTCTTTCTTAGTGAGGACCCCAGTCTGTCCTGAGCGTTGACATGATGTATCCAGGTCATTATCAAAGGCCAAATTAAAGTCCCCACCCAAAAGTATTGATCTGTCAGGGGAGCCAGACATCACCTGTATCGCGTCCTGAAGGAACCTCTCCTGTCAGTCATTGGGGACATAAACTGTGGCTATTGTAAAAGAAAACGGACCCAGTGTGAAGGTGTATGCTAAGAGTCTACCCTTGATCTCGGCCTGTTTAAGGCCAATTTTACCCTGGAACCTAGTAGAGACCAGGATGGCCAGCCCCGCCGTCTTAGAGGGATAAGATGAAAACAACTGATGGGGGAAAGCCCTTAGTCTTAGTCAATGAGTGTTCTTTGCCAGCAGATGCGTCTCTGGAGACAGATATGGGCATCTGAGTTTTCTAGAAACGGCAGGACTGCTCGCCTCTTAATTGGGCTATTAAGGCCTTTTACGTTGAGCAATGAGATTTTAATGCCTGCTGTCATGGTAGTGGATTTCAGAGTGTGCAGTGAGGAACTGTGGACCCAGCCCCAACCTGGGGTTAGCCATGCTCTTGCCAACCTGAAGTGCCCAATGATCGCCCTTAGTTGTGTATCTCCAAATTCTTGCATATTGAGAAAGAGGGCGAGGGAACCCCATTATCCCCAAAACAGAACATACTAAACTGAATGAACTTACGAAGTCCATGATTGTCCTGGGATACAAACCCCATGGTGAAATGTGGGATATTCAGCAGGACCCCCAACACCGCCCCCATCCCACCCGAGCCCCAAATCCAAAGACCCAGGAGTGCCACCACCCCTCCACTTTCCCCAGAAGTGTCCTTTCGTTTCGGTCATCAATCTGTGGCACCTGAGTCCTCTTCCAGTGATGCAATACCTGCTTTTCTTTCTTTGGCCATCGTCTCGGGGTCCGGTTGGAGGTGCAGCGGGTACCATCTCACACGTCTCCATTTCTCTGCTCCGGTGCGTCGTCCTCGCGTTTGAGCCCCCATGTCGTTTTCAGTCGGATTGAGTAGTGCTTTGGCTTTCCTGCTGTGAGCAGATTTGACGGAGCCTGCCATCCCACTGAAAAATTATCCGCCAGGGGTGCCCCCAGGAATATGAAATGTCTTTGGGGGGGGGGGGAGCTGCCACAGGTCTCTTAGGCCCTTGTTAATAATCAATGAGAACTAGCTCTGGTTTAAATTGTTTGTATGTCTGCGGGTAAAAATAAAAACCATTAGGTTTTTTATGAAGGCCCTCACCCACCAACCTAGTTGGTGGCATGCTTCATCATTGGGCCCCACCCGAGGTACCGAGTGTACCTCAGGTGTGCTTCGACGCCAGATTACTGCGGAGCGGGTTTTTTTTGGTTCGGGAGGGTGCTGTGAGTGTGCTCTGAGTGAGGTTTAAAATACTGTCATGGGTGTCCCAAAGACTGTTTTAATGGTGGGCCCCAGGCAGTCGCTAAAAAGAAAGGCTGTGGGACATGCACGGTAGGCTTATGGCCTCCGACGTCCTGTGCAGTCAACTAGTTTCAGCCAGGCCTTTTCTTCTACTGGCTTTCGTCAGGACCTTATATGTGTGGGGTAGTTATGAGTTTGTCAGTGCCCTGTGTGTAAAGCACACGCTACATTGCTTATATGTGCAAGAGGTGTTTCCTCTCGGGTTGTACACCTGATTGTAGCGAACAACTCAGCATGGAGCTCAGCCGGGGGCCTGGACCATGTGCACTTGCGCGATGTCGCTGGACCCTCAATGAACCTGTTGTCCGGGCAGAGGCTCCGTGAGAGTCACGATGGGTCTGGCCCAATTTGATCCGTTGCTTCAGGGGACGCCCAAGATGAATGGAAAGAGTTGTTCCACGAAGGCTTCTATGTCCTGTCCTTCCGCTCCCAGAAGGACCGCTCGAATTCTTATATTCCGTCGGTAGCGATTCTTGAGGTCCTCCGCGTGAGCCCGAAGTTCCAGTTGCTGGTCTTGAAGGCGGAGGACCTCCTGTTGAAGCTGGTCAATCTCTTCATCCCTCGTTGAGGCCTGCGTTTCCAGTGTGTCTACTCTTTCACCGACTGAGTCCATGTCCTTTCGCAGATCCCGGAGTTCCAGGGATATCTCTTTATTCATGGCATGGAATTCCCCCTTCAAAGAAGCAAATAAGGATTCAAGAAACGTGGGTGTAACGTGCACCGAGGCAGAGGGATTAGTGTAGCTGTCTAACACCCATTTGATAAAATGCTGCGGCAAGCCAAAGTGGGTTAAGGTTGCCCAGAGATAAGGCCAGTGGACCCTGTTGAATGCTTTCTCTGCATCAACAGAGAAAATCATGCGCTCGTCATTGAAGCTTTCAGAATTGTCCACTAAGTGCAAGAGGCGTTTTGTGTTGTCGGAACACTGACGCCCAGGGACGAAACCTGACTGGTCAGGTTCTATCAACCCTGGTAAGTGAGGGGAGAGTCTGTGTGCCAGAATCCCAGTGAAGATTTTGAGATCTATGTTGGGGAGGGAAATTGGGTGATATGATGCACAGTATCGTTTGTCCTTTCCTGCTTTAGGGATTACTGTCACCAATGCCTTCGACGGCAGAATGGGGGTGGACGCCCCCATCGAGTTGTACACCCTCACCTGGAATGGGGCCAGAGTAGAACAGGTTTTAAAAAAAGTAGCGGAAAATACGTCCAAACCCGGTGACTTGTGCAGCTTCAATTTGGATATGGCAGAGATAACTTCCTCAATCCTAATGGGGGACTCAAGGTCCTCAACTTGACTCGGGACTAGTTTGGCAGTGTTCGCTATCGAGCTGGACCCTCCTTAGGTAACTCCTGAGCCACGTACAAGGACGCGTAGAACTGCCTAAATGTCTCCGCTATGCCCTGATCAGTGGTCTGTTCCTGTCCTAGCTGGTCTATTACCGTGGAGATGTTAGATGCCTGCCTCTGCGCCCTTAATCTATTGGCCAGGAGCTTCCCACTTCTATTCCCACCCACATAAAAGGCGTGTTGGACAACAGTGTACCCGGCTCTGTCTGTATCGAGGCCCGCCAATTGGGCTCTCGCTATTTTGAGTTGTTTCCAAACCCTAGGGGCACCTGCTCTATGGTGGATTTGTTCTAATTCTATTACTGCGATCGAGAGCTGCTCTCTTTTCTCTCTCCTGGTCTTATCGGCTGCAGAGATCACCAGGAACTCCCCCCGACCACCGCCTTCAGGGCGTCCCACAGAAATGCAATTGGTGTATCTGGAGTGTCATTGATGGCCAGGTATAATAATAATAATCCACATTTGTAAAGCGTGAACAATCACCCTCAAGGGTCTCTAGGCGCTGGGGGCCGTCGGGAAGATTAAGCAAGCTATTGCCCAGAGTCACATGGTGCTGGGCTAATCTGCCGCCGGCGCCGGGGATCGAACCGTGACCCCCAGATTCCGGAGTCAGTCGCCCTGGCCGCGGCGCCACACCTCTTCCCTGGTAGTCAGTTATAGCTTTGGTAATCTGCTTGGTTACGGAGGAGCGCTACTACATTGTCTCTCTGAGGCGCCATAAGCGGCGAGACGAGCCATAATAGGGAAGAGATAGAGATATACACACAGCTGAGTGATCAGACAGGGGGCACGGGAGAATCTCTGGCGTTTGTGTCTGCTGTGTCATTGTGTCAGATGTAAGCATGTAATCTATCCTGGTGTACGTTTTGAGGGAATGCGAGTAGAATGTGTATTCTCTGGAGGATGGTGGTGCAACCGCCAAAGGTCCGTAAGCCCTGCCTCAGATAATAGTTGTCTCTCTTTCTTAGTGAGGACCCCAGTCTGTCCTGAGCGTTGACATGATGTATCCAGGTCATTATCAAAGGCCAAATTAAAGTCCCCACCCAAAAGTATTGATCTGTCAGGGGAGCCAGACATCACCTGTATCGCGTCCTGAAGGAACCTCTCCTGTCAGTCATTGGGGACATAAACTGTGGCTATTGTAAAAGAAAACGGACCCAGTGTGAAGGTGTATGCTAAGAGTCTACCCTTGATCTCGGCCTGTTTAAGGCCAATTTTACCCTGGAACCTAGTAGAGACCAGGATGGCCAGCCCCGCCGTCTTAGAGGGATAAGATGAAAACAACTGATGGGGGAAAGCCCTTAGTCTTAGTCAATGAGTGTTCTTTGCCAGCAGATGCGTCTCTGGAGACAGATATGGGCATCTGAGTTTTCTAGAAACGGCAGGACTGCTCGCCTCTTAATTGGGCTATTAAGGCCTTTTACGTTGAGCAATGAGATTTTAATGCCTGCTGTCATGGTAGTGGATTTCAGAGTGTGCAGTGAGGAACTGTGGACCCAGCCCCAACCTGGGGTTAGCCATGCTCTTGCCAACCTGAAGTGCCCAATGATCGCCCTTAGTTGTGTATCTCCAAATTCTTGCATATTGAGAAAGAGGGCGAGGGAACCCCATTATCCCCAAAACAGAACATACTAAACTGAATGAACTTACGAAGTCCATGATTGTCCTGGGATACAAACCCCATGGTGAAATGTGGGATATTCAGCAGGACCCCCAACACCGCCCCCATCCCACCCGAGCCCCAAATCCAAAGACCCAGGAGTGCCACCACCCCTCCACTTTCCCCAGAAGTGTCCTTTCGTTTCGGTCATCAATCTGTGGCACCTGAGTCCTCTTCCAGTGATGCAATACCTGCTTTTCTTTCTTTGGCCATCGTCTCGGGGTCCGGTTGGAGGTGCAGCGGGTACCATCTCACACGTCTCCATTTCTCTGCTCCGGTGCGTCGTCCTCGCGTTTGAGCCCCCATGTCGTTTTCAGTCGGATTGAGTAGTGCTTTGGCTTTCCTGCTGTGAGCAGATTTGACGGAGCCTGCCATCCCACTGAAAAATTATCCGCCAGGGGTGCCCCCAGGAATATGAAATGTCTTTGGGGGGGGGGGGAGCTGCCACAGGTCTCTTAGGCCCTTGTTAATAATCAATGAGAACTAGCTCTGGTTTAAATTGTTTGTATGTCTGCGGGTAAAAATAAAAACCATTAGGTTTTTTATGAAGGCCCTCACCCACCAACCTAGTTGGTGGCATGCTTCATCATTGGGCCCCACCCGAGGTACCGAGTGTACCTCAGGTGTGCTTCGACGCCAGATTACTGCGGAGCGGGTTTTTTTTGGTTCGGGAGGGTGCTGTGAGTGTGCTCTGAGTGAGGTTTAAAATACTGTCATGGGTGTCCCAAAGACTGTTTTAATGGTGGGCCCCAGGCAGTCGCTAAAAAGAAAGGCTGTGGGACATGCACGGTAGGCTTATGGCCTCCGACGTCCTGTGCAGTCAACTAGTTTCAGCCAGGCCTTTTCTTCTACTGGCTTTCGTCAGGACCTTATATGTGTGGGGTAGTTATGAGTTTGTCAGTGCCCTGTGTGTAAAGCACACGCTACATTGCTTATATGTGCAAGAGGTGTTTCCTCTCGGGTTGTACACCTGATTGTAGCGAACAACTCAGCATGGAGCTCAGCCGGGGGCCTGGACCATGTGCACTTGCGCGATGTCGCTGGACCCTCAATGAACCTGTTGTCCGGGCAGAGGCTCCGTGAGAGTCACGATGGGTCTGGCCCAATTTGATCCGTTGCTTCAGGGGACGCCCAAGATGAATGGAAAGAGTTGTTCCACGAAGGCTTCTATGTCCTGTCCTTCCGCTCCCAGAAGGACCGCTCGAATTCTTATATTCCGTCGGTAGCGATTCTTGAGGTCCTCCGCGTGAGCCCGAAGTTCCAGTTGCTGGTCTTGAAGGCGGAGGACCTCCTGTTGAAGCTGGTCAATCTCTTCATCCCTCGTTGAGGCCTGCGTTTCCAGTGTGTCTACTCTTTCACCGACTGAGTCCATGTCCTTTCGCAGATCCCGGAGTTCCAGGGATATCTCTTTATTCATGGCATGGAATTCCCCCTTCAAAGAAGCAAATAAGGATTCAAGAAACGTGGGTGTAACGGGCCTTCAGCATCACCCTGCTCATGCTCTACTGAGTGTTCACTCGAGCGAGGACGAGGCTGCCCCGACCCCTCCTGCTCTAGTTTTAAGGAGGAGATCCTTCACTGAAAGCTCCTTCTTCACTTTGTTTGTCGCCATGGCTAGGATTAACTCCTCCTCCTCTTATGACTGTACTCTGTTTTAGGGATTGGGCCCTGGCTTGAAGGCCCGAGGTCAGGAGCAGCTGAGCTTCTTAAGCGTCCCTCCACCTTCGCGGGACCGCTGGCTGCTTTTACTATTTCTCTCTGAGGGGTCGGCGAGGCCTCTCCTCCCACCGCACCGTCCCTCGGTCTGATTATTGCAGCGGCTGGACGGGGCCTCCAAACTGAGTGTAAGCAGGACCCGGTGGTTACTCACTGTCAGTCAGAAAAGGGGCGTGGGATCTGGGGTTCCGCCTACCACCGAATGCTCTGGGGAGTCGCCACTGTACCACCCTACTGTGCTCTTCACCTATGCTAGGCCCGCGCAGGTAGTCTTCCCCCTTCGCTGTGGCCTGATTGCTTTCTTGTTGGGGGCTGTCTCTGCGGGCCGGACCCCCGACTCGCTCCGATCTCCCGGTTGTCGCCTCACAATCAGCCCTGACAAGCACATGAGGGCTGTCCCAGTCTTCCTGCTCCCTGCTACAGTTAGCCCCCGCGGCCAGCCTCCAGTGTCTTTGGGCCTCCGAGGCTCCTGTTATGTGTCCGTGGGAAAGTGCAGTGCTGCAATCCCTTTCAGCCCACTCCTGTACTTTGGGGAGTGGGACCTGCCTCCCGCCTAACTCCCGTTGTTAGGGCTCCCGCCCTTTGCTCGGGGCTCCCACAACAGATCACTGCCGCTTCAGGCTCCGCGGCTGGCGGTCCCGGCCCTGGCCTCGCTGGGGATCGACATCGCTGAGGGAGAGGAGGACCTGCTCCCCCTCTCTGTCGACTGCTGGGCCTGGTTCACCTCCTTCGTGCTACGGACTCCCACGGGCCGGCCACTGACATCCGGGGGTTCGAGGGTCCTCTTCTTTCCCCCGCTGGTGGGGGGGTTGCGGATCTACAGCAGGCCGCCCCGCCTCTTCTGTGCTCCAGGCCTGACCTCGCTCCGCCTCGCCTGAGATTTCCTCACTCCGCGGCCCGGGTCAGCAGCCTCCCAGCACTCCGTCGTCTGAGCGCACGATCCCGAGCAGACCCCAGCCAGGCGCCACGCGATAGCCTCTGGCCACACACCCACAGGTCCAGCGATGCAGGAGCACGCCCCTTAGCCTCCTCCCAGTCAGGCTGCCGTAGGATCATTCGTGGGTGGTGTCAGCGATATTTCTTCACCCCCCTGGGTCAGCTATTCGGTGCTGTAGAATTGGGGCCCAGGTGAAGGACCGAAGCGGCGAGCAGGCATGTCCTTCTCGGGCGCCATCTTGGCCACGCCCCCTGCTGTTCAGTGTTAAAGTGCAAGTGCTCCTATTGTAAATTGTATTATGGATTGGTGTTGCCATGATTGGCATGTTTGACTTACTAGTAAGTCCGTAGTAGTGTGCACTGAGAGTGTCGGGGCCTGTAAATCAAATGCTGCTGGTGGGCCTGCAGTACTGATTGCGCCACTCGCCCAAGCATCCCTGAAAAGGTTATCAGACCTGCCACTGCAGTGTCTGCACGCAGTTTGTAACTGCCATGTCGACCGGCAAGTGCACTCACTTGCCAGGCCTTAATCTTCCCTTTTCTTACATGTAAGTCACCCCTAATGTAGGCCCAAGGTACCCTTGTGGGCAGGGTGCTGTGTATAATAAAGGTAGGACATGTACTGGTGTGTGTGACATGTCCTGGTAGTGAATTACAGTGTGTTTTGTTTTTCACTATGGAAAGGCTATCTGTCACATAGGATAGAATGGGAATTCACTAATAACATCTTATAAGCATATCTTCCCATTGGGACAAGATAGAGAAATTGGGTTTGGTATGCCTAAACTCAGAATATAAAAATGCATCGTTTAGTAAAGATGATTTGTATGTACTGTGTTTGAAAATACTACTTTTAGAAAGTAGGTATTTTCTTGCTTAGCCATCCTGTGTACCTCTGCTTGGTTTGTGAATTGAGTGTCTGGCTTTGGAGTGATAGGGGCTGGGGATGTGTATTCTAATCAGACAGCCACTGTGGAGTCAAGGTGTGTCCAGCCTTTCCTGGATGAGTCAGGGCTGGGCTGAATAGACCTGGACTGTATTTAGAGTAGTGGGTGGAGATTTCCTTGCACCTGGATTAGCCTGTTCTGCCTTGGTAAATGCTGTCTCCACCTCCTGCCAGGAAGCTGGGCCATAGAGGATGGAACTGGTTTGGCGCACAAATTGCTGCCTAGCACCAACATAGGCTGGATTCTTTTTGTACGGGAAGGGGCACCTTCCTTCACCAAAACAAGCCCAAGGGGCGTTTTCTTCTTTCTATGTGAGCTGCAGAATTCAGCACACATGGAAAGAGGGAAAAAAACGAGGAGAAATTAAAACATTTCTCCTCATTACGCCTCCGCTGGGGAGAGGTAAGGTTTTAGCGCTGCTCCAGGTTTACGTGATTTTGTAAATCTGGGACAGCATCAAAATCCATTAGTGTTGCGTGGGAACCCCACACAAAGCCCATGGAACACCACCTTGACGCAGAGTAAGGCAACACAATGACCTGCGCTGCTATGTCTTACTCCATATCTATGAGGCCATGCAAAGCCATGCAAGGTGACTTTGCACTGCCTCCTAGGTATGGTTGAGACGCTTGCGCCACCGGAGCATCAAAAAAAGTGATTCTCTGTCAATGCAAGCCTCTCATAAATAAGCCCAAAATATTCTGTATGTTTTTTAGGTCTTTCATCAATCAGGTATCTACATATAAAATAATGGGCAGCGTAAATGAAAAATAAATTAAAAAGTTATTGCTCAGTGGGAAATGCATTGTTGTACATTATGAAACCTGTATTAGTTAATGCACTGCAGAGATCTAAGTGTAACCAGAGAACCACAGAATTGAATCTTGATTGGTGCAGTGGAGAATAGTGATGTGTATTTTTAGTGCTACGAGGTCACAGCCTATGACAGAAAGCACTGGGAATATGTAAGTCATGTTTTTTATACTTGCATTACACACAGGGTAAGATATAATGCTGCAAAACGAGCAAATAGTTGTACGATAAAATAATGCTATCAAAATGTAGATTTTAGTAATACCCGAGCGTATGTAATGCAACTTTTTTTTACATAAAGTCCTTTCAACACCTCTTTAGGGGAACTAAGGGCTCGAACGACGCTCAAGATCCTATGAATCTGGCCAAATCACTTAATCTCCCTGTACCTATATAAAACTCTTTAAAAAAAAAAAAAAAAAAAAAAAGAAAGGGGCTGTGTAAATGCAGCTCAAATTAAAAGCAAAAACTTCCCAGCCCAGTTGTTAACTCTTTGCACTTCCACTAAAAAAAAACAAATCTTTGTCATCACAAAGAGCCAGAACTGCTCCCAAGCATCCTTTACACTTGCACATTAACTGATAAGGCATTTGCATTTTAATCAGCCAAGCAGCTGATAACGATCTAAATTAGCCGTCCTTGGATGGCTGTCTTTTTGCAGGGACAAGTGAAGCTGGGGAATCCGCGACTTCCCAGGATTCCACGGCCCCCCTGGGGGTCGCGCCCCACAGATTGAAGACCTCTCCTCTGCATCCTGCATTGGGGGTTGATGGTAATCTGCTTATATTGCAAAAAACATTCCCCATAATTGTTACTGACATTTCCTGGGTATTCAGTCTTTAAGTGGGATCTTGGCTGCTCTTTCCTGCTCTTATAACCCCTGTCTCTAGCTTTTTATTTTTTTACAGAGTTTTATAAAGCGCAAACGTGATCCGAATCGGGTATCGGAGCGCTTTACATATCACCAGTTGCATTACATGAGGACACATTCATTTTTGTTAGACTCAGTGAGATTAAGTGATTTGCCCAGAATCACAGGATATTCAGCGTCCTTGCCGAGACTCGAACCTAGTTCCCCAGATTTGAGGTCGACCGCCCTAGCCGTTAGACCATCTCCTCTCCTCCCTAGTGTTTCGTGTTAGCCGTTTATTACTGCCACTTTCAGTCCAACATTCTGAGTTTATTAAAGGAGAATGTTTAGACAAACATTAAGCAATTTTTCCCATGAGAGAGCTCCTGCACTCTTAATAGTTGCCATTTCTCTGAGCAAGTGACATCCACTGTTGCAGGTGGAGGAAACTGTTCACAAGATCACCTAATTTTCGATCTGTGGATCTCTGAGGGCATCATGGTAATTGAGAGAACAACCGCAAGGGCATAAAGGGTTCTCATATCAACCAGCAATGTGGGGAGCACGATTAGTCTCAGTATTGTCACAGAGACACAGACTGCCAGCTCTTCCAACCATCATTTGTTTCTAGATTTCCTAGACTGGATCATATGAGGTGCCTCCATTTGCTTCTCTGTAAAATCTGTCCAGGTTTCCAGGTGTCCTGCTCCTCACCACTTGGACATCTTCTGGAAGAAGTAATCAGTCCAGCTGTAAAAAGCCACTGCACTTCCACTGTTCTCTGTATCCCTGCTACACGGTGATATAAACAGCTGAGTGTTTAGGGTATTCATGACCTGGATTCAAACAAGTTTACTCACAGTAGGCATTCCAGCACCTTGATGTTGACACTAACAGGTTTGTCTTCCAACGACGCCAAAGGGAGAGGCTCTAAACACCTGCTCAAGATAAGCAGAACCTTTGTTACCTGCATTGCCTCTACACAGTAAATTTCAGCGGTGCAGTATGTTCTGTGAAGTCATGCCATATAGGAGTCATCCATAAACACGCTGATGATTTAGCAGCCATAAGTAGAGTGTCACATCTAGAGTTTGACTTTGAAGCCATCCTGAAGCCTGGCAAACTCTGCACCCAAGAAACGAGATGTTCATTTGTAGGTTTTGCTTTTCCATGCATTCTACAAATATGTACAGATTGCAGTAAGAAATTGGAGTATTAGTTGATGGTGATGAGAACCCACCTCAAATATTAATTACAGTCCGTGTCAGGGTGAGCCACTTAAGTCACAAAATAACCCTGTACTTGCACAAAGCAGTCAGACTTAACTCAGAGGCAATGTGTAAAAACAAAACACAAGAAAAATGCCGAACCAATTTAGACAATAAATAATATTTCAATTAGTAAAATGACACCAGAACAACACACATCTGATTAGTAGAACTGGGGTTATGAGTTTTAAAAGTTTAAATTAAAAATAGCGCCAAATTACACAAAGCCAGCGCCAAACCCAGTTATCTGGCTGCGCTAGACCAGATCAGAATCAAATGTTTAAGGGTAGGTTCATTCCAATGGAAAGTTTACCTTCTGACTTTGAAAATGATATGGAGAAAAAGTGGTCCTCGACAAGTTTTCGGAGGGGCAAGCTACATCCGGAGCCGGACTCAAACACTGCCGGTTGCCTAAGAGCGGGCCCCGTACAGTTGTCAACGAATGCGAGAAAGCTCTGAGCAGCGAAGTCCAAAGTTTGTGCTTGGGAGGGCCTCAACATCGATCGGCTGCTGCTCGACATTGGTTGCAATGAAGCCCTCTACCTCCAGACTTTGAAGCCTTCTACCTTCAGACTTGGAAAAGTTTCTGGAAGCCAGATCCCCTTTAGTTAGGCATACCAGCAAGCTGAGGCTGATCAGCGATTTGATGGTGGTGGCTTCAGCGACGATCCCTGTCTCCGTCAGTTCTCCAGGCAGAAAGTTGGGAAAATAAGTTTCTCAAGTGCCACTTGTAACAGTTTGGGGACAAGAGAAGTACACTCTAACACCAGCCATGGGTACAGAACCTTAAGGGGGGGACACCATTTGTGCACCAGCAGCAGGGTCCAGTTGGTACTAGTTAACTGAGCAGTTCCAGGTAAAGGGCCTCTGGATGCTTGTTGTGTGCCTATATCTCAAGCAGGTGATCAGCCAACTAACTCTTAGAGTTACTTCTTGGTCCTATGTTCAAGGCATGCAGACTCACTGCAGAGCAGTCCTCCTTCTGATTTTCCCAGGTCCAGGAGTGTTCTTAGGAGGGGTCAGGTTCAGTTTCTCCCCTAACACTGGGTTTGGTGCCAGCCTTACTAAAGATACAAAGGGGAGGCGGGCCTAATTGTGAGCTTTAGCTGTCAGTTGCAATGTAGGCACCCTTTGAAGCTCAAAGGGACTGGGCATCGCCCCCCAGGCTAACCAATCAAGGGAGGATTCAACCTCCCCACACCAAGTACCCTTTGTCGACTGTCTTGGAGCAATATACATCTCCCCACAGGGAAGCCATCAGGGGTCAGGAGGAAGCTTGACACTGGCAGGTATACGATCCAAGGGAGGAGTCACCGAACTCGTGACTTCCAAAGACTTTCCAAGAGGAAAAACAAACTGCAAACATCCGGGCCCAACACCAGATGGCGATCTATGCACAAGTGTGTAGATCTGCAGCTCTACATGCCAAGAACAGATGCATACTGGTAAGTAGCATATTCCTTACATAATAGTAATACAAAATCCAACTTGACTATTACGTTGGATTTTAAGTTACTATTAAAATGAGCCCTTGAAACATTTTTCTAGCTTCTCTCTAACTGAATTTAGCACTTGTCACCTTGAAAAACAACTTTGAGGTGTTTTCACTTCTAGGGCATGTAAAACATTAAATATACATGTCCTGTCTTGTGTGCTTTTATTGCATACCTTTAAGGGTGAGTTAAAGTATTAAAACTTAAGATTCAGGGGGGCGCTAGAGGGCGCACTGCGGGATGGCTGCCTCTTAAGACAGCTCCACCGGTCGGGAGCATTATCGGCGATTAAAGAGCGTGATGCAGAAGCTGACTAAACTTTAAACCACACCGAGTGGCGTCGGAAGTACCAGGCAACGAGAGCACTATACTGAAAAGGGCCGAAAAAGACCAGACGATGAGGAAATTGTGATTCATACTCCGAGTGCGGGGCAGAGCAGGTCGTGTCAAAATGGCGGCGCCCAGGGGAGTAACGGCTCGGGGCGGCTGACTCCCGTAACGAAAGCGGATTGTGTACCAGAAGTTGACCCCCGTGCTGGCTTGCGCTGTTGGCGCTGAAGGGACTTCGGTGAGACTGCGGCTGGGGCCCTTTGAGCGGCTAAAAAGTACATAAACGGTGCTGCGAGCTGGGCTCCTAAGAACACGCACTGGGCTTTACAAAATGGCGGGCCCGTACTTCGGAGGAGGCGGTTTGCTCATATGACTTCGGTGAGCAGAGGTGGTGGTACGGGAAAGCGTGTATGCTCACGAGGTGCCCTGCGTGGTGATTCCTTAGTTTCATTGCTGTGTGCCCCCATATATGAGCTCCAAGTGCCAGACAGCTTTCCTGGCTGCGCAAGATGTGTGAGATGGGCCCTAGCAGGGGATTCGCTGATGCTGCATGAGGCGCCTGTGCCATGTAAGGGCTGATCACCTGTGGAGCCTGGGGAATTGCAATCGCCACATGCGGAGGGACAGGGGAGGTACGTGCACGAGATGACTGATGGAGAGGCGGATGCTAGCCTACAGGAAGCGCGCCCCAGACTCTGCTGCGTGATAAAGATCGGAGGAGCCTCTTCGGCGCTATAAACCTTGTATATGCCTGCTTGTGCAGTTTGCGCTGCAACGCCCTAATGACGTCTCCTTGCTGTGGCTACGAAACGTCTGACGAGTTTGCTGGAGCTGCTGAGCTCGGAGGACGACAGTTGGGTGAGCTGGCGAGTTTTCTCCAGCTCGCTAAAGGGACCCATTACGATTTGGGTATTGCCAGTATGGATGGAAGCCAATTTTTGAATAGCAAGTAGCTGCTGCTGCCTTTTCCTCCTGTGTGCTCAACATCTGTCTGTTGGATGATATAACCGTTTGATTGCATATCATTCCCGTGGCGCTATCTACACCGTGCCTATCCGGTGATATCACAGGACTACAGTGGTGGTGATATATAAACGTTGTTTGCTGTGACTGCAAGTGGAGCTACTGCCTGGGTGCAATGGGTAAGCCAGATAGGCAGCAGTCAAAACTAACGTTTGAAACTAAGCGCAATACTAAGGGGGTGACGGCGCTTTCGGACCCGGAGGCGGAGGGCACGTCAAGCAAGAACATGGAGGGTGTGCTTCAGGCCATACAGCGAAGTCTGCAGGACATCAATGGAAAGTTGGATTCGCTCACTCATAGAGTGGATAATATCCCTGCGAAGCTGGACAAACAGGGTGAACGCCTAGATGCGGCTGAAGATCGCATAACAGAAGTGGAGGATGAATCGCACACTACTACTCGTAAGTGTGCGGAATAGGAGAAGATTCTGGAGGTGATAAAAAATAAGGCTGAGGATTTAGAAGCGAGATCGTGTCGCAACAACATACGAATCGCGGGTGTTCCCGAGACTACCAATACGGGGAAAATGGAAAGGTATGTGGAAGAAATGCTACGAGACATATTTGGTGCGGAGAGCTTTTCAACGATGCTGTTCATCGAGCGGGCACACAGATCATTAGCCCCGAAGCCGCCGCCAGGCGCTCCACCTCGTCCCATCATTGCACGGGTTCTCAACTACGGAGACGGGGATGCTATTTTGAGGCTGGCAAGGGAACAACAGCAGGTCACTTATCAGGGCAACACCCTAGCCTTTTATCCAGATTTCACCATGATGGTGCAAGCGTCGCGCAAGGAATTCAACCCAGCCAAAAAGAAACTTCGCGAGCTGGGTATTGAATATGCAATGTTATATCCGGCTAGGCTGAGGGTGACACAGGATGGTCAGACCACGGTTCTACAGACTCCAAAAGCGGCACAGGACTTCCTTAAGAAAGTGATGAATCAGTGTAAGGAGAAGAAGCGCACTGAACAGGAACACAAGGGCGAATAATGCATGACAACTCGGAACACTCTTTTCATCTAAAAGTTGCAACGCATGTCAATAACAGATGGAGCAGATTGAAAGCGCTGTTGTATGGAACGCGACACCCGATATGGTATGTAAGATGAACAGCAGGCTGGGACAATCGGCAGGCTATGCTCTATGGGTGAGGACTGGGAGACAGGTGAGAGACTACGCTGTGTTAGAGCTGCGGATGCGTGGTGTACGACTTGTGGCTCAGCTGCTGAAAAGACTATCTGCACGGACCTCAACTGGTGGTAATGTATGAACGCTACATGCATTAACATCCTCCCAGTAGGAATAAAGGACGCTAGGTATGAGGACAATTTGGCCAATCCAGTATGAAACACCAAAGACTATAACGATTGTAAATCACACTGATGATATAGATTTGCATGCGTTTGACAACTTTGATCATAGGGAAGGACTATAGTGGATTGGTATATTGTGGATTGTGCTATCTCACTAGGTGACACACAGTAAATAGATGGGTAGTGATTGAGGGTACAGTGGGGGGTATTGATACACAAGTTCATCAGTCCTGCCTATCGGAAATACCTCCGTTAACAATTGTCAGGATTAAGGAAGGCTGTATATCTGCACTCTAATCGTACCTCCCGACCACATCCACTATGCTGGATGGAGCTGTGTATTCTTGGTGGATCCCCGCAGGCGGGTGCTCCCCACCAAATGTTTGGTATGTTGTTGTTGCAGTTTGGGGTGAGGCTTTGGCGAAGTTGGGTTGCCAAAGTGGGAGAGTATTGGGTGGGATGGGGATGGGGACTGTTTTGCAGACTGTGGGGCTTGAGACACATTGCGGATATCCAGATTACTGCTAAAAGTTTTACTGACATCCAGATACTAATAGTTACAACGGATGCACAGGGGGCGTGTACTAGAAAGCTACTTTTTCAACGATAGCTCCTGACGTCGGGTATGGATAGGGTACAACCGGCACATATAAACATGGTGACTTGGAACGTTAGGGGCCTTCACAACCCCAAAAAGATACGCCAGATGTTCGCTTATTTTGACAGGCTACATGTGGACATTGCCCTACTCCAGGAGACTCATCTCCCCCCACACACAAGAGTAATATTGGGAAAAAGTGGGCGGAAACAGTTCACAGTTCGACATACTCTAGGGGTGTAATGTTTCTGGTGCGCAAAAGTACGCAGTTTGCCATAGATAGCACTGTTGTAGATGATCTAGGTCGATATGTCATTATAATGGGACGACTCAGGGGGCAAAGGCTGGCTTTAATAAACACATATGGCCCCAATGTGGATGACTCTGATTTTTATCAATTAATCTGGCGGAAACTTGCTGCACTGCCTGAAATGTTGTTGCTATGGGGTGGGGACTTAAATTTAACTTTAAATGACGCTTGGGACAGGTCGGATGGCTCACAAGAGCCACATAGACTAGCTGTGGGACTGATGAAGGAGCTTATGTCTGATGCGCACTTAATTGATCTATGGAGAACCTGGAACCCTAGGGGCAGGGAGGCCACACACACCTCAGCAATACATAACAGTTGGTCCCGCATTGATTACTGGCTAGGAACAGATGAAGTAGCTTCCTGGACACGAAATATTCGCCATCTGCCTAAAACCCTCTCTGATCACAATCCTGTACTACTGACTTTTGATATTTCCCACTACACACCCCCACCGTCTATCTGGAAATTCAATGCAAAGGCGTTGCTATATTCGGCTTACACTGAAACAATTCACCAGGCTATTACGGAATATTTCATGTTAAATCAGCCATCAACTGACAATCCCAGTTTACTGTGGGAAGCCTTTAAAGCCACCATAAGAGGCATATGTATTCGCACCAGTGCGGGTATATTAAGAGACATCCGCGGGCAGCTTCGCAGGCGTGAGGCCATACTAGCAGAGCTGGAACGGGAGTATGCATGCCCGAGAAATGCGAAGACCTTGGGTGAAATTAGAACTGTTATGACGGAATATCAATCATTTGCTGATGATGAACTTAAGTATTTAGCGAAGCGCCAAGTTGCGCGCTCCTACGGGGAAGGGGGAAGACCAGGTCGGGTATTAGCGAACAGAAATTTGTTCGGGCCATCCTCCACAAACGGTCTTGGCCGTCACAGGTGATAAAGGCGAGCTCCAGTATGATCCACAGAATATACTACAGGCATTCATGGGAACATATAGGGACTTACATGCCTCGCAAAATACCGCTTCGCCCTCAGAAATTATGGCTTACTTGCGGCGATTGCATGGCTTTCAGACACGCAGAGAGAATATCTTTCCTTGCCGGTCACAGTAGAGGAAGTTACTGAAGTAGTTAAGTCCCTCCCCAATGGCAAAGCACCAGGACCAGATGGCTTTACCTCCAAATTTTATAAGGCATTTGTGGACCAGCTGGCGCCTCACCTTGTAGAAATGTATGGAGACGCACATGACAAACAGACATTGCCACCCACATTAAGAGATGCCCTGATTATTGCCCTTTTGAAACCGAACAAAGAACCAGAAAAATGTGACTCTTATAGACCTTTGTCATTAATAAACGTAGACACTAAAATACTAGCTAAACTTCTTGCAAAGCGTCTACAACCCTTAATGACGAATATTGTGCTCCCGGACCAGTCCGGATATATATCGAACAGGTCTACATCCCATAATACTAGAACACTATTTGCGTTGTCCCACTACCTGACGCCGACAACGAAAGCTGCTGCAGTTCTTTTGGACGCGGCTAAAGCTTTCGATTCCCTAGAATGGTCGTATCTTCACGCTGTGTTGCGGCGAATGGGGTTCCCACCGATATATCTCCGGTGGATTAAAATACTGTACAAGGCGCCCACAGCACGCATTAGGGTTAACAAGTATGTGTCGGATGCCATACCAATTGAACGCGGCACTAGGCAGGGGTGTCCGTTGTCCCCATTGCTTTTTGCGATAGCCCTGGAACCGTTGGCGTGCAAGATAAGGCAGGGTCATCATTACTCAGCGCTTCAATTCCCGCAAAGGCCGTTACATATCTCTTTATATGCAGATGACATGGTGCTATATGTGCTAGACCCAGATGTGCACCTGGCTCCCTTGTTGAGAGAGTATATTAAATTCGGCCGTCACTCTGGGCTCCAAATTAACTGGACCAAATCTATCATTATACCCCTCACAGACACTACGCAGCCGCATCTTACAGAGTTCCCACTGGAGTGGCAGACGGACCCGGTAAAATACCTCAGCATCTGGTACCGTCGTGAACCAGAAGTTGTGATTCGCACTAATTACGGGAGAGTAGTGGATGCACTGGAGGACAAAATAAACCGCTGGATAAAGCTCCCATTAACACTGGCTGATAGACTGGCCATTGTTAAGATGGTTATATTGCCCAAATTATTGTACCTATTTAATAACATTCCTATCACACCACCGACTACGGTATTTACAAGATTGAATGCCTTGGTAACACGACTGATATGGGCAGGGAAACAGGTGTGGATTGAGCTACGCTCCCTTACACTGCCCTACTCCAGAGGGGGATTTAAAGCTCCGGGTTTCCTTCTGTATTATTTATGTGCGCAAGTGCAATAATCGCACTATTGGTATCACAATGTCTCTTATCTAACGCACGTAGCAATATAAGAGGGTGATGCGCATCCGATACCTTTGACTGCTATTTTGCGCTATAAGAGACCCCCCATTGCATTCCGGAGACATTAATACAATAGATGCCACTAATGCAGCATGGGGAAAGATGGGTAGGTTGGCAGGTAAGCTGCCATTATATGCGCCTTCGATGCCTCTACAGCACCATCCGGAAATATCAGTCGCTCAGGAAGAAGTAGGAATTAAGCTACTTAAACAAGTGGGTATTGATAAATTGGGGGACTTGTACTCTGATGGCAGCTTCATAGAGCCTAAAGATCTCACATATATTAGTAATCAGACATTACTCTTTAAATTCACGTATTACAGGTTGCAAGGGGCCAATAAGAAGCTATATCCCTCATACCCTGCAGAGCCGCCGCAGTTAAAAACGTTACAGTTGCTGCTCACAGACACCCGTTGCACACATATGGTATCGAAACTATACACTAAATTGCAAGAGGGTATAGATGAAAATACGCATAAGGCAGTAATACGGTGGAATGATCAACTGGAGGACCCTCTCACGGAGGAGGAATGGTCCAAGTGCTGCACTCTGACGAGCATGCTCACACCAAATGGCAATCTACGCATTTTGCATTATAAATATTTACATCAAACTTATTACACCCACTCCAGACTTTGTAAATATGGTTTGCGATTGGATGACAGATGCAGGCGATGTGGTGAGGGGGAGGCCAACTTTGTGCACCTAGCATGGTATTGCGAGCCAATCAATGTGTACTGGGTGCAGGTTGTAGAGCTGTTGGGGAGGATGGTGGGTGTCCAGATTGACTGCACGATTCGTATCTGTCTGTTGGGTCTACTTCAGGGTGTTCGTGCTAATAAGTGCAAATTCTGTTTCATAGCATTACTTTTAGCCAAACGCAGGATTTCTTTATGTTGGGGTAGTAAGAAGGCTCCAGCCGTTAAGCATTGGATTGAAGACATGGCCTACTGTCAGGATGCTCTGCAAACGTATGAGGAGGAACTGCCCACTGGATCAAAGCCTAGAGACTATTGGAAGCATCTGGTTGAGTATTTACGTGTGAACAACACTGAATAATTGTGCATCCTAAGGGTAAATGTAATTGATTATATTGTCGAGATGTCACTGTGTATTGATAATGTACTGGATGAAGAATGTGGTAGACCTACAGTCTGTAAGTTATTAATTGTTCTGGACGCAGTTAGTCCTGTCAAATGCTAATAAATAAAATAATTTTGAAAAAAAAAAAAAAAACTTAAGATTCAGTCCTGACAAAAGATTTATTTTACCAAGTCGAAATGGCAATTTAAAACTTCACACCCAGGATGCAGTGGCAGTCCTGGAGGGATATTGTATAGTGATGCTTTAGTGGGTGGCACAATGAGTCCTGGCAGCCCACAGGTATCATTTAATTTACAGGCCTTGATACATGTAGTACCATATACTAGTATACTAGGGACTCATAAGTACATTAAATGTGCCAGTCGGGGGTATACCAATTTTACCATGTTTAACTGGTACAGCGCAAGCACTTTACCACTAGCTAGCACAGTAAAGTTAAGAGTTCTACAGCCAACAAAGATAGGCTTTAATAAAAAGGCAAAAGATCCAGGGTGACCCTGCTGAAAGGGCAAATTTCAAACAATTGTTAAAAGAGAATTAAGGAAAACTTTGTTCTGCATCATAGAATCTTTTTGATGGTCTTAAATATTGGAATATCGCTGTCTGCATTGCAGGGGTCCTGTAATGTTACACAAAATCAACAGTTACTAGGTGTACAGCTGGCGTTACCAAAAGAAAATACTCATGCTAGCTGAAGTTAAATTCCATGCATATTCTGAAGCATGTGGATAATAAACTTTAGAAGCAACCCTACAGCATAAATCCTAACCTTGCTGTCTGCAGGAAACTGGAGAAACATGAAGGAAAATGCAGCAAGGTAAAACAACATTGTAGACAAAACTGAAAATGTACACTGCTTCAAGGATCCATTAGCTCCCATATCCCAGTGTGGCTCATTCAGGCAGTTGCTTCACAGTCAGTTATTTTTATTAGCTCATGTGAGACAATCTTAAAAGGCTGAGACTGATTTTTATTACACTGTTTTGTGAGACTATTCTCTGTGATATCTGTTTTCTCACGTTTCACCTGCTGTCTCTTTAGTCTGGGAAGTTTTTCAGTATTTTTACACTGTTTTATCCCAAACTACAACACAGTGCTAATCCCTTGGTGACAAACATATTTAGCGCATTTAAGTGGAGAGAGAGAGGAAGTATACGCTGTGACCTTTCTAGGTATTGAGAAGTCCTTTAACACTAGACAGGGACTGTACACTGTTCACTAGGATTTCATACATTAACGTACTATTGCTTTAGTTCTTCCTTTATTTGCTACATTAAGCATAGTTGGTTGGGGCATAGGACTGTGTAGTTCTCACAACTATAAATGCAGACAATATGCTAGTGTGCTTAAGGGTTTCTGTACAAGCTGCACTCTGTTTGGTTATGCATTGGAGAATTATGGAAAGCTGTGTGGAATGAGAACTGGCAGAAGTCACAACTCTTCTCACAGAACAGACTCTGAACTCCCTTATCTGGGCTTGACATGACAGAATTTAAATATTGAGAGTGCATGGTACACAGTTCCATAGTAACATGGCTGACTTGGATATTGGTCTGTTGATCTCTGGCCTTCACAATTCTCTGGCGTTCTTATCAGCTCTCCCTTCTAGCATTGATGGGGCAGATGGTTTTAGCTAAAATGATGATGCCGCCCAGATGTCTATATGTGGTGCATGGTGCTGTGTAGCTGGATCTTGGCCAAGGGTGAAGCGAAGGAGCTTAGTGATGCAATGAACAAGAAGACAAGGCGTTCCCAGATTTTGAATATTATCTGGTCCACCAGCTAAAATCTCTAGCTGATTAGCTGTATGACGAATAATGTTCTGTGGAAATACTGCAAGTGGATGTTGAGGGAATATGCGATTTAAGGGAAGTCCGGATTCCTTCAGCTGGTAGTGGGACTCGGGCCTGGCATTTGGCATAATGTCTTAAAAATAGGACTCGTATTTGAAAAGGGTTGCCAGGCGCTCCCCCTTTTATCCTGAGACCCTTTTGTCCTTGAGGAAAGAGCAGCTTTCACTGGATTAATAGAGAGTGGATGCAGCATACACTGAATTAATAGAGGGTTGATGTAGCATGATGGGCCATGTTTTTCAAAATGGCTTTTTTTTTACTGTGCAAATGCACCTGAATGATTAGGAGTGTGTTCAGGACAGGTTAGAGAGTTTTCTATGCTGACCATAGCAGTGTTTTTTGTAAGGGTTTTCTGACTGGCCCATAAGTTCTAGAGACCTTGCAGAAATGAGGTCCGAGCCAATATTGCAATCTCTAGATTATAGAAGGCATTACGACAAGACAGCTCTGAACCTAGACTGAGAATGAGAGAAAATGGGTAAGTAGATGCTGCGCTGGTGACAGAAGATGACTGAAGATAAATTGTGAAGAATGTGCAAATGTTTTGGGAAGGTATAGAGGAATACTAGATTTAATCAGCATTGTTTTTACTCCTGCTTAGAACATACCTCAACCTCACAGTGATAAATAAGTAGGACACTCCCTGCATAGTCGCATGCACTAGGTGTGGAGAAGGCCAGGCAGGATATCTGGATATTGCATGGTCCTGTCATATTATCAATGTATAATGGACGAGAGTGGCTGTGTAGGGTGGCTCAATTGTGAAACCTAACATTAAACTTCCTGTGCAAGTAATACCTAAAAAGGGGATAATACATTCATGGCTCTGTGTTTACTTACTGCTAGGAGACAAATAGCCATGCATCGGTTAAATCCTACTAGGCCGCATGATCATATGTGGGATAGGGATGTACTGGAGTGCAAAGTTGAGGGAAGAGCTGAAAAGATGTTAGGAGGTTTCGCACAGCCTACTTTTCCAGCCCGACAATATGGCTTTGTGAACTGTACTCAACCCTTCATTACAGCATGATGGTTTTTGCTTTGTCATGTTTAGTTTCAGAGATGTATGTGATCACAAGCACAGAGGTAATGTACTTATGGAGTAAAGTATTTTAATGTCAAAGAAAACAAGTTTGAAATGAGACTAGAAAAGGAGGAAAGGAGTACACCTTTAGAGAAATAAAACTGCTGAAAACAAACATGGTTAAGGGGATAAAGTTAATAGGGAATTACAGGAAAAGATAGTGCGAAGTAAACAAGTGGAGCAGAAATAATAGTCTAATAGAAAAAGTATGAAAAACAAGGGAAAGCGTCAAAAAGTTATTTGAAAAAATAAAAGCAGATAGAGCTCAAAGGGAAGTGGGGCCAGATTGAAAGTTTATTGGGGAGCCTATGGTGGTGGAGGACATTATGTCTGCCACCCTGACAGACTACCACCTGCCATATTTAGACTTCTATGCTGGTGTAGCGTTGACCTCCGTGCCTTCAAAGAAATGTATGCCACAGGGTTCCTCTGATGGCACTGCAGGCCTGGTGCATGGCCACCATCTTTCAGTCAACAGCATAAGAAAAGTTTCTGTTTTTCAAACACAAAATCTCAAAACAGGTGTTTGTTTTTCAAAAACAAAAAAATAATCACTCATATACCCAGGGAGCTTTCTTACAGCTTACTGAAGGATTCCTTCCTATTTCTTTTTCAGATCTGTGATAAAATATTTCTTGGAAGGCATTAAAAATGCAAGGGTTTCCTCCAATTCGATGAGCACGTAATTGTTCTGACAAAGTTATTGGTTACCAATTCAAACCTATTCATAATGCAACATTGCAAAATCTTTCCTAGAAATATAAAATTGTAGCTGGGAAACAGGGAATAACAGGGCTATTTTTCACAGAGGGGAATCGAGTGACATCCAAAAGACCACAAGAATGAAGCTTCCTTTCACAAAATATGGCTTTCCCCCCACTCCACCAACCAACTGGTTATGACACCCCTTCCTCTAAACAAGCATTTGCAATGCCATAGGTCTCGCATTTACGCAGGTTTGAGCTATTGGCATTGTAAATGGCAATGACTTTTATTTATGTTTTGGTTTTTAAAACGTAAATAAAAGGCATTGTCATTTACAATACTAATTGCTTAAATGCGAGACCTATTGCATTGTAAATGCCTGTTTTGTATGCAAGAAGGGGCACATCTGAATTCGTGATGTGCTGGGCTTGACAAACTACTATTATAAATGAAGGCCTTTCACTTATGCGTGCACTGCAAGCTTCTCTTCTACACCCTCTCCGCCATTTTGAAGTGTATGAATGGTAAGTGCATACCAGGCTTTCGGCACAGATTATTTCGATGTCACTTCACGAACACCAAAAAGAGGACTGCAAACAGCTAAAGGCCCACAAAATTACATTTGTACACTTGTTTAACATGTAACTATATAGAGTAGCTCAGTCAACTAAACCGATGTCAAACGCATTGTGCCCGAGTTATAGGCTAAAGCCACAGGCGAAAGCCTGTAAAGGGTGAGAATGCTTAAAGGACACGTAAAGCCTAGGTCAGCAAGGTTACAAGAACACGCCACCCACTGTGAGCACAGGTTTTAAATTGAAAAGAGCAAGAATACTACAGCTTCTGCCTCCAGTGAGTCACCCTCTCCCAAACCAAGGTCTTCAAAGAAGCTTCCTGCGTTCCAATGTGTTAATATAAATTAACATTTACGGGAATGTGAGGGGGGCAATAACAGAAGCTGTTTACATATATGTGTGCAGAACTTGCCTAAAATGCAGCCTCCACAGAGAATCCACCAAACATGAAGAGACTGGTGTAACTGAAATTAAGCAATTAAAACACTCAGCCTTAATAATTGTACATATGTGAACAAGTGAGGTAGGTAAAAGTAGCTGCTGGCAGCATTAGTTCCCTGGCTGTCCTGCTCAATGAATCGATCTGCACTGGATCCCAGTCCCAGACTCGGAGCGCCAACTGGAGAGCTGCGGGGGGCCCGGCACCTCCTGGATTAGCAGTTGGAGCAGGTGATTACTGTCTGGGATATTTGGAAACGGGCGTGGAGCAACAGAAAGTGGGAGGGATGGGAGAGAAAACAGCCAGAGGAAAAAAAATTGAAAAAGGCCTATGGAAACGCAGTGAAATGAAAGTTGTGAGCCACCTAGGAGGAGCCTGGGTAAGCGGAGTAGGAAAGCCCGTATTTTTGCTGGTGCTTTGCTGTTTATTTTCGTATTATGTTTCACTCTGGATTTTATATCTCTTCACAGCTGAATGTCCTTTTGGGCGTGTAATCAGTTGATTTATTTCCTGCAGTGCAGCATTTTGTTCTTTATGTAAGGGAGTGAGTTTTTTTCACAAAATGGGTGTAGTGGCACAATTACGAACAATCTTACTGGTAAATAACAAGCTTTAAGGGGCGGTAGATGTTTGGGGAAGATACGGGAGAGTAACTTAAAGTGAGTCGCTGTAAAGCCTTGAATACATAAACAGCTAGACTAACCTTGCAAACACTTTTAGTTTGCTAAAACTGGATTTATTTTTCACATAAAAAAATGATTTTTTGTTCTAAACAGGAACGTAAAGCAGATAACAATTTGTTAAAGGTATATTCTGCATATTTACAATACCATCAAACATTTACATGGACGCGCGGGAACACACACTTAGGGCACCTGTTGATTTTAGAAACTATAGCAATGCTGGAACTTTTGTTTTGCAGGAATGTGGGATATGCGCCTGGGGAGGGGGAAGGAGCTACGAAAAGCGAACACTGCTCACTGCAATTGTATTAATGCAGCGCATTATTTCCGGATCGTGGCGCTGAAGCAGATTAACTCCGGAATTACTAGGACTTGCCCAAAGTGCACCCATGTGACACTGCCTTCTAGTCTCAGAAATGCACGAGCATTCTGGGACATGTAGTTTCAGGTTTTACATTAATCAGGATCTACAAGTCAGGCCAGTCTAGAATATAAATTAGTTTGAAACAAATATAGTTAAGGCAGGCTGACGCGGTTATATACGACTCGGGGTCATCTGTCTGTGACTAGGTGAACTACGATGCTTAAATCCGCCCAGCTTGCTCTCGTTATTCAGTTACCCCTGATAGTGAAGTCAGCTTAATAACTACTAAGTGGAGCCCTGCCACGTGCTATTGTTACTTAGTACTTGTAACTGCGCAATAGCACCATCACCATGCTTTAAGAACAGGAGATTGCTAGCAAGATGTATATGGCCTTATTTGTAATGGTAAAACCTGAAACTACTTGTCCCAGACTGCAAAGCGTCCTCTCCTAAAACGTAAAAAATCGTTTAAAGGTGGAAAACAAAACTGCATGGACCAGTAGGTGACTGTATGCTCATTAGTTCCTCGAACTCGTCACGACTTTCCCTGCCATGCATACAAGAAGCTAGGGCACCATCTTTATTCCCACAGGGTCAGGTGAATCGTACAGTATGTGAATGTACGCCACCAAAACACTCACCTGAATTTGCTGGTGCAATTGTTCAGTTGGAGGTGAGCAATACCTCCGCCTGCAGAGCAGCCATGTGTGCAAAAGTAAAAGCTCCACTTTTGCACCCAGCAGCAACACCGCGTGGCCTGGGATTAGCGCCCCATACACACACATCGGTGTAGCCCACATTTGAAGCTCTGCAGCAGCAGCCTCTCTACCCAGCAGACCACTGCCTGCCTGCGCTCCCTCGAGGCCTGGCTAATGCGGGCTTTGGGTCAGCCGGACCACAGTAACATGGGGTGCAGCGCTTTGTTCAACCGATGCGCCGGGAACTTACTTTGTGAAATGTGGCATCCCTAGGCTAGGAAAGGAAAGTGCAGGAAGGAAATGAGAGGCTGTAGTGAAACCAGGAAGAGAGCAGGGTTTCGCGTGCACGATATCCGAGGGTTTGAAAAATGTACCAAACCTGATGAAACAAGCATTGGCCGGAAGCGCGCCTCGCGCTTTTTAAGTTTTATAAAAAAAAAAAAGACAAGCCAGGTGGAGCGTGGCGCGTGCTTGGGGGCGGGGGAGCGGACCCTTTGAAGTGCTCCCAAAAGGCGGATTGCATGGCGGCACGATGCGCGTGATAGTGCGCGTGCTAGCAAGGCAATCCGCGTTTTGGGAGCACTTTTGAAACCCGTATTCAATAGTCTCGCTTTGCAATCGCTTACGCGATAGCAAGGCGAGACCTAAAAAACGAATACCTGGCATCCTGCCACCCACCTACCACACCCTCTAAGCGGCAGCAGCCTTAGCAGCTTGCTGAGGATTGGCCACTGGTTGAGGGTGGGACACTTGAACTCCTGGATGATGTATATGATAAAACAACATTAAATGAATAAGGAAAATGTTAAAGTTTATGGTTGGATTGTTATAACACCTTAACATATGTTTACAAAACACAAATATTCACCTAATTTCTACCCTTCAACCATAATATTTTTTAAAATACAAACACACCTGATGTCCTGATACCCACCCTTGGATTTCTATCTTAATCTGCCCCTCCTCTGCCCAAATATATGAAAATAATACCTAATCTTTTGAGTGCTACTCTCTTTCCCAACCCTACACTTCAACCCTTCCCACACATACCCACTGTGGCGATGAGAACACATCCATCTTTTCTCCTGAAAGTCATCTTGTTTTTTAATTTTGGCTAAACAGTTTAGTTTCTAGTGTGTTAAGGAAACGAACAGGAGAAAATGAATTGCATGGATATTAGAAGAGTACTATAGTGATTAGGAAATCAAAACAACATTTAATAAATAATGGTCTAATTTGACCTATGTCTCAAAAATTGATTCTAGATAGATATGAGCTGATAGAGACATCTAGCCACCGATTGCTTATTTGAATTCTCCCCAGGTGCCAGTGTGGATCCTGAACTTTCAGCAGTATCTCTGCACCCTGGGGGGTTGGCATTGTACGGCTCTGCAATTACGTTAACTCCGGTCATTACGTCAGTGTGGCCATATAAGTCCCCTCTGGCGCGCGAACGTTAGTTTCTTCTTTTCCGCGCTGTAACATGGATCTGGAGAAGCGGTTCTTTAGGTCGATTTTATTTTTGACCTGCTTCGACACTTTGTCTGTATACAGGTTTCAAACCTTGTGGGCCTTGTAGCCTACATGTGTCGGTGACGGACCCGCATAACACGGCGCCGAAGATTGTAGCTCCTGCCAGAAACTAAAACCAAAGTCATTAAAGGAGCGACATTTGAAGTTGATGTCGGTACGTGATCCTCAGAGGCTTCCTAGCCTCAGTCTTCATCATCTCTGGGAAAGCGGGGTTGATCTAGGAGCCAAAGCCGGCCTGGAGGAAAACGTTCTCCAGGGAAGTAAAAAGGTAAGGGGTGGTTGAAGTTGCGACATTCTCCGCGAGGGGACTCTGTCTCGCATTGGTCCTCCCGCTCGATGGTTGAGGAGGCCGTACGTGACTCCGCACCACGTCTTCCTGTGTTTCCGGGAGCCGGTTCGTCGATGGCTCAGATTTAGGAATATTATTATTCCTTGCACCTCACCTTCGGGACCCCATCTCCCTCTGGTGCGCCTTTAGGCCCCAAGGAGATCAGTGGGGCGCCGTCGGAGGGTTTGCCCTTGGTGACGGTTCATATATATATTTAAGCAACAAGGGAACCCAATTAAGTCAACCAGGGACCTTGGGAATCGTATTAGACAACAGTGGTCCCTAGATTACAAATGAATGAAGCAACGAATAAATATAGACTCAGTCGGTACTATATTAGTTGGACGTGTCCAGCCGGACAGAGGTCTAATATTTACTTTTCAAACAATTTAAAAAGAATGTTTGCACACAATATACATAAAGTGAGACATAATCCTGTATCCTACTAGACCAACGAAAATACAAAACACAGAAAGGGGCTCAGGCAAAGGTCATAGTGTGTTGCAGAAGGATCACGGTTCTTTTAAACCAACCACAACGTACACCTTCACATTTTTCAAAATAAGGAATTAAGATGTATAAGGTGTTTCAAAGTGTCGACGGCGTTTCGATCCATGTGGTAAATGCGTGGATCATCATCAGGACAATGAATGAAATGCCTGAATCAATAGTGCCTTAATTTACCTGGGGTAATACACAATTAGGGAGGAAGAGAAGGAGGATTCTTACTGGGCAGAGCTGCACGGACCAAATGATCTTTGATATTCTTGTTTTTTCTGAAGGCGAACATTGGGCGATCAAGGTTAAGGGTGCCAGCATTCCGAACAGGCCAGTTTTTAATGATGGACTTGCGTATAGCATTAGAAACTGGGAAGAAGGTAGTTACGCATACCAAACGGGTCAGACAGGGTTTATTTTGAGCTTTTAGTAGGGCCATACGGGGGCAGTACCATGCTCGTTTCATAGCGTTCCAAACAAGTCTGCGTGGGTATCCCCTACTGGTAAGCTTGGTACATAACGTTTTGGCTTCAAGAAAGTAGTCTTCCTTCAGAAAACAGTTCCTCCTAATGCGGAGGAATTGTGAGTATGGTAGAGAATCTCGAAGTGCCCGAGGGTGGTGAATGTCATATCTCAGTAAAGTATTTCGTTCAGTGGGTTTACAAAATCAACTGGTTATAAGTCTGCCCTCACTATGTTTGATATTGAGGTCAAGAAACGAGATGGAGGTTTTGTCATGTGTTAAAGTAAACCTTAGCCCGCCACAATTATTATTGAGCCATTGGAGAAATGATTCCAGGGTGGTGTCTTTGTCCTGCCAAATCATAAAGATGTCATCTATATACCTCTTCCATTTACAAATGCATGTGCTGAAGGGGTTGGTATGTGTCAGGATGTGATTGGTTTCAAGTGAATCCATGTACAAAATGGCCAGATTGGGGGCAAAAACAGCCCCCATGGAAGTCCCCTTCACTTGCTGGTAAAACTGGTCTTCAAACAAAAAGAATATCCTAGTCAGACAAACCTCTAAGAGTTGAAGTATAAAGTTAGTGGGGACTGTGTGAGGTCGTGGTCTTTTATTAAGGACGAGTTCCATCACAAGTAGGGAGTCTACCTGAGGAATATTAGTATACAAGGACTCCACGTCCAGAGTACACAATATGTCGGTGTTTGGATTGAAGGGATGATCTTCAATAAAGTTAATCATAGACATGCTGTCACGGATATAGCATTCAGTGTGTGGGACAAATTCTTTAATGAAATGGTCGACATATTGACCTAGTGGTTCAAGCACTGAGCCACAGCCAGAAACAATGGGATGGCCAGGGGGATTCTCCAGTCTTTTGAGAACCTTGGGCAGGGTATATATGACGGGTATAAGTGGTGACTTGGTGTTGAGAAATTGGTGCTCCTGTTTACTGAGGAAGTCAAGTTCCAGACCATCGTCCGTAATTTGCCGGATCAGGGTCTGCAGTTCTTTGGTGGGGTTTGGACATAGCTTGCAATAGGGGTCGGTGTTGGCTAGTTGTCAGAGGATTTCCTCTTTATAGGAGTTAATTTCTTGGAGCACTATGCCACCGCCTTTGTCGGCTGGTTTAATCACCAGATTCGTGTTTTGGCGTAAGGTGGTAATGGCTGTATTTTCTTCTCTGGAAATATTGTAAGGGATGAAATGGTGTGAGTTGGCCAAATGTGCCACCTCTTTGAGCACCAGTTTCTCAAAAGTAATGATCTCACTGGGGACCATACTGGAGAAAGGGGAGAAAGTGGATGGTGGGCAAAGAGGTGTGTTAGATGTTTTGATGGGGCATGGATTCTTCAGGAAATAACTATGCAGTCTTATCCTGCGAAAAAAAACAAATAGTTCAGTTTCTAGGTCTAGGAAATTAGGGTATGTCGTGGGGACAAAAGATAGTCCTTTACTCAGAATTGAGACCTCGCGACTGGATAATTCATGTGTGGAAAGATTAAAGATGGGGATAGTCAATTGATAAAACTTTTAGGGTGTCTGGCGTTCTCCTTGGGGGTTGTACCATTGTGGTTGTTGTTTCACGCGTCCTCTCTTTGGGGGATTTGGCCAACTAACACCACTTCATCCCTTACAATATTTCCAGAGAAGAAAATACAGCCATTACCACCTTACGCCAAAACACAAATCTGGTGATTAAAGCAGCCGACAAAGGCGGTGGCATAGTGCTCCAAGAAATTAACTCCTATAAAGAGGAAATCCTCCAACAACTAGCCAACACCGACCACTATTGCAAGCTACGTACAAACCCCACCAAAGAACTGCAGACCCTGATACGGCAAATTACCGACGATGGTCTGGAACTTGGCTTCCTCAGTAAACATGAGCACCAGTTTCTCAACACCAAGTCACCACGGATACCCGTCATTTATACCCTGCCCAATGTTCACAAAAGACTGGAGAATCCCCCTGGCCGTCCCATTGTTTCTGGCTGTGGCTCAGTACTTGAACCACTAGGTCAATTTGTCGACCATTTCATTAAAGAATTTGTCCCACACACTGAATGCTATATCTGTGACAGCATGTCTATGATTAACTTTATTGAAGATCATCCCTTCAATCCAAACACCGACATATTGTGTACTCTGGACGTGGAGTACTTATATACTAATATTCCTCACGTAGACTCCCTACTTGTGATGGGACTCGTCCTTAATAAAAGACCACGACCACACACAGTCCCCACTAACTTTATACTTAAACTCTTAGAGGTTTGTCTGACTAGCAATTTCTTTTTGTTTGAAGACCACTTTTACCAGCAAGTGAAAGGGACTTCCATGGGGGCTGTTTTTGCCCCCAATCTGGCCATTTTGTACATGGATTAACTTGAAACCAATCACATCCTGACACATACCAACCCCTTCAGCACATGCATTTGTAAATGGAAGAGGTATATAGATGACATCTTTATGATTTGGCTGGACACAGACACCACCCTGGAATCATTTCTCCATTGGCTCAATAATAATTGTGGCAGGCTAAGATTTACTTTAACACATGACAAAACCTCCATCCCGTTTCTTGACCTCAATATCAAACATAGTGAAGGCAGACTTATAACCAGCTTATTTCGTAAACCCACTGAACGAAATACTTTACTGAGATATGACAGTCACCACCCTCGGGCACTTTGAGATTCTCTACCATACTCGCAATTCCTCCGCATTAGGAGGAACTGTTTTCTGAAGGAAGACTACTTTCTTGAAGCCAAAACGTTATGTACCAAGCTTACCAGTAGGGGATACCCACGCAGACTTGTTCGGAACGCTATGAAACTAGCATGGTACTGCCCCACGTGAGGCCCTACTAGAAGCTAAAAATTAACCCTGTCTGACCCGTTTGGTATGCGTAACTACCTTCTTCCCAGTTTCTAATGCTATACGCAAGTCCATCATTAAAAACTGGCCTGTTCTGAACGCTGGCACCCTTAACTTTGAGCGACCAATGTTCGCCTTCAGAAAAAACAAGAATATCAAAGATCATTTGGTCCGTGCAACTCTGAATGACCTATGGTCACTATCTCCTCTGAAAGGCCACGCAAAATGTGGTAATTGTGCTGTATGCAACTTCACGATAGAATGTAAAGAATTTATATTTGAAAATGTTAAAACTGAACTCAAAACCTTCACAAATTGTAACACATGCAATGTTATTTATGCAATTTTTAGCCCATGTCAGCGAATATACATTGGACAGACTACTCAAAAAATCTGCATTTGAATTTCGCAACATAGAAGCAGAATAAGATGTAAGACTCCTAACGCTCCCCTTGTGGCACACTTTATGGATACTGGACACTCGGAAGATGATATCCGCTGGACTGTTATTACTGCGGTCAAACTACTACCCAGAGGAGGTGATATCTCAAAGTTGCTAAATAAGGAGGAACTTAAATGGATTTTGAAAATGAACAGTCTTAACACAGGACTGAACCGCCTAGAGGACTGGACTACGCTTATCTAGGTCGCCTTGTTCGCCTGCCATTGGTTCAGTGATTAATTGCTAATTCTTCCTGTCAGTGCCTACAACATTTTAAATCCTTTAATGTCTTACATATTGCTAACTCGCTGTCACCATTACTGCCTTTATTCAGTAATGTAAACCAATGTGTTTTAAAAAAAAGTTTGGACCCCAATTGGGTGTAAACAAATGCTCCCTCAATGTGGTAAATTGTATCTTATTCTCTGTCATTGTGTCTTCCACATTGGACCTCCATGGTTGTTTTTACGATTATGTACTGATCACAGTCTAACGCGCTATCAGCTACATGCACACTACCTGGCCCTCATTCACCTTTCCAATATGGCCGCCACTCTTTTTCACCCAGGACCTTTCTCACTTTCTACCATTCCTGACCACGTCAGCGTGGAACCTATCAGCACTGTGTCTAGCGCACTTAAACCGCCCCCTCCAGTTCACTCTCTCCCCCCGCATCGCCGGAACTAGAAGCTCTGATTCACAGCTCAGTTGCTAAATCGAGACGGTAAGACAATGCTTTTAATGTGGACCCATAGGGTCTTCATCAAGCCTACCGAGGGGACCCTTACCAATGCCCTGTGTGCCCTTATTTCAGGCCATCGAGCTGTTAAAATCACATGCCTGTGGCTCTTCAACCTTAAAGGACGCAAACCGGTGAGTCTGCTCACCATCCATTGTGTCTACCTCTGCCTTCTCAAGCACACACTTTCACCGATACGACTCTCCCATTCTGCAGAATTGTTCACGAGCACATTGATGCCCCCGGTCCAGCCCTATAACAAGGATTAACCGGTAAGCCTCCTGTTAAACAGCTAGCATCACGCTCACAGATTTATCACCATTTCTTCCGTAGCCGCCTGCCGTGCATGTTTTTAACCTCACATCAACTTCCCCGCGCAATTATCGCTTCCTTGACTGTCTGAGCATTTCGCGATCACTAAGCAGGTCACTTCTCAGCCTTGTTTTTCGTTCACTGCAATTATACCACGCGCTGATTCGACCACACGCTCACTTGTATTTTGATCCCTTTGCTTGCCACTGCGGTTTAAAAATCTTTATCATGTTGTTTTTCAGACAAATTGTCACCGCGTTCTTTTTCCCACTTAACACCAGAACGGGTTTATACTAAAGAGCGATCATAGAATCAACTTACTAGATTCAGACTCCTTTTGGTCCATCCTGTCTGATGGTCGGTCCACTAGCATGTTTGAACTGTATTGACAAGTCACTTTTCTCTGAATTGCACACAACCACAGTATATATACAAATGATAAAACTTTATTGTCAAGTCACTCTTTTCAATTTGCATACCACTTCTGTATGTTGCATCTTAACACCCACAGACTAGCCTCACTGTAATTTGTGTATTAATGAAGGAAACCCCCCCTAATTCTTTTATGTTTGAATTTTCCTCCTTCTTCTCTTCCTCCCTAATTGTGTATTACCCCAGGTAAATTAAGGCACTATTGATTCAGGCAATTCATTCATTGTCCTGATGATGATCCACGCATTTACCACATGGATCGAAACGCCGTCGACACTTTGAAACACCTTATACGTCTTAATTCCTTATTCTGAAAAATGTGACTGTACGTTGTGGTTGGTTTAAAAAAACCGTGATTCTTCTGCAACAAACTATGACCTTTGCCTGAGCCCCTTTCTGTGTTTTGTATTTTCGTTGGTCTAGTAGGATACAGGCTTGTGTCTCACTTTATGTATATTGTGTGCAAACATTCTTTTTAAATTGTTTGAAAAGTAAATATTAGACCTCTGTCCGGCTGGACAAGTCCAACTAATATAGTACCGACTGAGTCTATATTTATTCGTTGCTTCATTCATTTGTAATCTAGGGACCACTGTTCTCTAAAATAATATGATTCCCAAGGTCCCTGGTTGACTTAATTGGGTTCCCTTGTTGCTTAAATATAAATGAACCGTCACCGAGGGCAAACCCTCCGACGGCGCCCCACTCATCTCCTTGGGGCCTAAAGGCGCTCCAGAGGGAGATGGGGTCCCGAAGATGAGGTGCAAGGAATAATAATATTCCTAAATCTGAGCCATCGACGAACCGGCTCCCGGAAACACAGGGAGACGTGGTGCGGAGTCACGTACGGCCTCCTCAACCATCGAGCGGGAGGACCAATGCGAGACAGAGTCCCCTCGCAGAGAATGCCGCAACTTCAACCACCCCTTACCTTTTGACTTCGCTGTCGACACTTTGAAACACCTTATACGTCTTAATCCCTTATTTTGAAAAATGTAAAGGTGTACGTTATGATTTGTTTAAAAAACCAAGTTACTTCTGCAATAAACTATGACCTTTGCCTGAGCCCCTTTGTGTTTTCGTTGGTCTAGTAGGATACAGGCTTGTGTCCCACTTTATGTATTTTGTGTGCAAACATTCTTTTTAAATTGTTTGAAAAGTAAATATTAGACCTCTGTCCGGCTGGACAAGTCCAACTAATATAGTACCGACTGAGTCTATATTTGCCCGGTGACGGTTCAGCCATTGGATTCAAGGGGTCGGTGCCAGTTGACATCAGCCGGCGTCACTTTGGCGCAGGTCCATGATGCCAGACTTTGATCAGCCAACTTCGATACTGATGTCAGCGGTGTCATCGAAGTTGCTTCTCCTCCACCATGTAGACTTTGTAAGACATCGAATGCGGAGTTGCCCATTCAGACTGAGGGGGATAGACAGGTTTTAATTCCCTCTCAGGAAGAAGTTGTGGAAAGACAGCCTGTGTCGATTGAGGCATGGCCCTTTCAGCCCATTTCTGAGATTTGTGTGCATCAGATGTAGGAGAGCTGGTTGTCTGCTCTGGGAGAGGCTAGTGGCCTGGATTCTTCTCCCGCTTCAGGGCTGCTTTCTCCCCCTGGCCTTGCCATGGAGGCAAGTTCCTCCTTTGCAGACATGCTAAGGAAAATGGCTGGAGTTTGAAACTTTTCAGTTCCTATGGTGCAAAGGTCCGCAGACCTTTTGATCGAGGTCCTTTTTCAGGGACAGACATGGGGAGAACCTGTACTTCCATTTGGGGAGGCCCTTTTTAATTTTTTATTTATTAGATACTTGGGCCAAGCTTGAGTCGGGGGGCCTCAGTGGATTGAGATATTACACATAGACACCTGCCTGCACCTGGGGAACCAGTTTGTCTTCATAGACACCCTTCCACCTGTAGCTTGGTGACTCAGGTTGCGACTTCTTCGCAGGATGTAGATTGTGTTCCTAAGACCCCAGTGGGTTTGGAGTCTAGGACTCGTGATGCATGTGGTAAACACATCTTTGCTTCGGCAAGCTCAGCCTTGAGATCCACAAATGCATCTTGTGTGCTGGGGCGATATTCCCATGCTTTATGGGATTCGCTCCAGAATTTGTTACCATCTCTTCTGGATAATGTCCGCTCGGAGATCGGTGATTTAATTAAAGATGGTCATCAGGCTGCTAGGCTTACCATAAGGTGTGGTATGGACACCACGGACTCTGTAGGTCACGCTATGACATCAGGCTTTTTGTTGTTTGAAACTGGTGTAACTTGTCATTATACTTTAGATGTAGGCCTTTTCTTTCAAAGCGAGTAAGCTTTGTTAAGGCATCTTACGTGTCCGTTGTTGGTTTAACCACTTGGTGTCCTGCGAGAGCAGATGCTTTATTCTTAGTACCAATTTTTTCCTTTTTTTAGGCTGGTATTGATTTAGTTGACCGAGGGAGGTTTCCCTTTGTCCATTGGCCTCTGAGGATAAGCTTTGTGCTCAAGAGGTTGTCAAAAGAAGTGTTTTCTTGTATGGAAGATTTTCTGACGCAAGCTTCTTTGCAGCAGTTCAGAATGCTAAAATGTGCATGGTTTCGACCTTTCATTGTCTCTCAATAGGGACATGTTGGTATGCCAGTGGTAAGTCTGGTATATAGGGACGCTCTGATCTTTACTCGTTAGAGTAATCAGCATAGTATGTCCTCACTACTCCTGTGGTGTGCATATTTATTATGACGATGCTGGATTCAGAGCCAACGTTTTGTATTCTTTTGAATACATGTTCTTGTGGTTCATCCTTCATTAAAGTCCTCTTGGACTATGTGTTCTTATGGTGAAGGTTGTTTTCTTTTTCTGAGCGGACTGCATATTTACATTTTTATTAGTTGTGCTTCACTTTTTAGAAAATTGTGAGAGTAAACTCCGAGTTTATGGTGTATTCTTTGGAATACACAAATTAGTTGCCTTCTTTTATATGGAGGGGATAGGTAATTCATTTGTTCATTACTAGAACATATGAGGAGAACTCTGTATCTTGCGCTGTGTGATGGGTAGTGTCGGAAACAATCTGATGGAGACTTCTGGCTGCAGTTTCCTTACCTGTGACAGTGATCATGGATTCTATTAAGAGCCAAGCTCTTGTTCTGCTATTCCTACGTACATCTTGTTGGTTGTTAGTTATGACCGTCTGGTTCTCTTCAAACGTTAAGGAATCCGCGGCTAGATGTCTCTATTAGATGTAAAAGTTACTTTCCTCTGGTAACGTAATATCTGGTAGAGACACAGTCTACCCACAGATTCATTAGTTCCCTACCCATCCTCCCCACTCTGCGAATCACCTATGAAGTAAGGGTTATACCCTTTTTCAGTACTGTTTTTATATACCTGGATCACGATCTCAACTTATGTTGGGACTCCACAGACCACTTGGCCTGGCCACATATGTTTTGTTTTGATGTTGCCATACCGTCCATTTCCAAATGTGTGTTGTCGGTAAGGTGGGGGGTGTTTTCTATTTCACACTGGATTGGACACCAGTGGGTAGTATAGATTTATTTGTTCTTTCTTTGAAAGTCTTTGTTTGGTATCATTATACCTGGTATTGACACTGTCAATATGTCGCGTAATGGTGTGATTCGAGAAACCGCTTATAGGTTTTGTTTTGCTATTATCCTGCCACTCATTACCACTGACGAATGGGCTATAGAGTGTAAGGTTTTCTTCCCTTACATGAGGGTTATTTACCAAGGCACAGGGTTTCAAAGAGTTTTTATGAATGATCTATAGAGTATGAGGTTTTCTTCCCTTGCATGGTGGTTATTCACCAGGGTGCAGGGTTTCACGTAACCATGTGCTTCGTTGATTCTTTTATTTTATGTCCTTGTTGGGTATTTGATGTTTCTCCTTTTGTGAATGTTTCAAAGATTTTTGATCTTTTTGGCACACGGTTTCCACATCCATTTTCTATAGTGGCTCCTCATTCTGGTGCGTAAGGTTTCACAGAAGAAACTTACGTCCACGCGCTGGAGGGGACTTCTATGGCTCTGCTCCACTGATTTAATGACCCGAGTCAACGTCATCGCGGAGCCATATGACGCCGTCCGCCGGCGCGCAGAGGTACTGCTGAAAAATTGCCGGATCCAGATTGGCACCTGAGGAGAATTCTAAAGTTAATGAATCTGTGGCTAGACTGTGTCTCTACCAGATGTTACGTTACCGAAGGTAAGTAACATTTACTTTAGGCATCAGAAAGTAAATAAAGTTGGTAAACCTAACACACATTCCACAGAGGAAATTCTACTAATGTAGCTTTATTAACGAATGTACGATTGCTGTTAACTTGTGGGTTTGCATATACGTTCGCATTCATTTGGACCCGTGGAAGCTTCACTTGCCAATACCTGATCCACACCAGGGCAGGGCAGCTTGACCTAGATCTGCACATCCCGATTTTTGGATCAGCAGATCCCTTAAAAATATTTTTAAACAAAATAAAGAAAGAAGGGTCTGAGTAGAGACAGAATCCTGTGGCAAACCGCCAATTCACAGGCCATGCACAATGGGGTTGGCTGCCCTCGAAGGATTAGACCGAGGACCTAGCTGGAGGCCTGGCACTACAGCCAACCCCTATTAGACATGGCCAAAGGCCTGCACAGCTGGGGTCAGTCCAGCAAAGGAGGGATGGGCCCGGTCCTTGCGGCCATCTCCTGCTGCACACGTCAGGGTTAGCAGTTCGCTGAGGGTTGGTTGCTGTTTGAGGGTGGGACGCATGAAACTCGTGGATGCCAATATATGGCCCAAAAAAATAATTCCTGGATGCCAATATATGGCCCAAAAAAATAATTCAATGAAAAAGACAAATGTTAAAGGTTGTGGCTGGAAGTTTTTTAAACACCAGCAGACATGCTTAAAAACTCTACAATTCACCTAAAAAACACAGTTAAAGTCCAGTTATGATTATGAATTAAAACCGAAAAAACACTGACATTCGCAAATTATGGTTAAGACTACTATCCTTAGCTCACAAAAGAGCCCTGCAAACCATAATTCACATACCAAATAAAATGCTTATGAACTCACAATATGTATACCAATAAATAACACCTAAAAGCAAAGTGCAGGTAAGCTATGTCAGATAATCAGACAAATCAATTGTACCACATTCATAGTTATCTCTGACAAGTTGGTATGGGTAATCTGTAAAGTGATTTACAGCACTTGGAATTGCATCTGTGTTATTAAGGGTGATGTGATGATCATTACATTTCTCCAGTGCTGGTTCTTTCATATATTCACATGCTTAAACATTCCCGTCGTCTAAGTGGGAGCCACGGTACATATATACATAGCAGTAATTAATTATTTTAATATTGCAGTTAATAGAGGAAAACTATTAAATTTTAATAGCTCTTCCTAGTCATAATGCTTGGCCCAAACTCCATTCACTTCAATATTAAAGTCATCACTTACTGCTATGTATACATGTACCATGGGACTCCGACTTCAACAGTGGGGAATGATTCAAGCTTGTGAATCTATGAAAGATACCAATACCGGAGATCCACAGTTCCAGGTAAGTAACTTATTTTCTTTCTGTGCATGCCAACCATACTTCACTATAACCTTTGGCGTTTTAATGAATAAAGTGTATATATTCAAGCCACTCGCACATGTTTTCGGTAATAGAATTCCAATTTAAGAATCAAATAAACAGTTTTACAACTTGAAAAATTATATATTGGCAAAATGTTGTTTATTTCTTAAAAGAAACATCTGTCGTATTTTAAGTAGTGACTGATGTAAGGATAGTCACCGGGAAGATTGTTCGCAAAACGTTTCTAAAAGGAATAGCAAGTCAGTGCACTTTTTAGGTCTCGCCTGGCGAACGCAGCGCGAAGCGCTGTCGCCAGCGAGATCTATTGTTACTGACTTGCCTCGGAAGTGGGACAGGAGATGGGCACGCGCATGGGCTCGGCGGATTTGAGTTGGTGTACGCGCTTTCAGCCACGCGGCGTGCACATCTCCTGTCTCTCTTCCCTCAGCAAGTCAGTATCCAGTTTCACTTTCTTCCTCATTAGTGTCTGTGAACGCTCATACATAGGCCCCAGCATTCAGTGACTCACATCAGCGTTTGCTTAGTTGACTGTTTTCGCCACGTTAATTTGCCTCTTGCGTTGCTACATAATTAGCATAGCTCCAAACACATTTTTACTCGTATTTACCCATTTGCGCTCTCCTACTAACACTAATATTTAAATATAGTCTATACTCCCCTGCAACCTAGCACTTACTCTATCTGCAATACATAAACACTACACTACCAACGCGGTTACTACGCCATACCTTTTCTCTTCTTACAACATTCAATCCTTTTACTTTAGCATTCTTACAACTATTTCATCATGCTAGGATTCTACGCTCCTCTTAATGTAATAATCTTTTAAGGTACTTACAGTTAGCAGCATTTAAAATAGCCTCGCTACGAGTTTCCGTGTGCCCATCCAGCTAACGTTTCCATTGTGCCTGTGTATAAACGAAAGCAAAATGCTCCCAGCAGCAATGTGCACGAGCACGCTAGCAAGGTCGTATCACGTGATATTTTTTTTTCCCAACTAGCATACGTTCAGCATGACGAACAGTTTTAAGATAAATGTTAGTTGTTATTAAAAATACTCTATAAATAAAGATATATTTTATATATTGCTTTTACGATGTTGCTCTTTCAGCAACGCACTAATTATATGCATATTTGAACACATATTGTAAACACGTGTATACGTGTTTAAAGTCTTTACTTAAAAGTGATAAACCATAACACAAGCATTAAACAAGCTTTTACAATGCAAAAATCTCGGCATTGGTAAACTTACAGCTATTACCTTGCTCATAACATTATTTTTGCTTATGTTTTTTTTTTAAATTCATTTTCAAAAACGTACATAGCTATCAACATTACACTGTGCATTAAAAAAATAAATATGTGTAATATTTACCTTATTATTAAAATGTTTTCGTAACACCTACTATTCAACAAAAACTGATTAAAATGCAAAAAAATAATTAAAAATGCTTACTGTTTTTACACATACTTTGCATAATATTTTTTTTAAAAGGGCTTTAATTACGATGTGTATTAATATAACCAAATAATTATTAATGTTATAACAGAAAATGCATGTTTACCAAATAAATTTAAAAACCTATATTCTTAAGATATGCATTATTAAAACAAAAAATTAGCTGCGCAGCTCACACTGATGCACGCCTCACACTGCTGCACGCCTCACACTACTGCACGCCACATACTGCTACACGCCACACACTGCTGCACGCCACACTGCTGCATGTCACTGCACAAAACACACTACTGCATGCCACACACTGCTGCACACCTCACACTACAGCACACCACACAATAATGCACACTCTGCTGCATTACACACTGCTGCACGCCTCACAATGCTGCACCCTTAACTGCTGCACGCCACACACTGCTGCACGCCACACACTGCTGCACACCTTACACTGCTACACGCCTCACACTGCTGCACAACGCACACTGCTGCACATCGCACAATGCTACACAAAACGCTACTGCACAAAACACACTACTGCACACCGCACCCTGATGCACGTCACACACTGCTGCACACTGCTGAAATACTCATTGCTGCATGCTGCACGCTACACACTGCTGCACGCCACACACTGCTGCACGCCACACACTACTACACACCACACAATGTTGCACATCACACACTGCTACACTCCATACACTGCTTTTATGCAAGTTTATGCTACTGACATTGTAAAAGACAATGCCTATTTACAATGCCAATAGCTCAAACTCTATCATTGCGAGACCTATTGCATTGCAAATGCTTGTTCCTTTTTTTGGTGATGGTCACTGCATGAAGTGGAAATATTTGTAAAATGACACACTATGGTGCCGATTCCGATCCTGGAAAAATTTTCCCCGTACGACTCGTATTCGGTCTTTTTACCGTACGAATCGTACAAGTAGCGTACAAACTGCCAAGTACGAGTCGTATGGGGAAAAAGTCCATACGAATCACATTTGGAAAATTTCCCCACACGTCCTCGGGTCGGAAAAAGTGTCCGACACATCCCCGGTCGATTTTACGTACAAATGTGAAAAGTGAAGTCCGAGCGCGCAAGTACGATCCGTCCCGTGCGTCCGATGTTACAACCGTATGGAAAATGCACCGTACGGACCGAACTCCCATAGCAACCATGGAGACATGTGCCCGCATACGCGCCAACCGACCCCCCCCCCCCCATCCCAAGCCCCCCCCGCCCCAGCCCCCGTGAGTACGCGCCGAATCCCCCCAGCCCCTGTGAGTACGCGCCGAACCCCCGTGCATGTACACCCGTGTACGTACGAGTCGTACCCCCCCAGTGCATGTACACCCGTGTACGTATGAGTCGTACCCTCCCGTGTATGTACACCCGTGTACGTACGAGTCGTACCCCCCCGTGCATGTACACCCGTGTACGTACGAGTCGTACCCCCACCTGTGTATGTACGTTGCGTACCCCCAACGCACCGTACATACACGGGTGGGGGTACGACTCGTACGTACACGGGTGTACATACACGGGGAGTACGGTCCGCACGTACACGGGTGTACATACACGGGGGGTTCGGCACGTACTCACGGGGGCTGGGGGGGGTTCGGCGCGTACTCACGGGGGCTGGGGGGCGGGGGGTACGGCGCGTACCGGGCCCCCTAATCTGGTCGTTTCGCGGCATACTTCGCTTTTCCGGCACTTTTTGGGTGCCGTAAAAATATTGCCGTCCGGACTGCTGTCGGTTCGAATCGTACTTCCTGGTTCGTGAAACGCTGCCTGAAAGCGTCCCGACGTCACGTCGGCGCTTTCCCGGATCACATTTGTATGTATATTTTCGTCGGTCGGTGTTTTTTACGATTCGTACGGAAATGGTGTTTCCGTGCGATTCGTACTTGCATGTTTGTAATGTTTTTTCCCCGGGTACGAGTCGGACGGTGAAAACGCTCCGAACGACGGTTCGTACCCGGTTTTTCCAGGATCGTAATCTGCACCTATGTGTGTATTTTAAGGATATCTACAGACACAATTTGGTCTTTATGGCAACCAAGGACTTTATCTGGAGTTTGCCGATGGTATACTCTGTTCGAGGTATATGAGCTGCAGATTACACACTGTGCATAGATCGCCATCTGGTGTTGGGCCCGGATGTTTGCACTTGTTTTTGTCTTAAAGTCTTTGGAAATCACGAGGTATGCGACTCCTCCTTTGAATCATAGTGCGCATGGGCATCGGCTCCATCCACAGATTGTTTTTTTCCGCCATCGGGCTCGGATGTGTTCTCGCGTTCCAGCTTGGAACCGTTAACGGATTCTCTTTCGACGCGCAATCCTTCCCATCTCGACGGTATTGTTTTCGATCGCGTTTCCAACCACACGCGACCCTCCAACTCGAAGTCTTCGATTCTGTTCGTCTACGAAGGCCTTCAGGCCTACCCGGGCCTCATCTCCGGCTCATGGAAAGGACGCCATTTAAAAAGTGTCCTCGATGTGGGTCGAAGATTCTCCACACCGACCTACATGAGTTGTGCAACCTCTGCCTCTCACCGGAGCACAAGGCCAGAGACTGTCCAGCTTGTGCCTCCTTCCGTTCCAAAAAGACCATCCGGGACTGACGAGCTCGAAGAACAATGGCGCACTCGTCCTCTTCGATCCCCGACGACATCTTTCAAGAGTACGTCGATGTTCCAGAGCATGGTCGAGTCGAGGAAGCCATCATCCGCGCCTCCGAAGTAGACGATTCCGACGTTGAAGATATCACTCCAGCTCAAAGGACCATGAGTATAGACGTCGACCCCGACTCACCCACCCCCTCGACACTGTCGAAAAAGGCTTCGGCACCACCTCCACCTTTGGGCCCAGGTGCACGCCGAGACACTGCTTCCCATGCCCCGCCTTCGGGCCCGGTAAAGAAGCCTGCTAAGCCTTTAGGCGACTCGGACTTAAGTCAGCTTACCCTCTGTACCGAAAAGCTCCGGCAACGAAGAAAATGGCGACCTCATCCACGCCGACCACTGCTCCCACATCGAAGCACTCTGCGTCGAAGGCTAGCACCAGTTCTTTGGAACCGACTAAAAGCCGCCCGCCGAAAAACCCCGATACTTCCAAACCGAAGACCTCGGAACCGAAAAAACAGCATCCGGCTCCAACTCATAAGCACACTTCAAAAATACACAGTTCCATGCCTAGAACCGCTACCGAGTCGACGCCCAAAAAACTTACGGCACCGAAGCATCGGTCTCCCACAGATGAACATGACCAGATCCTACCCATAAGACTAATAAAGGATCCTAAGACTAGTCATTTAATGCTCAGTATCAAAAAGAGGCCACTAGAAATGCCTGCGCCCGCACCACCACCAAAGAAGAGACTTTGCCACCTCTCCATTAAGGATTCCTTCTCCTCTTCTTCCTCCTCCTCCTCCTCCTCCTCCCCCACCACACCACTCTCCCACACCATCACCTATCCCAGTAGATGATGATGATGACAACACCTCAGACGATGCAGGGGGAGGTGCGGATGAGCAACCCCTTGGGGACCCTACCCCTACTGGTTCCCCTGACCTGTCCGAGATGTCCCTTACACCCCACAAGATGATATTTATCCCTCCAGGCCTTCCCCCCCCCCCCCAGAGGACAATATCGGGATCAACCAGCTCCTTCAAAGAGCTGCCCAATACCACGGGGTGGCCCTGCATACAGACCCAGTAGAGGAGGATTTTCTTATGGATACCTTTGACACCACACAAAGGTCCACCTCAACACTGCCCATGCTTAAAGGGGTCATTAAGCACACACCAGAGATCTTTAAAGACCCAGTCAGGGCTCGGGTCATCAACCCAAGAATAGAGAAGAAATATAAAGCTGCCCCTACTGACCCAGTATACATTAAGGGCCCCGCACCACTAGACTCCCTAGAAGTCTCTAACGCCAGGAAGAGGGCAAATTCCCAATCGTCAGGTGACGCACCACCACCAGACAAGGAATCCAAACTCCTAGATGCCTCTGGCAAACGCACAGCGTCACAGGCAGCAAATATTTGGCGCATTGCTAACACCCAAGCGCTCCTAGCCAAGTATGACAGGGCACAATATGACGAACTTGAGTCCATAATGCAGCACCTACCTGACAAATACAAAAACAGGGCCAGTGAGCTAACCCACGAGGGTAAGACCATCAATAATACCTCCATTCGCTGTGCTCTAGATGCAGCAGACACCGCCTCAAGGGCTATCGACACCAGTGTCCTTTTGCGCAGGCATGCCTGGTTACGTATATCAGGTTTTAAACCAGAAGTACAGAGTTCTATACTCAATCAACCTTTTGATGAGCAACACTTATTTGGGCCCAACGTAGACGTATCCCTCGAAAAAATGAAGAAGGATACAGACACTGCCATATCTATGGGAGCCTTGCAATCGCAAGCTCCCAGACGATCCTTTTGTCGCTCATCCTTTAGAAGCACCCATCGAGGCTACTCCTCTGATAGCCCCTCCACCTCTTACAAAGCTCCCGCACAATCCACCTTTACTAGAGGTTACCAAAGGGGTGGTTACAGGGGGAATAACAGCAGAGGCAAAAATAACAACTCCCGCTCTGCCTCCACACCTACCCCATGACTTCCCTCCACTTCCACTCCAGTCGGGGGAAGACTCCACCAATTTCTCGCTGCCTGGATAAACATCATTTCAGACAGGTGGATCCACGAAATAATTCAATCAGGCTACTGTCTCGAACTAACATCTACCCCCCCCCCCCCCAAACATCCCACCCAAACACCGTCCAATGTCACAAGAACATCTGTCACTCTTAAAGCAGGAGGTAATCTCCCTCCTACAAAAGAGTGCAATAGAACCAGTTCCCCTACACCAACAAAACAAGGGAGTCTACTCCCTCTATTTTCTCATACCAAAAAAGGACGGATCTCTAAGGCCTATTTTAGACCTCTAAACATATACATACATTCAGACCACTTCCACTGGTCACACTTCAGCAAGTCCTCCCTCTGCTTTCCCAGGGTGACTTCCTTGCTACTCTAGACCTCAAGGACGCCTATTTCCACATTCCCATTCACAGCGCTCACAGAAAATATCTAAGATTCGTAGTGGACGGTCAGCACTATCAATTCAAGGTACTCCTATTCGGAGTCACCACAGCACCAAGAGTGTTCATCAAGTGCCTAGCAGTAGTGGCAGCACATCTAAGAAGACAAAACATACATGTTTGCCCATATCTAGACGACTGGCTTATAAAAGCCAAATCCTACAATCCGTGTGTACAACACACTCACGCCACTATTCAACAACTTCACTAACTGGGATTCACAATAAATCACGCCAAGTCCCAGCTCCAACCGTCCCACACGAACAATACCTCGGTGCCACCATAAACACCTTAACAGCGCTCGCCTATCCCAGTCCCGCCAGGATAGCGAGCATCCAAGCTCTTCTCACCAGATTACAACCGCAACACTCTCTTCCAGCTCGAGTGTTCATGCAACTCATAGGAATGATGGCCTCTTGCATGTTCATAGTGCCTCACGCAAGACTCCAGATGCGTCCTCTCCAAGAGTGCTTAGCACGCCAATGGAACCAGGCTCAAGGTCAGCTAACAGATCTGGTGTTGGTAGACGGTCGTACCCATCGCTCTCTGCAGTGGTGGAACAACAAGAACCTTTCCAAAGGGCGACCGTTCCTCGAGCCAGTTCCTCAAATAGTCATGACAGCGGATGCTTCGCTCTCCGGCTGGGGAGCTCACCTACTACATCACACCATGCAGGGCAGGTGGTCACCTCAACAAAAGTTACTCCACATCAACCATTTGGAGTTACTAGCCATTTTCCTAGCCTTAAAACCATTTAAAAAACATATCAGGCAAGACTGTCTTAGTCCGCACCGACAACATGACAGCCATGTATTACATCCAAAAACAAGGCGGGACACACTCTCTGCAGCTCTCTCAACTTGCACAGAGCATATGGAGGTGGGCTATACCTCAGAACATTTTTCTCCTAGCCCAACATGTCCCAGGAGTCAAACTCAATAGCCGATCTCTTGAGCCATCAAACAGAACAAATCCACGAGTGGGAACTTCATCCACAAGTTCTTCAACCATTTTTTCAGACTGGGCTGCAACCACAGATAGACCTCTTCGCCACCCAACAAAACGCCAAATGCCCAAACTTCGCCGCCAGGTATCCTCACCCATTGTCCAAAGGCAATGCGATATGGATGAACTGGTCAGGCAGATTTGCGTACGCTTTTCCGCCTCTCCCACTCATTCCACTAGTAGTGCGCAAACTACAGCAACACTCATTAACGCTCATCCTAGTTGCTCCAGCGTGGGCCAGACAGCCATGGTACACCACACTGCTGGAACTCTCAGTAGTTCCGCACCAAAAACTACGCCTCTCTCCACGCCTCTTAACCCAGAACCATGGAGAGATCCAACACCCAGACCCAGCTCAACCTAGCGATCTGGCTCCTGAAATCCTAGAATTTGGTTACCTTAACCTTCCCCCTGACTGTATGAACGTCATCAAAGAAGCTAGACGGCCTACCACTAGAGCATGCTATGCAGCCAAGTGGAAAAGATTCGTAGTATACTGCCATAACAACAACACTAATCCCCTAGATGTGTCTATCCAACACATCATAGGCTACTTACTACACCTCCAAAGATGCAACCTAGCTAATACCTCTATCAGATTGCATCTTGCTGCCATAGCAGCATATCAACAAAATAGACAGCACCTCTCACTTTTCAGGGTACCTGCCATAAAGGCCTTTATGGAAGGACTCAAGAGAATAATTCCCCCCAGAGTACCACCTTCCCCTGTGTGGAATTTGAACATCGTTCTCACAAGACTAATGGGGCCTCCATTTGAACCCCTACATAAATGTGAGCTACAATTCTTAACATGGAAAACTGTTTTCCTTGTAGCCATTACTTCTCTACGAAGAGTTAGTGAACTACAAGCACTAACCATTCAAGAACCCTTTCTCCAGATGCATCTTAATAAAGTTGTTCTCCGGACTAATCCTAAATTCCTCCCTAAAGTCATTTCTCCCTTCCACCTCAATCAATCTGTAGAGCTGCTGTATTCTTCTCGCAGCCACAAACAGTCGCAGAAAGAGCTCTTCACACCTTAGATGTCAAAAGAGCACTACTATACTACATAGAAAGAACAAAACCCTTTCGTAAGACCAAACAACTATTCGTGTCTTTCTCACCACCACACAAAGGCAACCCCATATCAAAATCTGGGATAGCTAGGTGGATTGTCAAATGCATACAGATTTGTTATCATAAAGCAAAACGTACATTATCTATTCCTCCTAAAGCCCACTCTACACGAAAGATAGGGGCTTCAATGGCATTTTTAGGCAACATTCCCTTAGATGATATCGGCAGAGCAGCTACATGGCTACACCGCACACATTCACAAAACACTACTGTGTTGATGTGCAAACTAAACAACAGGCTAGTGTGGGCCAAGCTGTACTCAAAACACTATTTCAAACTAGTGCAGCAGGTACTGGTGGTCGCCGCTAGGTGTGGATACTGCTTTACAATCTATGCACAGTGTGTAATCTCCAGCTCATATGCCTCGAACAGAATATGCTACATTCCAGTATGCATCTGTTCTTGGCATGTAGAGCTGCAGTTCTACACACGCCCACCTGCCTCCACGTCTACCTTTATCTGTTACAGTATTATCTTACTTAGGAAAGATGCCCATGTGTATTGTATCTGTTTCTTACTAAGCTCCATCATTTCCCTGCTGGCGAAAAACAATCTGAGGATGGAGTTGATGCCCATGCGCACTATGATCCAAAGGAGGAGTCACATACCTCGTGACTTCCAAAGACTTTCCAAGACAAAAACAAGTGCAAACATCCGGGCCCAACACCAGATGGCGATCTATGCACAGTGTGTAGATCTGCAGTAGGCTCCGAGCTTCCCTCCCTTCCCGGGAGACGGAGCATCCCCTGCCCAGCTTCGTGCATTTTACAAAGCCCTCCACTCCATCTTTGGGCAGCTAGACTCCGCTGGTGCGCCTTCAGGGTTTGTGGACTCGGCTGGGGGTTCTAGGCCTTAAATGCTGGTGGCCTCGGCGCCGCAAGGCCCCCAGGGATCCAGACCTGGATCAGGGTCGGCACCGGTTGCCCTCACGACACTTCCGCCGGCACCGATTTCTCTGACGATGCTGCCGGCGCTGGTTGTGTCCCCGGCCGGCGTCAACCCCGGCCCCCCCCTCGACTTGGACACAGAGCCGGACCGGCATCGACCGGTGACGGTACATTTTGTACCACTGTTCTATCCTGTCATTCCTTTTTACCCTGAGTGGCAGCCATAGGAGGTTGAGGAGGACTGAGAGGGTTCTGTGGACTCTCTGGTAGACCAGCTAGAAGAGCCGGACTGGAGAGAGGAGTTGGGTGATTCCAGTGGTCTGGACACCTCCCTAGACCTTGGTATGCTTTCTCTCCCTACCGTGGCCACGGAGGAGGGAGCCTCCTACGCTGTGGTGTTGCGTAGGGCTGCTAAGGCCATGGGCCTCGAGCTTCCTACGGTGGCAGTCAGGACTAATCTCCTGACTAAGGTGCTTCAGCCTGCATCAGCTTCTTAGGAGACCCTGCTGCCGTTCAACAAGGCCCTCACAGACATCCCTCTGGGCACTTGGTCCAAGCCCAGCACAGGGGCTCCTGTGGATAGGATGATTGCCCAATGCCACCGCCCGCCCCGGGAGACCCACTTTTCCTCTCACAACACCCTACCCCTGAGAGCTTGGTCCAAGCCTCAACATCCAAAGCACACTCCCTACTGCTTTCCCAGATAGGGAATCCAAGAAGCTGGACCATCTTGGGAAGAACATGTTTTCTTCCGCCAGCTTAGGACACCGCATGTCTCTTGGGCCGCTACACCCACTCTGTGTGGGGCACGGTTGCGCAAGGGCTGCCACACTGTACTTTCTCGCGAGGTTGCAGAGGGTAGAGATGCCATTCGATGTGGGCTGCAAACTGCCAACTCGCTAGTTAGAACGATTTCTACGTCAGTAACCTTGAGACGCTACGCCTGGCTGTGGTCCACTGACTTTTCCGGGGATGTCCAATCAACCCTTTTGGACATGCCCTTCGATGGCCGTCTCCTGTTTGGCGACAAGGCAGTCAATGCGCATGAGAGCTCCGGCCAGTCCACCAGTGTCCCCTCTGCATCAGCCTCCAAGTCCTTCCTAGTCCGACCTTTCGGGGCCACCAGTTGCCAGTGGGTGGCAGGATTCACCACCACCTCCCCCACTGGCACAACATCACGTCGGACAGGTGGGTTTTGCAGATAGTCTGAAGGGGCTACTCCCTCCCCTTCGAAACTACCCCTCCCTCCATGCCACCAACGCTCCATCGCATGTCGGAGGATCACTTGGCCCTTCTCCATCAGAAAGTTACGGCTTTCTTGGCCAAAGGAGCCATCGAGTGAGTCCCTGTCCTAGAAGTAGGTTGTGGTTGTTATTCCCACTACTTCCTGGTGCTCGAAAAGGACAAAGGCCTGCGTCCTATCTTGGATCTCAGGGAAGTCAACGGCTTCCTCTGGAAGGACAAGTTCAAAATATTGACATTGGCTCAGGTCTTGTCTGCCCTCGACCCTGGAGACTGAATGGTAGCGTTGAACATGCAGGACGCTTATTTCCACATCCCCGTCCTTCCGGCCCACAGGCGTTGCCTACGGTTCACAGTTGGCCACGAGCATTTTCAATTTACCGTGCTATCCTTTCGCCTTACCAGCGCCCCTTGGGTGTGATGGCCATGGTCGCAGCTCATCTACGCAGATCAGGTGTTCCAGTCTTCCCCTATCTCGACGACTGGCCGTTGAAGACGAGCTTGCCCCAGGCTGTCGTCTCCCACCTCCAGACTACGGCGGACCTCTCTGGGGTTCACTATCAACGTGCCGAAGTCACACCTGATTCCCTCTCAGAAACTCCTTTTCATTGGGGCGGCTCTGGATACAGCGCAGTTTCGGGCTTATCCTCCCAAGCAGCGAGTCCTAGATATTTGAGCTAGGATACCGATGTTTCAGCCTCTATCACGGATTTCGGTGAGAATGACCCTGAAGCTGCTAGGCCCCATGGCCTCCTGCATCCTGCTGGTGGACCATGCCAGGTGGCATATGCAGGCTCTGCAGTGGGACCTGAAGTTCCAGTGAGCGCAGCATCAGGGGAATCTTTCCGATTGCGTCCAGCTCCCGGAGGGCACTGCACACCCTTTGCAGTCGTTGCTAACGAACCAGGATTGGGTCAACGGCAGATCCCTCTCCCTACCCCCATCAGAGTTCACAGTAGTGACAGATGCATCACTCCTGGGGTGTGGGCGGCCACATGGGGGAGGGGGAGATCAGAGTCCTCCGGTCTCTGGCGGTGTCTGGGCTCCACATCAACCTTTTGGAGCTCCGTGCGATTCGTCTTGCACCGCAGGCATTCATTCCTTCTGTTAAAGGAAGAGTAGTGCAGGTGTTCACTGACAACAACACCGCCATGTGGTATTGCAACAAACAGGGCGGGTGGGGTCGTGGAACCTTTGTTAAGAGGCTCTTCACCTTTGGACATGGCTGGAACATCAGGGCATATCCTTAGTGGTTCTCCATCTGGCAGGTTCCCTGAACGCCAGGGGGGACGAACTCAGCCGCTGGTGCATGATGGATCACGAATGGAGTCTTCACTTGGAGGAGGTGCTAGGTCTCTTTCAGCAGTGGGAGAGCCTTTGTTAGATCTATTCGCCACCGAAGAGATGCGCAATGTCAGCAGGTCTGCGCATTGGAATTTCCAAGGCGGCACTTGCTCGGCGACGCTTTTCATCGCGAGTGGAATTGCGGTCTTCTATACGCCTTTCCGCCTATACCACTTCTGCCCAGACTGCTGAAGAAGATCAAGCGCGGCCGGGTCCAAGTCATTCTTGTGGCTCCGGATTGAGCACAAAGAGTCTGGTATCCAGAGCTCTTGAACATGGGCATCGATCCTCCAATCAGACTGCCTCTTCGGGAGGATCTTCTGTCGCAGCAGTAGGGGACGGTTCTCCACCCAAACCTGTCCAGCCTCCACCTCCTTCATTGGAGCTTGAGCGGCGACAGTTGACAGCTTTTGACCTTCCTCCCGAAGTCTGTAACATTATCTTGGCAGCCAGGTGTCCCTCCACCAAAACACTATACGCCTGTAGATGGAACAAATTTGTGGCATGGTGCACAGCAAAGTCTGTGGTCCCCTGTCTGCCCCTCTTTCAGAGGTTCTCCACATCATTCTTTCTTTGGCCCAGCAGGGCTCTGCTCTGGGCACTCTTAAAGGCTATCTTTCGGCCACTTTGGCCTTTCTTCGCCTTTCTGATCAGCCTTCTCTTTTCAAGTCCCCTATTATAAATAGATTTCTTAAGGGCATTACTCACCTTTTTCCTCCTATTCCTTTCGAAGTTCCCCAGTTGGACTTGAATCTTGTCTTCACTTACCTTATGTGTGCTCCTTTCGAGCCACTACATAATTGTCCTCTCAGAATCTTGACTTTAAAGACCGCTTTTCTGGTTCCCATCACCTCTGCTTGCAGGGTGAGTGAGCTTCAGGCTCTATCTTCTAAACCTCCTTTCCTTGCTGTCCATCCAGACAAGGTTGGTCTCCAGACTAGACCTTCTTTTCTTCCCAAAGTGGTTACCTCTTTCCATATAGGACAGATCATCACTTTGTCCAACTTCTTCCTGCCCCCGCATCCTTCCAAGGAGGAGGAGAGACTCCACCGTCTGGATCCAAAATGTTGTGTTATCATTTTATCTGGATTGCACAAAACAATTCTGAGTGGACGATCAGCTTTTTGTTGGCTTTATGGGCGCCAACAAAGGTCTGGCCGTGGAAAAGCGAACCATCTCTCGATGGGTCGTCCTTTGCATTAATATCTGTTATTCCTTGGCGAAAAAGGAGCCTCCGGTAGGGCTGCACGCCCATTCCACCAGGGCGACGGCAGCCACTATTGCCTTGGGATGTGGAGTCACCCTCAGTGACATCTGCCAGGCAGCCACGTGGGAATCACTGCACACTTTCACTAAGCATTATTGCCTGGCTAGTCAAGTCAGGAGAGACTGCTTCTTTGGCCTTTCAGTTCTCCAGGACTTTGGTTAGCAGACCCACCTCCGGGTTGGTATTGCTGGGGTATCTATTCTAAGGTATGGAATCTATAACTGATAGTCTTTCAGATAAACAAGTTACTTACCTTCGGTAGCGATACATCTGTAAGAGACATATATTAGTTATAGATTAATTACCGCCCCACCCATCCTCCCCATTCTGTGAACAGATTTCTAGAGTAAGGGAATCCCTTTCAGGGCATCTAAGTAGATACTGCGATGTCATTCCGGTGATAACGACGAACGCAGAGTCGACTGACGCCACCTACCGACACGCAGGGGTACTGCTAAGAAAAGATTCTCCGGATCCAGTCTGACACTTAGGGGTAGTTCTAAGGTTAGGAATCTATAACTAATATATGTCTCTTACAGATATTTTGTTACCGAAGGTAAGTAACTTGTTCACTGGTCTCTTTATCCCCGAGGGACCTTCCTCAGCCACCTATACGTTACCTTAGACCTGAACGTCTGTCTGGGTGTGAAAGGGTTCCCCTCCATATAGTTCGTGGATGGGAGGGTCTTGCTTAGGTTTCATTATGCCACTGTTTTACAGGAAGTCCCACAATGGTGCGCTTTTTGTCCACCCCCTTACTATTTTTTTCCCGTGGAAGGATTACACCCCTATTACTAGATTTGCAAGTATGGGTATTCCCTACCATGCCTAAATATTTGAATTAGTCCAGTGGATCCCCAAAGGAAGGCAAAGGTAAAGGTCGATAACACCTTACTCTCTATTTGTGGTAGTGTGAGTGAGCAGTAAGGCTTTATCCGAGGGTAGTACTAAGCATTTATTTTACACACTTGGGCAAGGAATCATGTCGCACACTCAAAGACTGAACTCAGACCAATTTGTTTGTATAAAAATATTATTAATCTTTTATTACTAGAAACAAATCATAGGTAGAATTGTACTCTCAAAGGCAAGGTATCACAAATATGCATTTGCCATTAACTCGGATTTGTTACAGGTTTTTAAACTTTGGCAAAACACAGTCAAAATTGGGGAACAACCTTTACAACGCAACTTTTACAACGCACTACCATTACAACGAAACTGTTACAACGCAAATGCATTGACAACGCATGCCATTACAACGCAAGTCTTTACATCGACTTGCACTAAATGGCGTGCTAACATTAAAAATAGTGTAGTTTACTATCCAAACACCTTCCCTACTGTTACGTGGACTGGAGTTAGAATAGTAAATTACACTTTTTTAATGTTAGCACGCCATCTAGTGCAAGTCGATGTAAAGACTTGCGTTGTAAAGACTTGCGTTGTCACTGCATTTGCGTTGTAAAAATTTCATTGTAACAGCATGCGTTGTAAAAGCATGCGTTGTAACATCATACATCCTCAAAATTACTTTATAGTTGCTTTTCTTACTCGGCGAGGTATCCCTAGATACCAAGTTGGTACATTTCCTCGGAGAAAGGAAAGAAGTCAATGCATGTTGTAGTACAATTACAGTTTTGCAGGTTTACTCACGAGACACTTAGTCCGGAAAGAACAAAAAGGAGGTTATAGTCCGTGAGTATGCCTCGGTCAGATGGACACTCGGTTCACACCGCCAGCGGCACAGAGGCTGCCAAGTGCAGGGACCACACGTTAGCCAACGGGCTAAGCGAGGTCATTGGTTTGGAGACTGCAGACGAGGAGCCCACCTAGTTGATGGAACACAAAAAAAACTCCTTGTGTTGAGGTCAGCAGTGAAGGGTCCAATAGCCAGCACAAGAACTACACCGCCAGCGGCACAGAGGCGGCTGAGTGTAAGATGTGGTCATCGGGGATCCCAGGGTTTCTCAGTGGTGATCTTCGGTGTTGGTCCCAGCAGCAGATTCGGTCGGGGATTCCTGGAAGGCGGTCAGTGACCGGGTCGGAGAATGGGGTCTTTGGGAGTTGAAGCCTTGTGGACGCATGTGCTCACAGACGGAGTTGGTCGGGCGGCTGCGGTTGGGCTCCTCGGACTGCTTCGGTCAAAGAGACGGTTGTGGTGTCACCTTTGGTCACGGTTGGAGGGGACCTCCCAGATAATGGCTGCAGGCTTGGGTTACAAGCTTGTGGGGATTCAGGGGTCACCGTAGCTCAGGCTAGGATCGCCGCAGGAACCTCCTTGGGGTGTTTGGCCACTCAGGTTCAGGCTCATGGCGCTGTGTGGTGGGGGACTCACGGAGTCGGACACAGTCCGAGTCGGTTGGTCTTGAGCAAGTCTGGTGCTCACAGAAGACAAAGACTTTGGTTTGCAAAGGCAGGGAAGGTCCTCCGAGTTCTTGAGGGCTGCTGGCTGCACGACACACCAGGTTTTTGCTGGTGGAGTCCGAGGTCGGGACAGACCAGTAGGGCTGGGGCCAAGTCAGTTAGTGTCCTCCTCTTTGTCTCTCAGCATGGCTGTTCGGTCCTTCTTCTTGTTTCTTCTGTTTGGCTCTGGTCTGCTGAGGCAAGGTTCAGGTTTGCCCCTGAATACTAGATTTAGGGGTGTTACAGTTGGGTAGATGTCGGCCCAATGGGTCCCTTCCTTGGGGTGGGTACACCCCCTACCCTCACGAGGGAGGGGGGCATAAGCCTCCCTCTGGTAGTCTAGGTACCCCCATTTGCAAGATGGAGGGGACTGATTTGTGCTTCACCTCACCTCCCCCACCTGAGGGGTGGGGTTGGCAAATGTGGGCACACCTCTCCTCCTAACTTGGTTTTCCTGGCGATTCTCCCACCCAAGGTGGGGGCCAGTTGCTGGAAGCAGCAAATGGCTTGGATAGCTCACAAAGGCAGCGAGCCTTTGAAGCTTCCCCTTCGTGGTTCCTGCCCATCCTGGGAAGGAGGTTTGGCACCTCGCCCCAGTATGTGCTTTGTTTCAGGACCCCGAGGGTGGTAGGCTCTTGACCCTGGAGTCCAGAAATCTGTCTGGTGGTGGCAGCTGGCGAATAGCCCCTCAGCCAAAACACTAGTGTGAGGTCGTTTTTCAGGGGGCATCTCTAAGATGCCCTCTGCATGCATTTTTTTATTAAATCCCACACTGGTACTAGTGTGGGCATTACTTCACTTCCAATGTCTAAGAATGGACTTAGACACTGTAGGGGTACAGGGCTCATGCACCTGTACCCTCACCAGTGGTATACTGCCCCCAACTAGAGGGGTGGCTTACCTATGCCTGGGCAGTGCTTTGTAGGCATGGCATACAGGGATGTGTCGACTCTTCACTTTGTTCTGCACCAAAACACGCAGCCTCCAATGGCAGTGTGTGTGTGTGTAAAGTTACAGGGCCTCTAAGGGTGGCACAATAAGTATGTAGTCCATAGAGATCTTTCCTGGTCCCAGTGCCCTTGGCACCTACGGTACCTTTTACAAGGGACTTACATGTGTCCAGAGAATTGCCAATTGGGTTTTGCAACGGTACAGTTTAGGGAAAGAACATAGGTCCTGGGTACCTGGTTGGCAGGAACCCGGGGCACACTTAGTCAAAGTACATCAACATTGAGCAAGCAGTGGGGGGCAACCATGCAAAAAGGGGCCCTTTCCTACAAGGGATTGTTGACCTTACGAGTTACCTTTTATGCAATTAATTTAAGCTATGCAAACACTACGTGGCCAGGGCCTTTATGAACATCCTCTTCACAAAACATGGTGAATTTGAAGGTAAGGGAGCTTCATAGATAGGTTTAATGAGCATCCTAATCATCGCTATCCCATATAATAAATTAAATGAAAATATTAAAGTAATTGATTGGAACGACTGACCCCCGTCAGAGACTATAGGAAACAATCACATGTAAGAAATACTTTAAATTGTCACAGGAAACTTCTACCATTTCAGAATTACTTTGGCACATTCCGAAAGTGAAAATTGAATTTCTTATTGTGTGCGCATAATGAACTTCTCAATCAATATTGCAGTCTTTGAATGGTCCCAGGACTATGCACTTCGAGAACTGTAATTTCACTTGCTGTTTTCATTTCGTTGTACCTTGTTTATTTGTGTTGTTTCAGTATATTTGGACATAGTCTTTAAGTTTTACAACCAGACAGGTATTTCACTTTTTTCTTTACAATACATTTAACAAATTATTTTTTAACCCTTTTATATAAAGCTCTTACGCCTCCTTCCTTCCCCCTATCATTGCTATGCATGCTGACGTGTAGTTTCGATTTACTTCATTTTGGTGACATGTTCTCTTGAACAAATTTGTAGTTTTACTGGGGATACACGCTTCTGCTTGGTTGCATTCTGGTTTCAATAGTAGAACGTGATGACATAAGCTCTGATTTGTCTTTTTCATCATTAGAAAAGAATATAATTGTGTTTATGTGCCATGTGCAGGTACAGATTGTCCACAAGCCGGTGGATCTCAGCCACGTGACTTCCAAATGTGGTTCCATGGGCAACATTCACCACAAGCCAGGTAATTTTATTAACCACATAATTGTGTCAGTGCATGTTCAATAAAAAAGTATTTCCAGGAGTGTTTGTTGTAGGCTATCAAATGCATAGCCGGCTACCCATGCAGGTAAGTGCTTCAGCACCCCTCAAATGGTTAGTAAGCGCAATATTAATGTTACAATGCAAAACTGCTCCAGATGAGAAGGGTTTCACAGTCATTACAAAGCAGTACACTTCAGAGGCTAGTCATACAAAAAATGACTTTCCACTTCCATTCCTGAACAACCACCAAAACATCAAGGGCCTAATTTATATGTTGGCCGAGAGGGAAGCCTCAAATGCGATGGCATTCTCTTTCTGCCGTGACAGAGGTTCCTGCAAGTGCTTTAGAAGGCAGTTGGTACCTCCCTCGGGGCGCTGGAGTAATTTGCTCCGTCGCTCTAGCGGAGAAATGGGCCTAAATATAAATCAGGATATAAGCTCGGTATACCCATTCACATCTTGTCTTTACATAGATTTGGAATAAAGTCATGTACTCGAGAGATGACAATATCAATTGGAAATGCATCATCAAACACTAATTAGCACTGTTGCTCACATTAAAAAAAAAAAAAAAAAAATTCTTCTCCAACTGGTTATAAATACCTTCACCACAGAGAGAACCGGAACATCCCTTCCAACTCAAATGCTGTTTATTTTAAATTCTGACAATGGAGCTTTCCTTCACTATTACACTGGGCTCATCCTCCACCAGAGCATCAGCAACTGTCCATGCCAGTTCCTGTTTTTAGGTCAAGCCTAACAGCACGCATGCGCTACTCTGCGAGGCATGCTGTGTTTACTACTATGAGCTCTAGCCACGCCCTCTCTGCTGTTTGGTTAAAGTATGTGTCCTTCAGAAAAGATTGTTTCTATATGGTTCCTTAGCGTTATATTTCCTACCTTCTTCAATCAATCAATCAGGGGTTTAAAAAGCGAGCTACTCACCCGCGAGGGTCTCAAGGCGCTGCGGGGGGGGGGGGCAGCTCCGTATCAGGCAAAAAGACAGGTCTTGAGGTTTTTCCTGAAGGTGTACAGAGTGGGGGAGCGTCTGAAGTTGACTGGGAGCTCGTTCCAGGTCTTTGCTGCGACGTAGGAGAAGGCTCTACCGCCTGCTCTGGTTCTGCGGATGTGTGGGGTTTCTGCCAGGGCGAAGTCGGCGGAGGCGAGTTCCTTTTAGGTATGTGGAAGGAGACTCTTTCGTTAAGGTATTTGGGTCCAATGTTGTGGAGGGATTTGTAGGCGTGGGTGAGTAGCTTGAAGGTTTCTCTTCTCGATGGGGAGCCAGTGGAGGTCTCATTGGTGTGGGGTCATGTGCTTGTGTCGTGGGGTTCCGAGGACGAGTCTGGCTGCGGTGTTCTGGATGGCTTGGAGCTTGTGTAGCAGGGTTTGGTTGATTTCGGCATAGAGGGTGTTACCGTAGTCCAGTCTGCTAGGTACGAGAGCGTGGGTGACAGTCTTTCTGCATTCGTGGGGGATCCACTTGAAGGTCTTGCGGAGGATGCGGAGGGAGTTGAAGCAGATCTAGGCGACAGCGTTTATCTGGCGGGTCATGGTGAGGGAGGAGTCTAGAATGATGCTGAGGTTCTGGGCGTGGTCCGTCAGGGTGGGTGGGTTTTCGAGGGCAGGGGGCTACCAGGAGCTGTCCCACGCTGTGGGAGAGGGACCAAGGACGAGGACCCCGGTCTTCTCTGAGTTCAGTTTTAGGCAGCTGTTGCTCATCCAGGCTGCGACGTCTTTCATTCCTTCTTGAAAGCTGAGTCTGTCTTCTGGTTTCTTCGTGTGAGAGTGGATGAGCTGGGTGTCGTCGACATAAGATACTATGCTGAGCCCGTGCTGTCTGACGATGGCTGCGAGGGGGGCCATGTAGATGTTGAAAAGCGTGGGTATGAGCGAGGATCCTTGGGGTACTTCGCAGTTGATCTCTGTGGGTTCGGAGAGGAAGGGTGGAAGTCTGATCCTTTGGATTCTGCTGGTGAGGAAGGAGCAGATCCAGTCAATGGCAGTTCCCCATATGCCAGCGTTATGGAGTCTGGCTGCGAGAGTGCGGTGGGAGACGGTGTCGAAGGCTGCGGAGAGGTCTAGTAGGATGAGGGCCGCAGTGTGGCCCTGGTCGAGTAGCATGCAGATGTCATCGGTGCCGGCGAGGAGGGTGGTTTCGGTGCTGTGGAATCCAGACTGGGAGGAGTCCTGGATGGCGTTCTCTTCGATAAAGGTGGTCAGCTGGGCGTTGATGAATCTCTCGGTGACTTTGGCTGCGAAGGGAAGGAGGGAGATGGGCCGGTAGTTTTTCAGGTCCGTCGGTTCGGCCAAGGGGTTCTTGAGGAGGGGCTTGACTTCTGCCTGTTTCCAGTTGTCGGGGAAGATGCCTAATTCGAGGAAGGCGTTGATGGTCCGGCCTAGTTCAGGAGCTATGGCGGTGGCGACTCTGTGGTAGATGTGGGGTGGGCAGGGGTACATGGGGGCTCCTGAGTTGGTGTTCTTAATGGTCTTGGTGGTGTCTTCGGTGGTAGCAGGTTTCCAGGTGGTGATGGTCAGCTGGTTGTCGATGGTGGAGAGGGGGGTGGTGTCCGGAGTCTGTTTGCTGAAGTTGTCATAGAGGGCCTTGATTTCCAGGTGGAAGTAGGAGCTGAGTTTGTTGCAGAGGTCCTGGGATGGAGCGATGTCCATGGCTTCGTTGGGGGGTTTGGTGAACTGCTGTATGACGTTGAAGAGTTCTTTTGCGTTACTTGCGTTAGAGTGGATTTTGTTCATGATGAAGGTCCTCTTGGTGGCTCTTATGCGCTGGTGGTATTCTTTCACGGCGTTCCTGTAGTTGTTCAGGTCTACGGTGGCTTTCTTGTTCCGCCAGAATTTCTCGAGTAGCCTGCAGGAGCGTCTGGCTTCTTGGAGGTCGGTGGTGAACCAGGTGGCCTTCAGGTGACGTTGATTGACGGGGTGGCAGAGGGGTGCGAGCTTGTCAGCGCAGCTGGAGATCCATCGGTGTAGTTTTTTGTCTGCAGACTTGGCGTCAGTCTTGGCGGAGGGGGGGTCGTGGAGGAGGGTGGAGTTGAGGTAATCCTCTGTGATCTTGCTCCAGTTCCTTCGGGCCGGACGCGGGGCGGGTTTGGGTGCGATGGTGGTGTTGAAGGTGAAGTGTACGAAGTGGTGGTCTGTCCAAAGGGGCTGCGTGGTGTGGCTGAAGTGGATGTTTGTCCCTCCTGCGAAGATGGGGTTGAGGGTGTGTCCGGCTCTGTGGGTGGGGGTGGTGACCAGCTGCTTCAGTCCGAGGTTGGCGAGGTTGTTAAGGAGGGTGGTGGAGTCGGGGTCGCTGCAGTTTTCGAAGTGGGAGTTCAGGTCTCTGGTGAGGATGTAGTCCGTGGAGGCGATGGCGTGGGGTTCTTGTGTCTTGCTCCTCCCCTGGAGTATTGGCCTATTACTTCTATCTTCGCTCTGTGGTGCTTTTCCCTTTGTGTTTGCGCACTTGTTTTTTAATGGTGGTAGAGTCCACGTGCACACGGCTTGATTTGTTTGCCTTGTTTTTATTTAGGTGCCTTTGTGGGCTTTCCCACTTCACGGACGACGCGCTTCATGTTTTGGAGGCATTTACATTTTGTAAACAGTAGCAACTACAACACTTGTTTGCCTTTCGATAATTGTATACATACGTGCAATTACATAATTTCCAGTTGTTTATTGCTTGAGCCCTGTCCCACTTAGTTTTGTTTCTCAACCCCATACCGCTTTCTTTTGTTGCTCAACCCCCGGGTCTGCTTTGTTTGTTTAATTAGTCCTGCGTCGCTATTACTTACACCGGGGCACTCTCCCTTCCCTCCTTCCAGGAAGGCACAAGATGCTGCTGAAACATGCGATGACGTTGTTTCCAGTTTATTTCTTGAGCCCCGTCCCTCTTTGTTTTTTTTAGGTCTCGCCTGACCCAGTGCATGCGCTGGTCTGGCGAGACTTATTGAGAGGGCTCCAAAAAGTGCTACCAGGCCAGCCTAGAGCTACAGTGCATGTGCGCGGGCGGGCGGGCGCGCGCACCGCGCTTTACCGCGATTACTTTCACTTTTGCGGCCGCATGGCCGCTTTGATGTTTGATCGCGATTGCGATCACTTTCACTCTCGCTTTTGGGACCTTATAAGTATTTAGTTATGTAACTGTTGCATGGCTAAACACTTATAAGGTCCCAAAGGCGAGACCTATTGGCTATGCCAATGCTTGTTCTCGTTTTGCAGTTGTAGGCACACTCTCTAGCCTCACGGTAACTGCATGTAACCATGGAGAAAGGGCTATCATGCAGCCGATCTCTGGGTTTGCATGGGTAAATAGAGCGCCATCTTTGAATTACTTAATTCATATTTTCAGAGCACTAAATGCAGAGAACATTGCCAGAGCAAACCAAGGCTAGGTAAGCAAATAATACCGGTCTTTAAACTTTTTTGTCTCTTACTCCATTTGTCATGGTCACACAAGCAGATAACTTATTTTTTGAATTACCTAATGCGGGTTCCCGCCACACGTAGAAAGAACTATCATGCTGCCGGTCTCTGGGTTTGCATGGGTAAATAGAGCGCCATCTTTGAATTACTTCATTCTTATTTTCAGAGGACTAAATGCAGAGAACGTTACCAGAGCAAACCAAGGTTAGGTAAGCAAATACTTCCGGTCTTTAAAAAATGTTGTCTCTTACTCCATCTGTCATGGTCACACAAGTAGATAACTTATTTTTTGAATGACCTAATGCAGGTTCCCGCTACACATCTTCCTTAGCTTCCCAGGCAGGGAGTACAATCTCGCTTCATACCCCAGCTCATGCCTGTATTTCTATGGTCCAGTTTCCTACATGAAGGATCAGCAGGCTTTCCCCGCCCCCTAAACTATTTTGTGTAAAATCTAAATGTCCTGCAAACCAACACATCTAATGCGTAAAGTCACCATTTCAAACACCTTAACTTTGTTATTGTTTTAATCAGTGGTCGAAGTGGGGGGAAAAAAGTAGGGGAACTGTGGGCAGAGACTCAGAGGGCGGGATTAACCCGAGAATTGGATCAGTGGGCGGAGTCAGGTGTGGCTAGAATGCACAAAACATCCCACTCTTCTGTATTTGTTTGGCATTTCACTAACCAGTTACAGCTTATTATGTTATTTAATTCAACCAATGGATACACATAATTATTTAAGGTTTATTAAGAGTTATTGACTTTAAAATACATTCATAAAGCGGGACATATTTCCAATCACAGAATGTCCCAAATATGCTTAAAAGTGGAAGCACATGACATTTGTCTCCGAGCCATGGAGTTTCTGTCATCAGCACTTCTCCCTTTTTCCACAAGAGCTGTTCAAACATGAATGGCAAAATATCTTAGTTTGCAAATGTTTTCCACATAATTATGGCCCTGCCGTATTTGCCACATCATATATCACCTGCTGCACAATTTGACTATTTTAACTAAAAAATTGTTTGTAGCTCAAACGGATCAAAAGTTACAAAAAAATTGACATGTTGCTGCGAAGTGGACAGTCCTTCACAAAGGTTGACTGATCACCTTTCTCACTGCTGTATGTGTATGTTACACTGGTACTAATACTTTCCAGAGACTGTTAGCGTGTGTAAAATGTAAAAATAATAAAGTATCAGAAAATATACTGCATTACGCTGCAGCCTTTTTTTTGCTGCATAATTCAGTCAACACTGCTGCATAATTTTGTCCTCCTTTGCTGCATAATTCCATTGACCTCCAAAGCAGGCAGCACATGTTAAAAGTGCTTTACATAAGACAAAGGACTACATGGTGTAGGAGCCACATGACCACCATACTAGAAGGTAATACAGTTTAATAGTGATTGGTCTGGAGAAACATAAACTGAGAATTTAAACGTAATACCATGGTTGGGGTTCTCTTTAATAATCAGAATTTATTTCCATCTGAATGAACACCTTTTGCAACATTAGGATAATCAAAGACGGGGGGGAAAAACCATAACACTCTCATTTTTACCTTGCAGTGTGCATGCGGCTCTTAGATGACAGTTAATAGCTCACTGTTCTATGTTAGGATTTTAACTTATAAACTGCAAGTAATAAAAGGATCTCTTTTGTGAGAAGTTGGCCTGGTATATGCTGTCCACTAATTAAAGTGGGCACCTTGTACCAGTCCAAACTACCCTTATTGATGATTAGGTTAAAGACAACCTTTATTGAAAGCTATCCTAGTGGTAGCTATGGAGAGCAGCCTTCAGGCTAAGTTTTGAAGGAATGTAAAGCCGCTTGGTTTACCAGATTATAACCTCCTGAATGACCAGATGAAAGGAGAACCACACAAGGTGTATATATGTATAAAATATATGTATTTATTACTAAACACTCTCTACTAACCTTTTTATGAGATTAGAGAACAAGGTACACAATATTAAAGCACTAGAACGACAGTAAATACTACAATACACAGTGGGCCCCAGGGGGAGACCAAACCATATATTAAGAAAGTGGTATAACAACCCCGACTTGACTAGACACAGTGCCTAGAGCACGTAGAATCGCTGGGACCCCAAGGAACCACCCAAGGTAGTGACACAGGGGACCCAGGGGATACGTGTGCAGTGTGAGAACACAGCCGCGAGCTCCGTACAATCCTTTGGGAAAGTCGCGGTTGGAATTTTAAAGCTTAAGGACACTTAGGAGAGGACTTGGCGCAAACCCTTTCAAACTTAGAAGGTTCTAAGGCCAGCACCCATGTGAGCACCGGAGTACTCGTGTTACCTAACCCAGGGAAGCCGGGTGCATAGGTGTCAAATGGTGTTGGGAATCTTCGTTGTTTTCAATGGCGTGATGCTGCAAAGTGCTGCTGCCGTGAAGAGGAAAAGTGTCCGGTGTGATCCAAGCCTGGATCAGAGCTGAGAAGAACCTGAAAGCAAAGGGGACAGAGTCTGGGTCACTTGCCAGTGACCAGGGGCACGATAGGCGAATGCCCACCGATGTCGGGTGCTTCAGGTGAGATGAGGTGAAGCTTGACTCTGCAGCCACGGGGACCAGGAGACGTCGACGATGACCAAAGTCCGCTGGCAAGCTGTCCCACGAAGGATGTCGAGTGCTGGGGGGTCGATGTCCGGATTGGAGACCATCAAGCCTTGGCAACTGCAACCCACGCGGTCAGAGAAAAGATGCTTCGGTGTGGACCAGAAAGGTCCTGTGGACTCCCCCAAGCGATGGAGAGTCAGGGCATGTCTGGAGCAACTAGGAAAGCCCACTGAAAGTTAAAGTACCCTTCTCAGGGACCCACAGTTCGACGGACCAGGGATTGCGAAGGGACCTCGAGAGGAATCACTAAATACCAGCCCACGGAACACTCGTGGAGTGTAGGCAAGTTATCTTCAGTGGAATCACTGCTCGGAGTCTGGACTACAAGTAGCCCAAAGCACAGCCTCTGGGATCGCCAAAAAGCATATGCTGCTGCAAATGTGCACGGTCTCCAGGGGTTCGGGTTGCACTGTCCCCACAAGGGCTGCGGGTCTCAGGTTTGCTGAGAGCACTGGTCGGCCTCGGGGAAGCTTAGGAACCCACCTCCTGTGTTGCAAAATCTTCATAGTCCATCAGGAGCTGCGTAGATGCAAACCGGTCAGATTCGTCTTTGGTGCCTGCCTTGCAGGGGAGTAACTCCTTTACTCCAAGGGAGATTCTTCGATCATCCAACGTAGTGTAGATAGTTGAAGTACTTGGTTTCTGTAGCAGAGTTTCGTCCAGGTAAATCTAAAGTCCTGTAGCCAGGGGTTCCTACTTTATACCCAAGGAAGGGGTGGGACAAACTCTGGGGACCCACCTATGGGAGGGTCAGGACAGAGGGGTGGCTACACCCATGTCCTTTGTCCAGTTTCGTGCCAGTCCTGGGGCTGATAGCCCCTGTAACCGGTTTGAGCTGGACTATACACAGGGACACCAAATGTTCCCCCAGTGCAGACATCAAAGCACTCTGAGTGCACCCAGCCAGCCCCAATACACTAAAGCCTGTCTGGGAGGTGGTCACACCTCCCTGTGACTGGAACCCCTATTGTCCAGCCGTCCCCTGCAGGAGTTTCATCCAGCAGCAGGAGGGTAGACTCGTGTCTGTGGCTGGCAGCATCCATTTTGTGATGCCAGGGTCTGTAAAGCTGGTACCGGGTGTACCGGTGCTGTCATATTTCTCCCTCTAGTAGGGTGGAATCATACCTCCCACACCAGTTACTGGTGTGAAGGTATGATTCCAAGGTGTTTGACACCAAACACAACATGTTTCCATGCAGCCGTTTTAAAGTTGGCATTTACCGCGAGGTTATAATGCACTTTAGAGTATATGGTTGGCTGCAAACAACCCCGGAATAGAGGTTCCGAAAGCTGCAGAGGGGCTCTGCTTATGCATGGGCACCCTCTCACATAAAACCCAGCACTCTGCCTTCAGGATTGATAAGGCCTGCCATAGGGGTGACTGATTTATATGTGCAGTGATATGGATAGATATAGTGAACCTATATCTAAGTAAGGGGTGCATACACCACCTTACACAGGCTGCTGTAGCAGACCTGTTGTGTCATTTTGAATGGTCTCCCAGGGGTGGCATAATACATGCTGCAGCCCCTGAGAGGCCTCTGGGGTACCTATGCCCTGGGTATATAGTATACCATATACTAGGGACTTATTAGGGTACCCCAGAATCCAATCTGAAGTGTACCTAAAGCACATGCAATCAATTTAGAGAGAAAGCAGCTAGGGTGGGGTCCTGGATAGCAGGATCCCAGCCAGACTAAGTCGAAAACAGTGAAACATCAGCAAAAAGTGGGGGTAACTATAAGAAGCAGATCCTACTCTCCTACATCTCTGACAAAAGCAGTGACTCACTGACCTATTTACATTCTGTACACTTTGTGATCTGCATGGTACATGTTCTTTGCAGCAGGCACATTAACCGTCTGCGCTACCTTTCCATGAGTCAAGACTTCCCGTAGAGAAAACTCTGATCTATTTCTAGGAAGAACATTAATCACCTGAGTTATCTTGACATTTTTATTGTTGCCGAAAATTGCTTGAGGTTAGGAAATAGGCAGCAAGTGCTTTTAGAACCATAATATACTTGCAAACATAATGCCCCCACTCAAAGTCCGCGCCCATTGCGAACACACCGGTCGCACCGCCCTAGAGCCGGCCCTTCTCAAGGATGCTGTGACCTCAGTGACAGAGTCACTGTCCCTCTGTCCCTCTATGGTTTGCTGCTTTGTAGGCCTGCATGCAAGACTGGAGGTGAACTTCAGTATAGATTGTAGTGGACAGGCCTTCAAGGTTAACCCACACTTGCCACCATTAGGGTCCACCTACTGGTGCTAAGACACCCAGGCTTTTAACGGCTTGCGGGGCCTTCTAAGGTCTAGCATGGCAATGTGCTCCCTCAGGAGAGTGGTCTGGGGGGACTGGCCATGAAGGCTGCACCTGGTTCACTAGTTCCAAATTCGGCAGCTCTGAACATAGTGCCACATCCTCTCCCCCACTGAACACCATACTCGCACTGCCTTCAACTACAACCCAATTATGCCCCGCTATAAACACCTGGATGCAACTCAATTCAAATTACGCACTAGACAAGAGCAATATGCTGCCTAAAAAAAGTACCAACATCCTGGAAAAAGCAAAGTAAACCATGTGAAATGTAAGCAGGAACAACATGGTTACCAATCCACCCATTAACCAGGTACTGCAGTACCACCAGGAATGGTGCACGTCCCCACCCGGGGAAAACAATGCTGCTCAAAGAAAGACAAGAAAGCATAAGTAGCGCTTCACTGGCAAGAATGCATAAGTAGCGCTTCACTGGCAATCTCTGTAAAGTAGCGCTAATGTGTTTGGTGTGAATAAAATCAATCTGGTCGCTTTGCGATCTCTTGACTTGCTTTATTTCGCTTTTTTATTTATTTTTCATAGTTTGAACCTTCTATTCCCAAAGCGCACTGTGAAAACAAAAATGTAAAAACAAGACAACAAATGTGTTTTTTCTGGGTTTGGATCCATTTCGCAGGGGAACAAATAAACGAAAGGAGGAAAGAAAGGGTGAGAACCGTTTCTTGAAGTCACGGTTTTCTGTAAGTGAGGAAGAGTGAGACAGAGAGGGAATAAGAGAAGGAAAGAGAGGGGGTCAGCTGAAAGGGGCAGAGCAGGGGAAGTGGACACTGTCACTGGCAAGAAGGAAAAGAGCCCTTTTCCTGCTCTGCCTGCTACGCCCGTTCCCCAACGGCCGAGAACGCCGAGCCTTCTTTGCAGGCCTTGGCTATTTCTGCCGTCGTGGGACGAATGTTTAAAATAAACAAAGTAGGGGAACAAATCTACTGAAAAAAGAAGTAGGGGCACTCCGTGCCCTGCCGATCCCGCCCTTCGACCACTGGTTTTAATCGGTTCTTAATTTAAAATTCGAATGCATTAATTTAAATGATTGTATTTTTTTTATCATTCTTTGTACTATTCGAGAAGATGGATTCGATATGAAAACTCTGCAGTAGGTCTGTACAAGAAGGTGCGGTGACCTCCCTTACCCCTCCTATAAACCGCTGTAACCCAGGCTTGGCATTTTATGCATCCACGCTTGTTTTTTAATGGTGCATTTTCAGTGATATGACCATGGAAGGCCCTGGTTTTATATTAAAAACATAGTTTTGGACAATACCATTAACCGCTGATAGGCAGTATTTCTCTCCATGTGTTCCCATACCCAGCGTGTTCTGCAGTTTGGTGCTTACTTACTCTCTGCCCCGTATCTAATGCTCAAACTCTTGTGCCACCTTCTGC